>NC_134705.1:25715770-26340770 GCF_043290135.1 Rhipicephalus microplus | reverse complement strand
GCCTATATATGTATGGTCATTCTTTTAATGTTGTCAGCGACCATCACTCTATCTGCTGGCTGACGAATTTAAAAGCCCTTAAACGGTTGGCACGCTGGAGCCTGCTGCTTCAAGAATTTGACATGACGGTGGTCTATAGATCGGGGAAGCAACATTCAGACACTGATTGCCTTTCTCGTGCACCATACGAACCTGGGATGGCAGAAGATGACGATACGGCCTTTGTCGGAGTTGTAAACACGGCAACTGTCGCACAACTGCAACGAGACGACCCCGAACTAGAACCCATAATACGTTTTTTAGAGGGTCGCACTTCGGCTGTACCTAGACTGTTTGCGAGAGGGCTTTCGTAATTTTGCTTGCGCCACGACATCCTGTATGAGATGAATGTCGCGCTACATGGAAATGACTACTTGCTCGTCGTCCCAACATCTCTAAGGAGCGAAATATTACAGGCATGCCACAATGAACCAACATCCAGTCACTTGGGTTACACGCGTACGTTGTGCAGAGTGAGGCGGAAGACTACTGGCCAAGACTGACGGCGACCGTTCAACACTATGTTCGGACTTGCCTTGATTGCCAGCGCAGAAAAGTCCCACCCGTCAAACCAGCAGGCCTCCTCCATCCTGTTGAACTGCCTGTTGCTCCATTCGCTCAAGTCGGAATGGATCTTTAGGGCCCATTTACAACCTCATCGGCAGGCCGCAGATAGATTATAGTAGCCACAGACTAGCTCACTCGTTACCCCGAAACCAAGGCTCTGGAGAGGGGCGCGGCAAGTGAAGCAGCCCGATTTTTCGTAAAGAATGTGGTGCTGAGGCATGGCGCTCCGTCAGTGGTAATAACTGACAGGGGAACTGCATTTGCAGCTGAGTTATTCCAGACAGTTTTAAGACTTGGTGGCACATCCCACCGGCGAACAGCGGCGTATCATCCGCAAGCGAATGGTCTTACAGAGCGTCTCAACAAGACACTTGTGGATATGCTCTGCATGTGCGTCGATGTGGAGCATAAAAACTGGGACGAGACCTTGCCGTATGCCACGTTCGCCTATAACACGGCTGATGAAGAAACAGCAAGAACAACGAGAATCTGCCTTCTTCATGGTCGTGAAGTTACCACTATGCTTGATGCTATGCTGCCGCACGAGTGTGAAGACGCCGAAACGGATGCTGATTACATCACTCAGCTCGCCGAAGATGCCCGACAACTTGCACGCCTACGTATTAGTCGCCAGCGGGACTATGATTAAGGACGGTACAACCTTTGTCACCGACCAGTCTCCTACGAGCCAGGAGAGAATGTTTGGATATGAACTCCTATTCGGCGCCGTGGCCTCTCAGAAAAACTGTTAAGATGGTACTTCGGTCCCTATAAAGATCATTAATTTGAAACTTGGACTTTGGTCCCTATAAAGTGACATTAATTTTGAAATTGTTTCTGATACTGCGCACTCCTTAAGGTGTCGAAGGTATGCTCCAGAAGTTGTGCACGTGGTACAGATGAAGCCTTATTTCTCTGAATGAACTCATGCATTTCCAACGAGTACAAACCACTTTGATTATAAAGCATTGGGACAATGCTCTCTTGATTGGGAGGCTAATGTCATGGCTAAAGGCCGTGCAAGAAGACAGAGGATGACGAATTGATGAGCGTGGACAGCACCCACGGTTCCTTCGAGGAAGACGACGTCAAAGTGGCTGCTCTTTTGTTCTGTTAATACAGACCTCGTTTTCCTGGTCGCATCGTCGTCCTGTATCCTGTTATTTTCACCTCGCGACAATATACATCTATTCGTTCATTCTGAATACTTCGAGATTTTCAACAAATAAATTTGAAGGGAAGCCAATTCAAGTACTCAACTATTCGTTTGAATATTCGAAGCATTCGAATATTCGCACTAGCCTACATTTGACAATTCAAACTGCGGAAAAGAAAGCACCATCCATTAGTTTTCAAAGTATAGTTATGGGAAATTTTAGTTAATTTCACTTTTTTTAGAGCAGTGTTTTGGCTTATGAGACGGTAGCGGCAACTTTTGAAGCAGTTGCGTCGGCTTGTATAGCATATGGTGGACAGTAGAATAGTTTGGGGCTTGGAATAATGAAACTGAAAAAACGGACTATAAAGTTTTAAATTTTTAACAGTCTTGATATGATGTCGGATGCTGCCCTGAAAGGTTGCCCAAGTATGTGTTCTTGAAACAAGTCTAAGTGTGGAGCTACATTCATGTTGAAGACAGGTGATGCATGAAAGTTGTTAGGCAACACTCGTTATCTCTGAGAGGGAGAAATTTCTGTTGTGGAGTGCTTTGCTTGCACTTCTAATGAAGTTGCTACTTGGACCTTTGGTCTTTTCTTTAGAATGTGTAGCGTTACACAAGAGAGATGCTGAAAGTAGCCAGAAAATAATGAATGTGCACTGTGAAAACGTAATAACCCTTAAAACTCTAGCTGTCACAGACACAGAAGTGTTGAACTAAACCAAATAACGAGATGCTTTAGGAAGATAATTGAGAGAATGCTACGAAACTGTAGAACAAAGTAAATAAAATTGTTGTCCATGTGGGGTCGAACAATCTCTGCTACAGCACATGCAAGGCAAGAGCTGTCCAGTAGAAACATTCTTTGGGAATTCCTGTACAATTGTGTAGCCTAGTTACACAGGTAATGAACTGAGAATGCCGAATCGCTCAGGAAAAATGCCCCACAGCATTGGCTAAGGTAAGAGGAAAGTTCTCTGCAGAGAATGTTCAACTGGAGGGAAGGAAGGCATAAGGTTTCTACTGTTCCAATTTCTTGCCAGCTGATAAGATTTCTTTACGAGTTGGGCTAACAACGTGAGGCCCTGTGCTAGGCTTGTGTAAAAGCATCACTACAAAGTTTCATCTTTATCTTGGGTTACGTAACATTGTAAACTTTAAACAACAGTTTTTCTCTTGGAGCGGACGAAAGACAATAGAAGTGCAGATCAAATTACACTGGTGGGTTATTGCTCGATACGTATGAATGTGCCATTGTTTTCTGAAGATAGATAACCAAGGAATGGAGCTAGGGATGCAGATATGAGAAAGAAGTGCGGATTGGATGCCATCATTTTAAATATGTGGAAATGGCTGCAATGCAAATACTCTAATGAGGTGTTTGTTAATAATTGGCCTGTGATAACAACCATGTTTCGTATCGTGTCAAGATGAAAGACGAAACTGTTTCTTCAACTTTAATGGATTTGTTTTTGGTAGTGCACTTGGAGTCGATTAGTCCACGTTATGCAGCAGTACTTCAGATCTCTTCTCAAAAGTTCTACTGACCTGCCGACTCATAGGGTGGTTAGCTTGTTGACACAGAACGTGGTCGCACAGGTCATCAGCAGGGCATGGGGTTTCTTCACTGCGGCAACATGTTCACTCTACTCTCACAGAACGTCAATTTTCGAGATATGAATTGTCGGAACCCCGAAGTTCTTTCTGGGCCGGATATCTTCAGTGTCGTACTCAATTATAGTGTAACAAACTGCCACCTTTAGTGTTCAGATAAGGTGAGGTTTTTAGTAATGGTGTGTTATGGTTGAGTCCGGGCTTTTTTTTTGTATAGACACCTCACGAATGGCTAGGGGTAGCGTGAAAATATTTAATAAAGGAATATGTTGCATGGTAGAAATTGATAAAATATTCCATTGGAAGGACAAGCCAAGACTTCTTCCGCAGAGCAAGGAAGCTCTAGCTGTTGCACACTCGTGTCTCAACTGGACTGATTCCGAGCAGGTTCTTGAGAAGTGTGGTAGATAATGCCTAAACAAGCAGGTGCAGTGTACTTCCAGTGCACATGCCAGTCTTACCAAAGCCTCAAACTGTGCAAAGCCTTTTGCAAAGTCAGCGGAAATTCGCGCTCGCCTGAAATTCGCAGGGAATGTTATGATGGCAGTGAAGGGAAGTCCAGGTACAAAGTATAATTTCTCAGAGACACTGCAATAGGAGTAAATGAAGGAAAATTTTGGCAGATACCTTTGCCTACGATGTGTATGTGCACACGTGCACATTCAGAGAGAAACAAAATGCACTCTCAAAGAAATACAACAGAATAACTAGCTACCACATCTTGCACTGTAGCTAAGCACAAAATGGCTGACCCAAACATTTCCAGGAATATGGGGAACAAAGCACTATAATAGGGAAGATGCTGCATCGGATGCATGAAGTGCTTTGAAAATGTTACCAGCATTGGGCACTTGCATTAAAAAATTGAATGCAGCATATAGATTACAATCTTGCAAAGCAGGCACATTTCTCACAAGTACGACATCCGTGCCACATAGCTGTCATTGATGTTAGAAAGATAGGAAAAGGTGGGGTTTATTGTAAAATTTATTTTTGAAGCTTGAGTTGTATAGACATGATGGGCTATGCGTTGTGCTGTTGAGCCTGCCCCTGCTACTGAAGGGATCTGTGCTTTTGTATGTAGGGCTCGCCTTGTGACAAATTGAAACTTCACTGACCTTTTGATTTTTATATAGTGCAGTTGCTGGTAGGCATCTTCATAAGGTGATTCGTAATCAAGGCTGTTTCTTCTCCTCTTCTGCATCTTTCCTTCTGTGTTGCACTGCCCCTTATAGACTTCCGAAAGTTCAGTAGAGCCTTTGAATCTTGCTTTTGTGTTTAGGCAGGGTATGTAAATCATAATTGACCCATTGCACTCAATGACGCATATACTTCAGCCCATAAATATTGTCACATATGTTGGCATGATGCGACTGCAATGTGAGCAAGATGCCCTTTGCTGTACTGGTTCACACGTTACCTCTTAAGTACCCCTATTAGCCAATCACTCCTCAGTTTACCCCTCTGCCCCTTTTTCTTTTTCTTTCTGCAGATATACATCTCTAAGAATGGGCATGAACAGCTGCCGGTAAGTAAGCTTTGCAAGAAGCTTCTGAAAATAAATTCAGTAAAAAAATTCTTTATTTTTCGCAACAAAGTGAACTATCCCGTAGCCTTGGCAATTGAGATTGGTTTGCCATTTATTGCAGCAACTTCACGAAGATTCAAGGTCCGTTACACAACAGAGGCATTAACAAAACACATGCAAATTTCAGCACAAGACTGAGAATGAACATAAGAATATATATATATATATATATATATATATTATATATATATATATATATATATATATATATATATGTATATATATATATATATATATATATATATATATATATATATATATATATATATATATATATATATAATGAAGTTGAACTTAATATACACCAATGTTATATAATGTTTGGAGCCTTGGCAATTCAGCTTAGTTGGCCTTTGATCCTAGCAACTTCATGAAGATTCAAGGTTTGTTACATGACAGATGCATTAACAAATGAAAATTTCAGCACGGGACTAAGAATAGACACAAGAATATATATACAGGGCATTCCAATTATGCAGTGCGATATATAGGGCATATTGTTCTCAGGGTACTGTAGTAGCTGCTACTAATTTTTTGTTAGTGACAAGTAATTAGTCATAATCCTATTTTGTAACTCAAGAAGCACTCGCCTAATTATCAAATTGTCAATGAGGCAGACGTGTGCATGTTGAAATGACATCTGTTCGTGCTAATGTAAATAACGTACTAATTGCAAGCTCGTTTTTGCTGTTAATGATGAAAGTTGTGAAGTATGAAAAATGACACGACTAGACCATTGTGCACATCAGAAATAAGCACCTTCAAACAAGCTGACTGTGATATAGCCAGTAGCAATGAAAGAAATGTCGAAATAAAAAAAATACGGATCGCGTTATCTGCCACTGGAACACAGCTAGCTATGAGATAAAAATGGTGATAGAGGTGTACAAGCAAGTGGAAGGAATCCTAGCAAAACAGTGGCACATGTTGTTGGCATCCGACCTTTGTACCCATGTCAATGTGCAAAATGCTGTCTCTGGCAACGTAAAGAGGCAAAGCGGTTGCTTCCAGTAAGACTATATGAGGGTGCTCCTTTCTTTTGCAGCTGTGAGTGCAGTTAGGTATTATTTCTCATATTTTATGGATATTTTTAATCACAGAAAAAATGAGCACACAATTACCATGTTGTTAGAAGTAGTAGAGTCAGATGTCATTTCAACATATGCGCATCTGTCTCATCGACATTTTGATAATTAGGCTAGGACTTCTTGAGTTACAAATATTGTTAGACTAATTAGTCTCTAGTTATTACAAAAAATTCGTAGTGGCTACTTCAGTGTATTGGGAACAATAATAACTTGGTTCACCTCGAGTAATGCTGTTTCTCTTTCTTTAAATAGTGCTACTTGAGAATTGAGACGCCCTCTATATTTCCATTAAGAAAGTTGAACTTCAGAAAAATATATATATATATATATATATATATATACCAATGTTACATTATCTTATGGTATTATACCATGGCATATATCTTTCAAAAAATGAAAATAATAAGTCAATGATGCCTAACCAGCTGTCAAATAAATGAACCGTTCTGGTCTGGGATTTAGCTATTGAGCTTATTTTAGCTAGCATTTTAATAGCTCTTGGGCATTGGGAAAGTACAGCTGGTATTATGTATCAATTTCATAATAACAGTTTGGTGTCACTGCTGTAATAATTTTCACTTGCACTTGGTACAAAAGCTTGTTTGCTTCAGATTTGTTATAGGGCAAAAACGGGCAGAGAGTTAGGGATGTGTAGCGTGTACTCCTTGAGCCCTGCTCCCATTTCGTACCGTTTGCAGTAATATGACTTGTTTGCCATACTTGACATTATTTCGCTTTAAAGGACCTTTTGTATTGTTTTATCTGCTTAAATAGTTCATACTTTCTAAAACAGGGAAAATAACAACCACCAGGTTTTTGGTTAGATGTTAGAACCTAACCTAACCTAACATAACCTAAGCTTGACCGCTTACAATGTCCATTTAACGCTTGGCTGCCGGTCTCGCCAAAGTTCGCGGTACTAGCATGCAGGATGACTGCTCCCGTGCTTATCCTTATCTCATAGGCCATCCAGCGGTGTGATTCTGCATATTCAGTGCTTCGAAGGAACACGCTGTTGATAGTTCACTCGCTGGCTACACAAAATCATTATGTGCAAGTGTTTATCTGTAGTGTCAGCTACAATGCGTTTCTGATGAGCATAAAAGTCATAGGCGTCGGTGCTCTTGACAGCTGAATGTTGTAGCAACAGAGTCACCTTAGCAGGAAGATGTGAGAGGATTCTGCGACCGTTTCTTTACCTGTTGGCAACATGGAATGACTGTTTCTCCTCGTTGCTCTTAATCAATTTCAACCAGATCTGGGCACCTCCAACACCACCTCAGGAGGAGAATGTTCTGTACATAACTACAGCGTGGGTTTTCTCTACGATCATTCCGCCATGTCGGAATCCAGCCTGCCCGCTGTGTATATCAAGAAGGAGGCCAAGAGGCTGAAAGTTTACCACTCTACACAGGTTAGAGGTCACCTTCATTGCCCTTTTACGCGGCTGTCTGAAAGCCGACTAGGGTTGTTTGAGGTATAAAAAGAACGTATAGAAAATCGTGAACATTGCACCTAACGTATTGCTAATACACTTAAGGCTGGTCCACACCGGCGACTAGCAGCGGTCACGCGACCATTTGTGACTGGTCGCAAACAGTTCCGAACGGTCACAAGTGGTCGCAAAGCGACTGCTTTGGCTAGTCGCTTCCTGATCGATTTTTCAGTCGCGCGACTGCAGTCGCAAAGCTTCTAGAGCCAATCAGCAATGCTCAATTTTTGTTTTTTGTTTTTATTGCATGGGCCTCCTGCCGCCAGATACAAACGAGTGCGTTCCTCTGGGTCTGTGGCACCATGGCCACTACGGAATACTTAGTTCGGAGATGGCGGGGCGCAGCAGCTCGAGCGAAGTGTCGAATTTACGTGGCGGCATTTGCAAGAAGCTAAACACCGTCAAACTAAAAAGAAAATAAATTGTGCACCATCTTTCCCCCGGATTCAGAATAGTTTTTTGTCTTGAGCTTGACTTTTGACCACCTTTAATGCAGCTCGTTTGGAACTCGTTTGTGCTTCACGCTTTGGCAAGGACTTAAGACATCGCGTTCGTAACGCGTTCGTGCTGCATTTGAGGCTTTGGCAAGTCGAGAAAAATTCAAGCGCGTTTCTGAACGGGTACGACTTTCGGAAATATTTCTGGTCGTCTCAGCGCAGCTCGGGATAAATGCAGCTTGTATGGCCGGCCAGCTCTCGGGATCAAAAGAATGGTCACAGCCACCACCGGCTTTTTTTCCTTGGAGGCGTCTGGGCTGCCGGCGCTGACACCATGGCACAGCGCACTAGCACCATTACAATTTCTTGTTCTTCGCTTGCATCGAACTCCTTGACGCTGTTGGGAACGCTGTCCGAGAAGGGACGAAAACAATAAATGTGACATGCTCGGCTTTCTCCGCTCATTGAGCTGGCGGTGATCAGCTGATCGGTGCCGGTCTCTAGAGTTCTCGCTGATAACGAGATCTGGACGTGACTTTCCAGCTTTGCGAGTTCCGGTCGCTCGCATGCAGACTCTGCCGGTTTGAACATCAGTCGCTTTTTGGTCGCCAGTCGCGAATGGTCGCGTGACCGCTGCTAGTCGCCGAGGTGCAGCAGCCTTTACACCTCATTATAAGAAAGTTGCATCTTGCAAGAAAATAAGTTTGTTATATGTGAAAACTTGTTTAAATGTTATTCCTAACATTGTATCTATTGCAACACTGTTTTTCATTTACTTCTTTGTAAACAATATTTAGTTATATCCATAGTCGTTTTATTGGGGTATGAGTGTAATATGGTACACTTTCAGTAAACAGAAATCTCTTTAAAAGTATAATCGCTTAGTGTGTGTGTGTGTGTTTGCATGTATGTATGCATGTGTGCTTGTGTGTGCATGTGTTTATGATTGAGTGAGTGAATGGAGCTACCACCTCTGATATGATTGATTTCATGCCAAGATGCTGCGACCCAGTTCATCTATTGGCAAATAGAACTCCTGGTAAACGAAAAATATTCTCTTGGTCACTTCAGGTTACGTCTAATGAGGATCTACTGTTGTTATGGTTGATATTCGGTTGAAAGTGCTTCACCGGAAATTTTTTCATGGCTACATAACAGTGCAGTAATGTGGCCTATATGGGTTGATGAGCACAAAATAAGGCTGTTCCAGCTTATTGTGAAGCCAGAAGAAAAAAAATTATTTCAGGTGTAATTGAGCTAAGAAACAGTGTGAGTGCTCATTCTTTATTACAAGGAACTTTCATGTTGCCATGCTTCTCAAGGATATTTATTCTTGTTTGTATTGTTTGAGAAGAGGCCACGCAGATCACTCCTGAAGTATTACTACTTAAAATCGCTAATATAAAACCAGGGAGTAACAGGTATTTAATCACGTGCAGAATAAAGAATCTAGTATTTGAAGGGGCCCTAAAACACTTACCCTCATATTCACAAACCTTCCTCGACTCAACTTTCACCCTTCACTTGACAGAGTTGAGCACTGAGCCACTGCTCGGCTGAAAATGGCGCTGCGCTACTCTGGAATCGAAGCAGATTATCGCTGATATGCAGTGGCTTGTCCTGCCTAGAGGCGGTGCTCCCATCGGCTTTCTCGAGTGAAGGTGAAGCGTTGAATGAAGGGAAGTTCTAGAATACGGCAGTTACAGATCGAAATTTGGTTGTGGTGTTGGGCACGCATCTTCGACAAATGTGTAGCCACTAAAAATTTTTCAAACGGTGCCGTAATGGTAGAGTTAAATGCGCCTGATCATCTAAAAGGGGTCCTCGCCCATAAAACTATTCCATTCGCTATGCTCTGTTCTAGGAGGCTCCTGTCTCCTCCTAGATGAGTGCTCCTCATCGTGTGAGGAGGAAGAGCGATGAACACGCATACCTATGAGCAGACTATTAGTGGATGACATAACTAGACAATGGTGTTGACATCATGGCTAGCTCTGGATAATACTGAAAAAGTCAGAGAGAAGAAAAAAGTTGTTTCCTAGAATTTGTGCTGACACTGCGGCTCGTCGCACTGCCATGTCATGCATTGTTTTTCGTGCTGTCACTCATATCTTGATGAATGGGTTAACTCTAAAGGTTCTGTCTCAGAAAATTACTGGAGGTGGTTTGAGACCCTTTTGAGCTTCATGTGATGCCGACGTGTGCACGTAATATCCTGCAGAGATATTTCAGTTGGGCCATAGCTTTTGCCAGCAGCAGGTGGGGTGGATGTGTCATGGATGCCTGGCTAAACTGCTTGCTGCACCTTGGTTGTGCAGTGACAGCGGCACGCAAGCAGAAGCGCCGCAAGGAAGATGCCGTGTACATCTCGAAGCCTCTGTTCGATCGGCTGACGGCGGCCATCTTGAAGATGCGGTGCGAGGCCAAGCTGCTGAAAGTTAAGAACCTGATGGTGTATAGGGCCGGCCAGCTGCTGCCCCCCCCCCCCCCCCCCAAAGGCCTGACTTCCTTGCCCTCACGGCCACTTGCTCAGCAAGGTGGCTTCATGGCGGTTCGCCCGATCCTAGCTCTCTCGCCCGACACACCCGAGTGGCTGATTCATGAGGACTGAGCAATTCTACAGAGGAGATTAGGAGTTCAGGGATCCCACTTCTGCGCCAACTGCACCAAAGTGCACCAAACGAGACTTGCTGCGCCAACCTGATAAAATTGACGGAAATTGCACCAAACTGCGCCAAACTGTCCATCTCAGAGTTCCACGACCTGTGGCCCACAGGCCGCATGCAGCTTGCTAGGCAGTTTTATGCGGCTCCCAGCACGACATAAGAAATCATAAAATCGCTAGGAACTGTAGCTGCGGCAGTATTTAATTATAAATAATATTTCAATTACTGGAGATAGCATTCGAGTGTAATGAGAGAATTCTTTACGTTCCTGCGAACAGGCCTATAACACCTATGTACCAGGTGTTAAGATAATGACAACGACTACGTCTCCGCTGCTACCCTCTGCATTGTAGCCTTAGCGTGGCCAGCACGTGGCAAGAAAGGAGGAGCGTTCCCATGTGAAGAGAAGTAGATCGGCGTTTAAAAGATAACCAACACTCTACGGCAGCTTTTTTTGTTCGCGCGCGGCGTTTAAAGGAGAATTGGTCTCTACGTGTCAGGGACGGGAAAAGAGAAAGCGTGGCACTGGCGCGTCATCGATCGGCATTTGAGAGATAGTCAACACTCCGTAGAGGCGCTGCACCGTACTCGCTACCCAGCCGCGAAAATTGGGTGCCTTTCTTCCTCTTTCCTCTTCTAACCACTACCACCAATCACCACCACCACTCCACAACTACTCTTTTTTTCCCTCTTCCTCCGCACGCAACGTTGAAAGAAGAAGGGTCTCTACGTGGCAGGGACGCAAAAAGGAAGAAGCATGGCACAGGCGTGCACCAGATCGGCATTGGCATACCTGCCAACTTGTCCGATTTTGCCGTAAAATGTACGAACGAATTTCGATTGCGCGTACGATTTTACGAATCTTGCCTGAAATTTAGGGAAAATATTTCATTTCTGATAGAAAAAAATTATTAAAATAGCATGGCCTCCACAATTGGTTACGACGCATTTCCATAGCTGGTCGTGGAGTCCGCAAAAACGACGTTGTGCTATACTCCGCCACCAGAAGAGAACTATAAAATTTGGTGTTATCATCACATACTTTCGAAGTCTCCTGAATTGTGCGCTAAACTCCCGTATTGCGACCGTTTCTTCCGTGCGTAGGTCTGCCATAAAATCTCCCTTGAAGAAGTCGCAGAGAACAGCCTCTGCTTCGAGCTCTGTGAGTTTTCTAATTCTTTTGCCAAGATTTTTCAATAATCGACACACCTCGGAGGAACATTCCCCATTAGAATGGGGTTTCCAAACCCCATCCAGCAACTGGGACTGGGCCGACCACATCATAGTGCGTCTGACGCGAGTTCTCTTTCCGGACCAAGCGTTGTCCACGTTGACAAGTCTGATGACTCCTCCGTTGAAGATATGGCTACGGACAGCGACTACGTGGTCGTACCAAGCCGACGCCTGAAGAGAAAAATCAGCCGGACATCGCCGACTGGCCGGCAAGAACAGACAAAGGTGAGTAGCATGCGGTCGTACACCGTTTCATATGTGACGATATTGAAGACGAGCATCTTGAACTCTCTGAATAGGCAGAGCCTGTCGGAGTACTTTGAACTGATCGCTCCAGGGAAAGCCGTAGAAATACGCATAAATACTCGAAAGAACATGCTTTCAGTGGAGGTCACTACGAAGGCCTTATTGAACACGCTGAAAGCAATTGTTCAATTAGGAAACATTCCGGTTTGCGCATTCTCCGCATACGACGAAGAAATGACAACAGGAGTTATATTACGATGTGGATGAGGAGATAACAAACTTAAGTCTCAAGAAACTGCTGTCATCATCGGCTCCCGTGCTTGGTTTTCACCGCTTTGGACGCACGCGATGTGTTAAAGTGGTGTTTCTGTCGAAGACGCTACTCACACATGTAAAAGTTGGGTACTTGAGGCACTCGGTACGTCCTTACGTACCAAAAGCTCTGCAATGTCATAAATGCGTGAAATTTGGGCACGTTAGAGCAGTTTACGAGGGTGCAGTAGCCTGCAAGCATTGCGGTGGCCTTCATGATGGTGATTACTGCAATGCTATGGCCAAATGCCTAAACTGCTCAGGCGCCCACGGCGCAACATTAAAGGAATGTCCCAAAATGAGGAATGAATTTAGTATCCTGCAGAAGGTGGTTCGAGACCACTCCACTCACAGAGAAGCTGCAATGGCTGTACAGCGCCGTAAACATCGTCCCAGGTGGTCAAAATTTCCGGAGCCCTCCACTACGGCGTCTCTCATAATCATATGGTGGTTTTGGGACGTTAAACCCCACAAATCAATCAGCGACGTAAACATCACTCGCGACACCGACGCAAACGAAGCAGCAGTGCTCATAGCTTATCGAAATTAACACACAAAACTGTGCCCTCACCACCCCCTAGCTTACTTTTGTCGTTCAAAAAGGAGGATACAGATGCTCAAATGCTAAGACAGTCCACGCAAGCACAATGTATCCAGTCATTGGCGCTCACCACGTCGGAGACTCAGTGGCCTTCACTACCGTCAAAAGCTACGGTAGCGCCATCATCACATAGTGCTCCTACCCCCAATGAAGAAAACAAGAAGATGGACAACGCAGATGTCAAGGCTATGCTTAAAATTTTGATGGGTTCGATGCGTAAGATCTTCAGCAGCCTAAACGCTCCCGCTGCCAAGGCAGCTGTGCAGCTACTTGAGGTTTTTGAGCCTCTTATACTGGTACTACAGTAAGTGAACATGGCATTGATGTTCGAAGAACGCATGCGCCAGTCCCTTGTTATGCAATGTAATGCTCGTGGCCTACGTGGCCGTCTGTCAGACTTCAGACAATGGGCTTTTAAATATAAATTTCCTGTTATCTTTATATGTGAACCGAGGATGGTTTCAACTTTTCGTATATCTGGATATATTCAGATTTGGTCCCGCAGTGATCAACGCACGAGCAAAGTTCTCGTTTGTATACGCTGTGATCTGACGTTCTTGAGACACGAAGTCACGTCGTATACCAGCAATGATTACGTGAGCCTGACTATAACACATAAAAAGCGGACATTCTCAGTAATAGGTGGATACAAACACCCAAGCGCACAAATACACTGCTGCCACCTGGGGACCATTCTTCAAGCAGCACAAAGGCCACACATTGGGATTGGCGATTTTAATGCACAACATCCTCTCTCGGGTAGCACTACAATGAATTATCGCGGTAGGGATTTGGTCAATTTTATATGCAACTATAGACTAAGTGTGCTCAACGACGGATCACCTACATATATTCGTGGCACGTGCCACAGCAGCTGCCTCGACCTCTGTTTTATTTCCAGAAGCCTTCTGTCTTACGCATGTTGGTGCACAGATTTGGACACTCGCGGCAGTGACCACGTTCTGACCTATGTTCAGTGCAGGTGGTTTCGCCGCACGCAGACACGCTATATCCGTCAAACCGACTGGACACTGTTCAAGGCATTCAAGGCATCTGTCAAGTCTGGCTGTGAGCACACGACTGATCCATCTGAGGTAGAGAACATCATTGCTTCTTCACTGCTTGACACAACCAAACAGGTTAACCAACCGATGCAGAGATCAGCAGTTGACTTCCAATACGAGGCCCTTCGTGCAATCTGTCGCCATGCCAAACGCCGATACAAACGAACGAAGTCGTCTTCAGACCTTTCCGCCTGTCGTCGAGCTCAACGACATGTTCTTCGGCACCTTGACAAGATTAACAGGCAGCGTTGGAGAATATTCTGTGGATCTCTGGACCCCAGGCAACCTTTGTCTAAGATCTGGCGGGGGGTACGAAGTTTGCAGACAGCTCCCTAACAACGTCAACCATTTCCAGCTGTTGCTCTACATCAGGGGCGGACAGAAGTTGAGATAGCCAGTGACTACTGTAGCCTTATTGTGGACACCACTGATGGTCTTGCCATTAATGAGCCTCTTCCTACCATTGCGCCTTCATCGTCTGACGAGCGCCTTGATGTACGTTTTACAATTCATGAACTTGACGCAGCGATTTCTGCCTCCCGCCGATCATCGGCACCAGGACCTAGGGAATGACGTATGCTGCACTCAACCATCTGGATACAGAAGCACGACGTATCCTGTTATCTCGTTATAACACCTCGCCCCGCCGCGGTGATCTGGTGGCTAAGATACTCGGCTGCTGACCCGCAGGTCGCGGGTTCAAATGCCGGCTGCGGCGGCTGCATTTCCGATGGAGGCGGAAATGTTGTAGGCCCGTGTACTAAGATTTGGGTGCACGTTAAAGAACCCCAGGTGGTCGAAATTTCCGAAGCCCTCCACTACGGCGTCTCTCATAATCACATGGTGGTTTTGGGACGTTAAACCCCACAAATATAATCATTATAACACCTCATGGGAGTTGGGAGGAGTCACAGCTAATTGGAAATGCAGTAGCATTATTGCATTGCTCTAGCCGGGGAAGTGTCCTTATGCACTTTCCTCCTGCAGACCACTAGCCTTAGCCAGCTGCATCGGGAAAGTAATGGAAAGAATGGTACTGTCAAGATTAGAGTGGCTTCTAGAGAGCAACAACTCCTTTCCTGCATTTATGAACAGCTTCAGAAGAGGCCCATCTGCCATTGTTGATGTGGTCAACTTGATCCCCACCGTTGAAGAGGAAAGAAGCCGACGCAGACTAGTGGCGGCGGTCTTCCTAGGCATTAAGGGTGCCTACGATAATGTGCTGCATTATGCGATCCTTGACGCACTGGAAGATTTGGACATCGGTGGACGAATGTATGCTTGAATTTTTAGCTATCTTAGGGACTGCACCATTTACATGATGACAAATAACGGAGACACCGATCAATATAAGGTTCATCGTGGTGTCCCCAAGGAGGAGTTCTCAGCCCGATCTTATTCAATGTCACAATGATCGGCCTAGCAGCAGAACTTCCCAGCACGGTGAAGATCAGTGCATACGCTGATGACATATGCATATGGGCATCCGGAACTACCCATCCGCAATTGCTAGCTCGACTACAGCGTGCAGTGACGATCACATACAAATATCTACGACGTCACGGGCTCGCTCTTCCAATCGACAAATGCGCAGTGCAGTGCTCGCGTTCACGCGCAAGCATATGTCGCAATACCCGATATTTATAATGGGACAGCGATACCTGTTGTAACGCACCACAAGTTCCTTGGGGTTGTCGTACACAGAGATATATCGTGGACGAGGCATGTCGCAGCACTTAAATCTAAATCAAAGAGCGTTGCTCTCGTTCTTCGCCACGTAGCAGGAACAAGTTGGGGCCCATCAGAATCATCGCTACTTATATTGTATAATGCTCTATTTGTGGGATACATCTGATACAGCATACCGGTGCTCTTCAATATGAGACCTACTTGTGTGAAAACGCTAGAGAGTGTTGAAGCTCAATGCTTACAAAGATGCTTGGGTCTACCACGCTGTACTTCAACAAATGGGACGATTGCAGAGGCTCGGGCCTGTCCCATCAGTGTATACATGCTTTGCGAGCCACTTAGAGTTCACCTCCGATTGCTGAACCGGCACATCAGCACCCACTGTCAGTACTACCCGCCACTCACCCAGATTGCAGTTTCTCAAGAGTAATATAGCAGCATGAGAATATTGACCATCAAGGTTGTCCCCGCCAAAGGCCCCTGCAGTGCCTCCAAGGGTTCTGCCTAAACTACCTGGTTGTTTTACGATGCCTGAAAATGCGAAGAAGTGGCTCATTTCTTCTGTTGGCCTCAGACAACTGACCCCATATCACATTTATACAACGTACAGTGATTCTCTGCACGTGTACACCGACGGATGCACCACGCTAAACACCTCCGCCGCAGCCTTTGTCATCCCAGACATGGATATCGCTCGACGATTCAAAGTGGACCATAAAACCACATCAATTGCCGAGCTTGTCACTATCCGGGAGGCAATAGGATTTATTTCCGGAGAGCGACCTCAAGCCAGGACGATTTTCTGTGATGCCAAACCCGCTTTGCAAACCAATAATTGCATAATGAAGCAAGGTCCGTATTAAAGCTTGGCAATAGAAATCACATAACTTATTCAGGTTACTTCAACAAATGGCCATCTTATCACTTTCCAGTGGATTTCCGCTCATTGCGGCGTGATGGGAAACAATGAGGCAGACGCTTAAGCTAAAAATGCCTTAAGCAGTGCCCCTGAAATACGCATTGCGTTTTCACGAGCTGACACGAACGCCCTGCTTCGCTGCGTGATGCGCAGCTACACACTTCAGCACTGGACCAAACCGGAACGGCGACACCAGCGACTTCACAAATGGGACCCGGAAATGAAGTTCCGCATGCCCCCTAAATTGAAACGGCAACCTACAAGTATGATTCATCGCATTTGTCTTGGTGTGGCGTACACAAGGCGTTACGCACATATCATCGGTCACAGTGACACCGATCCTAATTGTGAACACTGTGATGTGCCAGAAATGCATGAGCACATATTTTGTGTCTACCCAGCATACGCACGTGAACGACAAACACTGATTTCTTCTACTGAATTATATCTCAGTAAGTCATTAACTGATGAGACCGTGTGGGGCCCTTGGCCAGACACCAACAGTGTAACTGCGGTCACAGGAGCAGTTATAACCTTTTTGGAAACAACTGGACCATATGCGCGGCTATAAAATGTGTCTCAGCTAGAAAGGACACTGCATTATCACCTCTCTATCTCACCATCGTCATCCCATAATCTTTCTTTCCCCTTTCCCTTCCCCCAGTGTAGAGTAGCAGGCTAGAGCAAGCTATCGCTCAGGCCGACCTTTCTGCCTTTCTGTAAATAAACTTATCTCTATCTATCTATCTCCCGAAAAACAAAATGTGCGTCGGAGATTTTGCCGCATTGACAAAAATGCAGGCCAGTCTGTTCGAGGCTTTTTGCGAGCCCACCGCACTATAAACGAATTTGAGAGGCGTTAATCTAAGCTTACGCTAGAGTCTCTGTGACGCGAAACCACGACAGATACAGATTCGTGAAATTGTCCAGCCAAACTCATGTGTTCATTAAGCCGAAATTCAAATGTTGCGAACATTTTTTCTTATCACGGTGTGTGATACGAACTTTAGTACGGAAACCATCGAACGAAGGCCGATCAAGAGCAGCTTGCTCGAAGCTTCGGAAGTACACGTGCGACCAGCACATGCACTGTTTTGTACATTGCGTGTGGTTGTGTTTGTCACAACCGCTGTGGACGAAACCGCGGTCATTTGACTCAATCCTGTATAATGACGACGTTACTGACAGAAATCCTAAAGTATGACCGTGGCCAACGGTCGGCCAGTCATAGCAACGCTGCTTTCTGCAAACTCTGTGGAGAAAGCCGCGGTAGTTGCGACCATAGATAGCATAAAACGACGTAGTTTTAAAGGCACGTGAATTGAAAACAAAACTGCCGTTTGCCGCCAATCGCCGCGCACAAAACCGTGGTCGCAGCAATGCGATAGCGATCTACGAGCTCAGAGAGTACGTGGCTGACGCAGCAGTAGGATGAAAGACGGTATAAAAAAGGCTAAAAGCATTTTGCTGTTCCTGTCCAAAACATCTAGCAGCGAGCAAAGCCAAAGCTTTGACTCGCATGTTCACGGCAGCCAGCTGCGCCGTCCCATCCATTGACGTGTGTCTCAGGAAGACAAACGCGAGTTTTTGTGACGCAAGTATATTTTGGTAGTTGTTTTGATGACGCGAAATTTCAGCCGGGAGCATTTGCGCTTTTCCTTTTAGACTCTTGCCTTTGAGGAAAATTCTACCCTCGTGTGTTGGGCCACTTTAAGCCATTATAAAACCGCAGTGCCGATGTCCCCCCACCCCTCTATTGTTTTTCCCGATGTTTTTTTTTGTTTTTTTTGTGCCAAAAATGGGGGAAAATGATTCAGCGTGCTGATTTGACTTTTGGCGGCAAAACGTGATTATGCTTGTCGCTAAAGGCAAATCTATCACAGCTTCGAATTTTGCAAAAAGTCGGTAACCCCCTACACATCCCTCCCCGCTCGGGAATTCTACGAATTTATCTGTTGCCAGGTTGGCCACTATGCATATGAGAGAGGGCAAACATTCCGCTCCAGCCTTTTCTTTTCTTCTTTTTCTTCTTCGCGCGCAGCGTTGAGGTGTCAGAGGTGTGCGGTGAGATTCGGCATAGTCTGAGAGCATTCTCGGAGCGGGGTATGTTCGAATTAATCGTGCCAAGTGCTTGCGCATGTGAATTACAGGGCATTTTCGCCTATTGGAATACACATAGTCTTGACGAGACCACAGCGTCAGTTTTAATTAAGTTGAAGTTTGAATTAAGCATGTTCGAATCAATGAGATTCGACATGAGTAAGTTACGGTTTCATAATTCCAAAATCACCATGCTTGCCACGAGAACTCTCAGTAAGCTAAAAACGCACTAAAAGAAAGTTCGTGTGGCTTCGCATAGTTGCATTAATGCATCAATTGCTGTGACTTTATGAATTCTGACGTTATTTTACTATGTCCTACATAGCTCCTATGTACTAAAAACAGAGTAAACTGACTTCTGAGATGGCTCTAGACTTAACGTACTAAGTCTCAGCAAATTACTTTGAGCGAATGGCGCTAAAGTAAAAAAATACAGATTGAAGTTTGTGTTATCATGTGCAGAGATATCAATGCGAAATTCAGAAGTAATTGACAAATAAACGTATTACCGATATTTTCTCCCCAAATGATGAACTTGAGATGGTGAAAAAAATGACGTGAAAGTTCTCGAAGTGTTTTTCAACCTTAAACGATCCTTTCTTCTAGGTCAGCGTCCATTATTATTGAAGTGTTTCAGGTACTTTCTTCTCTAAAGTGCTCCATTATGAATACATACCTATGCCAAAGTGCTCCTCATAGTAAGATTACCTGCTCAAAGACTGAAATTTTAATGCTGTAAAATACTTCTAATAGCAAGATTACCTGTTCCGAAGTGCTCCAAAACTAAAATTTTACTGCTCCAAGGTTCTCCTTATCGCAAGCTTTCTTGCTCCAAAACTAAAAGTTTACTGCTCCAATGTTCTCCAAAATTAATATTTTACTCCCCAAAAGTGCTCCAAAACCTAAATTGGACTGCTCCAAAAATTGCTCCAAATTGGCAGTCCCCAGTGAAATCACTGGTAGTTTGAACAGGCTAGTGGATAATCTATAGGTTTGTGTGAATATTCGAGCACGTCTAATATTTGAGTTTGCCTAGATTAAAATTTAAATAATTGAAAAGAAAATTTCAAAGTACAGTCGCCGACCGTTTATTCAGGAACCACCGAAAAGTCCGAATAATCAGCAGTTCAAAAATACAAATTCACCTAAAAAAAGCGCTTTTATAGGCTCTATCGCCCGAAAAACTGTCTAGTGTGCACACACGCACGCTTCCGAGACAGTTTGCTTCGAAATAGAAAATTACCGAGCCACTTCAGACTGAGGTCGGCCGCCTTCTTCCTGGTCGGCCACCTTCTCCACTTTCTTCGCCATCGTGAGCATCTTGTTTCTCTTACGTTGGCCGCGTATCTTCACTCCCGACGACGCAGCGAAATGCAGAATCATAGCCATTTCAGCACACCACTAAACACGCAAGAAAGCGAGAACATAGAGAACAAGACGAACCAGGCCTAGCCGCCGAAGCAGCTGACGAACACGCTGACACCGCTGACACACGCCAAACGCCACAGCGAACAGACTCCGTAGGTGGCTTAGCTTGGTCGATCGACTGGCTAAAATAAAAAAAAAACGCGCGCCACACATAGTCTTTGAGATCGGCAATGGCGATTTCTGCGTGCATTTTGACACTGGCCCGACGTCCATCCATAGCTAGTGCAGCATATCAGTGCTGGCAACCTAGCAAACGTATTGTTAACATCGCCGTCAGCGTGTAGTGGCGTATGGTAACGCATCCGGTCAGTCAAACTGAGTCCGAATAATAGAATGACGCACAGTGGGGTGTCCGAATTTTCAGTCGTGAGATGACATTAGGATCAATGAGGCGAGTGGCGGTGCCATGAAGATTTCCGAATAAACGGGCATGTCCGAATTTTTGGCGTTCGAATAAACGGTCGGCGACTGTATTTGAAATGAACCAATAGCTGTGTAGTAGGCCTCATGTAATTCCCCGTAAAAATGGTTTCATTGCAGTGGAGGGGTGTTAAGCCATGAAAGCACCTATCTAAATGTATATTATTCTACAAGTGACCCCTGTAAAGGTGGTTTCACTGCAGTAAAGAAGGTGCTGAACCGTTAAAACACTTATTAAATGTACATTAATTTGTAACCTTGGAAAGTGGTTTCACTGCACTAAAGGAGCGATATTCCTTTAAAACACATATTCAGGGGAAATCTGCGCTGCCGCAAAGCTCCACGTCAAGGTTTACAGAATGTATGTATTATTCTTCCGCCAATGCATCATTTTTCAAGTTTAAAAGTTTGTTATACCGGCTTATATGCTCTAAGTATGGTAAAATGTAGACCTTTACATATTTTAGAGGTTATCACTCGCATCATGATGAAAGTCAAATTCTCCGACTATTCAAAGTTGTTTCTACTTTCTTGTAACACTAACAAAAAAGGCATTTGTACAAGGCTTGCTTCAATTTTTAAAATTATTGTGCAGGTTAGTTAGGTCATGACGCTTATGCTCAACTTTTTTCATATGGAATACAGTCGAGCCTGCTTATAATGAACCTGAGCGTGATGCGGCATCCGTTCGCTGTATCCCGAAGTTCGTAGTAAATGAAACACAGCTTTTAAAAAAAGTTGCGAGTGAGAACACAAACCTTTTTTTGCCTCAAAAAGTCCGTGATGCACGTGTTTAGAAGAACGGAAGCGATAAGGGTGGTCTCGAGTTTATCTAAAATGGCAGGGTGCTCGTTCGTCGAGGCGCGTGGCATAAGCTGTATGAGGCACTGGCTCCAAAGTTTCGTCGTTCTCGCAATCTAATTCCTCCAAATTGCTCTCGCCACGTACTTCATTCACTATGCTCAAATCCGTGCATGGTTCCGCAGTGTCGGCATCATCATCGGCCGTCATTAAACCACCGCAGCAGATGCCCCACCCGCTCTCCCAGGTCGGAGTCTACGACGCGCTGCCACAAATCCCCGTCGTAGTGGTCCTGTTCGGAAGCTTCAGGCTCGGCATAGGGCCCGACGCCGAGGACTTCGGCCTCGCAAAAACCGTTTCGTGCGCATGTACGCGTCAACGCCACCCACGAAATATTCACTATCTCCACAGCTGAATACCGGGACGCCCGTAGCGACAAGTTGGTTGCCAGGTGGTCAACTGCTACGAGCGAGCGCTCCGCAACGCAACACCTAAAGCGTTGATTACGCTCACGCCTAGCAGTCACACTTTCGTCGTTTTGTTGAGCGGCACGAAAAAGCGTGCTAGTTTTGCCGTCGGCCATCATGACCACACCCGCACACCAAGAGCGAGCAAGACGCGCACACGCGACACACATGCCAGAACGCGTGAATCAGCTCTGGGCCTGTTTCCAGTCAGAAAACGAAACTAATTCGAGCCAGCATGGCGGGCGTCGTGGAGCGGTGGAGACGGGCAAAGGGATTGTGATCAAGAGAGGTGACCAGACTTGCAAGAGAAAGGCAAGGAGTTGCGATAAAGAGAGGGGAGGAGGTGTGGGAGGGCGACCTTGCTTGAAAGGTCCGCGAGGTTGTTTGAAAGGTCGGCAAAACTCGCACGTAGAAAAACTTGGAAAGAATGCATGGCTGCCTGAATTGGCGTGCGGCGGTGTACTCCCAAGAATCCTGTAGACTCCCAAGAATTGGTGGCCCTGGTAAAAAATAGTTTTGTTGCGCCGGCGGGTTTGCGTGGCTTCACGAACTTCAATATTTCGTGATTCGTTCCGCGCAAACTAACGGCTGTTTTCGCGCTTCTGCACGCGCGTGGAAGGCATGCTGCGCCGAGTGCGAAGTCAGCGAGAACAAGTGTTAAACACGAAACGAATCGCAAATTATCGGAGTCGGTGGGGTAGCGTACGCACGTGCATGAGACGCAGACTATCGGATACAGTCGGTGGCCGACGATGTTGGCACATGTTCTGGTCACTCCAGGCCCGACGCCAACGACAGTACCAGCAATCGAAAAAAGGGTAGATGACCGACCGGTCTTCCTAAAGATCAGTGGCAGTGTGAAAACACGGGCCTCGTCAGGCGATGCGGGATGTTCAGAGTATCGGGGGGGGGGGGGGAGAATGGAGGGTTGCGTAACAAAAAGCGGCCGGGAGACCGGCAATTAGAAGGGCGTGGAGGCAGAGTCAGCGTTCACAAAAGGAATGTATGGCACCTCGCCGATGCCTAATCGGTGGTCGAAGTTGGTTTCTCGAGAAGTCGGGTAGACCGCCGACTACGTTCGCTGTAACCGATCAGCTACGCTCGGAGACGTTCATTGTAAGTGCGATTTTGTGCCATTGAACCAATGTATATTTTCACGGTCACGCGGATATTGTTCGTCTTAAGCAAAAGTTCGTTTTAATTGGGGCCGTTATATGTGGGCTCGACTGTATATACTATTCGAACTTTATTCATAATTGTCTGACCATTATCGCTATTTGCTTCGAAACTAAAATTCAATATTCACAGAAGCCTAGTACTCTATAATTGTATAAACGGCGTGGAAGGTTCACAAGAATTTAGTGTCTGACGAGGACTGGCACTGACGTCAAACTAACTTTTATTACAAGGAACACACACACACACACACAAAACGAGGAAAATGAGATATATCGCACACATGATCACGCCAAAAACCTCGGTAAAATTCGAGGATGAGTGAGAACCAAAAAGGCAGCAAAATCATGTGGGATTGCAAAGAGCTAACACATCTATTGATTTGACCAATGAAGAAATTGATTGCTTGGATTTCTATACGCATGCAACGTCAAATTTCACTTTATTTTTAGCTGTTTTCTTGGTTTTTGGATAATCCGGACTTCACACACAGGGTTTTGGTACAGTTACATTTGGGTGCTGTCTAGTTTTTCTTTTATTTAATGTTCCTCAAAGTAAAGGTTAATTGAAAGCCAGCACCAGTCCACGTCAGTTCGTTGTTTATTGTGTCTTTTCCGCGCTGATTATGCAATCTTCTGTTCAGAGGCAGAGGGGGAGAATGAGCTTGCTGCATAGCAAGGAGCTCGGCGCTATAAGCTTGCTGTGCACACAGCGCCATGGTGTTTCTCAACTATGTTTGCTTGGTCTTTGTGCTACACACATTTCAGGTAATCCAGCAGCGTCAGGACATCCCACTGAACTTGACCGTGCTTACGCCAGGCCACACACCTAACTGAGACCTTGTTGCAGACGTGGTCAACACCGTGAGCTGAATTTACCGTTCGCCGAAACAATGCGAGGACGGGTACGAGAATATTATTGTACCTCGCGAAGAAGGAACGATCTTGTACGACACCAACCCAAAAAAGCAGAAGACCAAGGGCATTCAAGGGGTGAAACTCGCTCTCTCGCTCTTCCAGTTTAGCTAACAAAAAAAGCTAGAAAAACTTAACTGCCAGAACAATGGCGATTGGTGAGCCAAAGCACTGAAACACGTGGTCAGATGCAGGACAATTTATTTTTACTTCAGCTTTCTTCTATCACCGTGTCAGTCTTGACAGGATTTTTGTACTGTTGTCTGCACTGGCTTCAATTGTAGGGGTTGAAAATGTCTGTTGCAATGAGCAGTGTGTATGAGAAAGGCAAAGAATGACACACACAGGACGTGTGTTCCTTTGTCTTCAATGTGTGTGGTGCATTCATAATTGAAACATACCTGATTCTCAGTTCTTGAAAATTTTAAACATGTACTTAGTCTACGAACCGGTGTGACGGTTAGCTCAGGCAAACCGGTGTGACAGTTAGCTCAGGCCAACGAAGAGGAAGTTGCTTTTAAGAACTTCCGCCAGCGACTACAGAAGCCTCCAGTGCTTGCCCACTTTGATGAGAAAGCCCCAACGATGCTACACACTGATGCCAGCAATATTGGTTTGGGAGCTGTGCTTGTGCAGCTGCAAGAGGGCACAGAAAGAGTAATCGCCTATGCAAGCCGAACACTAACACGCGCCGAGACTAATTACTCCACGACTGAGAAGGAATGCCTCGGCGTGGTATGGGCGGTCACAAAATTTCGCCCGTATTTATACGGCCGCCCTTTCAAAGTCATCAGCGACCACCATTCACTGTGTTGGCTCACAAATCTTAAAGATCCTACCGGGAGATTAGCGCGTTGGAGTCTCAGGCTGCAGGAGTATGACATGACTGTCGTACACAAGTCAGGAAACCGCCACATGGACGCCGACTGTCTATCCCGCTCACCCATTGATTCGGCAACTCTATCTGATGAGGAGAAAACAGCATTTATCGGTGTGCTTGACTCAACTGCTATTGCACAGCAACAACGTGGCGACCCTGAGTTACTTGCCCTAATTAATTACCTGGAGGGAAGATCTTACAAGGCACCTACTGTTTTCGTAAGAGCGCTGTCATCATTTTGCTTACGAGGCAGAGTACTATACAAAAGAAACTTCTCTTCGACAGGATCTGCGTATTTGCTCGTCATCCCAGCAGCCCTTCGCTCCGAAGTACTCGAAGCATGCCACAACTAGGTGACTTCAGGCCACTTAGGTTACACAAGAACGTTGGCCCGAGTAAGGCAGCGCTACTTCTGGCCAAGTATGTCCATAGCCGTAAAACACCATGTTCGTACTTGCCTCAACTGCCAGCGACGGAAGTCACCGCCGACTGAACCAGCTGGCCTCCTGCAGCCCGTGCAGGTCCCAAGAACACCATTCGACCAGATTGGCATGGATATTATGGGCTCACTTGCTACTTCCACTGCTGGGAACCACTGGGTTATTGTCGCGACTGGTTACCTTACCCGTTATGCTGAAACAAAGGCTATCCAGAGAGGTACAGCAGTGGAGGTGGCACAATTTTTCATCGAGAGCGTTGTCCTGCAGCATGGTGCACCAAGCATCGTAGTCACAGACAGAGGAACCGCATTTACGGCAGCTCTTTTGGAACAAGTCCTCATGCTGAGTGGGACAACCCATCGTAAGACCACCACCTACCGCCCGCAAACGAACGGGCTTACATAGTGTCTGAACAAAACAATTGAAGACATGCTTTCAATGTACGTAGACGTCGAACATAAAAATTGGGGCGAAATCTTGCCATATATCACGTTTGCATACAACACTTCCAAGCAAGAAACAACCCGGATGACCCCGTTCAGCCTAATTCACGGAAGGGAAGTACGAACCATGTTAGATGCGATGCTAGCGCACGAAAGCGATGACATCGAACCGGACGCCGAGATGTTCACAGAACGAGCGGAAGAAGCAAGGCAACTAGCACGCCTGCGAATCCAGCAACAACAAGAGTACGACGCGAGCCGCTACAATTCTCGCCGCAGAACAGTCGTTCACCAGACGGGCGACAGAGTATGGGTTTGGACGCTCATACGGAAACGAGGACTCTCTGAAAAGCTCCTAAGGAGATACTTTGGGCCATATCTAGTACTGCGACGACTGAGAGATGTTACTTACGAGGTCGTCCCCGACAGTTCATATAGTACGAGGCTTCGCCAGCACCGTCCTGAACTAGTTCACGTTGTGCGCATGAAGCCTTATGAAAGGCAGTGACTGCACAAGACCCTTCTTAAAGAACAGACAAAAAAAACTGCACTACTGGTTTAGCATCGGGGCGATGCTCATTAGGAGGGGGGCAAATGACGCGTGTGTACTGGTGGACCAAAACGGCATTAAGGGGATTTGGCGGACACCTGGTAGTGCAGCTCTGGCTGATCGAAGATAAGAAGGCGATCTTGCTGTTCGGCTGCTGAGAGCCACCGTGTCAACGTTTATCTGCCTTTGGTTCGCGCTGTACCGCGACAATATGAAATCATCCGCAAAGACCATGACGACGCTGCCACCTCGTCGGGCGGGGTCGCTAAGTTGATAAAGGTGTTATCTGTAAGCAATTAAACCTCCGAACTTCTCTTGAGGCAGTTGATGTCCGAGCAGTGCTGTTCGGGAAGCTACTAACAATTACTTCTATTTACATTCCTCCGTGCTATCAACTTTCGAAGATACAATTTCAATGCTTCATTATTGAACTTACTCCGCCTTATATAGTTGTTCGTGATCTACACCCGCATAATTCCCTATGCGGTGACTCCCGATTGAATGCGCAAGGACGCCTAATAGAACACTTTCTGTTTTCATCATTAACCTATTTACAGCGCAACACCAGAAAACACAGTGAAGGAGCAAAGGAGAAAGAAAAGACGGCCCTTTTGCTCCTTCCTTGCCTGTGCTTTCTGGTGTTGCGCTGTAGATAAGTTCGCGATCGATCCTAATAAACTGGCCCAACTCACCGTCTTACTTTCTGTTTTCGCCAGCTGCATGTTTACTTAACAAAAAGAACCAACATATAATAGCACTACACACAACACATACTCTTCTATGTGTTGTGTGTAGGTTTGGAATAGGTTAAACAAGTTAATGAGTCAGGAGTCACACCCCCTTCTCTTTGTAAGTAGCCGAGCTGACAGCCTGGAGGAGCAGGCGTACTGCCTAGGCGAACACTTTGAATATTTCTCAAGTGCATCACACTATACAGAAACGTTCTTAAGAGTCAAAGAACGCGAAGAGTGGCAGCCCCTAATTGTAAACGTGCATCCAGTGAGACTTACAGCTGCCTATTTACATTAGCTAAACTTAACGCATCTCTTGCGTGCTGCAACAACTCGGCGCCAGGTGGCGATTGTATAATGTACGAAATGACCAAGTACCTTCCCCCCGAAGCACTAAATACACTCCTAACACTCTTGAATAAAATGTGGATGGCTGGGTAGATTTCATTGTCATGGTAAGAAGCGATAGTCATCCCGGTACTTAAACAAGGCAAAGACCCGTCCTTGGCCACCAGTTACAAGCCAATAGCGTTAAGAAGCTGTCTATGCAAACTACTTGAGAAATTGCTGAGCCGTCGTTTATTTACTTTTTAGAAAATAACAGTATACAAGACCCCCTTCAGTGTGGTTTCAGAGAGGGGAGGTCGACATTAGACCACCTTGTTCGAGTAGAGACATACATAAGAAATGCATTTATTCACAGGCAGTCTGCACTTTCGGTATTCCTAGACTTAGAGAAAGCGTACGATACCACATGGTGATTCGGTACTCTACGCGATCTTGCCGTCATGGGCATCCACGGGAACATGTTAAACACAATTGAAAGTTATCTGTCTAATCGAACCTTTGGAGCAAACGTGGGAAATACTCGCTCTAGATCATTTACCCAAGAGACTGGTGTTCCGCAAGGGGGCATGCTTAGTTGCACACTCTTTCTTGTAAAAATGAATTCTCTGCAGTCAGTTAACTCCAAGCGCAATGTTTTATTCCGTGTATGTTGATGATGTGCAGATGAGTTTCAAATCATGCAATATGTCTATCTGCGAACGACAAGTGCAGCTTGGAATGAATAAACTATCTGAATAGGCGGATGAGAATGGTTTTTAAATAAAACACCCAGAAAACTACTCGCGTATTTTTCTCGAACAAACGAGGGGTATTGCCACTACCAAGTGTTGCGATCAAGGGAGACCAACTCTCTGTGATCAGTGAGCATAAATTACTGGGAACCACTTTAGATTCTAAGCTCACGTTTATTACCCATAATAAATATGTAAAAATGAAATGTTTGAACGCGACGAACGTCCTAAAGCTTCTACCACGTACAACATGGGGCAGTGATAGAAAGTGCCTTTTGAAGTTGTACAAAAGCCTTGTCTGGTCGTGCTTTGATTATGTCTCTATAATTTGTCATTCCGCCACGCCAAGTGCAATAAAAATACTAGACCCCGTTCGCCATCTGGTAATCCGAATTGCAACTGGTGCTTTCAGGACAAGTCCGATCCAAAGCGTCTATGTAGAGTCGAATCAGTGATCACTTCACCTGCAGTGATCCTATAGCAGTTTCACACATTCTACAAAGGAACGCGCAAACATCAAGCATCCTTCTTATTGAACTAAGCGATATGACCGCTGCCACCCTTTTCCATAATCGACCCGCAACGAGTAAGCCGTTCTCTTTGCGTGTGAGATTTATAAGTGAGGAAATGGGTATTCCACTGCTAGAACTTTGTCCTATGCCCACAGCGAAACTTTTACGGCCGTGGCAGTGGCAACTTATACATTGTGACCTCTCATTTGTTGAAATCACTAAACACGCACCAGACGCACATAAAAAATGCCATTCTGACAACTACGGTCCAAATACTCATGCGTAGAGGTTTATACCGACGCTTCTTAGTCGCATGCTGGAGTGGCTTATGCAGCCGTCGGACCATCCTTCTCTGAATCCTGTGTACTGCAGCCATAAAAAAGTATCTTTACGGCGGAGGGTTTTGCACTATTGTCGGCTGTGAAGCGTATGCAGAAATCAAACATATAAAATGAATTATATTCTTACAAGAAAACGTATATTTGCGATGTTCACACGCGACGACAATGGCTGGCACACTGGCGGGCTGGAGCCAGTCTCTATACGCTTCGTAGTCTGCTCTTCCAGGCAGAGACCCTCTACCGCTTTATGCCCCAATCCCACTGCGGCCTTGTGGCACTACCCCGTGGCGCTAAAGCGCCGACCTGGCGCTTGTCACGAAAGCGGAGTGTTGGGCGACACGTAAAGCTTCAGTCTTACGACATGCACAACAGTAGATGGTGGTGGCGTTGAGTGCGTTTCATTGACGAGTCACTGTATCTCGTAAGTGAGGTTAGTAACATGAAGGTAAGTTGGGCCAGTTGGTTAAGATTCATCGTGAGCTTACTTACAGTGCAACACCAGATAAAATACAGGACAGGGAAGGAGTAAAAGAGAAAGAAAAGACAGTGCTGTTGAAGGTTCGAGTTAACACATAGAAAAAAGCCGTGGGTACTAGAAATATATTGTAGTAAGACGGTAAGGTGGGCCAGTTTGTTAGGATTCATCGTGAACTTACTTACAGTGCAACACCAGGAAAATAACAGGACAGGGAAGGAGTAAAAGAGAAAGAAATAACCGCGCCGTCATTTTTTCTCCTTTATTCCTTCCCTGTCATGTATTTTTTCTGGTGATGCGTTGTGAGTTCACGAGGTTAGTAACCTTGCGTAGGACTTTGTATGGTCCGTCGTAGCGAAATAGGGGCTTTTCTGGGTGGCAGATGGGACGACAGGGCGTCCACAAGAGTACTAAAAAAACGGGTGCATACGAGACTGCGGTGGTGACGATGGTACCGGTCTTTCTGAGAGGCTTGAGAAAGAATGGGTCGTTCTCGGGCAATCTGCCATGCTGCGTCGGCTCGTTCTATGGCATCGAGGACGTATGTGACAGGGGAGCTTGACAGGAAGGAGTGTATAAAGAGGCGGAGAGGGTTCACGTCCATAAAGAAGGTAGAAAGGGGAAGAGCCTGTGGTGTCATGTCTGGAGGAACTGTAAGCGAAGGTGACGTAGGGTAACGTTGCATACCAGCCGCGGTGGTCTGGAGAAACATACATCGACAACATGTCGGTGATAAGTGATTCAGGCGCTCTGTAAGTCTATTAGTTTGTGAATGGTATGCTGTTGTGAACTTGTGGTTCGTGAAACAGGAACGTATGATATCCTGGACGACGCGAGATAAAAAGTATCGGCCTTGATCAGTAACAAGCTGTCGAGGAGCACCGTATTGCAAAATGACGTCGTGCAGTAGAAAATCAGTGACCTTGGTAGCGCAGCTAGTTGGGAGAGCGCGGGTGATGACGTAACGTGTCGCGAAGTCGGTCGCCACGGCAAACTATTTGTTTCCGGATGAAGAAGTTGGAAATGGCCCGAGAAGGTCGAGGCCTACGCGGAAAAAAGGTTCAGCAGAGATCTCAATAGAGTGAAGGAGGCTGGCTGAAAGCGCTGTTGGTCGTTTTCGACGTTTAAAAAGGTCGCATCTGGCGACATACTTTTGGACAGAGGGATATAGGCGTGGCCAGAAAAAAAAACAGCACAGTATGCCATCATTAGTGCGGGCGACTCCCAGGTGACCAGTGGCAGCTTCATCGTGAAGCTGTCGGAGAACATCTACACGCAAATAGGAAGGCGCGACGATAAGGCAGTCAGGACCATAAGGGCGCATTTTGTGGTGGTAGAGAACCCCTTCTTGAAGGAAATACAAGTTTAGAGAAGTGGGTGGAGTAGCGGAACTTAGGCTTACTATGATGGGAAGTAAATCCGGGTCGCGGCGTTGCTCACAAGTGATATCAATAAAGTCTGATATTGATAAGACGCAAGCCTCAGCAGCTCTCTCAGTGGCGTCTGGCGGATCCACAGAATAGCGTGACAGGCAGTCAGCGTCCTTATGGACATAACAAGATTTATACACGACCGAGAAAGTGTATCCTTGGAGGCGGAGAGACCAACGACCGAAATGTCCTATGAAATCCTTGAGCGACGAAAGCAAGATTTTGAGCATGACGATCAGTTACAACAGTATAACTGCGGCTAAACAGATACGAGCGAAATTTAGCGACAGCACAAACAAGAGCAAGACACTGTCTTTCGATGATAGAATAGTTGTTCTCGGCAGGAAACAAAAGTCGGCTGGCACAGGCGATGACGCAGTCACGTTCATGTTGACGCTGAGCTAAAACCTTACCGATTCCGTGGCCCCTCGCGTCAGTACGAACTTCTGTGGTGTGGTCTGAGCGAAGTGGGTTGATATTGGCGTAGTCGTGAGGGCTGCAATGAGTGCTGACGATGCACCACTTTGAGGCAAATTGCAAGTAAATGGGAGGTCTTTTATAAGAAGCTTGGTGAGAGGCCCCGCAATATTGGCGAAATTCCGGATGAAGCGGCGGAAATAGGAGCACAAACCAAGGAAGCTACGGACATCCTTAGCAGAAGAGAGTACGGGAAATTGAGTCACTGCGCGAATTTCGTCCGGATCAGGCTGCACCCCAGATGCGTTAACGAGGTGACAGAGTACAGTTAATTTGCGATGGCCGAAACGGCATTTGGAGGAGTTCAGTTGGATACCAGCGGTCGGAATACTCGGAGAATAATGGACAGTCGCTCAAGATGGCTCGCAAACGTCTGGGAAAAAAACAATTATATCACCTAAGTAGCACAAGCAAGTAGACCAATTGAAGCCGCGCAGACGGGAATCCATCATGCGCTCAAAGGTAGCCGGCGCATTGCAAAGCCCGAACGGCAATAAACCAAATTCATATAACTCATCGGGGCTTACAAATGGTGTTTTTTCTCGGTCCCGTGGGTCAACAGAGATCTTTCAATAACCAGATCGAAAGTCAATGGACGAGAAATACTTTGCGCCCTGAAGGCAGTCAAGGGCGTCATCTATTCTTGGTAAGGGATAAACGTCCTTCTTAGTGACCTTGTTGAGATGCCTATAGTCTATGCAAAACCGCCATGTGTTGTCCTTCTTCTTGACTAGCACGACTAGGGATGCCCACGGACTAGATGAGTGTTCGACGACGCCTTTGACGAGCATTTTCTCGACCTCTTTCTGGATGACAGAGCGTTCGTTAGTGGATACACGTTAAGGGCGGCGATGTATTGGGTTGGCATCGCCGGTGTTGTTGTAATGGGTCACAACTGATGTCTGGCCCAAAAGTCGGTTGTCAAGATCGAATATGTCCGCATAGAATGTCAAGAGACGGTGGAGGTTTTGTGCTTCAGAGGGTGAAAGATTTGTCGTTATCATTTTGGCAATGTCAATGCTTGAAAGGTTGAGCGCCGGGAGCAAGTTGACGTGCGGAATAGGTTGCTCAGATGACAGTTCAGAGATATCAAACTCTTGCAACGACGAGCCGGCCCCTAGTTTAATACCAGCCGGCACACGAGCGCGGAGAAACCTAAGTTCAAAACAGACAAATAGGTCTCGTTATGCCCTACTCTGACTACGGTGTGAGGGACAGCAATGGAATGCCTTAGCACAACGTCGGTAATGGGTGAAATGACATAATCACCATCGCCATCACACATGAGCTGCACGTAAGTCACGGCTTGCGGTGGAAGATGCTGAAATTCGGTGGCACAAAGGCGACTTTGAGCATCATTGGCAACAGCGATCAAAAGACAGTTCCAGCTGAAGAAGGCCCGTTGAACTGTCGATAAGTGCGGAGTGCGCAGAGAGAAAGTCAAGACCGAGAATCACGTCACATGGGCACTGCACAAGCATAGTGAACAATACGACGGTCTGACGGCCAGCAACACACACGCGAGAGGTGCACATGCCAAGAACGGTAGATGTGATTTTATCGGCAAACATTACTGCACACTTAAGAGGAGGTGTGATCACTTTTGGCAGTTTAATACAGAGAGCAGCGCTCATGACTGAAACTTGTGCGCCGGTGTCTATGAGGAATGTAACAGTTACGTCATCCACCAAAAGGTTCAATATATTGCGGCAAATAGGAATCGTCAACAGAGGATTATCAGACTGGGTCGTTAATGCAGAGTCACCTCCGGAAGCTGCATGGTCTAGTTTACCGAGGTTAAGGACCCAGGTCATGCAGGGGACCTGCATTGAGGAATCATCGGCGAGAGTTCAGCAGCCTTGGGATGATGGTGACCGGCTGAACCTTCGGCCTTGAACGTTTGTAGCAGCAGGCTGGGGATCATACAGAGTAGAAAACCGACGACAGTTGCCCTCAAAGCGACGCCATGTTCCAGTGTTCCAGGATGAATTGTACGTCCAACGATTGCGACAGTAGCACGCAATGTGTCCGGCGCGAGAGCAGGGAAAGCAGATCGGTGGATCATCTGACATCCTCCATTCAGCAGGGTTATCGTAGCGGGAACGGTAGCGTGAAGGGTACACCGGGATATGGTTAACCGAAGCCAAACTCTCGGTAGTGCGATTAGCACAAACAGATGCGATGCCGAGATTGGCTATTTCTTGGCGAACGACGGCTTAGATGAGGGAGACGGTGGATGCGTTATCTCGAGGGCCGTTGGAGGTGATGGCTGCAGGAGCCATGGTTTTGAGTTCACGTCGAACGATAAGAATAACATTTTCGGATGATGTAGCTTGCGTGAACTTGTGGCAGTCTTCGCATGTTGAAGTGGCTGCAGTATCAGGCAGACGGGCAAACTGGCTGGTTATGCGACGGTTCTTGGCGTTCTCGAAACGCTGACATTCCTTCACCACCGCGTCGATGGTGGCGCAATCTTTAACGATTAAGAGATAAAAGCGTCGTCGGCCATCCCCTTGAATAAGTGGGCGACTTTGTCAGTTTCGCTCGTCCTCTCGTCCACCTTTCGACAGAGTCCCTATACGTCATCTCTATAAGATATATGATTTGATTGATATGTGGGGTTTAACGTCCCAAAACCACTATATGATTATGAGAGACGCCGTAGTGGAGGGCTCCGGAAATTGAGACCACCTGAGGTTCTTTAACGTGCACCCAAATCTGAGCACACGGGCCTACAACATTTCCGCCTCCATCGGAAATGCAGCCGCCGCAGCCGGGATTCGAACCCGCGCTCTGCGGGTCAGCAGCCGAGTACCTTAGCCACTAGACCACCGCGGCGGGGCATATGATTCCGTCGATGTTTGCACGCGACATTTCAGGTCTTTCCTCGTAACCTGCTGTCGCCCAAATGGCCTGCTGAACGACTCGACAAGCTTCAGTTTGCAAACTTCCCAGCTGGTCAACTCCGCCTCATGCGTCTCCTACCAGGTCAGTGCCGTATCTCGCAAGTAAAATACAACGTGGGCTAGCATCAACGTGGGGTCCCACTCATAGTATTGCCACGTTCCATTTCCCAAGTTTTGTTATCGTTCCGAAACACCACACGATTCTCGGCGCAAACAGCGCCTGCAGGTTTCGAGAAGGTTCCGGACTGTAGTAGATCATTTTGATAAGATCACGCCCATTGTGCGAACGGTACAGATTGTTCTGGAACCTACGCCACCGCCAGCGATAACGCTAGAACAGTAGACGGCAAGGGCATAAATGCTGACGCGCTTCGCCACTTGTCAGTTGTTGATCGAAGGCCGACGCTGCGTTCGCCGCTATCAGTCCGAGACTGCTATCTGCGCAAGACTGCTGCTGTAATTAGACTTTCCCTTTACCGGGCACAGGTTCGCCCAAATAAACAGTTAAATCCCAACACGAAGTTTCCTGTCTTCGGCCACGTCACGACCCTGTGACATCTGGTGGAGGTGCTGCTTCGTTCATGTACCGGACGCCCCCGTCAAGCCGTGAACCCAGCCCCCGTCGCGGAGAAGACAGCGACGCCAACCAAGAGCAGCGAACGAGCCGCCGACAGCAAGGTCTCCCACCGGAGTACGGCCTTCTACAAGACAAGGCGTGGAAGACCAAGACCATGACCTCGACTTCAGCGACAATGACAACCGGAGCGTCCCAGCCCGCGACCGTCATTCATCAACCCAGGGAACCACCAACGTTCCACGGCTCATCGTTTGAAGACCCGGAAACCTGGCTAGAAACATACGACCGTGTGGCCGCCCTCAATCACTGGGACAACGAAGAAAAGCTCCGTCGTGTGAACTTCTACCTGGAAGACACCGCAAGGACCTGGCTAGAGAATCGGGAGTTCACGCTCCGAACGTGGGATATCTTCTGCGGCGCATTTCTGCAAACGTTCGCGAGCGTCGCTCGCAAAGAGAGGGCCGCTGCTCTACTCGAGACCCGGGTTCAGCTACCAAATGAAAAGGTTAGAATTTTCACAGAGGAGATTACCCGCCTATTCCGTCACGCTGACCCAGAAATGCCTGAGGAAAAGAAAGTTCGTTTCCTCATGCGAGGGGTCAAACAGGAGCTCTTTGCGGGACTAATGAGGAATCCACCGAACACCGTCCAAGAATTTGTATCCGAGGCGACCACCATCGAAAAAACGCTGGACATGCGCACCAGACAGTATAATCGTCGCCTGACTCCAGAATGCGCTGCTGCTCAAGCCAGTAACTCCAACGACCTGCGTGAAACAATCCGAGCGATCGTGCGGGAAGAGCTACGCAAACTGTTGCCTTCGGCGCAGCCTCAAGTGGATTCGATCGCCGACATTGTGCGAGAAGAAGTCCGGCAGTCGCTTCGGATTCCCGAAACACCGCCGCCCGAGCCAGAAACTATGAGCTACGCCGCTGCAGTGCGCCACAACGCTCCACCCCGTCCACGCCAAAACGCCGCCCCGTCACACTTCCGTCGCCAGGCGCCACCGCCGCCCCCCCCCCCCCCCCACCGACGTCCTACGGCTCCCCAGCGGGCCAGCGCAGTGCACCGAGGAAAACGGACCTTTGGCGTGCACCTGAAAACCGCCCGCTCTGCTACCACTGCGGCGAGGCCGGGCACACATACCACCGTTGCCAGTACCGACAGATAGAATTGCGTGGCTTCGCCGTCAATGCACCGCGTCCGCAGCCAGGAGATCGGCCACGTGACATCGCCGACTACCTGGCAGGAACTCAATGGACACCACGAAGTCCTTCCCGTTCGCCGTCGCCCAGCCGCCGCATGTCACCGCACCTCCGGCAGTACTCTGGCCCAACGCGGGGCCGGTCTCCTAGCCCGTATCCGGGAAACTAAGGGCAGCAACCGATGGAGGTGCGGTTGCTGTGCGACGAACTACCGAAGATCCTCCGACGACGACGCCGCCGCGACGGAGCTTTTTGAACAAAACACCATCCAGGCAAAGCCCTGAAGGCAAAAGCTCACTTACCGAAGGTGGCCGGATGACGCCACATGGAAGCAGCGGAACAAGCCGACGCAGCCGTGACCCGACGCCACGCCTTAACTGTAATGCGAGACGGCGAACTAGCGACCTCGACGTTCTTATCGACGGCCACAGTGTGACTGCTCTCGTCGATACTCGAGCCGACTATTCTGTCATCAGTGGGTCATTCGCCGCAAAGTTAAAGAAAGTTAGGACAGCTTGGAAAGGCCCCGAAATCTGCACAGCCGGAGGTCATCTCGTAACGCCTGAAGGAATCTGCACAGCGAGAGTCACCATTAACAGCCGTATTTATCCTACAGACTTCGTAGTCCTACAGCGTTGCTCGAGAGATGTCATCCTTGGCATGGACTTCTTATGCCTCCATGGTGCTGTCATCAACCTAAAAACAAGGTCGATAACGTTATCCACAGAAGAAGCACTACCGCCGCGCACGCCGTCAGGACACCATGCCTTGAATGTGCTGGAAGAACAAGTCACAATTCCGCCTCGCTCAAGCGTCATTATTTCAGTCGGCGCTCCTAAATCACCTGACTTGGAAGGCGTCGTTGAAGGCAGTCAGTATCTGTTGGTCACCCGAAATATTTGCGTCGCAAGAGGAATTGCAGAGCTGCGGGGAGGCAAAGCAACGGTTATGCTCACGAATTTCAGCAATGAGTACAAACATGTGAACAAAGGAACAACGGTCGCATACATCGAAGAAATTGTCGAAGCCACCAGCGCTTTCGCAGTCGCCGATTCTGCGGAACCTGCTCAGAGGAACCAAGCCCCTCCCATAGCTTTCGACGTCAATCCCAGACTTCCGAACGATAAGCAAGAACAGCTCAAGGCCCTGCTCCTGCAATACAAATATTGCTTTTCGTCATCATCGAAAATTCGGCAGACCCCAATCACGAAACATCGAATCATAACCGAAGAAAATGCCAGACCACTCCATCAGAGTCCGTACAGGGTTTCGACGCGAGAACGTGAGGCCATGAAGAGACAAGTTGATGAAATGCTGCGAGATGACATTATCCAGCCGTCCAAGAGTCCGTGGGCATCCCCCGTGGTGTTAGTGAAGAAAAAGGATGGGACCCTACGTTTCTGCGTCGATTATCGCCGCCTGAAAAAAATCACAAGAAAGGACGTGTATTCTTTCCCACGAATAGACGATGCACTTGATCGGCTCCATAACGCCAAGTACTTCTCGTCAATGGACCTTAAGACTGGCTATTGGCAAATCGAAGTCGACGAAAGAGACCGAGAGAAGACGGCGTTTATAAAACCAGACGGCCTCTTCGAGTTTAAGGTGATGCCCTTCGGCCTTTGCTCAGCGCCTGCAACTTTTCAACGCGTTATGGATACAGTACTGGCAGGATTGAAGTGGCAGACTTGCCTTGTGTACTTGGACGACGTTGTCGTGTTTTCCTCGAGTTTCGACGAGCATCTTCGGCGCCTTGAATCTGTACTTGAAGCCATCAAGACGTCCAGACTCACACTGAAGCCAGAAAAGGGCAAATTTGCGTATGAGGAGCTCTTGTTTCTGGGGCACGTAATCAGCAAGTCTGGAGTTCGTCCCGATCCACAGAAAACAGCCGCCATCGCCGACTTCCCGCCGCCCACTGACAAGAAGGCCGTGCGCCGATTTCTGGGCCTGTGTGCCTATAATAGGCGGTTCGTGAAAAACTTCGCCCGCATCGCCGATCCTCTCACTAACCTTACCAAGGCCGACGCGGAGTTCAAGTGGGAAACGCCACAGGAACACGCTTTCCAGGAGCTTAAACATCGCCTCCAGACGCCTCCGTTACTTGCCCATTTCGACGAATTCGCCGAAACAGAAATACATACTGACGCAAGCAGCGTAGGTCTTAGCGCCGTTCTTGTGCAGAGGGCTGACGGACTTGAAAGGGTTATTAGTTACGCCAGCCGGTCACTATCCGAAGCAGAAGCAAATTATTCCACAACAGAAAAGGAGTGCCTCGCCATCATCTGGGCTACGTCGAAATTTCGCCCCTACCTCTACGGCAGGCCCTTCAAAGTTGTGAGCGACCACCACGCCTTGTGTTGGCTAGCCACCTTGAAGGAACCTTCAGGTCGCCTCGCATGGTGGAGCCTGAGACTTCAAGAATATGACAATACTGTCATTTACAAGTCCGGCAAAAACAATCCGACGCTGACTGTCTCTCTCGTGCGCCTGTCGACCAACCGCTACCCGACGACCCGGATGGCGACTACTTCTTGGGAACGATAACTACCGACGACTTCGCTGAACGACAGCGGGCCGACCCGGAACTTAAGGCCCTAATAGAATACCTCGAAGGCAGGACCGCCGAAGTCCCGAAGGTATTCAAGCGCGCACTTGCGTCGTTCTTTCTACGAAACGGTCTTCTACAAAAGAAAAACTTTTCACCGCTTCGAGCTAAGCACCTCCTTGTGGTGCCTTCAGCTCTGCGACCAGAACTCCTGCAGGCCCTGCATGACGATCCGACGGCAGGGCACCTCGGTGTTTCCCGCACGCTCGCGAGGATACAAGAAAGGTACTACTGGCCACGTCTTACCACCGACGTCACTCATAATGTGAGGACATGCCGGGACTGTCAGCGACGCAAGACACCGCCGACAAGGCCAGCGGGACTTCTGCAGCCAATTGATCCACCTTGCCGACCTTTCCAGCAGATTGGCATGGACCTACTGGGGCCGGTCCCGACGTCGGCTTTCGGAAACAAGTGGATCGTGGTAGCTACCGACTACCTCACCCGCTACGCCGAGACAAAAGCCCTGCCAAAAGGCAGTGCATCCGAGGTAGCTAAGTTCTTCGTCGAAAATATCGTCCTACGTCACGGCGCCCCGGAGGTCCTTATCACCGACAGAGGAACGGCATTCACTGCCGACTTAACTCAAGCGATCTTGGCATACAGCCAAACAAACCACCCCCGGACGACAGCGTACCACCCACAGACCAACGGCCTCACCGAGCGGCTTAACGAGGCGATCGCCGACATGCTGTCAATGTACGTCGATGTCGAACACGAGACGTGGGACGCCATTCTTCCGTATGTGACCTTCGCATACAACACGGCGGTGCAGGAGACGACGCAGATATCTCCATACAAATTGGTCTACGGAAGGAGCCCGGCAACGACGCTCGATGCCATGTTACCCAACGTCACCGACGAAGAAAACCTCGATGTGAGCGAGTACCTTCAACGCGCCGAAGAAGCCCGACAACTTGCGCGTCTCCGTATCAAGAATCAACAGACGACCGACAGCCACCGTTACAACCTTCGACGACGCTTCGTGGAATACCAGCCCGGTGAACGTGTTTGGGTGTGGACGCCGATACGCCGACGTGGACTAAGTGAAAAGCTTCTGCGACGGTACTTCGGACCGTACAAGGTGGTTCGACGTCTCGGCCCACTTGATTACGAGGTTGTCCCCGACGGCATCACGAACTCTCAACGACGCCGATCGCGACCTGAAGTCGTCCATGTCGCACGCCTCAAGCCATTTCATGCACATTAACAAACTGAAACAGTGTGTTTTGTAATATTGTTGTATTGTAATTTATTCATTGTACTTTCTTGCATTATTATTGTACCTTCATCTTTAGTTAAAGCATCGGGACGATGCCTTTTTTTCAGAGGGGGGCAATGCCACGTTCCATTTCCCAAGTTTTGTTATCGTTCCGAAACACCACACGATTCTCGGCGCAAACAGCGTCTGCAGGTTTCGAGAAGGTTCCGGACTGTAGTAGATCATTTCGATAAGATCACGCCCATTGTGCGAACGGTACAGATTGTTCTGGAACCTACGCCACCGCCAGCGATAACGCTAGAACAGTAGACGGCAAGGGTATAAATGCCGACGCACTTCGCCGCTTGTCAGTTATTGATCGAAGGCCGTCGCTGCGTTCGCCGCTATCAGTCCGAGACTGCTATCTCTGCAAGACTGCTGCTGTAATTAGACTTTCCCTTTACCGGGCACAGGTTAGCCCAAATAAACAGTTAAATCCCAACACGAAGTTTCCTGTCTTCGGCCACGTCACGACCCTGTGATAGTATTCACTCACGCGCTCGTACAATGCGACCCAATCTTCGACATTCAACTTGTCCTTGTCTGTGCCCGAGAAGATTCCGGGGTCTCGTGGAGGCAGGAGAATCAGAGGAGGCAGCTGCTGCTGCTGCTGCGGCTGATGTTTCTTGTCGGTTGGCCTGTCGAGCCATTGCAAGAAAATGAAGGTAGTGACCACTCCGCGGCTCCATGTTGGTTTGTCGGGAGAGCCAGCTAGGTAGGCATACCCAGCACCTCCACCAATAATCTTACAAGGGAACGTATATTGGCTGATATTTGCGATGTTCACGTGCGACGACACGCGATGGCACACTGGCAGGCTGGGGCCCGATGATGATGATGACGATTCCACAGTCATGGCTCGTAACCACTCAGGGGGATCGGCCAAGAATCATTAACTTAATTCACTGAGGTTTTTTACAATCAATATCGAAACCACCCATCAAAGAAAAAAAAATGAAACGACACCTTAGGCAGAATGAAAGGAGTGCAATAATTGTTTGCCACTCGTTCAGATCTGACAATCATTCATTACCTTGAATTGGAATTAGCGTGGCTAAACAAAGTTCCTGTTTATTTTGGAATATTTTTGCAGGAATAATAATCACGCAATTAAAAGCTTAATTTTTTTACTTTCATTAAGGTACTTGTGAACTGCATAGAAAAGGATCTCGTGGCTGAAGCCCAGATCGGAAACACCGAAGAAAAGTATAGCTTATATTGAGAAGTTCAGCCCCTCCATAGCGAATCGGATGTCTAAAATTCTTTTTCTGGGCAATTTGCATCAGAGACATGATAAAAAATAGTTGTTTGGTTGTTCCTCAGAGTCCTTTTGCAACCCACTATGGCGGATCGGCAATGAAACGGATTGTGCCTCATATGTGAGGTGGAGTTGTCTTACCAGCCGAATTACATAAATAACGTTGTTTAAACAAAAAACCAATTGGTAAACAATGGATTAGAAAAAAAAGAAATAGAGGTAATACAAAGAACGAACAGGCTAATTTGCTTTGAAATAAAGTGAACCTATGCCTCAGCTTAACATTCTAAACGTTTGGTTGCCTTTAAAAAATTGCATACGGCCTCGCAAACGTTCCTGTGCCTAAATCCCTTTTCAGTTGCTCCAAAGAAAAGGACCACCGGAAAGGATAAATTTAGAGCCACCCTATGGAGAGGTTCTTCTAACAGTTCCTTCCTTTTGTATGTATATAACCTGCATTTTAAGAGAAAATGGTGAAGGTATTCACTCTCGTTGCAGTGGAGGCATAGGGGAGACTGCGCCAGACCACACCTGTGTAGATAAATGTTCAGGGGGGGGGGGACTCGGCATCTTAGTCTTGTAACTGATATCTCCGCCGTTCTAGAGGAGCACCATTGATTTTTCCAACGGTACTTAAGATCGGAAAAATCCGATGTTGCCAAGCGAGATTTTTCAAACTGATCTGACATGACAAATTTTTTAAAGCGTGCCACGGCGATAAATGCTAGCGTCAGCAATATAGAAATTATGAGATAACTATATGAGGCCACAGCGAGCGAATCTGCATATTCATTGAGGGTTAAATCTTTATGCCCTGATATCCACACCAAGCTAATGAGTCGTAAATGTTTTGGGGCAAGGTCATAAAATACTCTTAAAGCATTGGACATATTAGGCGCAGTTTATGAACTACACGCAGACAAGCAGTCTGAAAGAATAATAGCGTCTGTTATTGATTGAGGTAACTTTCGTAACGCTAAGAAAATTGCCAGTAGTTCCGCTTGATAAATATGTGTAAAATCGGGTAAACGAATGGAAAAAGACCAATTCAACAATGAAAGTGCAATTCCGACTCCTGCCTTCTCTTTGCGAACTGAAGCATCAGTGGCTATTACAATCTTCATGTCTAATATTGTCATGTGGCCTTTCAAAATGGAATTTAGATATCTACTGGGAAAAGTTTTGCAGTTATTAGGAAAAATATTGCCGAATTCTATTTTCATTGTTTCAATAGGTGTTATTAGTACCCGTACTTCACGAAGCTTAACTTGTGATGTTTCCAAGAGTTTCTGACAACGATGACTTGTGGACACTTTAATCTAGACCACTTTTGCCTAAAAAGGGACGTCAGCTCAATAATGAAAACATTATGCAACCTTCTATGATCTATTGTTTTTATTCTGAAGATGATGATGATGATGATTCCACAGCCGTGGCTCGTACCCACTCAGGGGGATCGGCCAAGAATCGATGACTTAATTCAGTAAGATTTTTTTTCAATATCGAAACCACTCACCAGAAAAAAGAAAGAAAAAAGAAAAGACACCCTAGACAGAATGAAAGGAGTGCAATAGTTGTTTGTCACTCGTTCAGATAAGACAATTATTCATTACATTGAATAGGAATCAGCATGGTTAAACAATGTTTTTTTTTTGCACAAATGATGATCACGCAATTAAAAGCGTCATTCTTTTACTTTCGTTTAGGTACTTGCAAACTGCATAGAAAACGTTCTCGTGGCTGAAGCCCAGATCGTAAGCACCGAAGTCTCTATCCACTTCATAGTCTTCTCTTCCAGACAGAGACCCTCTACCGCTTAATTCCCCCATCCCACTACTGCCTTCTGGCAATATTTACAGACTTGTTAAGCGCTCCAAATGCATTATTATCACTTTAAGGTTCCAGAAATCTGGTAATAATAGAGCTGTGTTCCGTTCTGAGTACAAAGTATATGTCCAACCAGCGCTGTATTATTTGCTGAGTACATGGCCTTGGAAGCATTGAGGGCAATGTGTTAGCTGACGAAATGGTCACGTCAATTGTATTGCGCGCTATTAACCCTACCGCTTCTGTCCCTGCAACAGATCTGAAACCGTTCCTACGTAAGAAACTGCGAAGCCACTGGCAACGTTTGTGGGACACAGAAATAAATAATAAGCATCACTCGATTAAGCCACAGTTAGGTTACTGGCCCTCTGCTAAGAGAACACGGTGAACTGATGTCCTATTCGGTCGCCTCAGAATAAGACACACCTATGGTACCCGTAGCTTTCTGCTGACTTGCGATGGACCTCCTACTTGTGGTAGGTGTGGCGAGAGGATAATTGTCCTCCACGTCCTCCTAGAGTGTCCAGAAGCTGAAACAGAGAAAAAGAGATTTTTTCATTTAGCATTATGCTATCATCTTCCTTTACATTTTACTATGTTTCTCGGTAAAGAGCTACTTATTGACGCAAAATCACTCCTTGGCGTTTTAAAAAGTGCAGTATTGAATGTTTTTAGCACAACAAGTTCATAGCACATCTTCTGTTCAAAAGATGCTGCTGTGATAGAAGCTGTTCAGGAAAGTTTTTCAAAACATCATCATCATCATCGTCATCATCAGCCTGACTACATTCACTGCAGGACAAAGGCCTCTCCCATGTTCCGCCAGTTAACCCGGTCCTGTGCTTGCTGCTGCCAATTTATACCCTGAAACTTCTTAATCTCATCTGCCCACCTAACCTTCTGTCTCTCTCTAACCCGCTTCCCTTCTCTGGAAATCCAGTTAGTTACCCTTAACGACAAGCGGTTATCCTGTCTACGCGCTGCACGCCCAGCCCATGTCCATTTCCTCTTCTTGATTTCAACTATGATATCCTTAACCCCCGTTTGTGCCGTGATCCACTCTGCTCTCTTCTTGTCTCTTAAGGTTACACCTACCATTTTTCTTTCCATTGCTCGCTGCGTCGTCCTCAGTTTAAGCTGAACCCTCTTTGTAAGTCTCCAGGTTTCTGCTCCGTAGCTAAGTACCGGCAAAATACAGCTGTTATATACCTTCCTCTTGAGGGATAGGGGCAATCAACCTGTCATAATTTGAGATGATGATATATGGTGTTTTTTGGCGCAAGGGCCATGTGATGGCCAAAGAGCGCCAGTTCATGGGACAAGAGATGTGGACAATGATTGTGATTAGCGGCTGTATAAGGGCCATAAAATTCCTCGCGGTAAGGCGGGTAAAAACATTCAGGTAATAAAATTATGACCATGCCGTGAAAGGTGTGTGGTGCGAATAGATGAACAAAGTTGCTGATAATAAAAGACGATGGTGGATATGTATGGCATTAGCATAAGTGCCTCACTCGTTCATACCCTTGCGTCCAAGGGCCGTGAGGCAAGTGCTTTCTTGTGTAGCCACCGCAGCGAAAACCTCTCAGGAGAGGTCATGCTACGGAATGCCCGAGTATATGTTATGAAAACTATGAATTTCTTTTAAAAACGCTAGCAATGATTTATAACTAAAAAGCGGTTCCCTACCGACAAACATTGCAGGGTGTAAAGGTATATGTTGTCGGTAGGGTAATGGAAAGTGTGGTCTTCTTAGAGTGTCTAATTGTTTACACTGGATTAAAACGTGAAGAACTGTTAATGCCTCACCACATTTATCACACAATGGTGGATCACCACCGGACAAAAGATGTGTTTGTGTCGTGTATGTGTGTCCTATCCTTAGTCTTGTTAGTGTTACCTCTGTTAGACGTGATTTTGATACTGGCAGCCAATGACCAAGGTGTGGCTTAATAATGTGTAGTTTGTTTTGTGTTTGTGTATCCCACTTGCTCTGCCAGTAGTCCCTGAGGTTTCGTTTGAGAGAGGGCTTAAGATCAAGGGCTGGGATTAACATGGGTATAGAGTTAGTGCTTTTGTGGATGGATGCAGCGAGCTGATCCGCCCTCACGCTGCCTTCGATCTCACGGTGCCCTGGCACCCAGCACACTACAACATGTTGTTTGAGTGTGTAGAGTGTGCACAAAGTGGAGTAAAGTGAGACAAGGACCGGGTTTTTTGTTTTTTAAGACTGTGCAGAGCCGTTACCACACTGAGGGAGTCTTTGTAAATTACTGCTTTTGGAATTTGTAATTGTTTGATGTGTTTAGCTGCCACAAGTATCGCGTAAACTTTTGCTGTGAAGATACTTGTGCCTGGATGTAGAGGGCCAGCATACGAAAAAGATGGGCCGACAGCAGTGTAGGTCACAGAGGAGTTGGATTTGGAGGCATCTGTAAAGAACTCAGGACGTGTGTATTTGTGTTGAAGTTCCAGGAAGTATGTTCGGATATGTTAATAGGCGCATGTTTTGTAACTTCTAGAAAGGACACATCACAGTCTATAGTCTGCCATTGCCACGGTGGCGGATATGCTACAGGAGCCATTAAGCTGTGTTCAAGTGAGACTCCAGTTTCCTCAGCTAGACTTTTTAGGCGAACTGAGAAGGGCTGCCTCATCGAAGGCCTGTTTTGAAACAGAATTGAGCTCGACAAATCATTAAGAGTAGAGTATGAGGGGTGCTTCTTATCCGCTTTCACCTTAAAAAAATAAACAAAGGACATAAAAGTTCTCTGCAGATGAAGCGACCACTCATTTGACTCAACATAAAGGATTTCTATGGGGCTGGTGCGAAAAGCACCCGTAGAAAGGCGGATGCCCAAATGGTGCACGGGGTCCAGCATCTTCAAAGCACTTTGAGTTGCAGACTGATAAACAACGGCCCCATAATCTAAGCGGGTGCGAACGAGGCTTCGATACAGATTCATGAGGCATTGCCTGTCACTACCCCAAGTTGTACGTGACAACACTTTTATAACATTCATGGCTTTTAAACATTTTGTTTTTATATACTTTATGTGTGGTACCAAGGTCAACTTGTTGTCCAAGATTAAGCCTAAGAATTTATGCTCGGCTTTGACGAACAGACGTTGCCCGTTCAGTCGAATGTCAGGTTCCGAGTGCATGCCTCTCTTTCGAGAGAACAAGACACACGTGCTTTTTTGTAGGTTAAGTCGAAATCCGTTTTCATCTGCTTATTTGGAGACCTTGTTCAAACCCAGCTGAACCTGCCGCTCACACATTGCCAAGTTGCATGACTTGAAGCCAAGCTGGACGTCGTCGACATATGTACAATAGAACATATTGCGGGGGATGGACAAGTGCAAGGAATTCATTTTGATGAGAAAAAGTGTGCAGCTAAGTACACCACCTTGTGGCACGCCTGTTTCAAATATTTGGAAAAAAACCGTGCCCACTCGGACATGGAATGTCCGGTTTGACAGGTAACTTTCAATTATTTGAAACATTCTTCCACGCACGGCAAGGTGGGACAGGTCTCTTAGAATTCCAAAACGCCATGTTGTATGATAAGCCTTTTCGATATCGAGGAACACAGAGAGAAAATATTGTTTATGGATGAAGGCGTCTCTGATCTGTGCCTCGATACGAACAAGGGTCTGTCGTGGATCTACTCTCTCGAAACGCGCACTGAAATGGGTCGAGCAAATTGTTTGTTTCACGAAAGTGTACAAGTCGGCAGTTTATCATTTTTTCGAAGACTTTGCACAAGCAGCTTGTAAGTGCAACAGGTCTATAGCTTGAAGCTAAAGAAGGGTCCTTGCCTTCTTTCAAAATGGGAATAATAATAGCCTCTTTCTAGGAGGTAGGGATAGTGCCAGAAAACCAGATAGCATTGTATAAACAAAGTAAGGTTTTTCGTGTTTCGGCTGGTAGGTTTTTAACATTTCATACACCACACGGTCAGAACCTGGGACAGAAGTACTGCAGGAGTTTAGAGATGTTCGGAGCTCAGCTAGACTGAAAGCTTGGTTATATGCCTCGTATCTAGTGGATTTGTGTTCGAGTTTCTGCTTTTTTATTCTTGTTCTGTATTTTTGGAAAGTGTCGGTGTAGTGGGACGAGCTGGATATCCGTTCAAAGTGTGCACCGAGGAAGCTTGCCTGATCTTCCAAGGTATCACCCTGAGTGCTTACGAGTGGAAGTATGTGCACTTGTTTTCCTGCTATCCTACCGACTATGTTCCAGACTTTAGCCTCCTGTGTGTATGAATTGATCCCTGACAAAAACTTCTACCAGCTTTCTCGTCTGGCCTACCGACGCGTTCTCCTGCCTTGAGACTTTATTTTATTAAAGCTCTCAAAGTTTTCCGCTGTCGGCGAGTTGCGCAGCAACCTCCATGCCCTGTTCTGTTCCTTTCGCGCATTACGACACTCTGTGTTCCACCATGGGACGTGTCGCTTGCCGGGCTGTCCAGATGTTTGTGGGATGCATTTGGCTGCTGCGTTAACAAGGAGAGCTGTAAAGTACTGCACAGCTTCATCTATGCTTAGTCCACATATGTCAGTCCAACATAACTGAGCATTGTTATGAAACTGTTCCCAGTCGGCTTTGTGTATAAGCCATTTGGAAACTCGTGGAGGACATTCGTATGATGTTTGCTTACTCAAAACAACAGCAAAATGGTCACTTCCGTAGGGATTATTTAGAACTTTCCATTGGAGTAATGGTACAAGTGAAGGAGATGCGATGCTGAGATCTATGGAAGAGTAGGTTTTGTTGGCAAGGTTATAATATGTTGCCTCTTTCCTATTCTACAGACAGGCGCCGGAGGAAAAAAGGAACATTTCAATGAGACGGCCTCGTGCATCGCAGCGAGAATCACCCCATAGACTGCTATGAGCATTCAGGTCACCAAGGACCAGATAAGGTTCGGGTAGTTGGTCTATTAAGGACTCGAATTCTAGTTTTCCAAGACGGTGGTGTGTGGGTATGTACAGAGAGCAGATGGTGACGAGCTTGTTGAAAAGAACTGCTCGAACAGCCACTGCCTCTAGTGTTGTTTTCAGTGGTAAATGTGTGCATGCTACTTTTTGATTAACAATAATGGATACACCGCCGGATGATGCCGCAGCACCATCTCTGTCCTTTGGGAAGAGAACATACCGACGCAAAAAATTCGTGTTTTTAGATTTTAAATGAGTTTCCTGTACACAGAGCACTTTCGGCGAATGTTTGCAAAAGAGCTCTTGAACATCATCGAGGTTTCTAAGGAGTCCTCTGACGTTCCAATGTATTATTTTTGTTGCCATATTGGAGGTAACGTAGTGCTGTGTGTAAGAAACAATGGGTGTGTCTGCTTCTTAAGCTAAGCGTTAAGACTCAAAGAACAGGGCCGTCGCCGGGCCCCGTTATTGGCTTTTTATTTCTTTTTCCAGGGAGCTACGCCGATCTTTCTGCACCAGGGGTACCGTGGTGTCCATTGCCTTCCCAGAGGCACTGCGTGCCCGCATTTGCGAGCTGATGTTTTGGGCTTGGGACCTCGCCTGGTGAGACGAGGCCTTCATATCGGCCGACAGTGGGGTCTCCTTCACCTCGGGGGGCGAAACCTTCGGTCCTCTTGGGCTAGAGGTCGAAGAAACCTCCTTTGGTGCTGGGATACCCTGGCCGCTGCAAGAGCTTGCAGCGGCCGTGGTTGTCGCCGTGGGGACGAGTGGCAGGGCAGCCTTGGCTGTTCCCGCCGTGGGTGGGGGCATTGGCGACGGCCTGGGCACACTGTGCCTGGCATGGGCAGTTGCCGCAGGCCGTTGTAGTGCTGCCCCCTGTTGCACTACATCGGCGAACGATGGTTTGTTTGTGAAAACACCAGATACTTGTTGACGGGCTTCTCGGAAAGTAATGTTTTGTGTGATTTTGATTGTAACAATTTCTTTTTCCTTTTTCCATGTTGGACACGTTCGGGAGTATGCGGGATGGGCACCATCGCAGTTTGCGCAGTGGGCCCCATCCTCCACCTTACACTCGTCCGTAGCGTGTCCTGTGGTGGCACACTTTCCGCAGGTGAGTTGGCCGCGGCAACTCTGAGAGCCGTGACCAAAACGCTGACATTTGAAGCAACGTCGTGTGTTGGGAATGTAGGGTCTCACATTCAACTTCAAGTATCCTGTTTCGAGATGTTCAGGCAGGGTACTGGTGCAAAATGTCACAAATATGTGATTTGTTGGGATTTCTTTCTTATCACGCCTAATTTTGATTCTTTGTACTTGTGTCACCTGCTGGTCCTTCCAGCCCTCGAGGAGCTCACCTTCAGTCAGGTCAAGCAAGTCTTGATCAGATACAACGCCTCGGGAAGTGTTGAGTGAGCGGTGTGGTGTAATTGAGATGGGTATGTTTCCAAACAATTCTAGTTTTGAGAGGTTTTCATACTGGCTCTGACTTTTTACCTCGAGGAGGAGATCCCCACTGGCCATTCTTGTAGTCTGGTAACCTGGTCCAAGTGTAGTGGTGAGGCATTTGGAAACAACGAAAGGCGAAATAGTTCTGGCGTTCTTTTCAGCGGTTTCACAATGGATTGCATGGTAGCGGGAAAAGGTTTCTTTCAGTTTGCTGAAATAATTGCAAAAGTCTTCGGTGCGCCCTCTCTTCGAGAGAGGACGATAGTGCAATGAAGGGAGAGAAGAAAAAGCCATAAACTAAATATGAGTTCGGCAGCCATGCCAGCCGCCCACCATGGAGCCCAACACGGGGACGTGACAAGTCCTAAATTTATATGAGGCATGTCAACGTCAGTGGTACACAGCCGCTATAACCAAATATATTGTGCCCAAGACAGAGAACATACACAAGGTTAACCCTTGCCGCCAGGAAAAATCGGAAGTAAATGGAAGAGAGAAGAATACAGGATAGATTTAAAGGCGAGAAAAGACTAAGATGTAGAGAGAGAGAAATAGGAAAAGGCGACTACCAATTTCCCCTGGGTGGTTCAGCCCAGGGGTGCCGTCTACGTGAAGCCGGGGCCAAAGGGGTGTGTTGCCTCTGCCGGGGGGCCTTAAAGGTCCAATCACCCAGCATTGGCTCAACCCCCAGGATCCCCTTTTCCCCGGACACGGCAAAGCCACGCACGGCTAGGCGTGGGAGGGAGCCGAAACTCCCCCGTTAGCTCGGGTCCGTGGTGTCGCTACACACCAAACGCCTACTTGCGCAGGCGCCCCTGCGGGGGTCATAATTTGAGAGTGCTTGCCGAATGTGCTCCACACGATTTTTATTCTTCTAGTTACTTCAACCTCGCATTTCGGCTCTGCGGTTATTACCTGCCCTAAGTAGACATAGCTTATTACAACTTCAAGTGCACTATTACCTATCTCGAAGCGCTGCTCCTTTCCGAGGTTGTTGTACATTACTTTCGTTTTTTGCAGATTAATTTCAAGACCCACTTTTCTGCTCTACTTGTCTAACTCCATAATAATGAGTTGCAATTCGTCCCCTGAGTTACTCAGCAATGCAATGTCATCGGCGAAGCGCAGGTTACTAAGGTATTCCCCATTAACTCTTATCCCTAACTGTTCCCCTTCTAGGCTTCTGAAAACCTCCTGTAAGCTCGCGGTAAATAGCATTGGGGAGATTGTGTCCCCCTGATTTACACCCTTCTTGATTGGTATTCTGTTGCTGTGTGATTGGTATTCTGTTGCTGTGTGGGCAGGGCAGGAAAGGGATAAGAAGCACTATGGTAGCAGTTGATCCCCTGAAGATTTCTTTCAGAATATTTATATATACTTCATCTATGCCATGATTCCGCAGTGTCTTTATGACGGCTGATATTTCTACTGAATCAAACGCCTTCTCGTAATCTATGAAGGCTATGTATGGTGATTGGTTATACTCTGAGAATTTCTCTATTACCTGATTGATAGTATGAATGTGGTCAATTGTTGAGTAGCCTGTTCGAAATCCTGCTTGTTCTTTTGGTTGATTGAATTTTAATGTTTTCTTTACTCTGTTAGCAATTACCTTTGTAAATAGCTTGTATACTACAGAGAGCAAGCTGATCGGCCTGTAATTCTTCAAGTCCTTGTCATCTCCTTTCTTATGTATTTATTTATGAATTTATTTCAGGTACCCTCATGGCCCAGAGGGCATTGTTGAGGGGAGTGGTACAGGATCAGGAAGTTGAAAGGTGTTCGAATTGTACAAACATTGCACACATATGAGCAAATATACAAAAGCACTGAACAAACAAGTATCCAGTGGTGCGTAGAAGTATACAAAGTTTAACACAAATCTACACAGGTATTGCCTCTCGCATGAAAAGATAACAAAACTAACATTGACAACTGCATGCATATGACACAATGTAAGGTAAATAAACACTGTGAAAAAAAAGTTCAAGCTACACAGAAGTGAAGTAATCAGACACTTTTTTCCTAAACTGGTCAATATTGTTAGTAAGCACTAGGGATGGTGGCAGGCGATTCCACTCTGATGTAGTTCTAGGAATAAACGAATTTGAATATGATTCAGTGCGACATTTCGGGATACCAACTTTGCAAGAATGATCTATGCGCAAGGAAACATGAGCAGGGGGTAAGATAAGAGCAGTTTTAAGGGTGGCGTTCAATATATAGATTTTAAAGAAAAGGCACATGCGCGATATCTTCCTGCGCAGTGTGAGTGGTTCAAGAGATAGAGTTGCTTTCATTTGCGTTATGTTTGATAAACGGCCGTAATCGTGAAGGATGAAACGCGATGCTCGGTTTTGTGTTGCTTCAAGTGCATTTATTAGTGAATTATTGAATGGATCCCATACTGAAGACGCGTATTCGAGTTTAGATCGAACAAGTGACTTGTACAATAACAGTTTAACAGGAGCGGGGGCTAGAGAAAAATGTCGCCGAATAAAACCAAGCGTCCGGTTAGCATTTAAGATAATAGAGGAGACATGCATATTCCAAATCAGGTCTGCTGTTAAAATAACCCCGAGGTATTTATAGGACGACACTGGTATCAATGGGGAGCTGCTTATACTGTAAGAGGAAGGGTTTAATTTACGTTGGTGTGAGAACCGCATTACTTTACATTTATTAATTTCAAGTGTCTATGCCAAGTCGAGCACGAATTATCGATAGCGTCAAGGTCCTGTTGAAACAAAGAAACGTCAGTAGCATTTTTATTTCACGGTAAATAACACAGTCATCGGCAAAAAGTTTCACAGAAGAAGTCAGATTGCTAGGCAGATCACTAATATATATAAGAAAAAGCAGTGGACCTAAAACTGAGCTTTGTGGGACGCCTGAAGTGACAGGTAGAGTTGAAGAGTTAAAACCATTAACATGAACAAATTGAGAGCGATCTGTTAGAAAACATTTAATCCACTTAAGAACGTTAGGTTCAATATTCAGTTGGCTTAGTTTGTGAAGAAGCAGGCTGTGGGGAACGTTATCGAATGCCTCCCAAAAGTCTATGAATATGCAATCAGCCGCGGAACCATTATCAAGTACAGAATGAAGGTCATTTGTGAGGGCTACCAACTGCGTTTCACACGAAAATAATTTTCTAAAGCCATGTTGCTCAGGTGAAAAAAATGAGAATGATTCAAGAAATTTTGCCAAGTGGGAAGTGATGAGGTGTTCAAATATTTTACAAGAAATACTCGTTAACGAAATGGGGCGATAGTTGGAAGCAGAATGTTTGTCACCAGATTTATGGAGTGGAATCACTTTACCTATTTTCCAGTCATCTGGAATCTCCCCTGACTGAAGAGACTGATTAAATATTTTGGACAATATTATAGCAGAATGAACCGAGGTGTTTTTGAGCACTTTTGTATTAATGTCATCGGGACCACAACTATAAGATAATTTTAGGCTCTCAATAATGCGTACAATGCCATCAAAATCAAAATAAACAGGGTCCATGGGGAAATCATAATGAGTGTGACAGGCAGGGGGTGACGAGTTAGTACAACTGGAAAATGCTTTTGCAAACGTGTAATTCAGAGCGGCGGCGCAATCAGCGTTGCTAATTCGGTTTGACTGCAAATCAACAAGAGAAATTGTCGAATCATCTGTACCCCTAATCAGACTCCAAAATTTTTTAGGGTTTGCGGAAAGAAGTTCAGGTAATGTAACATTCATAAACTTATGTTTTGCTTGCTTTAAAGCTTTCTTATATGTACATACGACATCCTTAAGTGCTGACCAGTGCTCCAATTTTCGAGACCGCTTTGCTCTGATGAAGAAACGCCTTTTTTTGTTAGCAAGGCGTTTTATTGCATGGCTGAACCATGGAAACTGACGGTTAGTGGTAATGACCTTTTGGGGAATAGGATGTTTAATTAAATTGTGAATTGTACTTTGAAACAGGTGCCAGTTTTCAATGACCGATCTCTCGTCGAAACCAACAAAAAACTCACCCAGAAAAATCTTCAGCTCATCATTAATGGCCGAAAAGTTAGCCTTTCCGTAATCGTAAATAACCTTAGGGTTATTATGGGATAAACGAGTTGGGACATTCAACATTACGTGTATTACGGAGTGATCGCTAATTTTTGGTAAATAGCTGATGTCGATGACAAGATAGGGAGGTGTTGTTAACAATAGGTCAAGTGTGTTAGACGTGGAATCAGTTATTCTTGTTGGCTCAGTGATAACCTGAGTCAAAGAAAACGTCGAACAGAGTGCCACAAAATTTGATGATTCACATGTTTCTTCACTTGAGATAGCGGGTGACTGCCAGTTAACATCGGGAAAATTGAAGTCACCGAAAAGAAATATCTGCTGATTAGAAAACTTTGTGTGAATGGTGTTAAGAATGTCGTGAAGATTATTACAAAAGCCTAGTGGCGTAGACGGCGGACGATAACATACAGAGAGTAGAAACTTCGTGAAGTTAACAGATATGTGGACGCAAGTGAACTCAAGATTTGTAGTGACATTGACTTGTGAGCATTCAAAACTGTGGTTAACAGCAACTAAGACACCACCGCCACGCTTTGAGGAGCGATCGCATCAGAAAATATTGTAGCACTTTTGAGTAGAAAAAAATTCACTGTCCCGTACAGATTCGTTCAACCAAGTCTCAGTTAATACAATAATGTCAGCGGCAGTAGTGTCAGCAGCACAAGAAACAGAATCGTGGTTACGGACTACACTTCGTATGTTCGTGAAAAGAACTGAAATGTTACTTGGCGCCCGCGGCACGTTATGTGGACGGACGGTGAGCTATTCTGTGGATGCATGTGAAAAGAGAGTTGAATGCGGAGCTTTAGAGGCACTGGGGTTTCTGCATTTTTCTTTTACTTCACCGCCTACCTCGCAATACTCGTAACACTTATTGTTTAAAGTGAGTTTGTTATAGCGGAGTTTGAAGTTTTCATCTGGCGCTGAGGGTTTCGCAAAGTCTACTAGAATTTTACGGGCATGTCGGGTAGCTGGCGAGAAGTCTTCACTAATTGTGATGTCTGATCCTTTAAGTTTGTTTTTTTGCGCTAAGTACTTTTTCTTTTGTTTGGTAATTTGCAAACTTTACTATTATTGGTCGAGCTTTGTCGCGATGCAGTGTGCCAACTCTATGCGCACGCGCGATATCGCTATCGACAAGATTAATCGACATTTGGTCAAGTACAATCTTCTTGACCTCCTTTTCCGAGTCCGCCCATGTTTCCGAGGGGTTATCAGGCACATTAAAAAATAAAAGGTTGTCCCTTCTCGCTCTATCTTCCAGGTCTGACAAACGTACTTTTAACAAAGTATTTTCGTTTTGAAGTGTGCCAATAGATTCTTTTATTGTAGTTATGTCTTCAGCATGCTCTTCTAGAGCTTAAAACCTGTTTTCCATGGAGCTTATTCTTTCAGATATGTTTGTGACCGTCGCGTTCAGTTCAGCGTGTTTTGACGTTAAGCTTCCGATGGAATCGAGTATGCGCGCCTGACCATCCTCGATCAGCTTTGAACGGGCTGTGAGGTCCCTCAGCATTGTTATAACAACATCAGTCGTAGGCTCCGGTGGTACTTCGGACAGCTGCGTGCCACCCTGTCGAGGTTTAGTAGGCCCCGGGTTAAGCTCCACATCCCCCGACAGTAACAGTTTCAACACATCAAAGCGCTCATTTACATGTTGTAAGAGCACTTGTGGGCATGAGAATACAACAAGAAAAGCGTTATTGGAGCGCTTAGAAAAAGCTCCACTAACCTGTAACAGGCAGAGACGAAAAATATTCGCGAGCCGCATCGTAGCGTTGCTCCCATGCCCACTAAAGTGGCACGGCTGGCCCTATGCGCTTATATCAGGCGGCGTTGCTGACGTAATCGAAGATGTCCAGGTTGATCCAGGGGGTGCCACAGGGACTTACGTCAGGGTGGTCTCTCACGGCATGTCGGAGCGTGCGTCATGTAGCGCTGGTTCGGAGATGATCGGCGTTGAACGATAAGCGTCACCGGGAAGCCACTCGGGCAAACTGACAGCGCAGGCGTCGACAACGAACGGCAGCTGTAACAGGCAGAGACGAAAAATATTCGTGAGCCGCATCGTAGCGTTGCTCCCATGCCCACTCAGATGATGTGAGCGTTCTTCCAAGACTGTGGTACTCTTCCCGTCAGGAGACACCTCGTAAACAGGGTGGCTAGTTTTTCTAACACAATCTGTCCTCCATCTTTCAGCAGATCTGATGTAACCTGACCCACCAGCAGCTTTGCCTCTTTGCATGCTCTCCAAAGCTTTTCTGACTTCTTCTATTATTACTGGTGGAGTGTCATCTGGGTTACTGCTAGTTCTTATAGTATTAAGGTCGTGGTTGTCTCGGCTACTGTACAGATCTCTATAAAACTCCTCCGCTATTTTAACTATCCTATTCATATTGGTAGTTATTTTGTCTTCTTTGTCCCTTAGTGCATACATCTGACTTTTGCGACCAAGTTTACTCTTCACTACCGAGTTTACTCTTCACTGCTTTGACGCTTCCTCCGTTTTTCAGAGCGTGTTCAATCCTCTCCGTGTTATACCTTCATACATCGCATACCTTATGTCTATTAATCAACTTCGAAAGCTCTGCCAGTTCTATTTTGTCTGTTGTACTTGACACTTTCATGATTTGACGCTTCCTAATTAGGTTCTTCGTTTCCTGGGAAAGCTTGCCAGTGTCCTGTCTAACAACCCTGCCTCCAACTTACACTGCACAATCCGTAATAATACTCGTCAGATTATCATTCATTGTATCTACGCTAAGGTTGGTTTCCTCACTAAGAGCCGAGTACCTGATCTGCAGCGACACTCTGAATTCCTGTACTTTTCCTCCCAGTGCTAGCTCATTGATTGGCTTCTTGCGTATCAGTTTCTTTTGTTCCTTCTTCAAGTCTAGGCGAATTCGAGACCGCACCATTCTATGGTCACTGCATCGTACCTTGCCAACCACTTCCACATCCTGCACAATTCCTGGGTGTTCACTCATCATAAAGTCTATTTCGTTCTTATTTTCGCCATTAGGGCTCCTCCATGTCCACTTGCGGTTTTCTCGTTTTCAGTAGAAGGTATTCAAAATCCGTAAATTATTGCGTTCTGCGAATTCAACTAGTACCTCTCCTCTGGCGTTTCTAGTACCGCTGCCATAATCTCCTACTGCCTGGTCTCCAGCCTGCTTCTTCCCTACCTTTGCATTAAAGTCGCCCATCACTATAGTATACTGTGTTTTTACCTTACTCATTGCCGATTCCACGTCTTCATAGAAGCTTTCAACTGAAGCGTCATCATGGCTGGATGTAGGTGCGTAAGCCTGTACCGCTTTCATCTTGTATCTCTTATTCAGTTTAATTACGATACCTACCACCCTTTCATTAATGCTATAGTATTCCTCTATGTTGCGAGCTATGTTTCTGTGAATTAGGAATCCCACTCCCAGTTCTCTTCTGTTTACCAAGCCCCGATAGCAAATGACGTGCCCATTCTGTAGCACCGTATAGGCCTCATCTGTCCTCCTAACCTCACTGAGCCCTATTATATCCCATTTAACACCCTCTAGCTCCTCGAATATTACAGCTAGACTTCCCTCACTAGATAAGGTTCTAGCGTTAAACGTTGCCAAGTTCAGGTTCCAATGGCGGCCTGTCCGGATCCAGAGATTCTTAGCACCCTCTGCTGCGTTGCAGATCTTACCGCCGCCGTGGTCAGTTGCTTCGCAGCTGCTGGGGACTGAGGGCCGTGAGTTATTTGACATATGCATGTGGGAGGTAGTGGCCCGAAGCTGCACCAGGGTGGGCAATCCTTCTCTGGTGAGGGAGTGCGTTCCCGGCGGTGATTACCGGTGAGGCCGCACCCCAGGCCTCTTAATGCAGTTCCATCAACACGCGGATTTTTTTTAAGTCCGGTTGGGAATTGCGCGGCACCAGGATTTGAACCACGGACCTCTTGCATGCGAGGCGGATGCTCTAACCGCTACGCCATCGCCACCTTTATATACATATATATATAAATATATATATATATATATATATATATATATATATATATATATATATATATATATATATATATATATATATATATATAGAGAGAGAGAGAGAGAGAGAGAGAGAGAGAGAGAGAGAGAGAGAAAGAGAAAAAGAAGTGTGTACTTAAGGGCTCGTTTATCTGTGTTTTGACACAATAATAATGAAATCTAACAGACAATAATGCCAAAAAAGTATAAGAGATATTATTAGACCGAATCGTGAGGTGAAAGAAAAGTGGGTGAAAACATAACTTTCCGCGAGGAGGAATCGAACCTACGACCTTTTTCAAAGCACTGCTGTTTAAAGACAGCGAGGGCAAAACAGACTTTAAGCTGGAGGAAATAACTAAAAGGAGGTTGATTGATTTGTAGGTTTTAACGTCCCAAAACCACCATTTGAATTAATATAAAAGGAAGTTATCTGATTGGTGGCTAAAATCAAGGCACGAATGAAAATAAATCCTTCGCTGCAAAGTACCAGTCCTCAATTTCACCATTTAAAAGGAAAAAAGAAAAAAAAAATGTTGTTGTTGGTGCACTAAGTATTACGGCTATGTGGCGTTAGCCACCGCTCGATCTAAAGGATACAGCCTCATCAAGCCATTCATCTATCTTGTGCCGGCCATTCTAGTAAACCTAGTTCTAAAAACGTTGATTCTAGTAACGTCGGTGCCGGCTGGTGCCAGCTGTGCCGAAGGGGGCGCTGGCCACTGCACTCTTGCTTGGCTGTGCCTGACATGTGCGGTAGATTTAGCGAGTTTAATACGACGGATGGTTCTTTTTATTTATTTCATGACTTCGCAGCTTGCATGGCCAGTGGTGTCGTGCTGTTGCGTGCACCTGTGCAAGTCGGACGAAAAAAAGAAGGTGCCAAGACAGTCATTCCACGAGATTCCCGCTGCTGTCAACGTACGAGAGAAGTGGTTAGCCGCCATTCGGCGTAATCACTGGTCGCCAAATGTAACGACCTGTTACACGAAGGAATGCAGCCGTCATTTTCACGTCAGAGACTTTCTCGAAGAAAAAAAGACCACGGTTGAAGAAAGGTGCAGTGCCTTCAGTTTTTGGTGATTACCCCAAACACTTGAAGCAAGTGCAGAACGAAGTACATAAAGCATTGAAAAGTGAGCGTGTGTTCCGTTGAGACTGGGGAGTGGTCATGCTACAAGCGCCTAAACCAGAATATAAATGGGTGGTAGCAGAGCCCATTGGACTCCGCCGGCGGTGTCAGGTAAACTGATCAGTGCAATCATGTTACGCATGATAATGAACTTGCGTTCAAGACTCCTGCATGTGACCGAAGTGTGCAAGTCGACAGCAAGCCAGTGTCAAGTTTGTTGACCTCAGAAAAAGCAAAGTGGAAAAAAATGAAAACACCTGAGAAGCCAGTTCCTAAGATTGCAAGACTTTGAATTAGTACGAAATGGTAGACGAAGGAAAGTGCTTAACAGCGCAAACGACAGGAGGGGATAGAAGAGACGAGAACAGAGCGCTAAACTAAAAACCAAAGTTTATATCAATCCGACTACAATATATAAGAAAAGAGAATCTGTGCACAATCACGCAACATCAGCAAAATCGGACATCCTTGTGCCGAATGGCCTACCTTATCAAGAGCCAGTAATATCAGGGGACCCTGAATATTATGCAGCACCAACCAGCCCAATCAAGCACCTTGTTAAAGTACAAATTGGACCTACGAAAACTGCACGAAGATTCTTTGGCGACAGATATCTCGTACATCAGACAAAGGGCCTTAGAGCAACAGCGTGCAGCATTGTTTTTAATTGATCAAATCAAAAATTTCAAAAAAAGGCCAACCTGGTCTGAAGAGACAACTCGTTGGTGCGTGGTCCTTCGAAATTTGTCAACAAAAGCATATGAGCACATGCGACGGGAAACTCGTCTGAAGCTTCTAAAGTCAAACAGCCCTGACGAATTATATTGGCAGTACCAGTGGTGACACAGGCTTCAGCAAACTAGTTGAAACAAGGTTAGGTACCGATGAACCGCAGTCAAGGGCCTGCTCTCTCCTTGTTGATGAAATGAGGATAAAAGAAAAGTTACAGTCCCACAAACGAAGATATTGTTTTGTTGGACTCGTTGATATTGGTCTAGAACAGAATAGCAGCAGCCCTGTTTTAGCCAATTCGCTTTTTTTGTTTTGTGTTTAGTGGGATTAGCATGGAATTCCTAATACCAGTGGCTTACTACTTTACAAAAGGACTGGTAATATTTTTGTGATGAAGAAAGTAGAAGCGTGTGGATTTAAGATTCTGCGACTGGTGACCGACAATCACAAAGTTATTGTGAATGCCATCAAACTTCTCGGAAACGGATTAGTGACCTACAAGACTGAACGTCCCTGTGACCAAGACAGACTCCTTTTCATCCGTTGGACTCGTGTCATGTCTTGAAGAACGCTCGGTAGCAACTGTTGTCGCATGATATTGGGCCAAAATGTGAAACTTATGCTTCCTAAAGCAAAGACCTGTGCGAGATACAGAAAGGCTTAACAGTGAAACCTGTCTAATATTTGAGCCAGAAGCACGTTTTCCTAAGTAGTATAGAAAAAATGAACGCTAGCACGGCTGTTCAGCTCCTGTCCTCAAGCGTGGCGGTTGCTTTAGAGTATATTTGAAAGATTAGGCTAGGAATACATGTTCCAAATAATTTTCTCATGTTGGCCCAATCATTACTTTTATGAAGAATATTTATCGCTGGTTTATACAGAACGACACGAGCAATACTATGCAACACATACATCAGCATTTCGCTGATGCTTGACACTACGACGACGTTGAAGATCCCAGGCTGGAGTCACTTGAAGTCACCGTTGCAGTATATTTGGGTAGGTTGAATAAGAGGTGCAACCATGCCCGAGAATTTCTAACGAAAGAGACATCAGACTGTTCTCGTCACCACTTGCTCTACGGTGGCATAGAGAAACCCTCATCTGTGAGCAGGTGTCTGACAGACATTTGCTCACAAACGAGGGCTTCTGCTTCATTTCTACTTGTCGGTTCAACAGTGACACAACAGAATCATTGTTTGGGACGAAGAGGATGTCGTCAGAGACAAGCGGCACGCTAGGTGCTCGCGCTGCCTCTCGGGTCCAGAAAAAGTATTGAAGACCGGAATCACTGCAGCTAATGTAGCGTCAAATGTTATTCATGCTTAGAGATCAATGTCGGTGCCCCTACCTGCCAGTGCTTCAAGTTCTAAACCGTTGTGCACTTTGTCTGTGCGGCTTTTCTCTACTGCCAACACAGATGTGGAAACACCATGTTCAATGAAAAAGACAGTTGTGGTGTTGCAAAGATTAACCGCTTTAGTGTTGCCGCAGTACCTGCCATCCCTCCAAATATCGGCCACAGCGTACGTAAAGTGCCCGTATAGTCAGTGAAAACTGTGCCTCTCTGTGTTCGAAGCCAGCCAGCAACCAGCCACTCTTTGAGCTGACACACCACCAGGACCCTGTTCGTCTGCTGTATTCCTCGGACCAGCTTCTTTTCGTTCTAGACCCATTGCGAGTTTTTTCTGACACTGCAGTCAAAGACAACCCGACTTTGGCAAAACCACTTAGCACCTTGACAGGGTACACAGTCCCAGCCCTGTGTGCTTCAAGACTCCTTAAATACAAGAGTGATAACAGCTGTGATCACAGGGTGCGACTGATGAGCCTCATAGGTATTTACTTTCTCAAACCGCTCCTCTCGAGCTATGCATTTAACGCAACTGACAAGCAGATGCTTACAAATATGTCGCGAGGGAGCTACTTTCAAGGAAGTACATAAGGTTTTGAGAAATGTTGTTTCCTCGTGCATCAGACGTAACCTTTTACTTTATCAACAAATATTTTCATTTTAAGCCATTTCTTGTAACACTGTGAGAAATATTGTTTTCCTGTGAAATTTGTGTGTTTTTGTCAGTAAATATTGGGTCCTTGGGTCATGGTATGCGTGGCTCCGAAAAATAGTTTTCTTATGCAATTTATTGTCCATTTTTTCTTGCAAAAATTGTATCAATCTTAGACAATTTATGTTTGGTTTTGAAATAAAATGTATTTTGCAGTATATTACTTTTCTTGGCAGCAAGAGCTTTTTTCAGCTAATGTGTGTATGGCTGTGAAGTAGCTTCCTTACGCAGATAACGTTTCTTTCTTTTTCTCACAAAATATTTCGCTATAGTAGGCCAGTGTGTGTAAGGGTGTGAAATTGTTGTGTGTTCAATTCTATATTTTAGTAGGCAAATGTTTCAGTAGCTGACCAGTATAAGTAAGGCCATTTATAAGGTTGCTTTCCTTCAATAAAAACTTCTTGTTACCTTGTCACCTGATGAATCAATCGTAGGCAGCAGGTCGAACCCTGGAAAGAGAGGCAGCCCGCCTTTTTCTTCACGTTAGATTAATATTTCATTATATTTGTTAAGTTGTCCAGTCGGCTTAAGTTGTCCAGGCTTAATGGTGGAATGTAGACTTGTTTTCAATTGGATATTATAAACTTGCTCCGTGGCTGAGAGCCAATTCAACAACTGTGGGTTTTGTAAAAGTCTCGTGTTTGAATAATTTATCCTGTTGCAAGCAAGTTAAAGAACTTAGCGTTTGAGTGGGCTTTGCTTCCACCGGTCACTGTTCAGCATTTTTGGAAAGAAACACGCAAGTCGCAAAAGCGCAAAACAAATGAAGCAGCCGCAGCTGCGCAAGTGATGCGCGGGCAGCAGGCGAAAAGCGCGTATCCCTGTTTGGGCGGCGGCGCCGAGCGGTGAACGGTTGCACTAGCGCCGATGACCACGCCTTTTGTTCTCCTCCCCGTCCACCAGGCTGACCAGGCATAGTGTAGTAACGTTGTGACCAGGCAGTGAAAATACAGGAGGCACCGGCACTGAATGGTGCAACTGAATGAGGTTGTAGAGGACTGCATGGAGGCTGTAAAGCTCATCATTGTTCATGCTGGGCTCAATGATGTGTTGCAAGGCAATGATCAGAACCTTCAGAAACAGAGCCTTTGGAAAACAAGAAAAGCTAAAGAACTTCTAGTAAATGTCCAAAAAGGATATTCCAAAAGTCTTGTTGAGATAATATTTAAACCTAAGCAGCTTGAAAACCTTTGTAGCTGTGCTAACACCACATTATTCTATGGCTAGAAGTCTTCTAGCAAGAAGTCTAAAAAACGTCTTTCTAGACTCTTTAAGGAGCTTTGTAAACGATAACTATACTTTTATTATCAGAAGTCTGGCTAACTTCTTGCTAAGATTCTAAAAAAGACTTTTGCTAGATCTTTTAACACCTTTTTTGATATTAATTTTTCATGCAAACCAGATTGTTGAGCGTTTCCCATGGCTAATTTGCTGCACCATGTCAGCGTTTTACAATCGGTGCCTTTAGCTGTTCACTGTCAAGAGTGAGAAGTAGGAACAGCAACATAATTTGGCATCAAATTATTGCTGGCACTATTCTAATCAGCAAAATTGGTGCCATAATTGTTGAAAGAATTATTAGTGGCTGTCATTTATTATTACGATAATCTGTTTTGCTTGGAGACAAGACGGGCTTTTAAACGTCAACTTGTTATTGTTTCTGGTGTTGCCTGGAATGCATTCATTGCACATCCAATAGTGAATGCAAAATTTGAACAACTATTGTTGCATGCTTGTAACCTTTAATAAACATAACAATGAATGCACTCTTTGTCCCAAAACTTGAATGCTTTATAGTAACTATAATTATACTGAGCGATTGAGGGGCTGGCCAGATGCTTGGTCCAGGAACCTTTACACATACAAAAGGTGAACTGTTCTATTCGAGCAGACTTCTCTCAGTGCAATGAAATTTAGAAGGCTAGCTTAGCAAACACATTGGCCCAGTAGCAATTATATGATGGTAGAAAATTTGTTACAACCGAAAAGCAGCAGTAGAACAATTGATTTTTTCTCACTCCTAAGTTTAGGTATGTTAGAAGCTTGAGTAGTTGAAATTAATGCGTTTTACCACAAATTTGTGTTTAACAATCAAATTATGATTTTAGCAACACCCAGAATTCTAAATTTATCCCAAAATACTCGCGCAAAAGACAGTGAAGTTAAAAACGCTACTGTATTCCGAAATTTTTCTGTCAGTCTTCATTAACAATGTTAAACATGGTTAGGTATCACTAATATATCACACATGGTAAGGTATTGGCGGAGATATGTAGAAATAAATATGGCAATAGAAAATCGCTTGATTGCACTTACAGCATAAATTAGAGAAGACAATGAAATAAGGTTACAATAACAGTAAAAATTATTCAGTTAGTATTACCGTGAAAATAAAACCATTGATCTGCTACAGTCTTAATGCAATGCAAAAAGTTCAATTTTATGTGAACAGCAGATTACACATAAATTAAACATGACATAAAACCTTAGAAAGCAGCACTGACACATTCATAGACGTGCTTTGTACTTGTAATAAAATTCATGATGGTTCACCGAACTGGGAGCGCGGGGGTAAACACAGACAGAAAGCAAAGAGGAGGCACACAGCACGAGTGCGCAACTAACAACTGGCTTATTCTCACGCTCGAAGGACATATACGTGCACAAGGGTGCGCATGTCAACAAGAATGAGATGATAGTGCGAGCCACAAGCGTGGCATTCATTCGAAGCACTTGTTTACGAATTATCAATTTAGTTAAACTCACTGTCGAGTAGTGATAATGACGGATGGCTGATACATTGATTCATATTTCTAGAAATGTGATATGCTTCGGAAATTTCACGCGTGGTTTGAAGCGGATGCCGGAAAAGTACACTTGTTTTTTTCAAACAACGGTTGACACTTTCAGGAATTGCATTATGAAGCTAAAACCCTTGCGCTCCCAGTTCGCTGAACCCTCGTGAATTACCAACTAGCCCACCTTTTTATTCTAAGCAAATTCAATGATACCTCAACACATACATGATGGTATGCACTTTCATCAAGTATCCATTGCAGGTAGCCGATAATAATGAACATGAATTTGATTTCAAATACAACTACTGTAGCTTCTTCCAGGCTGCTCACACTGAGAAAATTATACCTATAATGTCATAAATTGGTGTCATTAAATTGCTATTGTGTGCTGCCAAATTATGGTCATCGGTTTCAATGATTCTGGTTGGCTAAAATGGCATAGGCAGTCAATGCGAAAAAAAAAAAGAAACATATGAGGCACCCATCTTGAACCACACACAATCCCAATAAAGCAAGCAAGCTTCTGCAACTATCTCCGGGAAGTAGAATCTTGGAAGCTATTGACCGTGATTTAGCAATAAGACCTGATGAAACTGAATTTCAAATTTGTATAATTCCTTCAGTGCCAATAGCTTGAACACTTGCAGTCTATATTTATTTTCGTCAAATAAATACGGTGTCCAATTTTACATTTTAACAGCAATACGTGCATGACTAATGCATGCTTACCATGAATTATAACAATATCGCGAGTTTTGAGAGATAAATAGAATGATGATTCTGTACATACCACAGATTTCGTCAACATCTGTAGCGCATGCCTGGAAAGTTTACTTTTCATTGGAGGTGGTGCTATAAACTACTCTAAATATTCATACATGTAAAAGTGTTTAGCAAAGTTTAAACATTAAGGTTGGGCAAGGTGCATAAAGTATTTAATAAACAAAATCAAAATAAGAGCACGGTGGAAACAAGCAGAGTAAAATCGATGGTGCTCAAACGCGGCGACTGAATTAGTGCTCGCACACCAAGGTGAAGCAATTTGGCCACATTTAGCCATGAAATATTTGTTTTAAATACAAATCAGGCTAAACGAATGGCTTAAATTGCACGGATTCAGGCCGCATGAGGCCACCTATGCTGCTGGTGTGTACCGAAAGTTAGAATTTTACTAAACGAGCTGCATGAACACTTACCTGTAGGTGCAACCTTTGCGAGCCCTACCTAAGACGATGCAATACGCTGCACACGAACACACATCAAGTCGAGTATCACGGTAGTTCATAAAGACGCGTGCCGGCGCGGATGCACACACCGGCATACATTCGGCCACTCGCAAGGAAAAAAAATTGAGAGACCCCAAACAGAACCTTGCAAAAACTTCTCTGATAATAGTCATAAAGTATAAATACTGTAGCTGTATAAAATGAAACGTACAGCAGACGAAACTGCCTTAGACACGTTTACTTCAATAGCGCACATTATAAACAGGCATCAACGCCTACAGCTAACAAACGCCCCAGAATTACATAACAAAAATAGTGGTCACTCGCGAGTAGGGCCCCTTCTAACACCACTGTCAAGAGAGGCAGACAGCTACTGCAACACTGCTCGAATCTGCAGCTGAATACCTGCTACGCGTGCATGCTTTATACTGCACACAGAAGAAAAAAAAAACTTGCCCGCGCTTAACTTCACACTACTTTGCCTTTACACTGCTGAACTCCTACAAAAAAGCTGGGTCCCCATGTAAAGAAAAGCCCGTTTATCGTGCACAAGTTGAAAAACGTGGTGAGTGATAACAAAGCGCCGACAGTAGCAGTGTGGTACATACCTGGCGAGTGCTCCACGATACGAACCCACACGTCTTCGCTTGAGTATAGCGCATCTTCGTAATCAGCAGCACTGGCAGAGCACAAAACACGAACATAAAGGGCAAGCACACTTTCAAAACATGAGAGAAATCGACTCAAACCCACTTCTTAAAGAGGCGACTGAGCGGCCGGTAAACATGTGCAGACAAGTAAAATTGTTCTAGCCGCGCAGGTGGACACCGCATTTGCACGTCTTAATTCTTCAATGCTGACTAGAGAGCTCATTTGTTACATTTATTTATGTAAATATTTGTAAAATTATATACTACATAACTATGTAAAGCGAATATTATTTTGGTTCAAAAAAGAAAGAAATGTAGAAAATAATCCTGAGACCTCATCCGTGAATTCTGACAAAGTTCTAGAAAACAACATTTAGTAAACGTTTCGAAAAAGACTTCTTGTAACGAACGTTTTCTCAACGTTTTCTAAAACACTTCCTTTGGAGAGCGTTTATTCAGTGTCAAATATTATACCTAGATGTCCGCATACCTTTCCAGACGTTTCGAGAAGTTAATACGACGTTTCGTGTTTCTTGGGAGGACGGGATGCGTAAGCTTCTAGGAGCCTCTGGGAGTGTGCTCGTGACCATATGCTCAATCCCAGAGATGTGGGGGCAGTCTCGGGAGATTGAAAGGAGGGTAGTGGAGGCCAACTGTGTGATCAAGGGTATGAGCCGGCAACTCCAATACAGCGTAATGGAAGTGAACCAAGACGTGTACGAGCAGGCGCTACCCCTTTGCACAAAATGGCATTCACTAGAGTGGTGCCACGGGCAGGACAGTCGGAAATAGGATGGGTCGTTAAGCCACAGCTTTTTAGAGAGACCCAGAGCCCTGAGGCCAACAGTGTATGCAAAGACGGTTCTGAAGGACCACAAATATTCAAGCCGCACGGAGTCCGTGGGAGAAGAAATTGACGTAAGCACAAGGGCCGACCTAAGTCAGACATATACTATATTAACATGCAGGGTGGAAGGAATACGTTAAAGCGGGAAGAGATAGAAGAGCAGTTGAGGCAGGAGGAGTTGATGGTATATTGGGTTCTGGAGACACATCTTCGGCACATGGCACAACCACCTTGCAATCCGGACTACGTATGGGAATATGGCAATAAAACACAAAGCAGCAAAAAGGGGGGTGAAATCGGTGCATTCATACATAAAAGTGTGGGTTGGCAAAGGGTCAAGCAGGGATGCATGAAACATTTATGGTGAAGAGGGAAAATAGCCGGGCAGATGACAGTCTTTGGTTTGGTGTAGTTGAGGACGGGAGCAAAGGCCAGAGAGGAAAACCAGGCAATGGCGGCTTGTATATCAAAGGACATTGAGGAATTAGGAGAGTGTGAGATAATTACACTTGGAGTTATAAATGCGCACATAGACGATATAGACGAGTATACTGACCCAACAGGCAAAATGATCATAGATGTGTGAAAGGCATGATTTGATCCTTTGCAACAGTACTGAGAAGTGTGAAGGGCGAATAACATGGGAGGTAGGAAGGCTGCAGTCGACGATAGATAATGCACTGATGTCGCATAGGATGTATGATAGGCTCAGTGGAATGCACATAGATGAATGTGCCTCCAGAAGTCTGGGTAGTGATCAGAAACGTATCAAGCTATGTTTTAGAATGGCAGTGACATGGGGAAGAGACAAGATAAGCAACTACAGGAAAATTTTTATTCAGAAAGGAAAATAGAAATAGCTACTAAACAAACTAAGAAAGTAATCACTGAGAATAATAAATAAGTGTGGACATACACGAATATAGTTAGACAGTTTGATCTAGAGCTTGCTAAAGCACGTGAAAAGTCACCCCGGAAACGAAGACACAAGCCCAAGAGTTGGTGGGATGAGGAAGTTAAGACAGCCATATCAAAACGTCAGGAAGCCTCTAGGGAACACAGACATGCTAAGTAGTGGGGTGAACCGACAGATGATGTTGAAAGAAAATGGGACATTTTTCTAAGCTGTAGGATGGAAATATCCCTTCTGATCAATGAAAAGAATGAAAGAAAGGGAGCTCAGAGGCTGGCAGAAGTACATAAAGAGGATTGAAAGGCAGCTGCGAAATTTGGCAACCATCTAAAGTCCGTAAGAATCGAGACAAGCCTAGAACAGAGGTTTATACCTACAGCTCAAAGTGCTAGGCTAGAACGGGACGAAGCTATTGAATATGTAAGAACAAGGGTGACAGAAAAATTTCAACAAAAAGGGCCTTATGCACCACAATAGACAAGGATGAATGAAGTGTAGCAATGTCTCCATTGCCACAACAAGAGTGGGAAAGGGCTGAGAAGAGGGTTCCTAGTAGTACATCAACACGCCCAGATGGCATTCCAATTATGCTGATAAAGACATTAGGTCCGAAGTCTAAACAAACTTTGAGAGAGGCAGTGAGCAAAACAATAATCCATTGAAGTACCCGATGAATGGAAACATAGCAGGATGAGCACTATCTATAAAGAAAAGAGGGACAAAGCTGACATAAACGACTACAGTCCCATGTGACATTAGTGGTCTACAGGCTGTCGATGCAGATTATAAAGACTGCAGGCGTGGATGGTGGATGAGGGGGTGCTGGGGAACTGCAGAATGGGTTTCGGAAACACTGGAGGTTGGAAGACATTATTCCTCATTGGCGCAGTGCATCGAAATAGCAGAAAAGAAACACAGGCCACTGTGGCTAGAATTTGTGGATGTTGCCACATGATATGTTTGGGTGAGATCCAGGAGTGAAAGAAGACAAAGACGATCTGTCTGAGCTGCTGCTTGGCTAGTCGACTCAATGAACCCATTAAACCAAGTTTGCCTTAAGAAACGTGACAAGACTGGCGGAGATGCTGGTGTGATGTGTGGTGCGCGTTCAAAGTGCGCGCCTTCGAAAAGTGCGCGTCACGAAAAAAAAAAAAACAAAAGGAGAAATACCAGAGTGCACGTGCGGTGCTGCTTAAACAAGAATGACGACGTTAAAGAGCGTCAAGCACGAGGATGCGTGGCAGGACGTGAAGTAAACAAAAGGTAAAACATCCAATGGGCAGCGAACACGGAGATTTCAAGGCCCAATGGCTTGACACCACGAAACAGGAGTATCTCCAATGAGAACGAGACAAGTGGGCCAGAGCTGAAGCAGGAGCCTGGGGAGACCAGAGCAAGGGGAATTCGAGGCAGGCAGTGCAAGCGGAAGGTCGTCACCGGACCGGGCGCTGAAGATGGGCCGTTGGGTTCCGGACCCGAGCCTACAGGACTTCCACCGGCCGGGGCCTCCTGCTGTCGGGTTCCCGCTCCAAAGGACCGTGGCCATCCGGTCCTGAACTCCTTTCCAGGGCCTGCGGACTTTGGTTCCGGCAGGCGAGCTACAGCCGTCGGGCTCCGGGCCCGAGCTGTGCGCCCAGCTGCTTGACTAGGTCGACCCTAGTTCCCGGACGCGTCGCCACCAGCCTGCGTTCTCCCGTCTCCGACGTGTCCACGCTCCTCAAGCCGAAACCATCACGATTTGGTAGGGCTTTTCGACGTGTCGCCAGCAGCCAGCGTTCCCTCGTCCTCGTCCAGCCCACGCATTGACGCAGGAGTCACGGCGTTCCGGTTTCTCATCACCGCCGAAAACCAACTTGTGGGTGAGACTGCACCGATACTCTTGCGCTACTCCCATCACTCAGCCCCTTTCGAACGTTAGGTTTAGTTACTGACTTTGAACGTTTTTGTTGGGTGTTTACAGATGTGTTTCGTCATGTCCAGTCAACTGTTTATTAAGTGTTTTGTTTTGTGAGGAATCTTTGCCTTTTTTCTTTTCAATTAAACTTTTTGTGTGTTTCTTGGAAACCGAACGGCTTTGTCCTTATTAACAAAACTCTCTGAGGCTCAGCCCGGGAGAAAAACAAATCAGCAACAAGAACCTGCATCACAAATTGGCGTCCGCAGCGACAGGACAAAGTCGTTTGTTTTTCCAGTAGATTTTTTGACGCGGTTAACACGATGACGAACACGTGGGAGTTAATTGAGTTGGCGGATAAAATGGGACTGACGGGAGCGGAGTTTAGAGTATGGTACGAGGAGCGGATGGAGAGGGAGCGTGAGCAACGGGCTGCAGAACGAAAGGCGGCGAAGGAAAAGCTTGAATTGGTGCTTAGAGCTAAGAAGGAGGAGCTAGAGCGCGTAACGCGTGAAAATAAAGTGTTGCTAGAGCGTCAGACACGCATACTGAAGCAGCAGCTCCAATTAGAGAGGGTGGACTTCGAGCGGCGACTCGAGCTTGCGATGGCGAAAAGGGGGCAGCTGGCGATGCAGAAGGTCGAGCAAGCGGTGAATGTTTGCTCCGATAGCAGCGTTTGCTGGAGGGAAGTCGATTCCTGCAAGGTTGGCCTCGAACCTCGCGACAGCCTTACTTCGGAGCGAGAAGCTCAGATAGAGGAAGGCAGAGAGGTGGACAGCCAAGAAGGCAGGAGTCATGAGGAGTTTGTTGAAGCGACGGAAAGCTTCTCTGGCTGGGAACATATTACTTCCGTTAGCTGCTTGGGGACCTCTGAGAGGCCAAGCACCTATGAAGAAGAGCGCCTGGATATGGGCGACCTAGAAGCTGTGGAAAATGTTGTGGAGCAAAGCTTCGATAGCAGGGAACAAAGAAGTTCCATTCAGAATGAGGTGTGTATCAGAACGTCTCAAAGGCCGAGCACATTTCGGGAAGGGGTAGGGCTACCTCTCAATAGCTCCATGGAAGGAGCGCTAGAACGTCATTGGGAAGATGGCAGCGAATGCCATGAAGGCTCTGATATAGTGGCCACTGATTGTTTTGTACCGACAGAGGTAGCAGCAGGCACCACGTCAATGGTCCTAGACCATACGTATATCTCACTCAGAGAGAGAGGGGATTCTAGTTCACAGGATAGCGTAACTGCTATTTGTCCGAGAAAACACGATGGGAGTGCTGAAGCACTCTTCAAAATAAACAGTATCGAATCGGAGGTGGGCTCGATAGTAGGTATGGAGAATGCCAGACAGGGTCTTGAACCTGAGAACGTGATTGGTTTTGAACCTATAATTAAGTCCACTCAAGATGAGCTGTATAATGACCGAGCACAACGGCATCCCTTCTCAAGAATCCAGGAACCTCACACGCTTGTCGGAGCGTTTGGGCTTGCTGAGGGCACCCCGAGCTTGTGTTCATTAGATGGTGAACTAAAAGAAAGCATTTGTGTGAGAGATTGTGGCATTTGGACATTCGTGTCTCAGTGCGTTTCGTGTCGACGCCGACGGCTCGAGACCGCGCCCTGTTCCTCTGTGACCGGTAAGCGTTCATGTGGCCGGCGGGGGCGCAGACACGCGTTTCAGCGAAAGTGCATAAAAGCATGTTGGCCACAGTTACTTTCGAAACGTGCGAGAAGGGCAGTGCGTCTGGTTTGGGACGCGATAACCTGAGTGTAGGGTTAGAAAACCGGTAGCTCTTTCTGGACTTCGACTTTTAGATGCGGACACAAGTAGCTTTGTCCATAGTCGATTTTGTAGTAAAAAGGTTTATTCCGGGTTTCAGAACTTTTAAATGCAATTGGGTGAATCTAAAGTTTAAGTGTGGACATTTGGACGATGTAGCGAACTGTAGCCCGGTGATGTGTTGAACTGCGTGGTGCAAATATGTGGTTTAATTGTGACGTAGTGCAGAACGCGCACTCATCGGCAGTTTTTTTTTTCTAAAAAAAAAAAAACTTGAATAAAAGGGGGGCGTATGTGATGTGTGGTGCGCGTTCAAAGTGCGCGCCTTCGAAAAGTGCGCGTCACGAAAAAAAAAAAAAAAACAAAAGGAGAAATACCAGAGTGCACGTGCGGTGCTGCTTAAACAAGAATGACGACGTTAAAGAGCGTCAAGCACGAGGATGCGTGGCAGGACGTGAAGTAAACAAAAGGTAAAACATCCAATGGGCAGCGAACACGGAGATTTCAAGGCCCAATGGCTTGACACCACGAAACAGGAGTATCTCCAATGAGAACGAGACAAGTGGGCCAGAGCTGAAGCAGGAGCCTGGGGAGACCAGAGCAAGGGGAATTCGAGGCAGGCAGTGCAAGCGGAAGGTCGTCACCGGACCGGGCGCTGAAGATGGGCCGTTGGGTTCCGGACCCGAGCCTACAGGACTTCCACCGGCCGGGGCCTCCTGCTGTCGGGTTCCCGCTCCAAAGGACCGTGGCCATCCGGTCCTGAACTCCTTTCCAGGGCCTGCGGACTTTGGTTCCGGCAGGCGAGCTACAGCCGTCGGGCTCCGGGCCCGAGCTGTGCGCCCAGCTGCTTGACTAGGTCGACCCTAGTTCCCGGACGCGTCGCCACCAGCCTGCGTTCTCCCGTCTCCGACGTGTCCACGCTCCTCAAGCCGAAACCATCACGATTTGGTAGGGCTTTTCGACGTGTCGCCAGCAGCCAGCGTTCCCTCGTCCTCGTCCAGCCCACGCATTGACGCAGGAGTCACGGCGTTCCGGTTTCTCATCACCGCCGAAAACCAACTTGTGGGTGAGACTGCACCGATACTCTTGCGCTACTCCCATCACTCAGCCCCTTTCGAACGTTAGGTTTAGTTACTGACTTTGAACGTTTTTGTTGGGTGTTTACAGATGTGTTTCGTCATGTCCAGTCAACTGTTTATTAAGTGTTTTGTTTTGTGAGGAATCTTTGCCTTTTTTCTTTTCAATTAAACTTTTTGTGTGTTTCTTGGAAACCGAACGGCTTTGTCCTTATTAACAAAACTCTCTGAGGCTCAGCCCGGGAGAAAAACAAATCAGCAACAAGAACCTGCATCACAGCTGGGTACAATGTATCACGATTCACCCGATGCCCAAGACCCCACCCAGCAGCCGGAACACAAGCCCTGCACCCGTGGACACTCCTGTTCACAGAGTAAGCCACCGCCAACGAGGCCTACCACCAGAGACACCAACCACTGATGCAGCGACTATGACTTCGACACAAGGTCCCGTGCGAGCTCCGACACCTTCCACGCCGATCTACTGCACCATCCAGAACCCGCTCATGCCTAGCCCCTTTCATGGAGAGCAGCGTGAAGATGTTGACGACTGGCTGAGCGAGTTCGAACGTGTCGCAGCGATAAATTACTGAGATGATGCCGCGAAGCTCCAGAACGTGTACACTTGCCTAAAGGACGGTGCAAAGACGTGGTTTTTGAACAGGAATGATGTTCTGACATCTTGGCGCGAGTTCCAGCGTCGCCTTCTGGAGCCCGACAAAAGTCCCGACCACCGCGAACGGCCGGAGCGTGCACTACAATCACGCATCCAGATGCCAAACGAGACCATCTCGATGTACGTAGAGGACATGACACGGCTTTTCAAGCGAGTGGATCCTGCTATGGCAGAAGAAAAAAAGTTGCGCCACCTCATGCGTGATGTTAAGGAACAACTTTTTGCTGGTTTGGTGCGTAGTCCCCCCAAGAGTGTGGCTGAGTTCCTTACTGAAGCGGCAACAATGGAACAAGTACTGCACCAATGGTCTGCCCTGTTTGACCGTTAAGTGAATGCTGCCTCAACTCCCAAAATTTTCGCCACCCCTGGGAGCAAGAGCCCCGAATGGATTCGCGAGATCATCCGATCTGCCCTCCGGGAAGAAATGAAAAAGATGTACGGGACAAGGCAAATCGATGTTGGTTCTATCACCAGTGTCATCCGTGACGAGGTCCAGCAGATGTTGCACGCCCATCATTTCCCGCCGGCGTCGGTTGATCAGGAAACGGCTCCTGTGTCTACTGACAGTCACCGTCGTACGTACGCGGAAGCCTTGCGATCTGCCACGCCTCGTTCTGGTCAAGGAGTCCCGACCCAGCCAGTGCCGCACGTCCCGATCCAGACAGTGCCACACGTCCCGATCCAGTCAGTGCCGCACGTTCCGCTTCAGACAGTGCCATACGTCCTCATCTAGACAATGATGCCGTCAGTCGCGATTTAGTCAGCGCACGCTGGTTTGGACATTGATGGTCGCCGTGCACCGACGCGCAAGTCTGATCGCTGGCGTACGCCGGAGAGACGACCCCTCTGCTATCATTGCGGTGAGGCTGGTCCCATTTACCGCGAATGCCCATACCGGCAACTTGGCCTGCGTGGATTTTCTGTCAATTCACCTCGTCCCCAAATTGGTCATAGGCCGAGGGATATCGAAGAGTATCTCGCGCAACAGCGTGCACCCTTTACACGACGGCAATCGCGGTCACCATCTCCGAGGAGACCCGCAGCCACTGGGTCGCGTTTCGAGGTGACGGCACGGGAATTCTCTCTAAGCCCTCGTTGGTAAAACTGAAGGCAGTGGCCTTCGGGGGCAAGGTCGCTGGGACTCAAAGTGCGTAAGACCTCCCATCGACGCTCGCACGCAACACGGAAGACATTCAATTAGAGAATAATCGCAGTACCGAAGAAACGCCGAAATCCACATCTGAACCCAGTGACCACGTGTCACTTGACATACCTGTGCTGATTGACGGTTTTCAGGTCAATGCATTGATAGACACTGGTGCAGACTATTCGATTATAAGCGGGAGGCTAGCAAAAGATCTCACGAAAGTGATTGCGCCGTTGAATAGAACGCGAATTCGAACTGCTGGAGGACACGTTGTAACACCACTGGGTCGCTGTACGGCAAGAGTGAAAATTCGAGCGTCAACGTTTGTGCTCAGCTGTCTCGTTCTGCGCGGCGGCTGTTCACGTCAGCTGATTATCGGCATGAACTTCCTTCGGTAATACGGTGCCATCATAAATCTTCGTGAGCGCATTGTGACCTTCTCGACTCAAGGCGCAACAGATCGAGACGCTGATAGCTGCCGTAGACTTGCGATGCGTGTTGCTGACGACAGTGTGACACTGCCATCTCGCTCGAGTGGCTGTTTCCATCGGAGTCATTTGTTAAGACCTCCGGGACGGTGACGTGGTGGCTGAAAGCAACCTATCACTTCTGCTACTCCAAGGCGTATGTGCCACCCGAAGTGTTGTGCGTGTCCGTAACGGACAGTAGCAAATACTAGTTAAGAACTTCAACTACGAGCACCGGCATCTTTTCCGCGGAACCACCATAGCCTATGGAGACTCTGTTGCCGACGTCACGGAGTGCTTCGCGTCCGAGGAAACGAATGAGGATGAAGGATTTCTAGACCACATCGACATTAATTTGACGCTGTCAGACAGGAGAAAGGCTGCACTTCATGACCTTTTAAGGGAGTTTCGGTCTTGCTTCGCCTCTTCTTCCAAAGTCTGTCAAACACACCTCGCCAAGCATCGAATTATTACCGACGATGACATCCGCCCCATCCAGCAGCAGTCTTATCGCGTTTCTTCCAAAGAACGTGCGGCTATTCAGACACAAGTAAAAGATATGCTCGATGACGGCATTATTCAACCATCCAGCAGCCCTTGGTCCTCGCCAGTCGGTCTAGTGAAGAAAAAAGACGGAACGCTGCGATTTTGTAATGACTACAGAAAGCTTAATAGCGCCACGAAAAAAGGCGTTTACCCGTTTCCACGGGTCGACAACTTTCTCGACAGATTACGACGCGCGAAGTATTTTTCGTCCATCGATTTAAATAGTGGCTATTGGCAAATTGAATTGGATGAACGAGACTGAGAAAAAACCGCGTTTGTGACTCCAGACGGATTTACGAATTGCCTGTTCTTCCCTTCGGCCTCTGTTCTGCCTTAGCCACTTTTCAGAGGATGATGGACACAGTTCTCGCTGGCTTGAAGTGGTAAAGCTGCCTTGTCTACCTCGATGATGTGGTCATCTTTTCCGAGAGCTTCGAAGAACATCTGAAGCGTCTGAGAAAGGTTCTGGACGCCATTCGCACAGCTAAACTCACGCTGAAACCCCAAAAATGCCATTTCGGCTATGAAGAGCTGAAATTTCTGGGACATGTCATTAGTGCGGATGGAGTGCGACCTAATTCAAACAAAACAGCTGCTGTCGCCGCCTTCCCTGTTCCATCAGATAAAAGAGCAGTACGCCGTTTCCTCGGCTTGTGCGCGTATTATCGCCGATTTATCGCCAACTTCTCGAAGATAGCTGAACCTCTTACGCGACTCACCCGAGATGACGTGCCTTTACTTGGAGCGCAGAACAAGATGCAGCGTTCACAGAGCTACGGCAGAGGATGCAAACCGCCCCTGTTTTTGCCCATTTTGATGAGGACGCTGCTACAGAAATTCATACCGATGCCAGCAACGTCAGACTTAGCGCTGTCCTTGTACAACGGCATGGTGGCGTTGAACATGCAATAGCATACGCCAGTCGTACTCTTTCTCGAGCCGGGACCAACTATTCTACATCGGAAAAAGAATGCCTCGCAGTCGTGTGGGCGACGACCAAATTTCGGCCTTACCTCTACGGTCGTCCCTTCAAAGTGGTGACTGACCACCACTCGCTCTGCTGGCTGGCAAATCTCAGAGATCCATCCGGCGGTCTCGCTCGGTGGAGTTTGCGTTTGCAGGAGTTCGATATTACAATTTTGTACAGGTCAGGGCACAAACACGAAGGTGCCGACGCGCTTTCTCGAGCGCCTGTGGGGCATGCTGTCAGGGGCTCCGAGGATGAAGATGCCTTTCTCGGAGCAGTCAGCGATTCCGAATTTATGTCAAAACAGCAGGCAGACGACGAATTACGCCCAGCTATTGATTCCCTGAGATGCCGGAACTCTCAGATCCCTCGACACATTGCTCGTGAACTGTCCTCTTTTTCCCTAAGAAGAGGCATTCTTTACAAGAAAAATGCCCGTGGTAGCGACAAAGCTTTCCTACGTTTTGTTCCTACCAAAATGCGGGACGAGATCCTCCTTGCGTGCCACGACGAGCCCACGTCAGGACATTAGGGCTATTCGCGAACTCTCGCCAGAGTACGCCAACAGTATTACTGGCCGCGACTATCAACTAATGTTCATCGATACCTGAAAGGTTTCCGTGAGTGCCAGCGTCGCTAGACTCCGCCTGTGGGACCCGCGGGCCTGCTCCAGCCGGTCGCACCACCACAGGCACCGTTTGACCTCGTGGGAATGAACCTTCTCAGACCCTTCCCTTTGTCGTCCTCTGGGAACAAATGGATTATAGTTGCGACAGATTATCTTACTCGTTATGCTGAAACAAAAGCGTTACCCAGTGGCACAGCCTCTGAAGTCGCGCAGTTCTTCGTGCACCAAATCGTCCTACGGCATGGTGCCCCGTCATGCGTGATTACGGACAGAGGGACGTCATTTACAGCACGATTGATTGAGGACATTTTTAAATTGAGCTGCACAAGTCCTCGCAAAACGACGACTTATCACCCGCAATCGAATGGACTGACAGAGAGGCTTAACAAGACCATAGCGGACATGCTGTCAATGTGCGTTGACGTACAACACAAAACCTGGGACGAAATTCTTCCATACATCACGTTTGTATACAATGCGGCAACACAAGAAACAACGCGATATCCGCCTTTCCGACTCGTTTACGGACGCAACGTGCGAACTATGCTCGATGCTATGCTTCCGTGTGACCAAAGCAATGAAATCACTCCAGACGCTGAGCAATACACTCAATACGCCGAAGAAGCTCGTCAGCTAGCTCGCATAAACACCAGTCACCAACAAGAGGAAGGCGCACGACGTTACAACCTCCGCCATCGGAACGTGACCTACCACCCTGTGGACCGAGTGTGTGTGTGGACCCCTGTCTGGTGACCAGGCTTATCCGAAAAACTCCTAAGCCGTTATTTTGGACCGTACAAGGTTCTTAGACGTGTCACAGAACTTACCTACGTGGTATTTCCGGACGGCGCAGCGTCTTCTCGTTGACAGCTTCGGCCCGAAACCGTGCATGTCGTTAGGCTGAAGCCCTACTTCATACAGTAGCCCTTGTGGTTCACGTGTTGCGACATGCCGTTACATAGCGCTGCAGCTGCTGTTCGTGTTCTCCTGTGTTTTTATGCCTTTTCTTTTTGCGCTTGGCGCAAGCATTGGCGAAATTCCCTCATTTGCGCGGCGAGTACTGGCACTCTCCTTCGATTGGTTCTCTGTATTTTTGTGTGTATGCCTTCATTTTTTTTCTTTACGAGCATCGACTCGATGCTTTCAATGGGGGGACTATTGCCACGTGATATGCTTGGGTGAGATCCAGGAGTGAAAGAAGACAAAGACGATCTGTCTGAGCTGCAGCTTGGCTAGTCGACTCAACGAACCCATTAAACCAAGTTTGTCTTTAGAAACGTGACAATATCAAGGGAGCTTTCGATGGTGTAGTAAAGAGGACTTGTGGTGAATACTGAACACACTAGGTGTGAAAGATGGAGTCACTAACCTTCAAAAGGAAATCTATAAAAGTAACAAGGTAGTTATAAAGTGGGAAAAACAGGTATCCAAGCCCACAGAGATATAACGGGGGCTTAGGCAGGGGTGTCCTCTGTCACCCTTGTTATTCATGACGTACCTGAACTTGAACTTTATTTCGCATCTATACATTGTACAGATAACAGGGACACAGACAAAAAGCCACATTACGGCTTGACGAGGTCTGTGCCCCCTTTTTTTTCGCAACAAACAGTTGGCGGGCAAGATCAAAAACGCAATGCAAGAACAGATTCATGTACACACACGCACAGTAAGAAATAGAGATAATTCAGAACACTTGCATCCGAAAACAATGAACAAATTTATATACAAAGTTTGAAACGCGTCGCTATACACCTTCAACACAAAAATACACAAAAAACATAGTAAACATACGAGCATAAGAAGTATTCACTAATGAATATACAAAAGTTCAAAAACGCTTCGCCTTGTACTTTCAACATAAAATGCATGTTCATTTAAAACACAATAGCGAATAAGATGTATGATCGGCACATCCAGATCCTTCGGGAGGGGAAATATGGCAGTTAATGAAGAGAGTTTAGAAAAGATGGTAAGGCATGACGTAGCATTTGTTTTCCATAATTGTTTTACAATGTGGAACATGCCAGGTTTCTTTGTGACGTGTACTGAACGTGCTTGAATTCAATGTGAGCCTTGACAATTGCTCTAGAAAACCCATGCTATTCTTTCTTTCTATTAAAAACCGTTTTTGCAAAATTGTATTGTACACTGCCTTTAATGGTATGATATTTAACTGGTCAAACATCGGGTCCGTGTGTGCATCGAATGGAGCATTTAAAATCGTTCGAACGGCTTTCTTTTGCAAAAGGAATAAAATGTTGATGTTTGAGCTGGTTGTGTTGCCCCATACGAGATGACAATAATTGATATGTGATAGAAAAAGAGAATTATAAAGTAAGAGCTTCACTTTCAATGGCAGCAAGAGGCGTAACCTTACTAGTATACCTGTGACTCGAGCAAGCTTATTGGCAATATTGTTGACATGTTCATTGCATAACATGTTTTCCTGAAAAATGACGCCGAAACTTTTGACTGAAGGTACTACTTCTATCCCGGAAGTTCCTATCTGGAGACATCCATGGACTTCTTGTTTTTTATTCTTTGGTTGAAAAAGCCCGCCTTTTGTTTTGGCAGCATTAATGGTTAGCGAGTTTGATAAACTCCATTTGTTTATTTGTTCTAGAGTATCATTGGCAGTGCTGATGAGTTTGGCAACGTTTCTAGAAGTGATAAATAAACTAGTGTCATCCACACAGATAACAAATCGCGCCGTAGTCTTAATATTCGTTAAATAATTTATATAAATGTTGAACAATAGTGGTCCAAGTATGCTCCCTTGCGGGACCCCAGCACGTATCGGTAAAGTTTTTGAATAGTGATTGCCTATAACACCAGTTTGATACCTATACTGCAGATAACTTCTAATTAATTTCAGAAATGTTCCTCTAAAGCCGTAAATATCAAGTTTTGTCAGTAAAGTGTTGTGATTGATGGTATCGAAGGCCTTTGAAAAATCAATGAATATGCCAAGGGTAACCAAATTTTCTTCAAAGCCTTGCAGAATTATTTCTTTTTGGGTCAATAATGCTAATTCAGTTGAGCGACCTTTTCTAAATCCAAATTGAAAATCTGTAAGAAGATTGTGCTTGTTACAGAATGAGGTTATTCTTACAATTATCAGCTTCTCGAGACATTTAGAAAAAATAGGCAGAATCGATATTGGTCTATAGTTCGAGAACTTGTTTTTGTCGCCAGATTTGAAAAGTGCTGTTACCTTCGCGATTTGCATGCGTCTTGGAAATGTGCCGTTCGCCAGCGAAAGATTGTACACGTGCTCCAAGACAGGACCGATTAGATCTAGTACATGCTTTGCTGGGCGAATCTGCAGGTCATCGATATCGCAGCTTTTACTATTCCGAATACCGCGAAACATGCTTTGTATCTCTTGAGTGTCTGTCGGGTTTAGGAATTCACTGTGAACGATTTTGGGTTTTAAATTTTTTATGCATTGGGGATCATAGGAGCTATTTACAAGTGACACAAAATAGTTGTTAAAAGCGTCAGCTAAGGCCGTGCCTGAAATAAGCTCACTGTCTACTGTTAATTCCTTTAGATTATCTGCCTGTTGGTTTCCATGCAGTAAACTATTTAGCTTTCTCCATGTGACATCGGTTCGCATTATCGTTTCGGCAGTGAACAATTTCTCGAAGTACTGTGTCTTTGCTGCCCTTAGGAACCCATTAACTTTATTCCGGAGTTTTTTAAACGCGGCTAAAACTACTGCGTCTCTTGTCCTTAAGAACTGTTTAAAAAAGCATCTTTTTGCTTTATCAATTTCAACGCACTGTCCTTAATCCATGGCTTTCTTGCTTTTCTGGCTTTTTTTGTTTTACGCTTGAACGATTTTGCGTAAGCGTTCTTAAATGCGGATAAAAACAACTCGTACGCTTTGTCGCAGTCGCTTTCGTCGTACACGTCTTGCCAGCTTATGCGCGAGATTTCGTCGCGGAATTTATCAAGAGTGAATGGGTTAATATCTTGAAATGTGTAGTGCTGATCTGCGGAAGGATGCAAGGGCAATATAGATGAATTCACAATGAGAAATATGGGCAAGTGGTCGCTGACCTGAGCCGTGATGACACCTGATTCAACGTTTTGTGCATCAATATTTGTGACGAAAATGTCGAGTAAACTTTCGCAGTTACCTTGGATACGAGTTGGTGTGTAAATTGTATTAGTGCATGCATTTGATTCAAGCACCCGTACTGTGCGTCTGCGAAGCGAGCTGCCATGAAACATGTTAATATTAATATCACCACCCAGAACTAGTCTGTAATCGTTATCATTAACCCAGGACAGTAGATTGTCAATGTATTCGAGAAAGTTTACCACGTTTCCTACAGGTGGGCGATATACTACGGAAAAAATGCTACGACCATGCTGAACAGTCAAGATTTCAAAGTCAGTAGTAGTGCGAGTAAAATCTTTCAACACTTCACAATGCAGGGTACTCTTAGTTAGCAGTAGAACGCCGCCTCCTTTTTTATCGCGTCGATTCAGATAATGCGTAACATAACCAGACACCTGCAGTACTTCGTCGTTGCGATACCATGTTTCACTCAACAATACAATGTCAAATGGAAAACCAAAAGAGGACAGCAGCGTGCTCAGATGATCGTCCTTATTGCGCGCCGATTGCGTGTTCAAGTGCAAGAAGGACGTACATTTGTTTTTCTTTGAAGAAAGTATTCTGCTAACGTCGCTAGGTGTGTGTAGTGTATCGGCCATGATGAAGGGCCGTAGTGGGGAAAACGTCTAATTCACGAGTGAGATCACTCCATTTTTTCAAGGTCTTGAACGACAGATATGCGAAGTACACGTGAGTTGTCACTTTTCCGCGCGAAAACTTTGCCCTCCCGTGTCCACACGTACTTCCACTGCCTTTCTTTCTTTCGTGCTACAGCCTGTCCGAGAAGCTTCTTTAGCGTTGTGCACAAGTGTTCATTTATGAAAACGGAAGTGTCATCAGAGTGACCCAGATCAGTGGCAGATATGCGCTTTTTCCGTGCTTTTTCGATGAAACCATCTCGCTTCGTACGCGAACGAAACTGAACGACAACATTCGGACACCCACCATCCTGTCGTGATACACGGTGGCAAACATCAACATCGCTGTCACAGACGGATTCACCTACAAGGCTACCAAGCTTCCCTAAAACTGCAGAAAGGTTTTCATTTTTTTACAATCGGTACACCTTTAATTTCAACGTTTTTGTTTCTTGAATACTGCTCTTGGGTAGTCACCCTCTCTTCCAAGCCAGCAACCTGGTGTCCAAGTTCCCGACATTTGGTTATTAAAGCAGTGTTTTCCTTTTTGAGAGAAGCGTTTTCTTTTTCAATTGCCGAACATCGGGTCGCCATCGCATCAAATTGAGTGCTGAAAAAGTCGATAGACTGTTTCATATCTTTGAATTCTTTTCTGAGTTCCTTTTCGATAGCGCTTCGCATGTCACGCATTTCCTGTCGAATATCTTTAAGGAACTTCGTGAGTTCAGAGGGCATCTGAGTACTGGGCATCTACCCTCCTAGTTTGGCAGCAGCAGCGGAAAAAAGTTCCAGAAGGGGTATGAAAAGTCCTGCACAAACCTGCGTGTAGGATGGTCAGGGTAAGTGATGATGCTGGTGCCACCGCCGCCGCTGCCAAAAATGCCGGTCAAGCAGAAGATGTGGCTCCTTTAAAGCCAGAAGATGTGCGAATCCGAGGTCACGGGGACTGACGTCACTCAGAAAGCCAGGCCGAGGGTAAGCGCTGTTTGGACGGTATGATGTGGCAACGCAGGAAGCATCCCGCGCAGACGCAGCCGTGAAGTCTCCAGGCAGCAGTCAAATCTCCGCACGTGGAAACAGTGAGAAGCCTGCGTGTAGGATGGTCAGGGTAAGTGATGATGCCGGTGCCACCGCCGCCGCTGCCAAAAATGCCGGTCAAGCAGAAGATGTGGCTCCTTTAAAGCCAGAAGATGTGCGAATCCGAGGTCACGGGGACTGACGTCACTCAGAAAGCCAGGCCGAGGGTAAGCGCTGTTTGGACGGTATGATGTGGCAACGCAGGAAGCATCCCGCGCAGACGCAGCCGTGAAGTCCCCAGGCAGCAGTCAAGTCTCCGCACGTGGAAACAGTGAAAAGCCTGCGTGTAGGATGGTCAGGGTAAGTGATGATGCCGGTGCCACCGCCGCCGCTGCCAAAAATGCCGGTCAAGCAGAAGATGTGGCTCCTTTAAAGCCAGAAGATGTGCGAATCCGAGGTCACGGAGACTGACGTCACTCAGAAAGCCAGGCCGAGGGTAAGCGCTGTTTGGACGGTATGATGTGGCAACGCAGGAAGCATCCCGCGCAGACGCACCCGTGAAGTCCCCAGGCAGCAGTCAAGTCTCCGCACGTGGAAACAGTGAAAAGCCTGCGTGTAGGATGGTCAGGGTAAGTGATGATGCTGGTGCCACCACCGCCGCTGCCAAAAAAACAAGGATTAGAGGCCAAATTAGAAAGAAGTGGACTTGGCTTCAACCTCTGTTCAGTCAAACAAGGAAAACTCACTGAACAGGCACTACCAGCATTGATGTACGCAGATGATATGGTGCTAATGACCGACAACAAGGAATATTTGCAAAAGATGGTGGACATCTGCGGTAATGAGGGATATTGGTTATGTTTCCGAATCAGTAAGAAAAATTCTACAGTCACGATATTTAATGATATTGAAGGTAGTGAGCTGAGGATACAGGAGGTCACGCTAGAGATAACAGATAAATACAAATATCTGGGCGTATGGATAAGCAATGGGACCGAGTACCTAAGGGAACACGAAATACACGTGACGACTAAAGGTAACAGGAATGCAGCAGTGATAAAAATAGGGCACTGTGGAATTACAATAGGTACTACGCTGTGAGAGGAATGTGGAAAGGGGTCATGGTTCCTGGTCTGACGTTCGGCAATGCGGTCTTGTGCAAGAGTTCAGAAGTTCAAGCAAGATTAGAAATTTAGAAACGTGGAATAGTTCGGCTTGCTTTAGGAGCTCACGGAAATACACCAAAACAGGGAGTACAAGGTGATATGGGATGGACATCATTTGAGGGCAGCGAAGCTTGCAGCAAGATAAAATTTGAGAAGCGATTGAGAGAAACGGGCGGCGAGTGTTGGGCTAGGAGTGTTTAGAGCTACTTGTACATAAAGAATGTCGATAGCAAATGGAGGAAGCAAACCAGAAAATTGATAGCTAAATACAAAGAAAACAGCAGGGGGCCAAATTCAAAAGAACTATCCGTTAAGAAGAAGGTGAAGGAAATGGAGACTGACATGTGAAAAATTGGCATGATTAAGAAGTCTTCACTAGAGATCTATCGAACGTTTACGCAGGGAATTGGCAAGGAAAGGATCTATGACAACACTCGGGGTAGTTCTCTAATGTTTGAGGCCAGGACAGGAGTATTGCGAACCAAGACATATAGAGCCAAGTATGAAGGAGTAGACACAGCATGCAGTGCATGCGAAGAGAAGGAGGAAACTGCCGAACAAGTTCTATGAAGAGCTTCACCCTATAGAGGGTTTCGTCAGAGCCTGTCGGCCTCTAACAACATTGTGCGTTTACTGAAAAATTACCCCTGAAACTTCCTATTTTGCTTGTTCTAGTGTAGTTTTAGCGTTTGTTGTTGGCCGCAGCTGCTTGTTTTCAGATGTGTTATGCAGAGAAAATTATTCTAGTTAAGCACTTGTAACTAGCAAGTCAGGATGGAGTCTACAAACCTGAATCAATTTTATATGCTAGTCAAAACATTGTTGTCTGACTGATGACGATAGAAAGAGCGCCTGCATTGCAGCGATCACGCAAAGAAACTGGATCCCCACTAAGAGCACATAGGTTTGTTCTGCCCAATTCATCAAAGACAATCTAATTCTAAGCGCCGACTAATGGCACAGAGGCGATACTCTAACGTTAGACTACACTCTAAAAAAGCGGGAGAGGGAATGAAGAAATGGGCTCCGTTTTTCTTTCGGCGCAGCGTCTTCTTCCCTTTCGGACGCTTTACCCGTCGCGCCCTCTCATGGCAAGGACCGAAGGAGCAACGTTCCTTCTTCAGTGTTCAATGATGCGATTATATGCAAATTCCAAATCCGGACAAAGGCGGTCTGTTTCATTGAGTCGCACGGGATTAGCTCATACGAGCCGTGACAAATGCTGTGACATTCTGAGTGACGTGGGCTGGGGGGTCACGTGACTGTTTTTCGCCGGTTTTCGGAGGAAAGCGAACGAACGGTCAGAAGGATCCTCCGAAAAAAACCGGATGGATTGAACTGGCTGCAAGGTGGCCTGTATTGGATTGATATGTAAAGACTTCGTGACTTTTCAGCATCCGGGCACTTAGACAACATGACGTTTCCCACTGCCACGGTTCTTCGTCTCGCCTGTGCGGCAGCTGTAGCCGAGCAGAGGCGACGACGCAAAGTAAGAGATGTATTTGAAGAGTTCAGCGAAGAAGAGTTCCGGCAATGTTTTTTTCTGTCCAAACGAACAGTGCGTAGCTTGTGCCACGAACTTGACCCTACCATAAGATGCCAGCAAGCCAGTGGCCTTTTCACAGAGAGGAAGGTGTTGTGCGCGCGGCGAGTTTTCGCCACCAGTAGCTTCCAGGGGAGCAGTGGTGGCGAGAAACACATCGGCATGTCTCAGCCGGTGGTGAGCAACACCATCCACAAGGTAAAGGAGGCGATCATCACCATGGCTCCTAGGAAGAGGGTGGTGTACTTCCCACTGACACCCGTTGCCAAGGGTGAGGCAAAGGCGGAGTTTGTGTGACGTGGTTGCATCCCAGGCTGCTGGCGTGTGTCGACGGCACGTTGATCGTCATTCGCAAGCCAGAAGTATACAGCCTGGTCGACACAGCGATCTTCATGTCCAGAAGGGGCTATGATGCCCTTTCTGGATCATAATTACCGTTAGGATTTTTTCCTACTCGCCCATCGAAGTAGTTGTTCAGTTTTGACGTTGGAGCTGGAAAAAGTACTACTTCAAAGAATAAGAGAGAACATGCGGAGAAATGGGTGCGTGGTTGTTGGCGGCTCGCATGGCCTCGGTTATCATAGGTGGCAAGTTCTTGTGTGAGTGAGCCAGTTGTCGTTTTTTGTGTTTTCGTTCTGGTGAGCATGCGCAATGGAGTTGTGCATTTTGAAGGCAATCAGAATATGGGCCGCAGTCGTAGCAAAATCACATAAACGATAGGGAAGTATTTCAAACACGAAAGTATATACAACCACAATCGCATGGGCTAGCTGTGGTACTTACGAGTGTTTTTTCCCAATAGCATGGCGTAGGTTTTCACTTATCGATCATTCAGTGGAAGTCTTAGCCATGTGAACAGGGGAATGGTCATCTCCCCCTTCCCTCCTCAGTTGTTACGCCCTGTTCCTGTGTTCCCCTCTAGGTGAAAATGCCTGTGCCAATGACTGTACTAGTAAGTATTGTTTCCAGCATATGCGTAGCAAAAAGGAATTTATTTGGAGCGTAGATGCGGTACTATTTCGTATCACTCATCAGGTGTGAACGCGTGGCTGCGCATCCTTGTCGTGGATCCACAATTCCCAGGTTCGTGCCACGACTCCTGGGTTTGGGAACACAACCTTCTGCGTGCACGCCTAGCTGTACAGCTGCAACCTGGCGAATATCTGCTAGGTATTTATTAATGTGAACTAACTGGGGTAGAGCACTCAGTCGTCACTTTTCTATTGCAGGAGACGCAGGATATCACCTAGAGCCATTGGTTCTCATTCCAGTCCCTGGCAGTCACCCCGGCAACACTTCCGAAGGCCGATACAACAAGGAGCACGCATCCATGCGCAATGTTGCGGAAAGATGTATTGGAGTGTTGAAGAGCAAGTTCCGCTGCTTGCAGCACTTTCGAACGATTCTCTACAACCCCGATCGAGCATCTCGAATCATTTATGCTTGCGTTGCTCTCCACAACATTGAGTTGGACGCGGGGGACTGGACCTTGGATGAGTATGTTGGGGACATACCACCAGCTGAGGATGACGATGGGGAGGCAGGAGAGAGCCATGTGCTCACACCGCGCAATGTGCTGCTCAGAGGACAGCAGGAGTGCAGCGCTGTCCTGAGCCTTTTTTGAAGTACACAGAAATGGCGAGTTTTCATGTTTTCATATCACACACATAATTTATTTTTACTGATTCTAGTGCATCTAGACATGACAGGGCTGTGTTTGCCACATTTGAATACACAATGTACTTACTCGTGCTTCAATAAGATGCAAGGTAACAATGTGAAAACGCCGCATTTTCTTTAAATGGCACATGAAATATGCAACAAAAACATTCTTTTCCATATCAGTGATCACAGTCAAAACAGACTAGATTGGAGCAAGCATATATGATTCTCACTTTGTGCTGATTGTTGCCACCAATAAATTGTGTGAACAATGCAGCAACGTCCCACAATTTCTTTCACCAGAACGCATAAAAAATGCGATTCTATTAGTAACATGTTGCATGACCACATGATACATAAGTCCGTCTCTTCTCATAGTGACTGACGACAAGCATTCAATTGTGCACGGCAGGCTTGATGAGCAATTGTGTTCGTCAAGTTGCACTGCTTTTTTGTTCATTGTCCTAAACACTGTATAAATGTTGAAATAAAATTTGATTTGAATTCTCGACTGCTGTCATGCTGCAATGCTGAAAAATACGTAAATCAAGACAGCAAACAACAGGCGAGTCGTTCTGATAACATACAGCATGAATAATTGGCTCAGCAATCTCGCGGCTCCCAAACCATACCATGTTCAAGATTTATTCCCGCAACGAGTCATTTACAATGAAAACTAGAATAAATAAATCGCTGGCATGTTGCTGTGATCATGACAATTTTTGTTTGTGAAAATGTTTGACATGACCACTAACAAGGCTAATGCTCTGAAAAAAGACTCAGAATGTAGTTATTGTACCTTAGCCTCATTGTGCTGAAATAAAAATATCACAGTGAACAGCAAAGCAGTGTGATGCAAAAAGGTATCACATTACTACACTATGTGGTAAGGCTGCATAAAAAACGTAGTAAGCTAGAAAACATAGCGGGACAATACAAATATCTCTGAAACATTAACAGAAAATGCCAACTATGCATTTGTGGTCTCCGTGTGAATGACTAGACACTTTTGAATTGTGGGGAAAAACACTGCCACTGGAGCAGCTCGAACACGCATTAAGAAATGCATATATCGTACACAAAAATGCTGTACTCCTTTTAAAAGTAAATGCTAACCTACATCTAGTAACATAGCCTAAATGCAAACAAAAAAAAAACGTATAAAATAGAACATGAACAGCAACACGTAAGCATATCAGAAGCGCTCAGCTCTGCTAACCTGACACTGAAGCTAGAAAAGAGCTACTTTGGTTACAATGAACTTTCTCGGCCAAGTTGTCAGTGCGGATGGTATTCGACCAGACCCTGAAAAAAGTACCGCCGTGGCCTAGTTTCCTGTGCCACGTGATAAAAAGGCAGTACGTCGCTTTCTAGGGCTCCACACGTGCTATCGTCTGTTTAGAGCCATTTTTTTCTAGAATTGTTGAACCGCTCATTCGACTCACTCGTGAAGATGTTCCATCCGTCTGGGATGAAGAACAGGGCGTAGCTTTCTCTGAACTGCGGGAGCGTTTGGAGACACCTCCAGTCCTCGCTCACTTTGACCAAGACGCTGATACAGAAATTCATACTGACGCCAGCAACGTGGGTCTTGGTGCTGTCCTCGTATAACAACTAGAGGGCACAGAGCGAGTGATAGCGTACGCTAGCCGCGCTCTTTCCTGCGCCGAGGTCAACTACTCCACGTCAGAGAAAGAATGCCTCACTGTTGTATGGTCCATGATGAAATTTCGCTCTTGCCTTTAGGGACGCCACTTGACGCCACTTTAGGGACGCCACTCGTCTGTGGGTCTTACGGCGGCACAATGTGCACTTGGTTCAAGCTTGTCTGCACTGTCGTACAGATTGCCGCTTGCACCGAATACAGCAGTCGTCTTTAGGAATCCGCTTCTTCACATGATCGTGTATCGACACCCTTCAAGCAGCTGCTCGCCCCCCCCCCCCCAATACGGATGGTCTGATACGAGATTCGTATCATCTATAGACTGAGTCATCCGACTTGCGTGACTTGGACACTTGGGAGCCCATCTGTGCATGTTGTGCTACCTCAGCGTCACCAGCTGGCCACTTCTGGCCTCTATAAAGCCGACAGCGAATGCTACGCTCTTCAGTGGGCCTCGCGGCGGCACAATGTGCACTTGGTTCAAGCTTGTCTGCACTGTCTTACAGGTAGGGCCAAGATACGACTTCTCTTGCTATAGGAATGATGATCGATGCCTAGTGGTGCTGCCTGACCCACTTATGGCGGCATTATCGTTCTTCTCTGTAAGTAGAATTTTGTTGCTAATATCTGGCGAAGTTGAGAGCCATCCTGGCCCTGACAAGTTAAACGAGAAACTATCGCAGCTGCTCGAGGAACAAGAAAAAAATTCATTCTGAGCTCTCTTCATGGACAGCCCAGTTCGCTTCCATCGAAGAAAAGCTAAATAGGTTTGAGGCCTCGGTATTATCAGCCAAGGAAGCAATTCCACGTGTTCAAGAACTTGAAAAAACAGTAACTCATCTTGCTAACTTGGTATGGAAGTTAGACAATCGTTCTTATGAACTTGAAAACCGGTCCCGTAGAAATGATATTGCTACGTGCCAGTGCATGGAGCTGAAGAAGACAAAGCAGATAGACTGGTAGATAGATCGCTTCCAACTTAACGCCACAGCAGACTGATGAGCCCCACCAGGTTCTGCTGTCCTACATAGACGTTTTTGACATCAGCGGTTGTCCGTTAGAGAAAGCTACCGGTATGAGCCACCGCATAAACACAGGTAATGAGTATCCTATTCATAGGCGTCCATATCGAGTGTCGGCGGCCGAGCGTCACATCATCCAAAGTGAGGTCGATAAAATGCTCGCCAAGGACATCATTGAGCCATCCTGCAGTCTTTGGGCTTGTCCTGTAGTGCTAGTCCGCAAGAAAGACGGTGCATGGCGTTTCTGCGTGGATTATCGACACCTAAACAAAATTACAAAAAAAAAGACGTCTACCCTCTGCCATGAATAGATGATGCGCTTGATTGCCTCTATGGGTCCCACTATTTTTCCTCCATAAACCTTCGTTCCGGCTTCTGACACATAGAGGTAGATGAAATGGACCGTGCCAAGACGGCATTCATCACCCCGATGGCCTATATCAGTTCAAGGTCATGCCTTTCGGCCTTTGTAACGCTCCAGCCACCTTCGAACGAATGATGGACTCCCTGCTCAGAGGATTCAAATGGTCCACCTGTTTGTGCTACTTGGACGACGTCATCGTCTTTTCACCAACATTTGAAACTCACATAGAGCGCCTCTCAGCCATTCTGGGAACATCCGTCGCACTGGCCTGCAGCTCAACTCGTCCAAATGTCACTTTGGACGACATCAAGTCACCGTGCTTGGCCATTTAGTAGACGCCAACGGTGTACAACCAGACCCGGCAAAAATCAGCACCGTCAAATACTTTCCTGTACCACGATCTCCGAAGGATGTACGCAGCTTTATCGGACTATGCGCCTACTTCCAACGCTTCGTGAAAAATTTTGCGCACATAGCGAGGCCGCTTACGCAGCTCCCCAAAAAAGAAGTCCCGTTTTCATGGGGCTTCAAAGAGGCTTCTGCGTTCTTGACTCTCGTCGCTCTTCTCAATACCCCTCCGATTCTGGCACACTTCAACCTTGCTGCCCCTACGGAAATCCGTACAGATGCAAGTGGGCGTGGCATTGGTGCAGTGCTGGCTCAGAAACAACATGGCCATGATTACGTTATTGCATATGCCAGCCGCCTCTTATCCGCCTTTGAACGTAGCTATTCGATAACAGAGCGTGAGTGCTTGGCTCTTTTATGGGCGGTGGCGAAATTTCAACCTTATTTATACGGACGCCTATTTTTGGTAGTTACCGACCACCACGCACTCTGCTGGCTTAACTCTCTGAAAGATCCATCAGGCCGCCTTGGTCGCTGGGCTTTGCGCCTGCAAGAGTTTTCCTATTCGGTGGTCTACAAATCTGGCCACCTACACCATGATGCCGATTGCCTCTCCCGGTACCCTGTCCACGATCCTGAGGACACTGACGAGCCCACGGAAAACTCTATCTTGTCAGTGTCCGACTTTCTTAATATTGGGGAAGAACAGAAGCGTGATCCGGAGTTCCTTCACATCATCAGCCATATGGAATCCTCCACAAATGATGCTTCCGTTCGCTACTTTGTCATTCAAAAGGGTGTGCTATACCGTCGCAATTTCCGACCAGACGAGCCCGACCTTCTCATTGTTGTGCCTAAGCATTTGCGCCGCTGTGTTCTCACCAAACTTTACGACGCTCCCACGGCTGCACACCTTGGTGTATCCCGCACGTACGAGCGCGTCCGGCGCCGTTTTTCTGGCCAGGCCTTGCTCGTTCGGTACGCCAATACGTTGCCACGTGTGACCTATGCCAACGTCGTAAAACACCGTCGCTGCTACCCGCTGGCCATCTTCAACCAATTGACATACCCGCGGAACCATTTTACCGTGTTGGGTTAGACCTGCTTGGTCCTTTTCCCACATAAACATTGGGAAACAAATGGATAGCCGTTATTACAGACTACGCTACACGCTACGCTATTACGCGAGCTCTACCGAACAGCTGTGCAACCGACGTCACTGACTTCTTGTTACAGGACGTTATATTGATTCACGGTGCTCCGAGACAGCTTCTCACAGACCATGGCCGTACATTTCTATCCCAAGTCATCGCCGACATTCTGCGTTCTTGTTCCACGCAACACACACTGACAACCGCTTACCACCCTCAAACAAACGGCCTCACGGAACGATTTATCCGCACTTTAACAAATATGCTCGCTGTGTACGTGTCGCCCGACCACCGAGACTTGAACCTTGCCTCACCCTACGCAACTTTCGCGTATAATTCATCCCGTCACGACACAGCGGGCTTCTCGCCGTTCTACTTATTGTACGGAAGATAGCCGACTTTACCACTGGACACAGTCATCTCAGCTCACACCTCGTCCACCAGCGAGTATGCCCGCGATGCGATTGCGCGAGCCGATCATGCCCGTCAGCTCGCTCGCGCTCGGTTGATGGCGTCGCAAACCAACCAATGCCGTCGGTACGATGCGGAACATAGAGACGTACATTTCACTCCCGGTACCCTCGTTTTACTCTGGTCCCTTCATCGTCGGCTGGGCCTATCCGAAAAACTTCTGTCTCATTACACGGGACCCTACCGTATATTGCGTCAAGTAACACCTGTCACCTACGAGATCAGCCCCACCTGTCCATCATCATCTATCTACTATGCGGCCCAGTGATATCGTACATGTCTCGCGGATCAAGCCCTACAATAATGCGTCAGATAACAACCTTTAAAGCACCGGGACGGTGCCTCCGCCGCCGGGGGTCATGCTACGTGCCAGTGCATGGAGCTGCAGAAGACAAAGCAGATAGACTGACGCGAGCTTATCTGTGTGGCTGGCGCTCCTCGCCTAACCGGCTGAAAATACATCGGTGACTACCCTTCTGAGTCAGTCTCCTTTCCGTAACAATATTATTGTCTACGGAGTGCCTGAACACCATTATGAGTCTCGCAGCTGCTTATATTGTTCACGAGCCTACTGTCTGATAAACTTGGTCTTGACTGTACCGACATCGAACGATGGCACAGACTTGGAGCGCGTAGAAGAGAAAAGCCCCGCCCTTCTATATTTATATTTTCGGATTACAGATCTAAATTTGCTCTTTTAAAGAAGGCCAGAAAGTTGAAAGGAACACAAATATATCTAAACGAGGACTTCTCAGAGCGCGTTAGAAAGGTACGCAGCGCCCTTTGGAAACTTTCAGCTAACCAAAGAAACAATGCCACCTCCTCTCGTCTGCAGTATGATTTCTTGCTGATAGATAACGCACGTTATGTGTTAAGCGAAGCGGGCGACTCTATCAGTCAAGCCAAGAAGCAATCTTCTCAGCCTCCTGGAACCTCACTCTGCTCTGATAACTTTTCTTTAGCAAATATTAATGCCCATAGCATTCTTAACAAGATTCACGACTTTCATCATTTCGTTGCATGCTATCATCCTTCTGTAATATGCGTAACATAAACTTGGCTTAATGAACATATCATGGACTCAGAAATTTTACCACCAGGTTACAATGTTCTGAGAAAAAGTAGATTTGGCCGTCGGTGTGGCTGCTTTGTGCTCTTTGTGAAAAAAGACATTGAATTCACTGTACTCCCCGATGTAACCGACTGTGAATCTATTCTGTGTAAAATTAGAATTTGTGGTCTCACATTGACTATTGAAGCTGTCTATCGTCCACCTGATGCAGGTTTTGCTACCTTTTCTGATCTAATGGATTATATAGTCAAACAAAAATTAAATGGTTGCAAAACCTTATTCACTGGGGCTTTTCTATAGTCAATGAAGATGGCATCAAGCTGTCCTCTGGAATCAATTGTGGATGCAATATCGTGGGAGAATTCTAATAATTGTGTCACCGTCGAAAAGCCAGATGAGATAGAAAATACCCCCGCCATAGACTGGAAAACTTTATCAGCACATGACCAATACAAGCTTACCTGTGACTATTTGATTGATTTAAATATTCCTCTAGACCTGACGCAAATTGTTTCTTTTGACACCCACGAAAATGCAATTCCTGATCTTGTTTTCATTAACGAGCATGTTAAAGAATATGGCTATCAATGTGAGATTGTCGAAGGCCTGTCGGATCACAAGGGTGTCATAGTTGATTTTAACTTAACGACTGTACCTAACCTTCCTTTACACCAGACTGTTGTGAACTACGAGCATGCTGATGATAACTCCATAATCGGGATACTTGCATCCTCTTTTGATGAGTTTTTAAACAGCGCCAGCCATTACCATGTCGATGTACTAGTGAACCGCTTTAATGGAATTGTTGGCCGACGTATTGCTGCTAATTACATTTCAACAAAGTGTATAAAACGCAATCCTAAGCATCCTTGGCACACTAGCGACATTATTCATCTAATTCGCCGTATCAGGCGTCTTCGTAAACATTCCAAATCTGGCAATCCAATAAAATCATCTGTGTTACCTAAACTGAAAAGTAGTTTAAAATCTGCTATGTTAATTGCGAAAAGTTTCTATTTTAATAATACTTTGTCGTCGTTCATGAAAGACAAGCCGTCAAAGTTTCGGAAAGCCATCAATCCCTCAAGTGAGAGCTGTCCTTCCTCATTTATTATTTTCGATAAACCATGATCTGACAATCTCAGCATTTCTGAAGCATTTATCGACTATTTTAAATCAGTGTTCACACGTGATGATGGGCGTAGTCCCACATTTTTTTCTAACTCCTCTCCACAACCTTTCCCAAGCATGCTAATTACTACTGCGGGCGTTCGTAACCTTGTACTCAAAATTGATACAACGAAAAGCACCAGGCCAGATGGTATACATAATATGTTTTCGAAACGTCATTCTGCATGGACTTCTTGGTATTTATCAGTCATTTTTTCAAAGTCTGTTGAGTCATCTACTGTCCCATTACTCTGGAAGTGCGCCAACGTCGTTCCCATACATAAGGATGGCAATAAACACGTGGAGTGCAACTATAGGCCAAGTTCAATAATATTAACGTCCTGTATATTACTGGAACACACCATCTATAAATATATCGTCGAGTAGTTGTCTGAACAGAATACTCTCTCACATGCTCAACATGGCTTTCGTGCTGGCTTTTCGACGGTGACACAATTATTAGAATTCTCCCACGATATTGCATCCACAATTGATTCCAGAGGACAGCTTGATGCCATCTTCATTGACTATAGAAAAGCCTTTGACACAGTATGCCATAATAACCTTCTTATTAAAATCAAGGAACTAATTCAATGCACTAAACTTACAGACTGGATACAGGACTATCTGAGCTCAAGAACACAATTTCTTGCATTTATTCGTGCTCACTAATCTCTGGTCAGTGTCACATCCGGTTTACCACAAGAATCGGTACTGGGTCCATTACTCTTCATCATCTATATAAACGACGTCGTTAAAGTAACTGCTGGGACTTCTGTGAAATTGAGACTTTATGCCGATGACTGTGTCATATATTCTGATGTGACTAGCACTCAAGATCAGTTGCAGATAAATAAAGTTTTCGACAGTTTTTTCGAGTGGAGTAAGACATGGCAGATGCCATTGAAATTCAAAAAACAGTCTCAATGACTTTCTCAAATAAAAAGCGTCCGTTAAAGTTTTCATACTTTTGTTGTAACCACAAGCTCGAAAGTGTAGACACTTTCAAATACCTCGGTGTTACTTTCACCCCGGACTTGAAATAGCATGCCCACAGTCTGAATATATTAAATAGGGCGTTAAGAGAGCTGGGTTACCTAAAGAGAAACCTTCGAGATGCAACTAGGGAATGCAAACTAGTAGCATACAGATCTCTAACAAGGCCACTCCTAGAGTATGCGTCGGTCATATGGGTACCACATTATGCCCATGACATAAATATGCTTGATTATATTCAGAAAAAAAGCCGTCAGATTTATATGTCAGCGTTATGATCGGCATTTTTCACCTACAATATATGCTAATGAATTAAAGCTAAAACGTTTGGCTTTCCGACGCAGTGTTGACCGTCTTGTCCTGTTGCATAAGATCGCTCAGGGGGAAACATTTATTGATGCACCCATTACTTTCTCTAACCCTTCTTCTCGAATCCCAAGGAGAAGTCACCAGCTTAACATAGCTCCTTTGAAGTCATTCATTGATGGCTTCAAGTTTTCTTTATTCCTCACACTATAGATACTTGGAATGGTCTCCCGGGCTCCCTGCGCGAGCTGTCAAACGATGAATTCGTTAAAAAATTACCAAACTTTCTTCACTGATCAGCTGTGTATACTTTCCTGATGTTCTGCCCATTCAGTGTGTATACTGCAGTGTGTATACTCAATGTGTATACTTTATTTGTGTTATATTTATTGCGACTGAATGTGATTTAGTGTGACTTAATTTATTGTATTTTATCTTGTGTTGTACTCACTCCTTCAATATCTTGCTGTGCAAGATGCAGTCTTTGTTAATAAATAAATAAAATAAAGGTAGTGACCGACCATCATTTGTAGTGCTGGTTAGCCAACCTGCGGAACCCGTTTGGGTGACTGGCACGATGGAGTCCTCGTCTGCAGGAATACGATTTCACAATCGCTTACAAACCGGGCCGCAAGCACGAAGATGCTGAATCATTGTCCCGTGCACCTGTCGAAGTTTGTGGCTATGACACCTACGAAGACGGTGAAGTTTTCGGGGCCCTTACTACAACGGATCAGATTACACGACAGTGCGTGGATGACGAAATTTGCGAAGTTATCGAAAACCTTGAAGGGCGCAACTCTTTCATACCTCGATGTATTTCTCGAGGTCTGTCGTCATTCTGTCTGTGAGATGGGGTCGTGTATAAGAAAAACTCCAACAGCATTGAGAGAACCTATCTTCTAGTTGTGCCCACTGACAAGCGTGACGACATTCTTCTCGCCTGCCACGATGAGCCCACATATGGTCACTTAGGTTCCTCCCGAATTCTCGCTCGAGTTCGACAAGCGTAATACTAGCCTGAGCTTTCCGCATTCGTAAATCGAGACGTTAAAAGCAGCCGGGAATGTCAACGCCGCGAATTCCTGCCACTGAAGCCCGCGGGGCTTCTTGAACCCATAGAACCACCAAGAGCGTCATTTGATCAAATAGGAATGAATTTACTGGGGCCTTTTCTGCTATCATCAGCCGGCAATAAGTGGATCGTAGTAGCCACCGACTATTTGACGAAGTATGCCAAAACAAAACGCTACAACGCGCTACAGCTTCCGACGTAGCCCAATTTTTAATGGACCAGATCGTTCTTCGACAAGGCGCCCCGTCGTGAGTAATCACTGACAGAAGAGCAGCATTCACGGTTCAGCTCATTCATGACGTATTCAAGCTCAGCTACACGAGTTATCGCAAGACCATGGCATATCATGCGCAGAGCAACGGCTTGACAGAGCGACTCAACAAGACCATCGCTGGCATGTTAACCATGTATGTAGACGTACAGCATAAGACCTAGGAACAGGTGCTACCGTAAGTCACATTCGCGTACAATACTGCCGTCGAGGAAACTACGCGATTCACGCTGTTAATCTTGTATACGGACGTGAGTTCCAGAACATGCTGAATACAATGCTTCCACACGATTGTGACGCTTTGATCACTCCTGACGCTGTACAGCTTACCCAATACGCGGAAGAAACACGCCAGTTAGCACGCGTACACGTTCCACAACAGAAGGATACAGACGCATGCTGCTACAGCGCTAACCATTGACAAATTGAATGCCATCCAAACGATCAAGTTTGGGTGTGGACTGCCGTCCGATGCCATGGATTGTCAGAAAAACTGGTCAGTCGCTACTTCGGACCGTACAAATTGTTGCGACGCGCGAGCGATGTGAACTGCGAGGTAGTCCCTGACGGCGCCTTCTCGCCACGGCGGCGAAGGCTGTCCTCGGAAATGGTGAACGTTGTGCGACTGAAGCCGTACTTCACGCGGTAGTGTGACTGCGCATGAACTTTACTGCTTTTTTTGTATGCATGTGTTTTCTGTTGGTTTGAGCCGACTTTGCCTTTGTACTTTACGAGCAGCAGAGAGATGCCCATTTTTTTTCCAGATGGTGAACAATGCCACTTGGCCGCTAGGTACGGCGAGCGCATGCCATGTTTGCCCGATAGTATGGAAGACGATGTTCTGAGCAGCGCGCGCTCTGGTTAGTTGTTTTTTTTTTTTTTTTTTTTTTTTTATTCAAGTACCCTAAAGGCCTGGGTAGGCATTACATAGGGGAGTTGTAGCACAATAAAGCTGTTACAATTACAGTGTATAATTTGAATAACAAATACAAACGATTGATATAAATATGCACATACATATGTAGAGATATTATTACTTAACAGTACAGAGATGCTACGTGGAAAAATAAAGAAAGTACAAAAAAAAAAAAAAACAACAAAACTCTAAGGAAAATTTTCGCAGTGTTCAAAACAACAAAAGGATGCAAAGAAAGGATAATTCACGTTCATTGAAATACCGCGTACAAGAACAACGACAACAATTACAACAAAACAGATATGCACAGGAACAATATTAACTTTCATTAAAATGACTTTTAAGTTTATTCATGAAATCTTCATGATTTTGGGAAGAAACGACGTCGGCAGGTAGCTTGTTCCAGTGATATATTGCGAGAAAGAGGGGGGATTTTCTTAAGAAGTTTGTTCGAGCAAAAACGGGTTGTACTTTAAAGGGGTGATCCAGGCGCGGAAAGATACGATGGGCGGCCGTGATGTGGCGTACGCAGAACGATGATGATGAGTGATAAAGTTTGTGGAAATGAGATAGAAGTGCTATGATTCTTCTATTCTCTAGGGTGCTTAGATTCAGAGATTTTTTTAGGTTAGTTATGCTTGATGTTCGTGAATAATCTTTGGTAATGAAGCGGGTTGCTTTATTTTGAATTGCTTCGAGTTTGTTGATGAGATAAGACTGGTGCGGGTTCCAAATAAAAGATGCATATTCTAGTTTTGCGCGAACCAACGTCGCATAGGCCAATAATTTAGTAGACTTGTTTGCCAAATAAAGGTTACGCCTGATAAAACCAAGAGTTTTGCATGCACTGCTACAGATTGCTTCGATGTGGTCACTCCATGAAATGTTAGAAGATAAATGAACTCCCAAGTATTTTATTGTATGCGCACGCGCGATGACTGAGTCATTTATCAAATAATGAGTAAGCTTAGGATTAGACACTCTAGTGAAGGCTACAGCCTTAGTTTTCGAAGTATTTATCTCCATTTGCCACTGTTCACACCAATCTGCAATTTTCGCAAGGTCAGATTGCAAAGCGTCACTATCAGAGGTGGTAGTTATTCGTCTATAAATTACGCAGTCATCTGCGAATAATCGAACTGTAGATGAAATGCTATTGCTGATGTCATTTACATACAACAGGAATAAAATAGGCCCCAATACAGAGCCCTGAGGCACCCCTGACTTGACCAGTGATCGTGAGGAAGAAAATTTATTGGCAGTTACAAATTGGTACCTGTCGGTTAAGAAATTCCTTATCCAATTCACAACCTGACTATGTATATTAAAATAGCGAAGTTTTTGTAATAAACGGTTATGAGCAACCTTATCGAACGCCTTGGCGAAGTCGATAAATATGGCATCTATTTGCGATGAGTCATTAACAGCTTCGTAAATGTCAGAGACCAGCTCGAATAACTGCGTCTCGCAGGAGCGACCCTGTTGAAAGCCGTGCTGGTTGCTGAAAAGATGGTTGTGCTTTGTTAGGTACTTCATGATTGCCGATGATATGATATGCTCTAATAATTTACATGGTATACTGGTCAGCGAGATTGGTCTGTAGTTGGTGACAGATGACGGGTCTCCGGATTTAAAAATTGGCACTATTTTAGAAACTTTCCATCCGTCAGGAACGCATCCTGACTGAATCGATTGCTGGAAAAGGCATGCAAAAATGGGAGAAATAACAGGTTTAGTTAACTTTAGCAGTTTAGGACAAATACCATCTGGACCAGGAGCAGAGCTGCTAGAAAGACGATCAATAGCAGCTTCGATTCCCTTTTCAGTGATCACGATGTCCTCCATGATGGAGGTAACGGAGCCGAGGTGAATATTGTCGGTAATAGGAAGCTCACGAGAAAAAACAGAACAAAAGAAGGAATTGAACGCAGTAGCGACTTCAGAGGGCGGGAGGAACTCGTTGCCTTGCATTATCGATATGAAACATGAAGACGACGGCTTGGGGTTTATTACTTTCCAGAATTTTTTTGTGTTGACAGTTAACATGTTGGAGATGTCATGGTTGAAAAATTTGTCTTTTGCTGCCTCAATTTCGGTTTTGCATAACTGCGACTGTTCGCGATAAGCCTTCCAGGCATCGTCAGATTGCAAGGTTTTAGCTCTTGAATAAAAGCGCTTCTTCTTGTTAATGCATCGCTTCACGTGGGAGGTAAACCAAGCGCTCCCTGTAGACACAGATATGTGTATTTTTGGAATGTATTTTTCTTTGAGTTCGATTAGCTTGTGACAGACGATCATCCAGTTCTCATTGCTGTCACGATGCTGCATGCCGTTGAAAAATTCTACGCAAAAGGACGAGAGTTCGCTATAGATCATTTCAACATCTGCACGTGCGTAATCATAAATTGTTTTCTTTTCATTCACGCTTTCTTTACGCGTTAACTCGAATTCACAATGGATGACATTATGGTCACTGATGCAGTCTAACACATTAACAGACATGTTTGACGGTTCGGTGGTAAGCACAAGATCCAAGATAGCATCCCCCCGTGTTGGCATAGAAACTATTTGGCTTAAACCGTAAGACGAAATCACGTCAAGAAAGTCCTTACATTCAGCTATCCTTGCGCCGCTATCGGCTGTGCCCGTCCGCCAGTTTATTCCAGGATAGTTAAAGTCGCCCGCGAGAATCACAGGAGAGCCAGGAAATCTGTCATATACGAGGCTCAATGATTCGTTTAGGCAATTAACGAAGGTTTCTTTTGAGTCAGGCGGACGGTAACAAACCCCAACGGCACAAGTTACACATGAAAGCTGGACCAATACCCACAAAATTTCAATACAGGAACCCGTATCAAGCAGACGCGCTTGAAGTTCTTTTTTTACTGCAATCATAACACCACCTCCTCGTGTTTCCGTTCTGTCCTTTCGAAACAGGATAAAGTTTTTAGTAAAAGACAATTCATGGTTACACACGTCACTTGTCAGCCATGTTTCAGTTCCCACTATGATGTCTGCCGAGCAGGATTCGACAAACGCACAAAGGTGATCTTGTTTTCGAAAAATACTTCTAAAATTAGCTATAATAATAGATAGCTTTTTAACTTCGGTTTCAATGGGGCGTCATTCATAAATCGCGGGAGCGTCTTGTCTCGGGATGGGGACCACTTTATTGCTCGAGGAATCGACGGTGAAAATTACGTTGCCCATTATAAGCTTGTCAAACTGCAACTTATACTTCTCATTTTTCTGTCGCTTCGCACGCGCGAAATCACGAAGCGTTTTTCTAATTAGCTGCACACGAGGTGAAAAATCCTCCTCGATCCACACTCGCGGGGTTGCCAGGTCTTTCAGCTTGAACGCATTTTTCAGAATATTGCTTTTGTCCTTGAAGTTTAGGAATTTGACAACAACAGGTCGAGTGCGATCGGGTTTGCGTTGCCCGACCCGATGGGCTCGCTCAATTTCACCTGGTTGAATTCCCAAGTTTTCCGTGACGAATTCATGAATGAGTTTTTCTGTATCGCTCCATTTTTCAGCGGCTTGCTCAGGAACACCCTTGAACACGAGATTATTGCGCCTCATTCGATTGTTCAGGTCATCTACAACAAGGTTGGCTTGATGGGTCTGTTTTTGCTCAATGGTTTTCAACTGTTCCTGAGACTCTTGCACAACAGAGCCGACAGCCTTGACTCTTTCACTTAAGTTGTCAACGCTCTCAAGACGCTCCTCTATTTTGGAGAGCCGCCTTTTGAGGTCTGTTACAGTAGTGTGAATGTCTTTTAGCTTGTTCGTCACTTCCTTTTGAAAACGTTCATTTGAAGCAGTGAATTCCTTTACCAGTGCCACCACTTGGTCAACCTTGTCAGGACCTGGATTACGCTCAACGTCGCCCGCACAAATGAGCAAATGAGCAAGCGAAAAAAACGTATGGATGCTGATTACGAAATGTTGATTATTGAAGCAGCCATCTTGCCAGTTTTCCGTGCGTCTCCTCGCTGGCTCAGTTTTTTCGAGTTGAATACGTTTTGTAGCACATGACAGTATTGTTTGTTGTATGAAATTTCAGCTAGAAGCCCGTGCTTGTCCTCGTGTCACTGGTGTTGCTTTATCTGCTGTTGTGCTGACTATTTTCAAATCTCTGGAGAGATGCATTGTATGCATGTTGAAATTAACACAGCGAAAAAACGAGAACACAAGAACTAATACACACCATTGCGCTGTCTCGCAACTAACCTTATAAGAAAGCACATCAATAGAATAAACCAAAGGTGTCAAACTCCCTGACCTGGTGGACAACAATCACAAAGTTTAGTCCTGCAAAGGATATCACAGTGCATCAATTTGAACTGGAAGAGCTGGTTGTAAACGTGATAAAATGTAATTTGAAAGGCCTTTTCACCGCATCTTATATCTAGGAGATTTCTGAGAGAGATTTGTCAACGAAATGCGAGAAAGATGACGACACTGACTTTCAGAATGGCTAAAATATGGATGCTGATTACGAAATAAAAACATTTACTCCTTTGTTATGTTCTGGCTGCACGGTGTGCTTGTGGAACAAAAGCTTGAGACAGGTTACATCTGCGTGATTCAACTGAACAAAGCGTTATCAAGGGCAAGAGGCAATAAGAAGTGCGAGTGCCATTTAGCAAAGTGACACAACTTTCCTCCTTGTAAAGTACGAAACGGCCACTTTAGTTCTGAACATTCTCGCTTGATGCCTTGCAAAATATAGCGGTGACAAAAAAAATATCTGTATTAATTCTTCTGCAGAGACGATTTTCATGGTCGATCACAGGGCCTGGTCAGTCAACCTCAACTAGAAAACACACTTTTTATTTAGGGTGAAAGTATCTGCTTCAGAGTGTTTTGTGTGGGCTTCGTCACTCAAGAAAGAGGTTGTTGTTGGGATAGTTGGTACAACATTTCTAAAGGTTAACTCGAACGCGAACACACGACACGATCACTGACACACGCACACACCCAGGCATCAAACACACACAGTTATCACTTCCAACTGATTTATTCATGGCTCGAAGGCTTGAATACATACAGGACACATGTGCGCACTAACACCATAGAAGGCCGACAGCATACATTATCAATACGTTCTGTTAATAAATGTCATTGCCTCCGAGCGATAAACTGGAATTCGCTTGGTAACAACGATAGCGATTGGACACTTTCACAGAGATCTTTATTTTTTTTCAATGAAAAAGGCCTCCAACTCTTCACGTGCAGTGTTATGGGCGCCTCTGCCTAGAATATGCGTCTCAGAAAATCGTGCGGCACCACAACACAAGATGACATGCGCAACCAGGTACGCATACCTGTCATCTTGTTTTGGTAATTTTTGGGCGTGCTCGTTTAATCGGTCATTAATACACCGTTCGGTTTTGCCAATGTTCACTTTTCCGCAGGATAAGGATATGAAGTACACGACCCCCGTGGAAAACTTAGCAAAGGCCCTCTCAAGTTTCTTCTCGCAGCCGTGCTTCTTCTTCTCGCACAGACGTTGGCACAGCATTCCAATTTTTTCGGTTGCGAAAACACCATCGATACGCCCCTCTTCACAATCTCTGAGTGGGCAGAATCATACGGCAACAACTCCTTCTCAACACGAGGATGATGCCCACTCAGACATTGTGAAGAGAGCGTTGCGTCTCTTTGCTTAGAATCAGCGCTAAAGAGCTCGTGGCCACCCAGCATGAAACTTAGTTCCCCAATTTGGTGAGCCAATTAGTGGCTGCTGGCTTCTCTCGATCGGTCAATCCGGCCGTTCCTGAATCACTTCTGCAGAAGTTTAAACGCGGAACACAGAAAGCGATGACTGCTACCCAGCCCTTAAAGATCAGGCCACAAGTTGTGCCATATGTATAAGTTATTGCAAAACCTAAAGAAAGTCGTGGCCAGGTATAGCGTACCAATGGTGTTTTCCGCACCCGAAAAAATCGGATGACTGTGCCAACGTGTGTGCAACAGGAAGAAGCGTGGCTTCGAGAAGAAACATGAGAAGGCCTTTTTTAAGTATTCCACGGGGGTCGCATATTCCATACCCTTATCCTGCGGAAAAGTGAACATTGGCCAAGCCGAACGGTGTAATAATGACCAAATAGGGGACACGCCCAAAAATTAACAAAACAAGATGATAAGTATGCGCACCTGGTTGCGCATGTCATCTCGTGTGGGTGTGACGCATGATTTTCTGAGACGAAGATTCTAAGCAAAACCGCAAGTAAAACTGCACGTGAAGTGTTGGAGGCCTTTATCATTGAAAAAAAAAATAAAGATCACTGTGTAAGCGCCCCTTCACTATTGTTGTTACCAAGCGAATTCCAGTTTATTGCTCTGAGGCAATGACATTGATTAACTGAAAGTATTGATAATGTATGCTGTCGGCCTTCTGTGGTGTTAGTGCGCACATATGTCCTGTAGATATTCAAGCCTTCGAGCTATGAATAAATCAGTTAGAAGTGAGCGCTGTGTGTTTGATGCCTGGGTGTGTGCGCGTGTAAGTGATCGTGTCGTGTGTCGCACTTAAGGTAACTTTTAGAAACACTCAAAAAAAGTCGGCGGGACACGTTTTTCAGGCCTCTGATTTATTCTGCAACTAATGCCAAGTGTTGTTTTCACGTGATAACAGTGTGACAAAAAGTTTGAGGCAAATTTGCAATAGTGGTGCCAAGCCTCAAAGAAGTGATACTGAACAACCCTCTTTGTTTTTGGGTTATTATATTTTTTCTTTCTCTTTTTCTTTTTATCTGTTCTTCCTGTTTTCTTTCTTACAATTTATTTCGTTCTCTACTTTAGATTACATTCTATTTCTGTTTTTCCACCTTTCTTCCTCACTTTTTTATTCTGCTTGTTCGTCAATCTTTCTATGCGACACCTTGCTCTCTCCCAACCTCTTTTCCTGTGCCTCACTCTCGCTTATTTTTCCAACCCCTTGCACTCTATGCTATAAGAAGCTATGACAAATTGTGCTAGCGTGACATTACAGCCGAGTGGTTGTTTTTGAATTGTCAGTACATAGACTCGAATGCCTTCTCGTTGGGACTTTTTGTCAACATTTTGTTCTCTTTGCATTCATTCGCTAGTTTATCAGCCTTAATGCACCCCACGCCAGATGTCTCGGCATATGTGTACTAAAAGCGAAGCACAGCAGGACAAAGATGAACAAGAGGCCAAAGAGAGCATGTGCCCATTCATGATGATAGTTATTTCTGTTCTCCCATCGCAAACCAATGCTCTTCTTATGAGAATATGAAAAAGGTTGTCACATGCACAATCTTTGTTTATGTTACAAATGATCTTGCAATTTGGTCTTGATAAGGGCGTGTGCACAAACCGAGTATCAAGGCGTTCTTTAGCGAAATAAAGATATTTAGAGCATTTTAACCTATCTATCTATCTAGCTAACTACGTCTGGGTGCTTGCCTGATCAGCTCCTTTACTCATCATCATCATCATCATCATATCATCATCATCATCATCATCATCATCATCATCATCATCATCATCATCATCATCCTGACTACGTCCACTGCAGGAGAAAAGCCTCTCGCATGTTCCGCCAGTTAACCCGGTCCTGTGCTTGCTGCTGCCAATTTATACCCGCAAACTTCTTAATCTCGTCTGCCCACCTAACATTCTGTCTTCCCCTAACCCGCTTCCCTTCTCTGGGAATCCAGTTAGTTAGCCTTAATGACCAGCGGTTATCCTGTCTACGCTCTACATGCCCGGCCCATGTCCGTTTCCTCTTCTTTATTTCAGCTACGATATCCTTAACCCCCGTTTGTCCCCTAATCCACTCTGCTATCTTCTTGTCTCTTAAGGTTACACCTACCATTTTTCTTTCCATTGCTCGCTGCGTCGTCCTCAATTTAAGCCGAACCCTCTTTGTAAGCCTCCAGGATTCTGCTCCTTAGCTAAGTACCGGCAAGATACAGCTGTTATATACCTTCCTCTTGAGGGATGGTGGCAATCTACCTGTCATAATTTGAGAGTGCTTGCCGAATGTACTCCACCTCATTCTTATTCTTCTAGTTACTTCAATCTCGTGGTTAGGCTCTGCGGTTATTACCTGCCCTAAGTAGACATAGTCTTTTACAACTTCAAGTGCACTATTACCTATCTCAAAGCGCTGCTCCTTTCCGAGGTTATTGTACATTACTTTCGTTTTCTGCAGATTACTTTTAAGACCCACCTTTCTGCTCTCCTTGTCTAACTTCGCAATCATGAGTTGCAATTCGTCCCCTGAGTTACTAAGCAATGCAATGTCATTGGTGAAGCGCAGGTTACTAAGGTATTCTCTATTAACTCTTAGCCCTAACTGTTCCCATTCTAGGCTTCTGAAAACCTCCTGTAAGCATGCGGTAAATAGCATTGGGGAGATTGTGTCCCCCTGCCTTAGACCCTTCTTGATTGGTATTCTGTTGCTTTCTTTATGAAGCGCTATGGTAGCAGTTTATCCGCTGTAGATTTCTTCCAGAATGTTTATATATACTTCATCTACGCCCTGATTCCGCAGTGTCTGCACGACGGCTGATATTTTTACTGAATCAAACGCCTTCTCGTAATCTATGAAGGCTATGTATAGTGATTGATTAGGCTCTGAGCATTTCTCTATTACCTGATTGATAGTATGAATGTGGTCAATTGTTGAGTAGCCTGTTCGAAATCCTGCTTGTTCCTTTGGTTGATTGAATTCTTATGTTTTCTTTACTCTGTTAGCAATTACCTTTGTAAAAAGCTTGTATACTACAGAGAGCAAGCTGATTGGCCTGTAATTCTTCAAGTCCTTGTCATCTCCTTTCTTATGTATTAAGATGATGTTAGCGTTCTTCCAAGACTCTGGTACACTTCCCGTTAGGAGACACCTCGTAAACAGGGTGGCTAGTTTTTCTAACACAATCTGTCCTCCATCTTTCAGCAGATCTGATGTTACCGGATCCTCACCAGCAGCTTTGCCTCTTTGCATGCTCTCCAAAGCCTTTCTGATTTCTTCTATCATTACTGGTGGGGTGTCGCCTCGGTTACTGCTAGTTCTTATAGTATTAAGGTCACGGTTGTCTCGGCTACTGTACAGATCTCTGTAAAACTCCTCCGCTATCTTAACTATCCTATCCATATTGGTAGTTATTTTGCCTTCTTTGTCCTTTAGTGCATACATCCGACTTTTGCCCATTCCAAGTTTCCTCTTCACTGCTTTGACGCTTCCTCCGTTTTTCAGAGCGTGTTCAATCCTCTCCATGTTATACCTTCTTACATCGCATACCTTATGTCTATTAATCAACTTCGAAAGCTCTGCCAGTTCTATTTTGTCTGTTGTACTTGACACTTTCATGATTTGACGCTTCCTAATTAGGTTCTTCGTTTCCTGGGAAAGCTTGCCAGTGTCCTGTCTAACTACCCTGCCTCCAACTTACACTGCACACTCCGTAATAATACTCGTCAGATTATCATTCATTGTATCTACGCTAAGGTCGGTTTCCTCACTAAGAGCCGAGTACCTGATCTGTAGCGACACTCTGATTTCCTGTACTTTCCCTCTCAGTGATAGCTCATTGATTGGCTTCTTGCGTATCAGTTTCTGTCGTTTCTTCTTCAAGTCTAGGCGAATTCGAGACCGCACCATTCTATGGTCACTGCATGGTACCTTGCCAACCACTTCCACATCCTGCACGATTCCTGGGTGTGCAGTCATTATAAAGTCTATTTCGTTCTTATTGTCTCTATTAGGGCTCCTCCATGTGTACTTGCGGTTTTCTCGTTTTCGGTAGAAAGTATTCAAAATCCGCAAATTATTGCGTTCTGCGAATTCTACTAGTAGCTCTCCTCTGGCGTTTTTAGTACCGCTGCCATAATCTCCTACTGCCTGGTCTCCAGCCTGCTTCTTCCCTACCTTTGCATTAAAGTCGCCCATCACTATAGTATACTGTGTTTTTACCGTACTCATTGCCGATTCCTCGTCTTCATAGAAGCTTTCACCTGAAGCGTCACCATGGCTGGATGTAGGCGCGTAAGCCTGTACTACCTTCATCTTGTATCTTTTATCCAGTTTAATTACAATACCTACCACCCTTTCATTAATGCTATAGTATTCCTCTATGTTGCCAGCTATGTTTCTGTGAATTAGGAACCCCACTCCCAGTTCTCTTCTTTTTACCAAGCCCCGATAGCAAAGGACGTTCCCATCCTGTAGCACAGTATAGGCCTCATCTGTCCTCCTAACCTCACTGAGCCCTATTATATCCCATTTAACACCTTCTAGCTTTTCGAATAGTAGAGCTAGACTTCTCTCACTAGATAAGGTTCTAGCGTTAAACGTTGCCAAGTTCAGGTTCCAAAGGTTGCCTGTAGTCCAGAGATTCTTAGCACCCTCTGCTGCGTTGCAGATCTGTCCGCCGCCATGGTCAGTTGCTTCGCAGCTGCTGGGAACTGAGGGCCGTGAGTTATTTGACGTATGCATGTGGGAGGTAGTGGCCAGATACTGCACCAGGGTGGCCAATTCTTCTCTGGTGAGGGAGTGCGTTCTTGGCGGTGGTTGCCGGTGAGGCCGCACCTCAGGCCTCTTAATGCAGTTCAATCAACACGCGGATTTTTTTTTCCGGTTGGGAACTGCGCGGCACCGCGATTTGAACCACGGACCTCTTGCATGCGAATCGGATGCTCTAACCACTATGCCATCGCCGCACCCAGATTGTTATGTTCTAAGTGTAGGTTTCAGCGGTGTATCAGTCAAGTTTGTGGTTGTTTTTATAAAAATGTTTTATTGAAATCAGATTTCTGCTGATTAGCCCCTTAATTAAGGGTCTAGAGAGTACGAAGTTGGGCCTCCGATTTGCCTATGAGGTGCTGTTTGTTGTTATATTAAGCAGACAAAATTTAAATTCGTTTGTGAGGTGATGTTACCAAATTAATCTTTTTTAGTGATTAGGATTATTTTGGTCACGAAATAGTTCCGGTACTATTACTCCTGTCCTGATGAAACCTGAGTGGCGACAGGTCTACAATTAGGGCTTTGCACTGTATGAGTGCAAAGCCCTAACTCATACCTCCTTTACTAGTACGTACCAAAACTGGCATATAAAAATATGAGTGCATTGCTAACATGACTGACGCATCATGACTTGAATGACATGAAATGTCTGTTGCATAAGTCATGAAGCCCATTCGCATGACCTATAACCCATAAAATGCGGGGGTGTCCTGCAGGTTATAAGCCAACCGTGAGGCCTTGCCTTATCAAGTATGGCTAAAACAGACACTGGAAATCTTAATATCATAACTTTAAAAAACTTGCGTAAAAATACAATCCAAAGCTTGTTTCAGTGACAATGCAGGTGAGTAAGATATGTGTAAACCATAAAGAATAAAAATCACAAGTAATGCCAAAAGTGAACACAGGCATTCTGTGAAGCAGCCAATTTTTCTACCCCAGAACAACACGACTGCTTAAAGTTGCATCCATCACGGTGGATCAGGGGCTAAGGTGCTTGCCTGCCGACTTGAAGTTCGGCAGTTTGATCCCGGCCATGGCAGTTACATCTCTTCAAGTTGTTACAATGCAACAAGCGAGTACACCTACGAACAGTTATTATTATTGACGAAGCGTTAACCACAACGAACTGATTAAAGCAGAAATTTCGCAAGCACAACCCACATGAACGTCGCTTCTTTTATGCTAGCACATAGCTGGCACCGCTTTGCTCCAGCATATACTATTTGCTTTGCAAGAGAATGCTCAATTAATGAAATCAGTGCCTTACACCATCTCAATTCTGTAAGCTTGATCACTGCATGATTTCAATTCTAAAGGAAAGATATGCTTTATTTTTATGGTGCTTCACCTTGCTGCAGGAAGCAGGAGGTGCATTGTCACTTATATTATGGTATACACTGTGTTCTGTCGCAGATAAATTTATTGTCCTCTTCTCTATGAAGTGGTCTCTAATGCAACCAAAAACACTCATACATATAAAGCCTCACATGTTGGATGCCGTGTCTAGAACGGCATTTTTGTTTTGGCAAAGGGGGGGGGGGGGACTCGCTCGTTGGATTCCGTGCTGACCGGTTGTGCCCTCGCGATCTCCAACATCAGCGTAGCTCTGGCCGACAGGGATAGCACTACTTCATCTGCTGACGCCGACATATGACGACAGTGTAGCTCTGACCGACTGGACTTGTTCTACGCCATCTCCAGACGCTGACAAGTGCTCTGGCAAGTGGTGTCCCGTCCTCGGACTCCTGTGACCGTGTTTCCATCTTTGCTATCTTTCCTATCCCCTCGATATATCGTCGCTCTCTGGCTTACTTCACCTCTCTTTTTATGTCTCTACACCTTTATTCCTATCCTTTTACTTCCTCCTCACCTCCATTTCTGTGAGCTACGTTTGAGATGTCGCTCGCTGAAGCAGACAGTTACGGGGCTCACTTTTCTCTTCCTTTCTCTGTCTTAGAACCACTTTGTGTGTGGGGGGCTTAGAAAGCATCTGTTACTAATGCGGCTTGTAACGAGCTTGTAAACAGTGTGTCTTATTTCATATGATTACCATGTTGCACAAATAAGGGGATCTTGCATTCTTGCTAAACAAGTTCTTAACAACAAATACTTTTGTACATTTGTTCAGAGTATATAAGAAAAAAAGCTGGTTTCCTCGATTTCTTACCTGTCAGCGTCACTGTGGACTTGACATTCTTGTGTGCAACACGGCCGCATTTACCAGATGATTCCTCTGGCGCATTGTACGTCCGACGCTTCTGGGGAAGAAGAAAGTAAAATTGGTACAGGGCCATGTGCCTAACCATAGTGCAACGCGAATACCGGAGGAACATGAGTGGGTGCTGGGACCTGGCTCGAAGTACTGCTTCGAGTCTCTCCTGAATACCTTTGAAAGGGTAGCCATGGCGAGGGTGGTCTCAAGGTGTGCCAAGGAGGACGAACGTTAGGGGTGTTTCGGGCTCTGTTGATACCATTCCCAGAACTGTGAAGGCGGGGGGGGGGGGCACGGACTCACCGCTAATAGCCTTTTTTTGTAAAAACAAACTGCATGTACTAGTAGCCGACAAAGAAGGATACTTTGGATACTTTGTCATTATAAATTATGAAGCGTACTCACAGAAGAGCGAGGCCGCAGTTAGGAAAAATTTCAGGCCTGTCAGTGTTAAAGCTACAGAAGTAAAACACCTACAACTTTTCATGTTAGAAGGAATGAATCTGCAACGTTTGGCAGCCAGCATAAAAAGGGCAAAAAACCTGGACATAGAGGTTTTCTTTACGGTGAAATCGCACAAGGAACACATGCCTTTCCGGCCTATAGTCTCGGAAAAAGGTAGCTGGCAGTTAGATCTTTCATGTTTTCTGCAAAAGAACCTAGCACGCCTGTATATTTTTGACCATTTGCGCATACCGAATTCGGAATCTGTGTGCGACTACCTCAAAAATACCTCAATGAGCCTACGTAGCGCCTTCAGCGTCAACGGGAAAAAAATTTATATTATTCCCTTCCGTATATTCAGGTTATGAAATGTGTAAAACCCTGCATTGTGTTTGACAACGATAAAGAATCTTTCATCGGTGGTTGCGGTATTTCTTTAGGATCATTTCTTTCAATTTTGTCAATTTACCTGAAGAGTACCTTTGTTTCGCGATGGGGGGATCTTTGTGAACAAAAATCTGGTGTCTGCATAGGGTCGCGTGGGCCCCTTATCATTAGTGATATTGTTTTAGGCTACATTGACAGGCAGCTGGAGGAGTCACCTTAGTATGTGCTGCAGTGCCTTTTTTCGTTATGTCGACAATTTCGTGATTTTTCCTACAATGAAATTCACCATAAGGACATTGGTCATACTTTCAAGTTGTTCAATCAACACGGCAGATGTCTCACCTTCACTAACAAAGTCTGTAAGAATTACGTGCTACACTTTTTGGACATAAGGCTAACCTTTGGTAAAAATCATTTCTGTTGCAAATGTGGCCCAAGATCAGTGAAGCCTATCTTTGACTACATGTCTGACCATTCTAAGTTTGTGAAGAGAGCGATTGCAAAGACAATCTTAAATGCGTCGCTCAGAAAATACTGTGTGCACGTGTCGAATACTGCTTTTCATAACCACATAAAATGCTTAGTAGATGCTGGTAAAGTGACAAGGTGATTTCGTCTGTGTGTGAGTCGATGGTTTGGGGCGTTAAGCTCGTGAAACACGGAGGAGATCAAGCAAAATGTGATGAGAAGAGAAAAGGAGCAATTTATCCTTGTGTACACAAAATGGCACATGGGCTGAAAAATGTAGGTTCAAGGTTTGGCATCGAAGTTCTTTTTTTCCGCCAAACGTAAGGTAGGTCGCATTTGCCCGATGGTTCATAATGCGCTGAGGAACAAACAAGCCAAAGGGAACATGCTAAGTGAATCATAAAAACAAGTACATCGTAAGCGTAAAAAAAGCTCCGTATTTAACTCCATCATCGTGTGGTAGGGAGTACCTGGGACAAACGAAACGATGTGTGAATGTTCGTTCAAAAGAGCATGAGTTATGTCTTCAAAGAATTGGACGACTTTATCTATTGGAACATTGCAGGTCATGCGATCGTCGTACCATTTTTTAGAGGACCACCGTCATATTCAAGCATCATCACCAACTAACAAGAAAGATCGCTGTGCATATCATATAAAGATTAGGGGTAGCAAGTGATTTAGTGAACCAAGCGACAGGCCGTTCTTGCGAAAGCTAGGAAACGACAGATCACAAATCAAATGCTAGGGCTTCCTGGATCCGATAGGGTGTACGTTAACGAACATTTAACCCGTGCTAATAAGCAACTACTGGGAGCCACAATTGCCCGCAAGAAAGAAATGTCTTGGAAATTCGTTTGGACAAGCGGGGGCAAGATTTTCGCCAGACGGAATGAATCTTCCAATGCCGTCAGGATTGCCGGTGAGAGCGATTTGTGCAAAATATCACAATAGCTGTATTATTTCTCGCTTGAGGAATCATGGCTATGTTCCAAATACCGACTTGTTCTTTATACAACTCTGAATCTTTCAACGCTAAGTTCCATAACCGACGCCAGGAACTGTCTGTTATTCACTTTAACATAAGAAGCCTCAAAAACAAAGGCGACCGCCTCGATCACCTTTTTACCTTACTAACAACAGAATTTGATGTATTAGTATTTTCTGAGACATGGTTGCTCACACATGATGACCGCCTTCATTTCAATAACTACGCTTATAACGGTCTCCTACGTCCCAATGGAAGAGGTGGAGGCCTTGCTATATATGCTAAATGCTGCTACCCGCACTCTGTTCTTGAGGACTACTCAATAATGAGCCCCAGTGTTGAATGTTTAGCGGTATCACTGCCCAATGTAATTGTCGTAGCAATTTATAGGCCACCGACTGGAAATAAGCGAGAGTTTCTAGATTTCCTTGAAAAAATGCTTGAAAATTTGAATTCTAGCACTCTTCCATTTGTACTCATGGGCGACATTAATATAAATCTATTGCATGACGACCCGTGCACTGCCGATTTCAACGGTGTTATTTCATCTTTCGCATGTTACAATCACATTACTTTGCCTACTAGAATTACTCTTGACACAGCCACCCTTTTAGATGTTTGTGTTACAAACATTGAACCGCGTAATATTGAATCTGGATTACTGAGTTCGGACATTAGCGACCATATTCCAATTTTTTGTTTTATCAACAGAGTGCGCGAACGCAAGGTTACAGTTGATAGATATATGACGCGGCAAATAAATGATAAGAATTTAAACAAGTTTCAATGCCTCATTCGGAATATAAACTGGCATAACATATACAGTATTGATGACGTAAACAGGGCGTACTCAGAATTTATTAAGAAGTTTTTAAATGCCTATAATGACGCTTTTCCTCTAATTAGAAGAAGAGTAAATAGGAAGAAGTTCAGAAAGCCGTGGATAACCAAACATTTGCATGAAAAAATCTGCACTAAGAACAAAATGTACCACTCCTTTATTCAGAATCGGGATCCCAACATTCTAAAAGAGTATAAAAAGTATCGAAATCAACTGAGTAAAGAATTAAAGACAGCAAAAACAAATTATTTTATCGAGCGTTTTACGAGAATCCAAAACGACAGTGGTAAAGTATGGAGAGAAGTAGCTAATCTAACGAAAGGGAAAGATAATAATGCGCTGAACGAGATAAGTACGCCGGACGGAAATTTGTGTGGTTTTGATTTAGCTTGTGCTTTTAATAAGTACTTTGTCAATGTTGGTAAACCGCTCGGTGATACACCTGAACCTGATAATGTATTGATTAACAATATTACTTCTTTATCGAAGTCTGTGTTTTTTTCACCCAGTTCCTCTCAAGAAATAGTGATTTTAATCAACAAGTTAAAAAATGATGTATCTGCAGGTCATGACGATATAAAATCTGTCCCCATTAAGCGCGTTGCGCCTTTGATATCTGACGTATTGTCTTATCTTGTAAACCTAATGTTTACTACTGGTGTGTTTCCTGATGACCTAAAAATCGCCAAGGTTTGTCCGATATACAAAAGTGGCAATCGAATGGAAATGTCAAACTACCGACCAATTTCTGTGTTACCAGTATTTTCCAAATTATTTGAAGGAGTTATCAATTGCAGGCTCGAATGTTTTTTCACTAAACACAACCTGATATCTGCTTGCCAGTACGGTTTTCTGAAGAAAAAATCCGCAGAGCAGGCACTACTCGTTATTAAAGACAAAATACTTGAAAATATAGAACACAAACACTACACTCTTGGTCTCTTTTTAGATTTTCGAAAGGCGTTTGACTGCGTACAGCACAATATCCTTTTAGAAAAGTTGAATTACTATGGTGTACGTGGTGTCACACATAACTTAGTGCAGGATTATTTACGTCATAGGATGCAGTACGTACGGGTGAATGATGTTGCATCTAACCGACTAACTGTCACTTGTGGAGTCCCTCAGGGCTCTATATTAGGACCTCTATTGTTTTTAATATATATTAATGATATTACTAAACTACCAGGCTCTCATGACATGATTATGTATGCGGATGATACGAACATATTTTTTACAGCCAAATCTCTTGTACAAGCGGAAGCTACGGTAAACTGGTACTTAGGAAACTTGCAGTCATGGCTACAACGCAACATGTTTTCCTTAAATTTATCCAAAACTAGCTACATTATTTTTAGGCCAATTAATACTGCTGATTCATATAAGGCCAATATTCAATTTGGTCGGGTAAGAATACATGAGGTCGACTGCATTAAATTTCTTGGTGTCTGGTTCCACCAGAACCTTTCATGGAACACACATGTGTCAAAATTAGCATCTGAAATAAGTAAAAGTGTTGGCTGTCTCTACAAAGTAGCTTGTCTGGTACCCGTGTGGTTGAGACTGCAGATGTATTATGCGCTTGTGTATTCTAAGTTAACCTATTGTATTCTCGTATGGGGAACAACTACGCCTACTAACTATCAAAAACTACTTGTACTCCAAAAGAGAGCCTTGCGGTGCATTCATGGGTACCGTGGCAGACCCAAAGACTTTTCCACGTTGCCATTGTTCCGTACTTACGATCTGCTTAAAGCGAACCAAGTCTACCTCTTTCGACTGTTGCAATATATTAAGAGCAATCAACTGCACACTCAAGACTTTACTTTGTCTAATGATGCATATCACTTTCGAAAACAAATCCACCGGGTCCCCAAAACGCGCACAAACTATGGCAAACAAAAATTAAATTATCAGGTCACTGTGGTTATTAATAAAATGTTGACGGATGTTGATTTTGATGTTGCATTGAAATTATTCAAAAAACAAACAAAGAAATATTTACTCGAATCTGATTTGTGCTTTGTATAAGCTTGTATTAAGTTTATATTCTGTATATTTATAATGCTTTGTATTTTGTCTACGCTGCATGCTTGGCAGCATTGTGTTACACTGGCAAATGCAGCTAACACTGCAAATACGTGTTTTCGTTTATTTATGTCAGACTGTACAAGGGAGCCGAGGCCTCTGTCAGGCACTCCAGCCTTTAGCCCCGGCTACCCCCTTTGTGTGAAAGGAAAAATAAACTTCACTTCACTTCACTTCACTTCATCCATCAGACTGCATAAAAAGAATTGGGTTATTTAGGCCAATCTTCATTATTGTCATGAGTGTGACAACGCTACCGCAGTGCACCTCTTGGTCTGCGCATGTCGTGATGTAGGCTGCCATTACCTATAAATATACATGTCACCCCGTTTTTTTCTTTTTTTCAATAAGCAACAGTTGTGAGTCAGCACCGTCTTTTCTTTCTTTTTTGCTCCTTCCCTGTCCAGTGTTTTTCTGGTGTTGCGCTGTAAATAGGTTCACGATGAATCCTAACCAACTGGACCAACTTTTTGTCTTACTCTATTATTTAAAGATAAGGTGAAAAAGGCAGACCCATGTTGTGTGTGTTGCCTTCTCTCTAACTTATCTGCAGTTCCGCACGATATTCGACTAAAATTGATGTGTTCAGTAGTACACGCTCAGTGTGTACTACTACGCACATTGCAATGAAGTGATCAATGCAAGAAATGACAGAGTTATTCATTTCATAGTTTAGCACAGAAGCAGAAGCTTCACTTTGGTAGGCATAGGTTTTAGAACAAAAAAACACAGGATTAATATACCACTCTTGCCAGAAATTAAAAGCATGCCAGTCATTCTAAAGGTGAAGAAGAAAGGGCAAACAATTCCAAAGACCTAGCACTCATATGTAATAGCGTGTCAAAGTCTTGTGCATTTAAAATAAAGCGATATTCATACCCTGGTTTCCTACAGGGCTTTGTTAATGGCAGGGATGTATGCATTGCCCTTGTACTGTGGTAGACTTGTATGAAACACAGCAAAGAAAAACACTTCCTTTTCTACGGTATAAGTACATCCGAGGAACAATTATGGTTTTGGTGACTAATGACTAATTTGGTTATTTTGAACAATGAACAGAGTACTTGTGGTTGTTCCAACAGGAAAAGAGATAATACCAGAGACCAATGTTACAAGCAATGTTGCACCTATGCTGTCCTCAATGTAGGTATTTGCTTTTGTTATGATTTGTATACTTTTCATTTTTTAGAATGTGTCTATGCCAAGCAATCTCGTGATTTATATTAGAGCCAAGTTATGCTGCGTCAAGTTAGAGCAATGCTTGCTGGGTCACATTAATCAAGTGTCTCAGTTTTTAGGCTGCATTTTCATAGACTTGATTTAGCCATGCATTTAGGAGGACGACATTGATTAGCACTCTATAAAGAAAAGGTGGGGTAAAATTCACAGACACAGCATGTGTGTCTGTTGCCTTCATTCTCTCTATTTCATCGACAGCGCTGTTATTCGCTCCTAAAAAGTCGTTTGCCATACTACACCTGCATGCATTGTGCATGTGCCACCAAGCACATTCCAAACTTAGGCTTGACCAAAAACTGTGTAAGTCATTCCTTTCAGAGCCTTTTTCATTTGGTATGAAATAAGTATGCCACTTTTACCAAAAAAATATAAATGCAAATGCCAGCAAATATAAAGCTGGACAGAAACGAAGTGTCTTTCAAACGCTAGGTATTTTATTAGTAAAAATCTTTGAAGATAACAATCCGAAATAATTAGATTTTCAAAGAACTGCAGGGTTAGTACTGTTTGGTTAGTACTGCAGATGACTTCAAGTATGGTCACATATCTCTTAAAAGCTGTACTGTGCATATAAATGTGCATCGTCACAGCATAACAAAAGTCATTGCAGCTGATGAATCACGGAACCAAGTTTTTGTAATTATTGCAACTACATAAACTGCTTGGTTCATCTTTGGTTAAGATACACTTTGCACCCGGACATACATACTGTTGCAAGAGATACTTGTACTGCAAATGAAACAAGTCGTGCAAGGAATACGTACAGGTGATGATTGGGAAACCAACGTGACTATCACAACTATATTAGTTATAACAGCTCAGTTTGTTGCGTGAGTCAATTTTTATGGTTGATTTTTGTGAGTGAGTCTTTAAAAGAGATTTGGTTGTATACAGCAGCGGTGATATATTTCATGCTCGCTTATTTCTTTTTCATATCATCGGGTTAGACCCATAAAATATTGATCGGCGCAGGCCACGCCAGAGTGCTTGACAAACCTATTTAGACAATTAGTGTGTATACTACACGTACGGACGCTACTTTTATTACTGTGCTAGCCCCCAATGCCAGACTCCACGATAAGACTGGTTCTACCGACGATTCAACTATTGGCGGCCATGATGGCCGTAATCAATATTCTTCTGCGAGTACATGTATATGTGTGATCGACGGAACTTGGTTTTGCGGGCACAAGTCTACTCGATTTAAAAGTTTCTTCTTCAAACAGCTGATATGGCCACCTTTCTCATAAAAGAGCTTACCACAATAAACACATGACAATATATACTGCACAATTTAGCTCGTCAGATCAGATGCGGTTCTGAATGCCTGAATAATGATGTACGAACATCAAACTTCCCGGGAGCAGGTATGCGGCCTGCTCCCGGAAAGTTGTCTATAGGACCCCCCTTTCTTGTGGTGCTTGTTATGTCGGAACGACCGGAAGGTGTCTGAACGATCGGCTGAGAGAACACGCGAACAATGTTAGAAACGGAAAAGATGGTTTTCTTGCTCATTACTGCACTAAGTGCAATTGTGTTCCCCTCTTCAGGGACACAGCGACGCTGTACAAACACAGAGATGAAAGCACCAGGGTCATTGTCGAGGCCGCGCAGATGGCACGGGAACAGGTGCCTTGTATTAGCAAGTCCTCCGTGGCTTTGTCCGAGAAGGAACGCAGGTTCCTCGAAGGTTTCGGTGCGGGCAGGTAGTTATTTTATCTTTACCTTTCTGTTTCGCTTTCTTCTAGGTTTTTCTTTGCTGTTTTTCAGTGCTTTTCTTTTTGTGTTGTTTCTTTTTGTTTTTCTTACTCGTTTTCTGCTCTTTGTGCCATATGGTTTTTATCACATGGTTACTGTCTCCTCTATATATTTTCGTGCTCTGCGCAATAAACTCAGTTGGAAGTTAGCGCTCGTGTCTTTCGTGTCCTTCTTGTCTCTCTGTCGTCGTTTTGTTCTCGCGCTATAACTATCATCGTCCGGTGTTGTGTACGGAACCACTTCGTAGTTCACGTCACTGACGTGGCGTGACACTTTATATAGGCCAAAGTACCGGCTCAGTAACTTTTCACTAAGGCAAGGTTGGTGGAATGGCGTCCACACACAAACTTAGTCTTCGGGTTTGTAAAAAACTTGTCTGTGGCGGTTGTTATAGCGTCGTGCATCTGCCTGCTGTTGCTGGCCGATGTGCAGTGCCGCGACGTATCGGGCTTCCTCAGCACGTTCTGCGAATTCTTCATCATCAGTTGCCAACTCGGCTTCGTCTTGACACGGTAGCATAGAGTCCAGCATGGTCTGCACTTCGCGGCCATAGAGAAGCTGAAATGGCGTGAATCGCATGGTCTTTTGCACGGTGGTATTATAGGCGAAGGTCACGTAAGGTCCCATTTCGATGTACGTTGAGATCATGTCGGCGAGGGTCTTATTCAGTCGCTCGGTAAGTCCGTTGGTTTGCGGGTGGTACGCAGTTGTCTTTCGGTGCCTGGTGTTGCTCAGTTTGAAAACTCCCATAAGCTGCGCCGTGAATGCTGTCCCTCTGTCCGTTACTATACTGGAAGGAGCACCGTGTCGGAACACGATGTGGCGCATGAAAAATTATGCTACCTCAGAAGCCGTGGCTCGTGGGGTCGCCTACGTCTCACCGTAGCGTGTCAAATAGTCGGTAGTGACGATCACCCATTAGTAGCTGTCCACAGACAGGGGGAATAGCCCGAGTATGTACATGCCGACTTGGTCGAACGGCGTGCAAGACGCTTCAATGGGCTGAAGCAAACCAGTGGTGCAATTATATACAAATTTCAAATCCAGGTGGATGTGCTCTGTTCTAATTTTTTTGCACACGACTGGCCCATTCGAGCCTTGACAAATGCTGCGACGTCCTATGTTACGTGGACCAAGGTGTCACGTGTGTGTTTTTCTCCGGTTTTTGGAGGAATTCGATGGAACGATCGGAGAGACCGTCCGAAAGGAAACGGATGGATTGGAATGACTGCAAGGTGGTATGGATTGGATTGAAATGTAAGACTTCGCGATTGTTCAGCATCCGAGAACTTACACAACATGACGTTTCCTACTGCCACGGTTCTTCATCTCGCCTGTGCGTCAGCTGTAGCTGAGCAGAGACGACGACGCGAAGTAAGAGATGCATTTGAAGAGTTCAGCGAAGAACAGTTCCGGCAATGTTTTCGTCAGCCCAAGCGAACAGTGCGTAGCTTGTGCGACGAACTTGACCCTATCATCGCATGCCAGCGAGGCAGTGGCCTTTCCACAAAGAGGAAGGTGTGCGTGTTGCGATTTTTCGCCACCGGCAGCTTCCAGAGGAGCATTGGTCGCGAGGAACACATCGGCATGTCTCAGCCGGCGGTGAGCAACACCATCCACGAGGTGACGGAGGCGATCATCACTGTGGCTGCTAGGAGAATGGTGGTGGACTTCCCACTGACCACAGTAGCCAAGGATGAGACAAAGGCGGAGTTTGCACGACGTGATTGCATCCCAGGCGTGCTGGCGTGTGTCGACAGCCCGTTGGTCGCCATTCGCAAGCCAACGGGATACAGCCTGGCCAACACGGCGATTTTCATGTCCAGAAACGGCTATTATGCTTTTACCGTCATAATCGTATGTACCATTAGGATCCTTTCTTACTCGTTCATCGGAGTAGCTGTTCAGTTTTGACGTCGGAGCTGTAAAAAAAACTAACTCAAATAATAAAGGAGAACCTGCGGAGAAATGGGTGTGTGCTAGTTGGTGGCTCACATGGCCTCGGTTATCATAAGTGGCAAGTGATTGTGAGTTAGCCAGTTATCTTTTTTTGCGTTTTCGTTCTGGCATGCATGCGCAGGGGGGCTGTGAATTTTGAAGGTAATCAGAATATGAGCCGCAGTTGTAGCAAGTTATATACACAAAAGGGACGTATTTCCAACACGAAAGTACTTACAACCGCAATTGCATGGGTGGGCTAACTGTGGTATTTAAGAGTGTTCTTTCCCAATAGCATGACGTAGGTTTTCACTTATCGAACTTTCAGTGGAAGTCATAGCCGTGTGTACAGGGGAATGGTCATTGCCCCCTTCCCTCAGTTGCTACACCCTATCCCTGTGTTCCCCTCTAGGTGAAACTGCCTGTACCAATGACTGTATTTGTACGAATTGTATCCTGCATATGTGTAGAAAAAAGGGATTTATTTTCAGTGTAAATGCAGTACTATTTTATATCGCTCCTCATCGCCGGTGTGCAACGCGTGGCTGCGCATCTTTGTCACGGAACCATGATTCCCAGATTCGTGCCACGACTCCTGAGTGTGTGAACACAACCCACTGCGTGCACGCCTAGCTGTAAGTCTGCAGCCTGGCGAATATCTGCTTGTTAAGTATTAATGTGAACTAACTGGGGTAGAGCACTCAGCCGTCATTTTTCTATTGCAAGAGACGCAGGGTATCCCCTCGAGTCATGGATCTTCACTACAGTCCCTGGCAGTCACCCCGGCAACACTTCCGAAGGCCGATACAACAAGGAGCACGCATCCATGCGCAATGTTGCGGAAAGATGTATTGAAGTGTTGAAGAGCAAGTTCCGCTGCTTGTAGCACTTTTGAACGATTCTCTACAACCCCGATCGAGCAGCACGAATCAGTTATGCTTGCGTTGCTCTCCAAAACAAAGCGTTGGACGCGGGGGACTGGACCATGAATGAGTGTGTTGGGGACATGCCACCAGTTGAGGATGACGAAGGGGAGCCAGGAAAGAGCGATGTGCTCACACCGCGCAATGTGCTGTTCAGAGAACAGCAGCAACGCAGCGCTGTCCTTGGTCTTTTTTGTAGTACACAGAAACGGTAAGTTTTTATGTTTTCATATCACACACATATTTATTTTTACTGATTCTAGTGCATCTAGATATCATAGGGCCATGTTTGCCACATTTGAATACACAAAGTACTTACTCGTGCTTCAACATGATGCATGGTGGCAATGTGAAAATGCAGCAATTTCTTTATATGTCATAATAAATAGGCAATGGATATATCATATCAGTAATCTCAGTCATATCAGTAATCTCAGTCACAACAGACTGGATCGGAGTTAACATATATGAGCGGCACCCTCTGCTCAATGTTACCATAAAAAATTGTAGGAACAATGCAGCAACGTCACAGAACTTCTTTCAACAAAACGCATAAAAATTGCAGATATACATTAGGAACATGTTGCAAGAACACATGATACATAGATCCGTCTCTTCTCATAGTTATTGACTACTAGCATTCAATTGTACACACCAGGCTTGCACCGACCACAATGTCTCGCCGGCTTTTTGTTCATTGTCTATCATTGTATAAATATTCAAATAACATTTATTTTGATTTGAATTCTCGACTGCAGTTATACTGCAATGCTACAAAATACGTAAATCAAAGCAGCAAATAACATGCGCGATGTTTTGATGACTTACGCGATGAATAATTGGCTCAGCAATCTCACTGCTCTCCAAGCATACCACGTTCAAAATTGATTCCTGCAATGAGTAATTTACAACGTAAACTAGATGAAAAGAGTCGCTGGCATGTTGCTTTGATGATAACGATATACATTTGTGAAACTGTGCGGCATACCCACTTACTAGTTTAGTGATCTCAATAAGACCTAATTGTAGCTGTTGTATCCTAGCCTCATTTCGCTGAAATGATCATATCACAGTGTAAGTAATTTGCAGCAGGTAAACATGCTTCTTAAAAATTAAAGCGAGCTGCGAAACAGTGTGAGGCTTAAAGATGTCACAGTGCAACACTATGGTGTAATGCTACATAAAAAGCGCAGTCAGCTAGAAAACAGTGAGGCAACACAAATATCCCAGTGCTAAAAACATTCACGAAAATCCCGGCTATACGCTCATAGTCTCTGTGTGGATGACTAGACACATTAAAATGGGGGGGGGGGGGAGGGGGACGCTGCCTCAGGAGCAGTTCGAACATAAATTGAGAAACGCATATATCGAACATCAAAACAGATGAAAGGCATGTGAAGAAAAAAATGCTGTACTCGTTGTACAAAGTAAATGCTAACCTAAAGCTAGTAATATGTACTAAATGCAAACAAACAACGTATAAAATAGAACATGGATAGCAACACGTAAACATATCAAACCCAACAAACCAATAATGTATGATAAAAATTTAAAACATTGAAAACATGAAAATTTAAAATTAACTATGTATCTCTTTCCCGCAGAGGACCCTCAGGCGTGGTCCGCGCCAAGGATTGGACCGCCTGCAGGACGCTCTCCTGCACCGCTGCCGCCCTCTCCTGTGCTGCTGCCATACGCCGTGCCGAGGAAGCGATGCGGGTGGCTCACCTTTTGATCTACCGCAGCATCTGATATAAATCATCATGGTGGAAATGTTTGCATGAGCTGCTGATGAACTCTCGACCATCTCTTGACTCGAAGCTGCTGCTGCTGCCAAGAATTGCATCGTGCACAACAATTTCCTTTCAGTTGAAAATCCACTGGCCTGGTGGCATCCTTTGAAAGTGTGAAAAGAGAGAGAGAAACGAAAAAAAGGAAGGCAGGGAGGTTAACCAGATGCTCGTATCCGGTATGCTACCCTACACTGAGGATGTGGAATAGGGGGTTGAAAGAGAAAGGTAGAGTTAAAAAATGAATGAGAAAAAAAAAGTGTGAAGCTTCGTGTACAAGCTATGCCCTCTCCGTTTGGATAAACAAACATTTCTTTGCACTACTCTTCAATAATCTCTTCAAATGCATCTCTTAACACTTTTTGCCCTGCAGTTCATTATTGCAAATGTCAGATACAGTGCCTTCAATACAATGCATGGTTTTTATTTTCAGCCCAAGTTGATTTCAGTCATCATACTAGAGCATGAAGAAAGTTCACGCCGTTTATGTAAATTGTAAACAAAGGGTCTACTCACATCAAGCCACTGCTCGTTCTGCTCGAGGCTCCAGTCGCACTGCGAAGACACCCGCAACAAGGTGTCGGCACGCCGTGGCCTCTGTTGGCGGCGAGGCCGCACAGGAGGCTGAGAGACTGAAAACATGCAGCATTTTCGTCACCGCATGCTCCGGTAGGTTTCAGGTGTAAGGCCAAGTTGTGGATTATTGGGCAATTGGAATAACATACGAAAGGTCATTTTCTCTAATCACTTTGATGATCAATAAGTTACCCGGTGCAGCGGGCGGGCTTTCAGCGTCACTAGGGGGGGAGGGGGGCTTCTGTAGAGTAAAGAATAAATGTTTATGAACTGGGGGCACATACGTCCCATAATCAATGAAACACTAAGTTCTCAGATGCTTACCTGTCACTGTGTCACTGCCACCTGCAGCCGCTTCAGTGGCTTCCACCTCCACTGCAGCAGCGGGAACACCCGCCTGCTGGAAAGTGCTCACATAGAAAGGGTAGCGCAAAAACTCGGGGAAAAAAGGACAGTAGAGACAGAGCGTTGACTAACAACTGAAAAATTTTAATGCCATCACTTGTGCATATACGTGTACTTAAAGTGTGATTGAGAGGAGGTTTAGAAGCAAGAAAAGATGACTTGTTTTAACCAGCGATAAAAACAGCAAACGATAAAATAATTAAAGGAACTCGTGCAAGCGTGATGAGTGAAATCATCAGGTCATGGAAAGCAAATGACACGGAAAATAAAAAAAAGCCTCCAAGATAACTAATTTTCTTTGAGCGCAAGACCTCCTGTGTTAAGCAAGGCTACGTGTTTGTGCTTGTTAATGCCGTGGTTCCTATCGACGTTGAGCATGTTCTGTAGAAAGGACCGAAATTCAGTTAGGAGCACTGTCTTAAACCCAGTGCCTCCTCTCCCTGGTCCTTCAAGTGGCTGATTGTTGTGGGGAAAATGAGAAAGATCGAGTTATTTTCGAAAGGGTTGAGTGCTTGACACGATGCACGTTTTCTCATCGTTCGATAGATCAGCCCCTTAAGAAGATTTCAAGGACGCTGAATATACTGCAGTTAACATTACTGGAAACAGACAAGGAAAGAAGCTTCGCTTTCCTACTGAACACTCTGTTTCGAGAAAAGTCACAATTGGCAATAGTGAAGAACTTCAAGGACGTACCCTTTGAGGCTTCAAAACAGAAACGACGTGCACTTCAACTGCTAGAGAAATTGAACCTGCAGAACCTCAAGGCAAGGACAAAGAAAGAAGAAAAAGGCTTCCTCGAAGTCTTTTTTTTTTACCGTGAAAAGTCACAACCCGATGTTCGCTTTCATTCCATTGTTTCTGAAGTCGCTACCTGGCACGCCACGTGAGCCGATACATATAAAGGCACCTTCAATTTTGGTGAAGGATAATTCCTTTGTCATCCGCAAGTATGAGGACTTCTTGCTGCACTTACATGGTTTGAAATCTGGCTCTTTTAACGGCTTTTCAGTCGGCATTGATGAACTTTATTATTCTGTGCCGCATGAAGGACTTCTGCAGGCTTTTCGAGATAGGGTTCAGGAATATGGTGAACTTCAGTTCTCAGGTAAAGCAGGTGTTGCTGCTGATGGCATTGTTAAACTCTTAGAGTTCTATTTGTCTTCTACATTTTGATAAGTTTCATGTTTAAAAGAAGGGCGTATGCATTGATTCAGCTGTGGCTCCTGTGTTGTGTGACCTTTTCTTGTCGGTCGCTGGTTGCCGCATTCAGGACAAATTGCAAGCACCGCAGGTTATCGAGATCACGAAGTATGTGGGATTTTCTAATAATATTGAATGATGTTGATGACCTTGACATAGTCACCCAGGACGTTTTCATGTGTTTCTGAGTGAAAGTCAATGCCTGAAATTTATGCATTAAAAGCCTGATAAGCGAGTGCTGCAATTTCTTGATATTGGCTTGCTTTTTGGCGATAATCACATCTGTTGGAAGTATATTCCTAGATTCAAGAAACCCTTGTTTCGTCTTGACAGCGCCCATTCGAAGCTTGTTAGGCGAAGCATTGCTGTGAAATGTCTGAATTCAGCCCTGAATAAGTCGTGTGTTCACGTCATCTCATCTAGCTTTAATGCACAGGTTACCAGATTGAAGCAGGAGGGCTAACCTTCTGAATTTATTTCTGCGGTGTGGGAGACCCTGCTACGGAACATGAAACGCAATCAAACAATAGAAAAAGATGGTAGCAAAAAGAAGAAGCATGCGCAAGTTATCCTATATGTTCACAAATTCTCGCATAACTTGAATACAATTGCATCGAAGCATGACGTGCAAGTTGTACTGTCCGCGCCCTACAAACTCTCGAGGTGATGGGGCATGGCTTACAGAGGAAAACGCCCTGGGTGTACAACAAAACACACGAACAAGTTCACAGATTTTATTTCCAATGTAGTTTATAGGTTTTTTTAGGTTGTGGACTTGAGTACATTGGTCAAAGTGGCAGCTGTTTTAATGAAAGGGCAAAAGAGCATGACTATAATGTACGAAATACGACCAGTGGTTTTTGGCTGACCATTGCAGGTGTTGCAGCTCTCCTGACTTTCGTAGTACCCGGTTTTTCAAAACTGGGAGCGATAAGATAGAGCGCGAGATTGTCGAGGCTTTCTTCATTCATGAAGCAGGTGACAAGTGCGTGAGCAGGCCTTCCATATCCTTGTGTGACGCTGAAATTAGTTATCTTAGAGGCTTTCTTTGATTATCCGTGGCATTTGCTTTTCATGATCTGATGCATTTCACTCATCACGTTTGCGAGAGTTCCTTTGAAGATTTTATCGTTTGCTGTTTTTATCGCTGGTTAACACCAGCCTTCTTTTCTTTCTTCTAAACCTCCTCTCAATCACACTTTAGGCACATATATATGCACAGGTCATGGCAATTAAATATTTCAGTTGTTAGTCAGTGCTCTGTCTCTACTGTTCTTTATGTTGAGATTCTTATGTTAGGAGACTTAATGTTAGAAGACTTTATGTTGGGATCCAACTGTTTATTTGGGCGAACCTGTGCCCCGTAAACGGAAAGTCTAATTACAGTCGCAGTGTTGCACAGATAGCAGGTAATGGAGCGTCGGCCGTCGATCAACTTCTGACAAGCGGTGAAGTGCATCGGCATTTATACTCTTGCCATCGAATGTTCTAGTGTTGTCGCTGGCGGTGACGTAGGTTCCAGAATAATCTGTACAGTTTGTGGAGTGGCCGTGGTCTTATCGAAATGATCTACTACAGAGCTGAAGCTTCTCGAAAAGCAAGCGTGGTTTGCGCTGAGAATTGTGTAATATATTGGGGTGACAACAAAACTTGAGAAACGGAATGGGGCATTATGTATGCGTATATTGACCATGGTCGTATTCTGTGATAGTTACAATATCTATAGTTCCAGCCCCATTTTCTATCTCGATAAGGGAACTTTACTTTAATTTAGAATTAAGAGATATTTCGCGTTGCGTGCACTTTTATACTACATCCAGTGCTTGATTAAATACATTCATTTTAATATTTATATATACACCTATAAGCTAGCAGGGCTTTTTGGTCGACGAGACAATGATAAGATAACGTTATCATAAATATATAGAGCATAACAGGTAACATGCGCAGGAGAAAAAAGCGCGCGCATACACGCAAAAAACTTGACACAGTCTATGTGGTAATAAAAAAAATTGCAGCATATCCACGCAGTGAATGGTGGAGAGTGGGGCGAAGCATTCGTCCGTCCATTCGTCCTTGCTTCCGTCCGTCGATGCGTCCATCTGTGTGATCGTCCATGCGTCCATCCACCAGTCCGTGCGTGCGTCATTCCGTCCCTGCATTCGTCCAGGCATCCGCCCCTGCGTCCGTTCATGCGTACATCTATGCATCTGTTTGTGTGTTCGTTCGTCCATCTATTCAACACTACAAGTACCGCCATCTTGTATCTTTTCATCATATATTCCCCATATAGAAACACCGCCATCCAGCGAACATTCCAAGGACTAAACGAGAGGTGGCACATGCACACTATCTTACGGTTTGCGCTTTGGGTCTACTTCTTACCTTTAACCACCTCGAGTTCATGGTATATACTAGTTCATTATATTCATGGCACTGCGGCTCAACGCTCGCAAAACCTGTCTAAAACTAAGGAGGTTACACCCTGCGAGTATAACGTAGCAACCCTTTCTTGTCAGATAGTGCTGAATGTACATGCTAATGGCTGCTAATGGGGATCGCAGCGTGCGCGTTAACTAATAGCCGAATGCTTCTGTCTCTCATTCCCTCTTAGCAGCGATTGACATGTACATTAAGCAATATTTTTTATTGTTCAACAACGCACAGAAGAAACATGTCACCGGCACCACATTGGAGGTCATAATGTCATACTTGTTACACACTACAATGACTACGAGGGACGAACGGGTGCCGCTATAAAGAGCTTCACCCCTAAAATGCTCCGATAAATCAAACTGATACACACATATATGTTAACTTGATATAATATAGTTCATATATAGCCAATACTTATAATAATAAGTGCATTACACCACTTCGCAGGGAAACAATAATTATGTATAATTAGTAATAATCATATGAATCTGTGTCAGGACATGCACATTAAAAATTCATCTTGATACATTGCCACAGATTAATTTCTTAATAAATGCTAGGAAAAATGAATGATTTTTGCTCGAATGCTGCATGTAAATGATGCGTTGTTTAATCACGCTACGTACGGAGGAAAGTGAATTCCTTGCGAATAAATGAATGAGTACATGCTAGCTCTCAGTTTAAAACAACTAAGGCGAATATATTTTATTTTCAATATTGAAAATAAGCATGTCGTGAAAGAGAACCTAAAGAATCACGGCTTAGATTGCATGTGGCTGTGGCTGATGTGAAATTCTGAACAAACTGCATGCATGAGCATTGATCGAAGGTGTGCTTGTCAAATTTAACTATATGACAAAATCGGTGTCAGGCCTCTTGTATGTGGCCCTTCACAAGCATGCCAATACGAATGAACGCCTCGTGTCTGTCAAAGTGATATTTTTTGCGCTTTGTTAAGTGTGAATCTATATGAAGGTATATTTGTACAGCACTTCGTCGATTTGAAACAGGACAATTTAGGGCTAAGTTACGCACACACTTTCATTTCCAACGTTTTCACCTCGGGTTAAATCAGTGTAATTTCAAGTCCAGCCCGTGTATCAGAGCGAGAATTATATTTAGAGACCAAGTTTGTGGTGATTTGACGTGATTACCTTGAGCTATTGCGCATATAAGTATGATAACTAGCCTGCCAACGTGTCCAGTCACTGTACGTTGTTTAATAGGTGGTGACAGTCACCAGTCCACCTAGTTGACAAATTGGGACCCCTTGGAATACACGTTGTTATCGCGGAGGCTCGCGTTTACACTACGCGAGGGCGCAAATAGTCTAAAACTATTTAGTAGAAGTTTTCAAAGATTCTGGTACGGCCATGGTGGTCGAAGGCCTAAAAATGAGCGTGCCCAGCTCTTGCAGCAAAAACAATAATAAAGATTATACAATTAACTTGGTTCTTATTAACTACAGTTGTGGCTCTCCTGTGCGCTGTAAAGAAATTCATAATATATTATGCAGTTAATATTCGCCTGTATGCCTTGAAGCTAGTTGTTCAGAATTCGTTTACGCGTTTAAGTAAACGCCGTTAAATACTTTGCACAACTTGTTTCTCTTGCAGTGGCAAGATACATCTTACGCAACAAATTTCTTGGTTAAAAAAAATTTTGCAGCGAGCCGTGTTGCTGTAGCTGCAACAAAAAATTACAGAAAACATTTTTGGCTGAATTCATTGCAACAAATTTTGCTGCGAAGTGCAGATGTGCATGCGCGATATGTAGACCGAGATATCTTTCAGATATTATTCAGTAGAAATTGAAAAGTTTTGCACCAATACATAGCACAGGAAACCTTTGTCTTTTTTGTCCAACTTTATAATTGCTGATATTCTTTTAACTTTCTCGCAAGTGTGGTATACTCATTTTCTTTTTCAATGATGTAACTCATACATGCCGGATGTCGTGCTTCTACTCCCGTACTCTTAAATGAATGACTCCCCCAGATTTTGTGAAGCACTTGTTTAGACTGTGCATGGCAGCCCACACTGCAGGCGTACTAATGAATACAGATTTTTATGAGGGTATCAAACACCGCAGTAGATAAAATTTAGAGAAGGCAAAAGACACCTATGTTGTGTCTGACATTCTCTCCTCCACCTTTTCTTTATGGTGCTGTTCAATTTCTCCCCCATCAATTGTTGCACAACTTAATCCAGTCCAATGCTAATGCAGCACACACCTCAGCTAAATGTGCCGCTGAAAAACAGCCCTAACTTGCCACAGAATATTTTGGCCCTTTTTCACATCTTAAGATTGCTTGGCATAGTCATATGCTGAGGAATGACTGAAGAAAGCAGTCACGAAAAATATACTTATTTTGAGGATGGTAAAAATGCAATTTTGCTTCCCACCTTGGTCTCAGCTGCTTTTATTTGGTTCTATGATGACACAAACGCATGACTGTGCTCATTCTCGAGTTAGTAAGAACGTAATTGTAGTTCAAAAATGGCAGAGGCTGGATAAAAACAGAGGCCTCGCTAGCTCAGTGAGGTGGCCCCATCCTAAGAACTGCATTAGCAATTTGTCAATCTCTACTCCTTCCTACATGTACCTCTAACTTGAAGAAGAGAGGTTTGTGTGTGTGCGTGCGTGTGTGTGTATGTGTGTGTGTGTGTGTGTGCATGTGTTTGTGTGTAAGGCGAAATAAAATATATTCGCCTTAGTTGTTCTTAACTGAGAGCTAGCATGAACTCATTAATTTATTCGCATGAATTCACTTTCCTTAGTACGTAGCGTGATTAAGCAACGGATGATTTACAAGCAGCATTCGAGCAAAAATCATTCATTTTTCCTAGCATTTATTAAGACATTAATGTGTTGCAATGTATCAAGATGAATTTTTAATCGTCATGTGCTGGCGCAGAGTCATATGATCATTACTAATTGAACATAAATAATGCTCCCTAGAGCAGTGGTGTAATGCACTTATTATTATAAGTATTGGCTATATATGAACTGTAATATACCATGTTAACATATATGTGTGTATCAGTTTGATTTATCAGAGCATTTTAGGGGCGAAGCTCTTTATAGCGGCACCCGTTCATCCCTCGTAGCCATTGTAGTGTTTAACAAGTCTAACATTTTGACCTCCGAGTTGGTGCCGGTGAGATATTTCTTCTGTGCGTTGTTGAACAATAAAAGATATTGCTGAATGTACATGTCAATGGCTGCTAAGAGGGAATGAGAGACAGAAGCATTCGGCTATTAGTTAACGTGCACGCTGTGATCCCCATTAGCGGCCATCAGCATGTACATTGAGCCCTATCTGACAAGAAAGGGCTGCTACGTAATCCTCGCAGGGTGTAACCTCCTTAGTTTCAGACAGGTTTAGCGAGCATTGAGCTGCAGTGCCATGAATATAAAGAACTACTATATACCATGACCTCGAGGTGGTTAAAGGTGAGAAGTAGACCCGAAGCGCAAACCGTAAGATAGTGTGCGTGTGCAACCTCTCGTTTAGTCCTTGTAATGTCCGCTGGATGGCGGTGTTTCTATATGGGGAATATATGATGAAAAGATACGAGATGGTGGTACTTGTAGTGTTGAATAGATGGACGAACGGATACACAAACAGATGCATAGATGTACGCATGAACGCCCCGCCGTGGTGGTCTAGTGGCTAAGGTAATCGGCTGCTGACCCACAGGTCGCGGCTTCAATGCCCGGCTGCGGCGGCTGCATTTCCGATGGAGGCGGAAATGGTGTAGGCCCGGTGCTCAGATTTGGGCGCACGTTAAAGAACCCCAGGTGGTCGAAATTTCTGGAGCCCTCCACTACGGCGTCTCTCATTACCATATGGTGGTTTTGGGACGTTAAACCCCACAAATCAATCATGTACGCATGAACGGACGCAGGGGCGGATGCCTGGACGAATGCAGGGACGGAATGACGCACGCACCGACTGGTGGATGGACGCATGGACGGTCACACAGATGGACGCATCGACGGACGGAAGCAAGGACGAATGGATGGACGAATGCTTCGCCCCACTCTCCGCCATTCACTCCGTGGATATGCTGCAATTTTTTTTATTACCACATGGACTGTGTAAAGTATTTTTGCGTGTATGCACGCGCTTTTTTCTCCTGCACATGTTACCTGTTATGCTCCATATATTTATGATAACGTTATCTTATCATTGTCTCGTCGACCAAAAAGCCCTGGTAGCTTATAGGTGTATAAAGAAATATTAAAATGGATGTATTTATTCAAGCGCTGGATGCAGTATAAAGGTGCACGCAACGCAAAATATCTCTTAATTCTAAATCAAAGTAAACTTCCCTTATCGAGATAGAAAACGGGGCTGGAACTATAGATATTGTAACAATCACAGAATACGACCATGGTCAATATACGCATACATATTGCCCCATTCCGTTTCTCAAGTTTTGTTGTCACCCTAATATATTACACAATTCTCAGCGCAAACCGCGCTTGCAGTTTTCGAGAAGCTTCAGGTCTGTAGTTGATCATTTCGATAAGGCCACGGCCACTCCGCAAACTGTACAGATTATTCTGGAACCTACGTCACCGCCAGCGACAACGCTAGCACATTCGATGGCAAGAGTATAAATGCCGATGCACTTCACCGCTTGTCAGTAGTTGATCGACGGCCGACGCTCCATTACCTGCTATCTGTGCAACACTGCGACTGTAATAAGACTTTCCGTTTACCGGGCACAGGTTCGCCCAAATAAACAGTTGGATCCCAACATAAAGTCTTCTAACATTAAGTCTCCTAACATAAGAATCCCAACATAAAGAACAGTAGAGACAGAGCACTGACTAACAAATGAAATATTTAATTGCCATGACCTGTGCATATATATGTGCCTAAAGTGTGATTGAGAGGAGGTTTTGAAGGAAGAAAAGAAGGCTGGTGTTAACCAGCGATAAAAACAGCAAACGATAAAATCTTCAAAGGAACTCTCGCAAACGTGATGAGTGAAATGCATCAGATCATGAAAAGCAAATGCCACGGATAATCAAAGAAAGCCTCTAAGATAACTAATTTCAGCGTCACACAAGGATATGGAAGGCCTGCTCACGCACTTGTCACCTGCTTCATGAATGAAGAAAGCCTCGACAATCTCGCGCTCTATCTTATCGCTCCCCATTTTGAAAAACCGGGTACTACGAAAGTCAGGAGAGCAGCAACACCTGCAATGGTCAGCCAGAAAACCACTGGTCGTATTTCGTACATTATAGTCATGCTCCTTTGCCCTTTCATTAAAACACCTGCCACTTTGATTGATTGATTGATATGTGGGGTTTAACGTCCCAAAACCACTATATGATTATGAGAGACGCCGTAGTGGAGGGCTCCGGAAATTTAGACCACCTGGGGTTCTTTAACGTGCACCCAAATCTGAGCACACGGGCCTACAACATTTCCGCCTCCTGCCACTTTGACCAATGTACTCAAGTCCACAACCTAAAAGAAACCTATAAACTACATTGGAAATAAAATATGTGAACTTGTTCGTGTGTTTTGGTGTACACCAAGGGCGTTTTCCTCTGTAGGCCATGCCCCATTACCTCGAGAGTTTGTAGAGCGCGGACAGTACAACTTGCACGTCATGCTTCGATGCAATTGTTTTCAAGTTATGCGAGAATATTTGAACATATAGGATAACTTGCGCATGCTTCTTCTTTTTGCTACCATCTTTTTCTATTGTTTGATTGCGTTTCATGTTCCGTAGCAGGGTCTCGCACACCGCAGAAATAAATTCAGAAGGTTAGCCCTCCTGCTTCAATCTGGTAACCTGTGCATTAAAGCTAGATGAGATGACATGAACACACGACTTATTCATGGCTGAATTCAGACATTTCACTGCAATGCTTCGCTTAACAAGCTTCGAATGGGCGCTGTAAAGGCGTAACAAGGGTTTCTTCAATCTAGGAATATACTTCCAACACATGTGATTATCGCCAAAAAGCAAGCCAATATCAAGAAATTGCAGCACTCGCTTATCAGGCTTTTAATGCATAAATTTCAGGCATTGACTTTCACTCAAAAACACATGAAAACGTCATGAATGACTATGTCAAAGTCATCAACATCATTCAATATTACTAGAAAATCCCACATACTTCATGATCTCGATAACCTGCGGTGCTTGCAATTTGCCCTGAATGCGGCAACCAGCGACCGACAAGAAAAGATCACACAACACAGGAGCCACAGCTGAATCAATGCATACGCCCTTCTTTTAAACATGAAACTTATCGAAATTCACAACTGTAGAAAACAAATAGAACTCTAAGAGTCTAACAATGTCATCAGCAGAAACACCTGCTTCACCTGAGAACTGAAGTTTACCGTATTCCTGAACCCTATCTCGAAAAGTCGCAGCAGTCCTTCATGTGGCGCAGAATAATAAAGTTCTTCAATGTCGACTGAAAAGCCGTTAAAATAGCCAGATTTCAAACCTTGCAGGTGCAGCAAGAAGTCCTCAGACTTGTGGATGACAAAGGAATCATCCTTCACTAAAACTTTAAGGTGCCTTTGTATGTAACGGCTCACGTGGCGTGCCAGGTAGCGACTTTACAAACAATAGAACAAAACGGAACATCGGGTTTGTGACTTTTAACGGTAAAAAAGACTTAAAGGAAGCCTTTTTCTTCTTTCTTTGTCCTTGCCTTGAGGTTCTGCAGGTTCAATTCCTCTAGCAGTTGAAGTGCACGTCGTTTCTGTTTTGAAGCCTCAAAGGGTACGTCCTTGAAGTTCTTCACTATTGCCAATTGTGACTTTTCTCGAAACAGAGTGTTGAGTAGTACAGCGAAGCTTCTTTTCTTGTCTGTTTCCAGTAATGTTAACTGCAGTTTCTTCAGCGTCCTCAAAATCTTCTTGAGGGGCTGATATATCGAACGATGAGAAAACGTGCATCGTGTCAAGCACTCAACCCTTTCGGGAATAACTCGATCTTTCTCATTTTCCCCACAACAATCAGCCACTTGACGGACCCGGGAGAGGAGGCCCCTGGGTTTAAGACGGCGCTCATAACTGAATTTCGGTCCTTTCTCCAGAACATGCTCAACGTCGTCAGGAACCACGGCATTACCAAGCACAAACACGTTGCCTTGCTTAACACAGGACGCCTTGCGCCCAAAGAAAATTAGTTATCTTAGAGGCTTTCTTTGATTTTCCGTGTCGTTTGCTTTTCATGACCTGATTCATTTCACTTATCACGCTTGCACGAGTTCCTTTAAAGATTTTATCGTTAAATCCAGTCTTCTTTTCTTTTTTCTAAACCTCCTGTCAATCGCACTTTATGTACATATATATGCACAGGTGATGGCAATAAAATATTTCAGTTGTTAGTCAGCACTCTGTCTCTACTGTCCTTTTTTCCCGAGTTTTTGCGCTACCTTTTCCATGTGAGCACTTTCAAGCAGGCGGGTGTTCCCGCTGCTGCAGTGGAGGTGGAAGCCACTGAAGCGGCTGCAGGTGGCAGTGACACAGTGACACGTAAGCATCTGAGAACTTAGTGTTTTTATTGATTATGGGACGTATGTGCCCCCCGTTCATAAACTTTTAATCATTACTCTACAGAAGCCCCCTCCCCCCCAAGTGACGCTGAAAGCCCACCCGCTGCACCGGGTAACTTATGGATCATCAAAGTGATTAGGGAAAATGACCTCTCGTATGTTATTCCAATTGCCCAATAATCCACAACTTGGCCATACACTTGAAGCCTACTGGAGCATGCGGTGACGAAAATGCTGCATGTTTTCAGTCTCTCAGCCTCCTGTGCGGCCTCGCCGCCGACAGAGGCCACGGCGTGCCGACACCTTGTTGCGGGTGTCTTCGCAGTGCGACTGGAGCCTCGTGCAGAACGAGCAGTGGCTTGATGTGAGTAGACCCTTTGTTTACAATTTACATAAACGGCGTGAACTTTCTTCATGCTCTAGTATGATGACTGAAATCAACTTGGGCTGAAAATAAAAACCATGCATTGTATTGAAGGCACTGTATCTGACATTTGCAATAATGAACTGCCGTGCAAAAAGTGTCAAGAGATGCATTTTAGCAGATTATTGAAGAGTAGTGCAAGCAAATGTTTGTTGATCCAAACAAAGAGGGCATAGCTTGTACGCGAAGCTTCACACTTTTTTTTCTCATTCATTTTTTAACTCTCCCTTTCTCTTTCAACCCCCTATTCCCGATCCCCAGTGTAGGGTAGCATACCGGATACGAGCACCTGGTTAACCTCCCTGCCTTCCTTTTTTTCGCTTCTCTCTCTCTTTTCACACTTTCAAAGGATGCCACCAGGCCAGTGGATTTTCAACTGAAAGGAAATTGTTGTGCACGATGCAATTCTTGGCAGCAGCAGCAGCTTCGAGTCAAGAGATGGTCGAGAGTTCATCAGCAGCTCATGCAAACATTTCCACCATGATGATTTATATCAGATGCTGCGGTAGATCAAAAGGTGAGCCACCCGCATCGCTTCCTCGGCACGGCGTATGGCAGCAGCACAGGAGAGGGCGGCAGCGGTGCAGGAGAGCGTCCTGTAGGCGGTCCAATCCTTGGTGCGGACCACGGCTGAGGGCCCTCCGCGGGAAAAAAATACATAGTTAATTTTAATTTTTCATGTTTTTAATGTTTTAAATTTTCATCATACATTATTGGTTTGCTGGGTTTGATATGTTTGCGTGTCTGTCCAAGTTCTATTTTATACGTTGTTTGTTTGCATTTAGTACATATTACTAGCTTTAGCTTAGCATTGACTTTGTACAACGAGTACAGCATTTTTTCTTCACATGTCTTTCATCTGTTTTGGTGTTCGATATATGCGTTTCTCAATTTATGTTCGAACTGCACTGAGGCAGCGTCTCCCTCCCCCCCCCCCCAAATCTTAAATGTGTCTAGTCATTCACACTGAGACTATGAGTGTATAGCCAGGATTTTCGTGAATGTTTTTAGCACTGTGATATTTGTTTTGCCTCACTGTTACAAGCTGCCACTTTAGCGTCACCAGCGCGAAGTCGGCGACGGGAATGACAGCAGGTTGGTTCGTTCTGTACGCAAGCAGAGACAGTGAAGAGATCAGAGACGTGAGAAAACAAAACAAACTTTACTCTAGTGATATTGCAGCACACGGGATCTAGTGCACTTCAATACAACTAACAAAATACATCAACACTTGATACAACAAAAAAAACATAAAAACAATAAATCAGCTTACGCAAGAGATCTATTACAAACTACACAAACTAACAACAATAGAACTACGGAGGAGAAAGTTCGAAGAGTTAAACAAGTGAAGGCATACATGTGATGACCGGCAGCGTTGTGTCCCCGATGATCGGATGCGAGAAGTCGAAAAGAGTTCTGGCACGACTGCGATGTCGGCGGTGTTGCTACGCTGGTGGCTCCGGGAGGCTAGTGCTTGCAGGTGACTTCGAGCAGGTTGAGCTAACTCGAAGCAAAGTCCCGATGTCTACGTTGCAGACGTTAATATCATGCCACAACTAGACGGACGGCTAAGTTTAGGTGGCCAGCGGATACAGAACCACACTAAAAACTTCTAGAAGAGATGCTTGTGGATCTGTTTCTACACCATGTTGGTCAGCGACTAGTCTGCCTAGCAGGGCAAAATCCTGCGCTTAAATCCCCCTCGTGTCTCCTCGCTCTCTTCCTTGGGGACAAGAGACCTCTACATGAGTCCCATCATGCGCATTTAATTGATAGAAACTCCGCCCCAAAATATTTTGACCCCCCCGCTTTATAATTGGGAGAGGGCTCTCTACTTGCGAGAGTGACAACCTGTTGGGTTGTTGTCATACGGCTTGGCCACCAAAGGGTTTCCCACGCTTTTACCCGTGGGAAACGGTCAGACTGTTTGGCTCTCAGGCGGTGCGTCCCTTAGCCTAATCCTTAGTCGGGGTACATCGCGGCCTTCCACGACCTCGCAGACGCCGCTGCAGTTAGAAAAGGATCAATCGTCGACGGCGACGTTCCAAGAAGAGCACCCCATTCTGCACTTCTCGGCTCCCTTTCGTGCGCCCGCCGTTCCCACGGTCAGCGGGGAAGTACGGCGCCCGTTTTTCGCCGTGACGCGGGGCCGCCAAAAATGGTCGTCCGTGACATTGCCCCCCCCCACTTTCAGATTGTTATTCACAACATTGGCTCACACGGAGGGGACTTTTTTGACAACAAGGAACAAAACACCACCAACAAGGGAGACATTAGGACTGTCCCTCTAATACACAACATAAATAGGCAGAGTGCATCAAAGTAATAACAAAAGGAAAAAAAGCAATTGTTAGAGTACCAGATTCATTTACACGCAACAATATCAATGCGTCATGCAAACAAGAAAAAGAAATAGCCGTGTACGGCAGCCATCAATACAGAATACAATGCACGAATGAATACTACGAACAAAACGAAACAGGTGGGCTCCTCTACTATAGTGAAATCCTTCAATGTGCATTACAACATGTAAAAACAGCCAATGCACCAAGCAAAAAGAAAATAACTCAAAATACACTTCTTGTACAATGAAATATGTACATACAAACAGAAAACAAACGATGAAAGGAAAAAAATAACATGCTCATAGACCTCAAGAACTATATCCGGCTCAAGTAATCGGCTCCCACGTTTCCGCTACCCTTAATATGCGTAATAATGAACTGGTACTCTTGGAGCAGTAAACTCCATTGAAGTACTCGAGCGTTCAGCTGTTTTGCCTGTTGGATATAACTCAGAGGCTGGTGGTCTGTCTGGACACAAAAATGTACTCCATATAAGTACATGGAGAATTTCTGAATTCCCCATACCAACGCAAGACATTCGCGTTCGATGGTACTATGAGAAGCCTCCCGTGGAAGCAGCTTTCGGCTGGCATAAGCTGTGGGGTAGAGCTTGCCTTCGTGGGCCTGCATGAGCACGGCTCCGAGACTTGTGTCCGATGCGTCCGTTCGAAGTACGAATAGTTGGTGCAAATTTGGTAGCCGTAGTATCGGCTCCGTAGAGACATGTTGTTTGAGACTTTGAAAAGCCTCCTCGTGGGCTTCTGTCCATTTCACCGAGTTAGCTTCGCCCTTCCGGGTTAAATCTGTAAGGGAAGCGCTGACTTCTGCGTAATTCGGTTTAAATTCCCGATAGTACCCGGTCAAACCGAGGAAGGCGCGCACTTGTCGCTTGGTTGAAGGACGTGGTGCAGCTTCGATCTTGTCGAGTGTTTTCCCCAGTGGTCGCAATCTAACCAAGCCAACTCGGTGTCCCAAGAAGTCGATTTCTTCCACACCAACTTCGCATTTACTGGGGCGCACTGTAAGCCCGGCCCTCTGTATGCGCTCAAAAAGCAGTCCCAGAGACCTCAGGTGCTCTTCCCGTGTCTCGGTGGCTACCAGTACATCAACGTAGTAGTGGTACACACCGGGTATACCTTCTGCAGCCTTCCGCATCAACTTAGCAAATACAGCAGGCACTGTCTTGATGCCGGATGGCATGAAGCGGAACTGATATAGTCCCGATGTCGTCGAGAAGGCCGTCTTCGCTTTGGACTTTTCGGTCAGCGGGATCTGCCAATAGCCCTTCACGAAGTCGAGCTTCGAGAAATACTTCTTCTTTCTCACTGTAGCAAACACCGCGTCAGTTCTTGTCATAGGTTCGGAGTCGGCCACCAGAACGTTGTTCAGGCGTCGAAAATCGATACACAGTCGATTTGTACCGCCGGGTTTCTTTACCAAAATGACTGGCGAATTAAAAGGTGACAGATTTCTCAATGATGCCGAGCTTCTCCATCTCCCGCACCTCTTTCTCTACACCTTCCCGCGTTGCAAAGGAAGAGGGTATTGTTTCACGTGAACGGGGTTACTCGTGGTGAGTTCGAGGTGGCAGTGGACCCAGTCAGTTTTGCCCAGGACATCCGAGAAAATATGAGCGTGTTCCCTGACAATTCTTTGTAGCGGTCCGATCTGCTGAGCGTCCAGTTTGTCGGAGAGCTTCACGTCTTCTACCCCTTCTACTTTCAGCCAGTCAGGGGTTGGAATATTCTCGTCCTCGCTCGATTCCACAACACCAAATGTCACGTTGCACACCTTGGTGGAGGGGCTGTCCTTCTCCTCGTATCTTTTCAGTAAGTTGGCGTGGAAGATTTTTCTGCCGCCAGCCGTGTCTACGACGTAGTCTGCTTCACGTTTCTTTTCCCGGACTTCAAAAGGGCCCTTCCATTGCAGCAGCAGCTTGTTCGTGTCGGTGGGAAGTAAAATCAGTACCTTGTCTCCGGGGTTGAAACTCCGCTCCTTCTCCTTTCGATTGTACAGCTTCGTGTACCGTGCTCCGGCTTTTTCCACCTCCTCGTGTGCCAGGCGGCACGTTTCCTCCAAACGGTTCCGAAGGTCGAAGACATGTTGGTACGTCGTCTTAGCTTCTTCAGTGAAGTCGGCGTTCGTCCACAGCTCCTTCAGTATCACCGAGAGTCCCCTCACATGGCGGCCGTAGAGAAGCTCGCAGGGTGAAAACCCCATACTTGCCTAGGGAACCTCCCTATAGGCAAAGAGGAGAGGTGCCAGGTAGCGGTCCTAATCTCTCGGTTTTTCTGCGCACATGCGCTTCAACATTAATTTGAAGGTGCCGTTAAATTTTTCTACCAAGCCATTCGCCACGGAGTGATATGGGGTGGTGTGGAGCTGGCGCACGGAAAGGAGCCGCGCTACTTCCTTCATCAGCTCCGATGTGAAGTTGGTGCCATGGTCGCTCAGTACCTCGCGGGGGACGCCGAATCGGCAGAACATCTCGACCAGGGCTTCGGCCACTCGCTCAGTTTCGATACTCGGGAGCGCCCCTGCGTCTGGATACCGGGTGGCATAATCCATCAAAGTCAAAATGTATCGGTACCCATGCTTTGAGGACGGGTGAATCGGTCCCACTATATCGATCGCCACATGCTTGAACGGGGTGTCGATTATGGGTGCCTTCCCCAGTGGAACATGTGGTACACGGCTCTTTGGTATGGTGCGCTGACAAATGTCACATGAGGCGACGAACCTTTTTATGTCAGCTGTGATGCCTGGCCAAAAGAACTCCTCCGAGATCCGGTCCTTGGTTTTCTGCGTGCCCAAGTGTCCTGCCATTATGCCATCGTGTGCTGTTTTAAAGCTTCTCGGTGGCAGTGCAGAACGACTAATTGGCATACAAGCCGTCCGTTGGCCTCTGTGTACTGTCGGTACAGCAGTCCCTGTTCTTGTTTGTACTCGACGCTTTCCTACTCATTTCGGCATGTTTGCTTCCTGCCGATCTTCTCAAAACGCTGTTTGAGTTTCGCATCTCCCCTCTTCTCGCAGCCATAGTTGTCTCCCGGCAATCCCACCGTGGTTCCAGGCGTACGAAGCTTGGCAAATTTTTCCGGCTGTGCATGTGCTTGGGAACGGGTGATGGCTGCTGCTACAGGCTCTTCCCTTAACTCCTTTGTCGAGACAGGTTTTTCAGTCTCCTTTCTTGGATCATTAGGACGCCTTACACCATCGATATTGCCCAGAATGAGGTCATGCAGTGGATCTTGCAGGCATAGTGCTATCAGATTGCCAGTAAAGTAGGGGGTGTCAACCTCAATCCGTGCTTCGGGCAGCATCCTCACTGTTCCGTCCACCAAGTAGACGAGTCTGCTTGTACCTGTCAGCTCGTCTTTCTTCACCTACTTCCTCCCCACGATTACTGTGTTGCACCCCGTATTCCGCAACACTGATATGTCTGTGCCTCGGAGGGTCCCTGTGGCCACTGGTAGGTTCTCGGCCAGATCTTTCGGCAGTGTCATTCTTACGGCGTTGACGACGGGGACTTTTTCGCCATTCCTAAGCTCGATATACCCGTCGCATATGAGATCCTCACGCGTTTCCCTTGGGTCGTAGAGGCACGACGCCTGGAGTGTGTTATTTGCTCCTGACCGGCAGTCGTTTGCCCTAGGACCTTTTTTTCACACTTGAAGCAGACGATGGCTACATTAGCGGCAGGTTTGTTGCGACACAAGTGCGGCGGGTGATTCGCACGATTCCAAATATAGCACCGTGGTAGTGGTGCGTGGCTGTTGCCTCCTTTCTAGTATTTCTCCTTCTCGTCCGTTATGGGACCATCTTTCTTTGTTTTCGCTATGCTTGCTCCACCCTGAGTTTCCAAAAACTGGTCTGCCAGCTCAAGCATGTCTCCCAGGGATTCCGCCCTCCTTTCTTTCAAATATAATGCCAGGTTTGAACCACATCTATGCAAAAACCTCTCTCTAATCAACAATGCGCGGAGGGACTCGAATTCTGTCTCAGTTTTGGACAGCTCCACCCATCTATCGAAGTAATGTCTTAAGCGAGCCGCGTACTGTGTTGCTGTTTTTTTTTTATTCACATACCCTAAAGGCCCTTGCCGGGCATTACATAGGGGGGGGGGGGTTACAGTAAACGGGATGAGGGTTAGGTTACATTTGAACAAATAAACAGTTGGTAACACCACTAAAGCACAGCAAATAACAATGAAACACTATCGTACAAAAAAATAATTCACTTTTTTTTTTTTTTTTTTTTTTTTTTCATACAATATTAGGTGAGCTTTTTAACATTTCTACAAAGGCGTCGAAGTTTCTTACAGACACAAAATCATGTGGTAAGTCATTCCAAAGACGGAGTGCGCACAACAGAGGCGAGTTATAGAAGATGTTTGTACGCGCATATGGAACTAAAACTTTGAAGGGGTGATCTAGGCGCGGAAAATAGTGATGGGCAGGCAATATGTAAGTGGTAGCAAATGACGAATGATTATGATAAAGTTTGTGAAAATGGGATAGCAGGGCCAGCACTCTTCTTTTCTCTAGTAATGGGAGGCTCAGTGATGCTTTGATATTAGTGATGCTCGAATGACGCAAGTAGTTTCTGGTTATGAATCGGGCAGCTTTATTTTGCATGGATTCAAGTTTGTTAATTAAGTAAATTTGATGTGGGTTCCAAATGAATGAAGCATATTCTATTTTAGACCGAACAAGTGAGGTGTATGCTGTAAGTTTTGTCTTCCAGTTAGCTTGATGTAAGTGGCGTCTAATGAATCCAAGTGTTTTAGATGCTTTAGATGTTATTGCGTCAATGTGGGCATTCCATGACAGGTCGGCGGAAAGATGGACGCCTAAGTACTTTATTGATGAAACGTGTTCTATTGGCATTGCATTAATGAGATAGGAATTGATCGGGGGCTGGGTAGTATTCGTAAAAGTTATTACTTTTGTTTTGGAAGCGTTAATTTTCATTTGCCATTGATCGCACCAAGTAGCGATGCTATCAAGGTCTTTTTGTAAAGCAGTGTGGTCGTTTGGGTTAGTAATCTTTCTATAAATCACACAGTCGTCGGCAAATAAGCGAGTAGTAGATGCCAGATTTTTAGAAATGTCGTTAATGTAGATGAGAAACAGTATCGGTCCAAGTACAGAGCCTTGGGGTACCCCGGATTTAACTTGAATCAATGTAGATGAACAATCATTTACAGTCACGAATTGATAACGATTACACAAAAAGTTATTTATCCAAGTGGTAACGTTTCGGTTTATCTTAAGGCAGTCTAGCTTCATTAATAGACGACTGTGGGGAACTTTGTCAAATGCTTTGGCAAGGTCGATAAATACGGCATCAATTATTGTAGACGCATGAACGGCATAATGGAGGTCAGTAACTAATTCGAATAATTGTGTTTCGCATGAACGCCCGCGCTGGAAACCATGTTGGTTAGGAATAAAGTAATTTTGCTCGGTTAAGTACGTCATTACTGCAGATGATATGATGTGTTCTAATAATTTGCAGGGTATGCTGGTGAGTGAAATGGGCCTGTAATTAGATGGCATCGATGAATCACCGGATTTAAATATCGGCGTCACGCGAGCGATTTTCCATGTGTCAGGCACACATCCAGTGTCAATTGACTGCTGAAATAAAGCTACAAAAATACGGGATATGACTGGCTTAGTAATTTTAAGTAACTTCGGGCATATACCATCTGGTCCAGGGGATGAATTGTTTGCAAGACGTTCAATAGCCGATTCGATACCTTCCGGAGTGATCACGATGTCATTCATTGTGGCGTTAATGGAGTCAAATTTTAAATCGGCCGAAATGGGCTCCTCTTCAGTGTAAACAGATCCAAAGAATAAGTTCAGTTCTTCTGCAGCCTCTGACGGTGACAACAGTTTATCGTCTTTAGTTAGATGAATTGGCTGTCCCGAACATTTCCTAGGATTTACCACTTTCCAAAATTTTTTAGTATTGTTAGTTAGCAGCGCAGGTAGATCCTCATTAAAAAATTTGTCTTTAGCTGTTTTTATTTCTCTGTCGCATATCTTTGCATAGTTTCTGTACTCTTCCCATGCAGCATCGGTGCCCGAGAATCTTGCCTTAGAATACAAGCGCTTTTTTTTGTTGATGCACCGCTTGACATGCGAGGTAAACCATGAGTTGTGAGTCGAAGATGTGATTGTAATTGTAGGAATGTATTGGTTTTTTAGTTGCATGAGTTTCTCGTGAACGATTCGCCAGTTTTCATTCGTGTCACGAGAATGGAGGCTGGTGAGAAAGTGATCAGAGAAAGACGACAGGTCGGACAGAATGTTCAGTACGTCAGCTCGTTTGTAGTCGTACAATACTTTCATCTGTTTTTCTGGTTTTACCACTTTTATCATGGCCTCGCAGTGTAGAACATTGTGGTCACTAATACAATCTAGTACGTGGACGTGCATATTCTCAGGTTCAGTAGTGAGCACTAAATCAAGAACAGAACTTCCGCGTGTAGGGACAGAGACCATTTGAGTCATGTTAAATAATGAAAGTGTATCAAGGAAATCAATACATTCATTTCTTCTTGTACCACCCGTAGGTGTGCATGTCCGCCAGTCTATTCCCGGATAATTAAAATCACCGGCTAATATTATTGGTGATGTTGGATGTTTGCATTGAACAAAACTAAGTGAGTCATTCAAATTATCGACAAACTCGATAGAAGCGTCTGGCGGACGATAGCATACCCCGACAATACAAGTTTCACCTGCTGACAGTTGCAGTACAATCCACAAAATTTCTAAGTGTGCGTCTGTGTCTAATAGTTGCGCCTTAAAATGACTTTTTACGGCAATCATTACGCCGCCACCCCGCTGGTATGACCTGTCCTTTCTGAAAATATTGAAATCAGCAGACAGAGCGAGTTCGCCGTTTGATACATCAGCATTTAACCACGTCTCCGTACCGAGAACTAGATCCGCAGTGCAGCATTCAACGATTGTGGCAAGTTGATCTTGTTTGTTCAAGATGCTGCGAAAATTACATACAACGAGAGATAAGGTATGCGCACAACGATTCCTGCGTCAAGCCGTGTTTACACGTGGTTCGTGCCTTGGTATTTGAACAATTGTGCTGTCATTAGTATTCCCTAATCCGTACAATCTATTTCCCAGGAGAACCTTATCAAAGAGCAGCTTATACTTTTCGCCAGGCTTTCGTTCTACCTTTACGAAATCGCGAAGTTTCTTTCTTATCATCTGTATCCTTGGCGAGAAATCCTCCTCTACCCAGACTCGAGGGGAAGATTTCTGTAGCTTGTAGGCGTTTCTTAGAATGCTACTCTTATCTTTGAAGTTCAAAAATTTCACTACAATCGGCCGAACTCGATCATCTGTGACTCGCCCTACTCTGTGGGCACGTTCTATTTCACCCGATTGAATTCCAAGATGCTGTGTGACAAATTCAGATACTATTTTTTCTGTGTCCTTCCATTTTTCTGCTGTCTGCTCCGGAATACCTTTGAAGACTAGGTTATTCCTTCGCATTCTGTTATTCAGATCGTCGACCAGTAAATCTGCTTGCTCTGTCTGTTTCGTTTCAAGGCTTTTCAGCTGGGCGTGTGATTCTTGTAGGACCTCGTTCACGCTTGTAACGTCTTTACGTAAGACGTCTATAACGTCAAGTCGCTCTTCTATTTTCGAAAGTCGCCGTTTTGTATCTGTAATAGTCGTTTGAAGGTCCTTCAACTTGCTTGAAGTTTCTTTCTGGAATTTGTCAATTGTCTGTCCTATATCTTTCACCAAAACTAATAGCTGCTCTACTTTGTCAGGCCCTGGATTTGTTTCGATGTCACCAGCGCAAAGCAGTATGTGTGCAACACTGAACAAAACTACAAGTAGACGGCATCCTGGTCTCCAGTAACCAAAAAACGCCGTTGAACGGAGCCAGACAGCGAATTGCTGTTTGAGTTGTATGTGGCGCGCAAGGAAGCGTCCTATGCGCGCGCGATACGTACACACATCAACACCCATAGCAAACAAGAAATAATAGAAAGTTGGGATTTGCAGCCAGTGACAATGGTAATAATCGAGGTGAAAAAGGTGCTACACACTTACCTACACAAGGTAAACAGCCACCGTTAACATCGAGTACACGGCCGCAAATCCCGCAAGTCCGTCGTCGCCGCAGCTACTTGTAGGTAACCATGGACCACGGGGTGCCGCACTTGTCGATGCCGTTGACAGCGCAGTGCGAAGGGGAGAACGCACGCGCGATATTTTCAGATGACAGGCCCAGATCCAAGGCCTCTAGATTGGTGATCCGCTATTTGCTCGCAATCAGAAGAACTGGTGCAGCATGCGCAGATCAAGCGTCTTTCAACGATAGCTGGGCTCGGCGTTGTACAGCAGTTGCGTGGTCCACCTACACAAGGTAAACAGCCACCGTTAACATCGAGTACACGGCCGCAAATCCCGCAAGTCCGTCGTCGCCGCAGCTACTTGTAGGTAACCATGGACCACGGGGTGCCGCACTTGTCGATGCCGTTGACAGCGCAGTGCGAAGGGGAGAACGCACGCGCGATATTTTCAGATGACAGGCCCAGATCCAAGGCCTCTAGATTGGTGATCCGCTATTTGCTCGCAATCAGAAGAACTGGTGCAGCATGCGCAGATCAAGCGTCTTTCAACGATAGCTGGGCTCGGCGTTGTACAGCAGTTGCGTGGTCCACCTACACAAGGTAAACAGCCACCGTTAACATCGAGTACACGGCCGCAAATCCCCCTACTGGCCTCTCCTTTATAAACTTGTCTCGAAATCCATCCGCCGTGAAGCGAAAGCGCTTCAGGAGGGCGGTTTTAACCTTGGTGTAGTCCGCTGAATCTGTAGGTGGTAGCCTGCCATAAACACTTAGCGCCTCTCCTGTAAGACATGTCGAAAGCGCCGTCGTCCATTGGCTTTCAGGCCACTTTTGCCCTCTGGCGATGCTCTCAAACCGGCGTATAAACGCATCTAAGTCGTCCCTTTCTTCGTCAAAAAAGACGAGCAGTCTACCTTCGTGTATTCTCAAACTCGGCTTCTCCCCGGCATCGCCGTGCTCACTGCTGGATCGGCTCACCCTGATACTCTCACTGAGGCGAATCTTTAATTGCAGTAACTGCACTTCCCGTTCTCCGGCTTCCCTAACCGCTTCCCTTTCTTTTTCCTTTTCCTCCCGGGCCAGTGCCCGCTCTTCTCTGGCTAACGCCTGCGCCTGTTCCTGCTGATTCTTAACCCATTGTCTCAGTTCGGCGCCCTCGAGGCCTAACTGTTTACCGTGAGCGATCCATTTATCAAAATCCATATACTCCATACTGCAAACTGTCACTATAATGCCACTATAAAACCAGCGCAATCATATGCAGGATGCAACCGCTTCAACTGTGCGGCTCTATCACCACGCTGTCCGCACGGTTCTCGTTCACACCTCCCTGTCTTATTCTTGTACGGAACGACCGGTCTCGCGGACGCCAGTTTTGTTACAAGATGCCACTCTAGCGTCGCCAGCGCGAAGTCGGCGACGGGAATGACAGCAGGTTGGTTCGTTCCGTACGCAAGCAGAGACAGTGAAGAGATCAAAGACGTGAGAAAACAAAAGAAATTTTACTCTAGTGATATTGCAGCACACGGGATCTAGTACAAAACTTCAATACAGCTAAAAAAATACATCAACGCTTGATACAACAAAAAAAACCTATAAAAACAATAAATCAGCTTACGCGAGAGAACTATTACAAACTACACAAACTAACACCAATAAAACTAAGGAGGAGAAAGTTCGAAGATATAAACAGGTGAAGGCATACGTGGGATGACCGGCAGCGTTGTGTCCCTGACGATCGAATGCGAGAAGTCGAAGAACGTTCTGGCACGACTGCGATGTCGGCGGTGTTGCTACGCTGGTGGCTCCGGGAGGCTAGTGCTTGCAGGCGACTTCGAGCAGGTTGAGCTAACTCGAGGCGAAGTCCCGATGTCTACGTTGCAGACGTTAATATCGCGTCACAACTAGACGAACGGCTAAGTTTAGGTGGCCAGCCGATACAGTGCCACACTAAAAATTTCTAGAAGAGATGCTTGTTGATCTGTTTCTACATCATGTTAGTCAGCGACTAGTCTGCCTAGAAGGACAAAATCTTGCGCTTGAATCCCCCTTGTGTCTCCTCGCTCTCTTCCTTGGGGACAAGAGACCTCTAAATGGGTCCAATCATGCGCGTTTAATTGATGGATCTCCGCCCCAAAAATATTTTGACCCCACCCCTTTTTAATTGGGAGAGGTCCCTCAACTAGCGAGAGTGACAACCTGTTGGGTTGTTGTAATACGGCTTGGCCACCAGAGGGTTTCCCATGCTTTTCCCCGTAGGAAACGGTTAGACTGTTCAGCTCTCAGCCGGTGCGTCCCGTAGCCTAATCCTTGTTCGGGGTAGATCGCGGCCTTCCACGACCTTGCAGACGCCGCCGCAGTTACAAAAGGATCAATCGTCGACGGCGACGTTCCAAGAAGAGCACCCCATTCTGCACTTCTCAGCTCCCTTTCATGCGCCCGCCGTTTCCATGGTCAGTGGGGAAGTACGGCGCCCGTTAATTGCCGTGACGCGGGGCCGCCAAAAATGGCCAACCGTGACACTCACTGTTTTCTAGCTGACTGCGCTTTTTATGCAGCATTACACCATAGTGTTGGACTGTGACATCTTTAAGCCTCACACTGTTTCGCAGCTCGCTTCAATCTTTAAGAAGCATGTTTGACTGCCGGAAATTACTTACACTGTGATATGATCATTTCAGCGCAATGAGGCTGAGGTACAACAGCTACAATTAAGTCTTTTTGAGATCGCTAAACTAGTAATTGGGTATGCCGCACAGTTTCACAAATGTAAATTGTAATCAACACAGCAACATTCTGGTGACTGTTCTCATCTAGTTTAAATTGTAAATTACTCATTGCAGGAATTAATTTCGAGCGTGGTATGCTTGGAGATCAGTGAGATTGCTGAGCCAAATATTCATGCCGCATGTCATCAAAACATCCCGCGTGTTATTTGCTGCTTTGATTTACGTAATTGGTACCATTGCAGTATAACTGCAGTCGAGAATTTCAATTAAAGGAAATGTTATTTGAATATTTATACAATGTTGAGGACAATGATCAAAAAGCCGGCGAGACATTGTGCTCGGTGCAAGCCTGGTGTGTACAATTGAATGCTAGTAGTCAATGGCTATGAGAAGAGACGGATCTATGTATCATGTGTTCTTGCAACATGTTCCTAATGTATATCTGCAATTTTTATGCGTTTTGTTGAAAGAAGTTCTGTGACGTTGCTGCACTGTTCCCACTTTTTTTAATGGTAACATTCAGCACCGGGTGCCGCTCATATATGCTTGCTCCAATCCAGTCTGTTGTGACGGTGATTACTGATATAGAAAAGGGTGTATCCATTGCCTATTTAATATGACATTTAAAGAAACTGCTGCATTTTCACATTGCCACCATGCATCATGTTGAAGCACGAGTAAGTACTTTGTGTATTCAAATGTGGCAAACGCGGCCCTAACATGTCTAGATGCACTAGAATCAGTATAAATAAATTATGTGTGTGATATGAAACATGAAAACTCACCGTTCCTGTGTACTTCAAAAAGACCCAGGACAACGCTGCGCTGCTGCTGTCCTCTGAGCAGCACATTGCGTGGTGTGAGCAAATGGCTCTCTCCTGGCTCCCCATCGTCATCCCTGGTGGCATGTCAACATATTCATTCAAGGTACAGTCCCCCACGTCCAACGCATTGTTGTGGAGAGCAACGCAAGCATAAATGATTCGCGCTGGATGATCGGGGTTGTAGAGAATCGTTCGAAAGTGCTGCAAGCAGCGGAACTTGCTCTTCAACACTTCAATACATCTTTCCGCAACATTGCGCATGGATGCGTGCTCCTTGTTGTATCGGCCTTCGGAAGTGTTGCCGGGGTGACTGCCAAGGACTGTAGTGAGGATCCATGACTCGAGGGGATACCCTGCGTCTCTTGCAATAGAAAAATGACGGCTGAGTGCTCTACCCCAGTTAGTTCACATTAATACTTACCAAGCAGATATTCGCCAGGCTGCAGACTTACAGCTAGGCGTGCACGCAGTGGGTTGTGTTCACACACTCAGGAGTCGTGGCACGAATCTGGGAATCATGGGTCCGTGACAAAGATGCGCAGCCATGCGTTGCACACCGGCGATGAGGAGCGATATAAAATAGTACTGCATTTACACTGAAAATAAATCCTTTTTTTTATACATATATGCAGGATACGGCGTACAAATACAGTCATTGGTACAGGCAGTTTCACCTAGAGGGAAACACAGGGATAGGGTGTAGCAACTCAGGGAAGGGGGCAATGACCATTCCACTGTACACACGGCTATTACTTCCACTGAAAGTTCGATAAGTGAAAACCTACGTCATGCTATTGGGAAAGAACACTCTTAAATACCACAGTTAGCCCACCCATGCAATTGCGGTTGTAAGTACTTTCGTGTGGCAAATACGTCCTTTTCGTGTATATAACTCCGCTACAACTGCGGCTCATATTCTGATTACCTTCAAAATTCACAGCCCCCTGCGCATGCATGCCAGAATGAAAACGCAAAAAATGATAACTGGCTCACTCGCAATCACTTGCCACTTATGATAACCGAGGCCATGTGAGCCACCAACTAGCACGCACCCATTTCTCCGCATGTTCTCTTTTATTATTTGAAGTTTGAAGTTTGAAGTTTATTATTATTAACAGACTGGCGATACATAAAATGAAGAAGACGTTTTACAGACTAGGGTCCCATAGTCCGAAGACTGTAGGGGGACCCACGATGAAGAAAGCATGTAACCAAGTGCAAGGGCAAATGGCAAGACAATGTAATATTAACAAAACAATGCTATAAAGCAACTATAGAAAAATAACGAAGCGATAAAACATAGTAATAATCACAACTTCAACAAATACAATCGCTAAGTCAAAATGCAAAAAGGACAACATAGAATAATTTATAGTGATAGAAGATATAATTTCAAAGTTTTGAATTAGTTTTTTTACAGCTCCGACGTAAAAACTGAACAGCTACTCCGATGAACGAGTAAGAAAGGATCCTAACGGTACTTACAATCATGACGTTAAGGGAATAATAGCTGTTTCTGGACTTGAAAATCGCCGTGTAGGCCAGGCTGTATCCCGTTGGCTTGCGAATGGCGACCAACGGGCTGTCGACACACGCCAGCACGCCTGCGATGCAACCACGTCGCGCAAACTTCGCCTTTGCCTCATCCTTGGCCACTACGGTCAGTGGGAAGTCCACCACCATTTTACTAGCAGCCACAGCGATGATCGCCTCCGTCACCTCGTGGATGGTGTTGCTCACCGCCGGCTGAGACATGCCGATGTGTTCCTCGCGACAATGCTCCTCTGGAATCTACCGTTGGCAAAAAATCGCAGCGCGCACACCTTCCTCTTTGTGGAAAGGCCACTGGCTCACTGGCATTCGATGATAGGATCAAGTTCATCGAACAAGCTATGCACTGTTCATTTGAGCAGACGAAAACATTGCCGGAACTATTCTTCGCTGAACTCTTCAAATGCATCTCTTACCTCGCGTCGTCGTCTCTGCTCAGCTACAGCTGCCGCACAGGCGAGACGAAGAACCGTGGCAGTGGGAAACGTCATGTTGTGTAAGTTCTCGGGTGCTGAAAAGTTTCATTTTCATTTTCATTTCATTTTATTTCCTTAAAGTCGCGAAGTCTTACATTTCAATCCAATCTATACCACCTTGCAGTCATTCCAATCCATCCGTTTCCTTTCGGATGGTCTCTCCGATCGTTCCTTTGAATTCCTCCAAAAACCGGAGAAAAACAGACACGTGACACCTTGGTCCACGTCACATAGGACGTCACAGCATTTGTCATGGCTCGAATGGGCCAGTCGTGTGCGAATCAATACAACGGATCACCTCCACCTGGATTTGAAATTTGTATATAATTGCACCACTGGTTTGCTTCAGCCCATTGAAGCGCCTTGCACGCCGTTCGACCAAGTCGGCATGTACACACTCGGGCTATTTCCCCTGTCTGTGGACAGCTACAAATGAGTGATCGTCACTACCGACTATTTGACACGCTACGGTGAGGTGAGACGTAGGCGACCCCACGAGCCACGGCTTCTGTGGTAGCACAATTTTTCATGCGCCACACCGTGTTACGACCCGGTGCTCCTTCCAGTATAATAACGGACAAAGGGACGGCATTCACGGCGCAGCTTATGGAAGTTTTCAAACTGAGCAACACCTGGCACCGAAAGACAACTGCGTACCACCCACAAACCAACGGACTTACCGAGCGACTGAATAAGACCCTCGCAGACATTATATCAATGTATATTGGCATGGGATCTTACGTCACCTTCACGTATAATACCGCCGTGCAAGAGACCACGCGATTCCCGCCATTTCAGCTTCTCTATGGCCGCGAAGTGCAGACCATGCTGGGCTCTATGCTACCGTGTCAAGACGAACACGAGTTGGCAACTGGTGATGAAGAATTCGCAGAACGTGCTGATTAAGCCCGAATGATCGCGGCACTGCACATCGGCAGCAGCAGCAGGCAGATGCACGACGCTATAACAACCACCACAGACAAGTGTTTTACAAACCCGAAGAATAAGTTTTCGTGTGGACGCCAGTCCTACACCCTTGCTTTAGTGAAAAGTTACTGAGCCGGTACTTTGGCCTATATAAAGTGTTACGCCACGTCAGTGACGTGAACTACTAAGTGGTTCCGTACACAACACCGCAGGCACGAAGCAGAACACGGCCGAGGCCGGGCGTCGTTCATCTGTTGCGCATGAAACCATTTATTGCGCGTTGTTCGTTACTTTTTCTTTACCGTACACCGTTCTTTGTGTCATTTGTTTTCTGAACTTGCTTCTTCGTCCATTGACTTTTCCTATATTGGCACGCTCTTTTATTTTGTTTTACTTTATCCGAATTTCCAACTCCTTTTTTTTTACGTGCCTATGTGTTAACATTGCGGTGGTGTTATGTACTTTTCTTTCCCTATTTTGGGACTTTTTTTTTTCTTTTCGAAAGGGGGATAATGCCACCCACACGTAGTGCGTCGACTGCAAGAGCGGCTTTTAATCTGGAGGAAAAAAGAAGATTGCGTGCTTCTTCTCTACTCAAGAGCCAGCCACGACTGACGCATCGTCCCAGATCTAGCTATTCGGTGGTTTAATAGGCCCCCGTACTTGTGGTTCATTGTGACAATATCCACACATGAGAAAGGCCGATCGTATATGCACCCAAATACAACGGAGCATTTGTTTGGCTTCACTACAAATATGTTTGTCACACGGTGAAGCATATTTCTTTTGCGGTAAAGCACGTTGTTGTGAGCATACCGAGAGCAGTATTGTCTGATGTATACAACTTGTAGGAGCTTCTTGCGCAACTTGTAAGAGCTTCTCCCAATAAGTTTAAACAGTGCGATTTAATGCGCAGAAAAGAGAACACGCACATACACCCACACAGAATAAACATCCTTGGTGCACGATGATTGATCAAGGGTGTGCCTGTCAAAAATCTAGCTATATATGTAATGGAAGGTATTGGACCTCTTGGGTTGCCAATGGCAAGCACACTAATAAAAATTAACACTACTAGCGCATCAAATTATTATCTTCATGGGATTTTACAGGCGTGAATTCACACACGAATGCACGAATGGTGACATGACAATTCAGGGCTAACAAACGCAAGTGTTATCATTTCCGCCGTTTTCGACTCGGTTTCAACGGCGCAATTAATTCTGACTCGAACGAGTATAAGAGGGTCAATAGGATCTCTAGAGACCGAATTCATGATAACATGACGTGGATATCTCGAGCTATCGCGCATTTATTTATTCAAAATACTGTCAATCCCGTGATAGGATTATTACAGGAGTGGTGTCGCATTGTACATTGTAAAAACAAGCAATACGCAGACTAAAAATACATCTTGCAAGCACTTTAAATTTCAAGCAAAAATCTCAAACATGGTGCGAAATTCGCCGAAGTGATAGGCAAAAAGTCTTCATGATTATAAATATCAGATGAATTGCTGGGGCAAGCAAAAAACAAATACAAAACGTAATTGTACAGACAGAGTTAAAACTTGCGACATCATCGATTCAGGAAATCACGGCTAATTAAAAGTAAGCACACATTCACTCGCTGGATTAACAAATTTATCAACTGTCGGCTGTGTCAACACGGTGGGGTGTAGGGCATTCCAAGCTCGTATGGCTAGCGGAAAAAAAGAGTGGCCAAAAACATTGTTCTTCAAAGAACACTCATCAAGTGTGTGACAACCAATGCTTATTTCGAATTTGGCGCTTACAGTTAACCTCAACCTAATTAGCCAGATTTATTTTCAAAGAGATGTGTAGCACCATATACAAAAATCTCAGACTATGAAGCATATAAGTATGACGAACAAACTAGCCCGCCAATGCACTTCAGCTCATTCTCTTTGCGTCCAGTACGTAGTTCGATGTTCGTACATCATTATTCAGGCATTCAAAACCGCATCAGATCTGACGAGCTAAATTGTGCAGTATCTATTGTCATGTGTTGGTGATGGTAAGCTCTTTTATGAGAAAGGTGGCCATATCAGCTGTTTAAAGAAGAAACTCTTGAATCGAGTAGACTTGTGCCCGCAAACCCAAGTTCCCTCGATCACACGTGTACATGTACTCGCAGTAGAATATTGTTTACTGCCATCATGGCCGCCAATAATTGAATCGTTGGTAGAACGAGTCTTATCGTGAAGGCTGGCGTTGGGGGCTAGCACAGTAATAAAAGTAGCGTCCGTACGTGTAGTATACACACTAATTGTCTAAATAGGTTTGTCAAACATTCTGGCGTGGCCTGCGCCGATCAATATTTTATGGGTCTAACCCGATGATATGAAAAAGAAATAAGCGAGCATGAAATATATCACCGCTGCTGTATACAACCAAATCTCTTTTAAAGACTCACTCACAAAAATCAACCATAAAAATTGACTCACGCAACAAACTGAGCTGTTATAACTAATATAGTTGTGATAGTCACGTTGGTTTCACAATCATCACCTGTACGTATTCCTTGCACGACTTGTTTCATTTGCAGTACAAGTATCTCTTGCAACAGTATGTATGTCCGGGTGCAAAGTGTATCTTAACCAAAGATGAACCAAGCAATTTATGTAGTTGCAATAATTACAAAAACTTGGTTCCGTGATTCATCAGCTGCAATGACTTTTGTTGTGCTGTGACGATGCACATGTATATGCACAGTACAGCTTTTAAGAGATATGTGACCATACTTGAAGTTATCTGCAGTACTAACCAAACAGTACTAACCCTGCAGTTCTTTGAAAATCTAATTATTTCGGATAGTTATCTTCAAAGATTTTTACTAATAAAATACCTAGCGTTTGAAAGACACTTCATTTCTGTCCAGCTTTATATTTGCTGGCATTTGCTTTCATATTTTTTTGAATGAAGGCAACAGACACACATGCTGTGTCTGTGAATTCTACCCCACCTTTTCTTCATAGAGTGCTGATCAATGTCGTCCTCCTAAATGCATGGCTAAATCAAGTCTATGAAAATGCAGCCTAAAAACTGAGACACTTGATTAATGTGACCCAGCAAGCATTGCTCTAACTTGACACAGCATAACTTGGCACTAATATAAATCATGAGATTGCTTGGCATAGACACATTCTAAAAAATGAAAAGTATACAAATCATAACAAAAGCAAATACCTACATTGAGGACAGCATAGGTGCAACATTGCTTGTAACATTGGTCTCTGGTATTATCTCTTTTCCTGTTGGAACAACCACAAGTACTCCGTTCATTGTTCAAAATAACCAAATTAGTCATTAGTCACCAAAACCATAATTGTTCCTGGGATGTACTTATACCGTGGAAAAGGAAGTGTTTTTCTTTGCTGTGTTTCATACAAGTCAACCACAGTACAAGGGCAATGCATACACCCCTGCCATTAACAAAGCCTTAGAGGGAACCAGGGTATGAATATCGCTTTATTTTTAATGCACAAGACTTTGATACACTAATACATATGAGTGCTAGATCTTTGCAATCATTTGCCCTTCCTTCTTCAGCTTTAGAATTGCTGGCATGCTTTTAATTTCTGGCAAGAGTGGTATATTACTCCTATGCATACCAAATTCTAAAACCTATGCATACCAAAGTGAAAAATCTGCTCCTATACTAAACTATGAAATGAATAACTCCGTCATTTCTTGCATGGATCACTTCTTTGCAATGTGCTTAGTAGTGCACACTGAGCGTATACTGCTGAACACTTCTATTTTAGGGGAATATCGTGCAGCACTGGAGATAAAATAGAGAGAAGGCAACAGACACAACATGCCTCTGCCTCGTCCAGCTTATCTTTAAATAATAGAGTAAGACAGAAAGTTGGGCCAGTTGGTTAGGGTTCATCGTGAACCCATTTACAGCGCTACACCAGAAAACACAGGACAGGGAAGGAGCAAAAAAGAAAGAAAGACGGTGCTGACTCACAACTGTTGCTTATTGAAAAAAATGGGGTGAAATGTATATTTATATGTAATGGCAGCCTACATCACGACATGCGCAGACCAAGAGGTGCACTGAGGTAGCATTGTCACACTCATGGCAATAATCAAGATTAGCCTAAATAACTTAATTTTTTTTCATGCAGTCTGATGGATGGTTCACTAAATCACTTGCTACCCCTAATCTTTATATGATATGCTCAGCGATTTTTCTTGTCAGTTGGTTACGATGCTTGAATATGACGGTGGTCCTCTCAAAAATGGTACGACAACCGCATGAGCTGCAATGTTCCGGTAGATGAAGTCGCGTGATTCCTTGAAGACATAACTCATGCTTCCTTACACGAACATTCACACACCGTTTCGTTTCCCAGGTACTCCCAACCACACGATGATATAGTTAAATGCAGAGCTTTTTTTATGCATGCAATGTACTTGTTTTTATGATTCACTTAGCATGTTCCCTTTGGCTTGTTTGTTCCTCAGCGCAATATGCACCATCGGGCAAATGCAATCGACGTTATGTTTGGCGGAAAAAAAGAACGTCGATGCCATACCTTGAGCCTGCGTTTTTCAGCCCATGAGCCAATTTGTGTACATAAGGAAAAATTGCTCTTTTTATTTTTTCATCACATTTTGCTTGATCTCCGTGTTTCACAAGCACAACGCTCCAATCCATCAACTCACACACAGACGAAATCACCTTGTCAGTTTACCCAGCATCTACTAAGCGTTTTAAGGGGTTATGAAAAGCAGTATTCGACACGTGCACACAGTATTTTCTGAGCGACCTATTTAAGATTGTCTTTGCAATCGCTCTCTTCACAATCTTAGATTGGGCAGACGTGTAGTCAAAGATAGGCTTCACTGATCTTGGGCCACATTTGCAACAGAAATGATTTTTACCAAAGGTTAGCCTTATGTCCAAAAAGTGTAGACCGTAATTATTACAGACTTTGTTAGTGAAGGTGAGACCTCTGCCATGTTGACTGAACAACTTGAGAATATGACCAATGTCCTTATGGTGAATTTCATTGTAGGAAAACTTACGAAATTGTTGACATAACAAAAAAAGGCACTGCAGCACTTACTAAGGTGACCCTCCAGCTGCCTGTCAATGTAGCCTAAAACAATATCACTAATGATAGGGGCCACACACGACCCTATGCAGACACCAGATTTTTGTTCATAAAGATTCCCCCATCGCGAAACAAAGGTACTCTCCAGGTAAATTGACAAAATTGAAAGAAATGATCCTAAAAAAATACCGCAACCATCGATAAAAGATTCTTTATCGTTGTCAAACACAATGCAGGGTTTCACACATTACAAAACCTGGAAATACAGAAGGGGATACTATAAATTTTTCACGTTGACACTGAAGGCGCTACGTAGGCTCATCGAGGTATTTTTGACGTACTCGCACACAGATTCTGAATTCGGTATGTGGAATTTGTCAGAAATATTCAGACGTGCTAGGTTCTTTTGCGGAAAACATGAAAGATCTAACTGCCAGCTACTTTTTTCCGAGACTATAGCCCGGAAAGGCATGTGTTCCTTGTGCAATTTAACCGTAAAGAAAACCTCTATGTCCAGGTTTTTCGCCCAGTTTACGCTGGCTGCCAAACATTGCAGATTCATTCCTTCTAACATAAAAAGTTGTAGGTGTTTTACTTCTGTAGCTTTAACACTGACAGGCCTGAAATTTTTCCTAACTGCGGCCTCGCTCTTCTTTGAGTACGCTTCATAATTTATAATGACAAAGTATCCAAAGTATCCTTCTTTGTCGGCTACTAGTACATGCAGTTTGTTTTTACAAAAAAAGGCTATTAGCGGTGAGTCCGTGCCCCCCCCCCCCGCCTTCACAGTTCTGGGAATGGTATCAACAGAGCCCGAAACACCCCTAACGTTCGTCCTCCTTGGCACACCTTGAGACCACCCTCGCCATGGCTACCCTTTCAAAGGTATTCAGGAGAGACTCGAAGCAGTACTTCGAGCCAGGTCCCAGCACCCACTCATGTTCCTCCGGTATTCGCGTTGCACTATGGTTAGGCACATGGCCCTGTACCAATTTTACTTTCTTCTTCCCCAGAAGCGTCGGACGTACAATGCGCCAGAGGAATCCTCTGGTAAATGCGGCCGTGTTGCACACAAGAATGTAAATTCCACAGTGATGATGACAAGTAAGAAATCGAGGAAATCAGCTTTTTTCTTACATACTCTGAACAAATATACAGAATTATTTGTTGTTAAAAACTCGTTTAGCAAGAATGCAAGATCCCCTCATTTGTGCAACATGGTAATCATATGAAATAAGATACACTGATTACAGGCTCGTTACAAGCCGCATTAGTAACAGATGCTTTCTAAGCCCCCCACACACAAAGTGGTTCTAAGACAGAGAAAGGAAGAGAAAAAAAAGTCCCGTAACTGTCTGCTTTAGCGAACGACACCTCAACAGTAGCTCACAAGAAATGGGTGTGACGAGGAAGTAAAAGAATAGGAATAAAGGTGTAGAGAGAGAAATAGAGAGGTGAGGTAAGCCAGAGAACGACGATATTGCCACGTTCCATTTGCCAAGTTTTTGTTATCGTTCCGAAACACCACACGACTCTCGGCGCAAACCGCGCCTGCAGGTTTCGAGAAGGTTCCGGACTGTAGTAGATCATTTCGATAAGATCACGTCCACTGTGCGAACGGTACAGATTGTTCTGGAACCGACGCCACCGCCAGCGATAACGCTAGAACGTTCGACGGCAAGGGTATAAATGCCGACGCGCTTCGCCGCTTGTCAGTTCTTGATCGAAGGCCGACGCTGCGTTCGCCGCTATCAGTCCGAGACTGCTACCTGTGCAAGACTGCTGCTGTAATAAGACTTTCCTTTTACTGGGCACAGGTTCGCCCAAATAAACAGTTAAATCCCAACACGATGTTTCCTGTCTTCGGCCACGTCACGACCCCGTGACAATATATCGAGGGGATAGGAAAGATAGGAAAGATGAAAACACGGTCACAGGAATCCGAGGATGGGGCACCACTTGCGAGAGCTCTTGTCGGCGTCAGGAGATGGCGTAGAGCAAGTCTAGTCGGTCAGAGCTACACTGTCGTCGGATGTCGGCGTCAGCAGATGACGTAGTGCTAGCCCTCTCGGCCAGAGCTACGCTGTTGTTGGATATTGCGAGGGCACAACCGGTCGGCACGGAATCCAGCGAGCGAGTCCCCTCCCTTTACCATGGCCGGGATCACTGCCATGGCCGGGATCAAACTGCCGAACTTCATGTCGGCAGACAAGCACCTTAGCCTCTGATCCACCGCGATGGATGCAACTTTAAGCAGTCGTGTCGTTCGGGGGTAGAAAAATTGACTGCTTCACAGAATGCCTGGGTTCACTTTTTGCTTTACTTGTGATTTTTATTCTTTATGGTCTACACATAACTTACTCACCTGCATTGTCACTGAAACAGGCTGTGGATTGTATTTTTACGCAAGTTTTTAAAGTTATGATATTAAGATTTCTAGTGTCTGTTTTAGCCTAAGTTGAGAAGGCAAGGCCTCATGGTTGGCTTATAACCTGCAGGACACCCCCGCATTCCATGGGTTATAGGTCATGCGAATGGGCTTCATGACTTATGCGACAGACATTTCATGTCATTCAAGTCGTTATGCGTCAGTCATGTTAGTAATGCACTCATATTCTTATATGCCAATAATGGTACGTACTAGTAAAGGAGCTGATCAGGCAAGCACCCAGACGTAGTTAGCTAGATAGATAGATAGGTTAAAACGCTCTAAATATCTTTATTTCGCCAAAGAACGCCGTGATACTCGGTTTGTGCACACTCCCTTATCAAGACCAAAGTGCAAGATCATTTGTAACATAAACAAAGATTGTGCATGTGACAACCTTTTTCGTATTCGCATAAGAAGAGCATTGGTTTGCGATGGGAGAACAGAAATAACTATCATCATGAATGGGCACATGCTCTCTTTGGCCTCTTGTTCATCTTTGTCCGTCTGTGCTTCGCTCATAGTACACATATGCCGATACATCTGGCATGGGATGCATTAAGACTGATAAACTAGTGAATGAGTACAAAGAGAACAAAATGTTGGCAAAAAAACTCCCAACGAGATGGCACTTGAATCTATGTACTGACAGTTCGAAAACAACCACTCGGCTATACAGGCACGCTAGCACAATTTATCATAGCTTCTTATAGTATAGAGTGCCACGGGTTGGAAAATAAGCGAGAGTGAGGAACAGGGAAAAAGGTGGGAAGAGAGCAAGGGGTCGCGTAGAAAGATAGACGAAGAAACAGAATAAAAAAGTGAGGGAGAAAGGTAGAAAAATAGAAATAGAATGTAATCTAAAGTAGAGAATGAAATATATTGTAAGAAAGAAGACAGGAATAACAGATAAAAAGAAAAAGAGGAAGAAAAAAATCTAATAACCCAAAAACAAAGAGGGTTGTTCAGTATCACTTCTTTGAGGCATGGCACTACTACTGCAAATCTGCCTCAAACTTTTTGTCACACTGTTATCACGTGAGAACAACACTCGGCATTAGCTGCAGAATAAATCAGAGGCCTGAAAAACGTGTCCCGCCACGTTTTTTGAGTGTTTATAAATGTTAACTAGAGCGCGAACATACGACATGATCACTTACACGCGCACACACCCAGGCATCAAACACACAGCGCTCACTTCTAACTGATTTATTCATAGCTCAAAGGCTTGAATATATACAGGACACATGTGCGCACTAACACCATAAAAGGCCGACAGCATACATTATCAATACTTTCAGTTAATCAATGTCATTGCCTCAGAGCAATAACCTGGAATTCGCTTGGTAACAACGATAGTGAAGGGGCGCTTACACAGTGATCTTTATTTTTTTTTCAACGATAAAGGCCTCCAACGCTTCACGTGCAGTTTTACTTGCGGTTTTGCTTAGAATCTTTGTCTCAGAAAATCGTGCGTCACAACCACACGAGATGACATGCGCAACCAGGTGCGCATACTTATCATCTTGTTTTGTTAATTTGTGGGCATGTTCCCCTATTTGGTCATTATTACACCGTTCGGTTTGGCCAATGTTCACTTTTCTGCAGGATAAGGGTATGGAGTACTCGACCCCCGTGGAACACCTAAAAAAGGCCCTCTCATGTTTCTTGTCGAAGCCACGCTTCTTCTTGTTGCACACACGTTGGCACAGTCATCCGATTTTTTTCGGGTGCGGAAAACACCATCGGTACGCTATACCTGGCCACGACTTTCTTTATGTTTTGCGAGAACTTGAGTGGGCACGGCGGACCTTGCGCAGGCATGTGGCATAAAGCGCCGTTCTTCTATTTCGTACAGGCTTTGCTGCTTGGTTTCGCCGGAGCATCTTCATCGCTGGACAGCGCCGTGATTGGCACGTGCTGTTCCTAGACGCACTGGTTACTGCCTGGACTCAGCAGCGTTCAGCTCGTCGACGTGCTTCCGGCAGCTCCCTTATCTGGACACGTGACATCAAGTGACTCACCTATAAAGGATTGACCCAGCAACTTCACCTTCAGTGGGCACGGCGGACCTTGCACAGACATGTGGCATAAAGCGCCGTTCTTCTATTTCGTACAGGTTGGTGCTTGTTACACTACATGTAGAAGCGATTGCCGCGGTCTCGTGGTCCTGCCGTGCCCCCAGCAGTGTCTTTGCATCATGTATGATGTGTACTGTGTGTGCCTGTTGGTATTGTGTGGGGATGTCGAGGTAGATCCGGGCCCTACGGTAGAGGAAATGTTTGAAACACTTCTTTCGTGCCAAAATAACATAAATTCGGAAATCGCAGCACTTAGAGCTCAACAGGACCCCGCAGGGGCGCCTGCGTAAGTAGGCGTTTGGTGTGTAGCGACACCACGAACCCGAGCTAACGGGGGAGTTTTGACTCCCTCCCACGCCTAGCCGTGCGTGGCTTTGCCGTGTCCGGGGAAAAGGGGATCCTGGGGGTTGAGCCGATGCTGGGTGATTGGACCTTTAAGGCCCCCCGGCAGAGGCAACACACCCCTTTGGCCCCGGCTTCATGTAGACGGTACCCCTGGGCTGACCCACCCAGGGGAAATCGGCAGTCGCATTTTCCTATCTCTCTCTCCCTACATCTTCGTCTTTATCTCTTACTGTTTATCTGTCCTGTCTTCTACTCTCTTCCGTTTTATTCCAAACTTCCTGGCAGCTAGGGTTAACCCTGTGCAATTAGCCTACCTTGGTCTAGGCGCATTGGGTTATAGTGGCGTTGTACGGCTGGCATCTGCAGTTTCAGCATCCGCAAACTTGTAGCGTCCCCTCGTTGGGCTCCGTGGTGGGTGGCCGCCAACGCTGCTGAACAAAAATAGGACAGGCATGCACAGAGCATTCCCCTTACTGTCTGATCGTACCGGCATAAAGCGGGTACGCACCGATGATATAAACTTTTTTAACCTGCCCAAAGAAACATATCCTCACTATCATGTTATCCACTGTGAAAAAACTGAAAAACAAGCCAGAACCGTCTCTCCTTTCCTGGTTTCTAGATGTCTTGCCGAAACTCTTGGCACAGCATACAAGGTAACCAAAATGGCTAATGGAGACCTTCTCCTCGAAATCCGTGACAAAGAACAATTTGAAAAGCTAGACCGTCTCTCACATTTCGGTGGCATACCAATAACCATAACACCACATAGATCAATGAACAGAACTCGCGGAGTTGTATCTGACATGGACTTACTTGACTTGACTGAGACTGAACTTTTGGAGGGGTGGAAGAGCCAAAATGTCACTAATGTGCAGAGAATCATCATTAGAAGAGATAATAAGGAAACACCGACGAAACACTTAATACTCACATTTGCATCCAGTAAACTACCGGAATCTATTCAAACAAGCTACACAAAGACATCTATTAGGCCATACATACCAAACCCTCGTCGTTGCTTCCAATGCCAGAGGTATGGCCATGGCTCTAAAACCTGGCGTGGTCGCCAGACTTGTGCACAATGTGGAGTACTAGGCCATGTGTCTGAAAACTGCAAACAACCGCCACACTGTGTAAACTGCGAAGGAAACCATGCCGCATATTCACGCTCCTGCACATACTGGAAAAAAGAAAAAGGAATAATTACGTTGAAGGTGAAGGAGAACATTACATTTAAGGAAGCACGGCGAAGAGTCGCTCCATTCTATGGACCTACATACGCTGATGCGGCGCGTCAGGGGGCACCGCCGCACCAGCCCTCGCCACTCCTTCGGCCCGCGCATACCGAGCCGGTGGTTGTGGCACCTGCTCCCAAGGTGGCTGTAGTCCAGGCTACACCGCCTACTCCCAAACGGAGACCGGAGACTCCAGAGTCCTCCGGTCTCAAGGCCTCACCTCACCAGGCGAGGCCGGAAATTCGAATTAACAGCCCGCACGTGCGGGCATCCAGTGCCTCCGAGGAGGCAATGGATACGTCGGCACCCTTGGTGCCGAAAAAGCGGCGTGGCTCCCTGGAGCGCGTCAAGAAAACAAAAAAGCAGATAACAGGGCGTGGTGATGGCCCTGTTAAGTGAACTCAAACTCCCTGTCTAAACAGGCACTCGCTTTTCGTACACACAGCACTATTTTAAATTCACCATGAACACTCAATCTATACAATGGAACGTCAAAGGCCTTCTCAGAAACCTTGACGACATCCAAGAACTCTTACATGAACACTCACCAAAAGTGCTGTGTGTACAAGAAACACACCTTAATTTAAAACACACAAATTTTCTTCGTAAATACGTTATTTTCCGAAAAGACCGTGTTGATGCTATGACATCATCCGGAGGTGTTGCCATCATAGCGAATCAAGGAATAGCATGCACACACTTACAACTCCAAACATCCCTTGAGGGAGTGGCTGTTTGAGCGGTTCTTTTTGATAAACTGATCACAATCTGCACTATTTACATTCCTCCTAGCTATCAGCTGAAAAAACGCGATTTACACTCTCTAATTGATGAACTTCCGGAGCCTTATGTTCTCCTTGGAGACTTTAATGCGCATAGCAGGCTATGGGGTGACTCTCGGTATGACGCGCGAGGTCGACTGATCGAACAGGTCCTTATCTCGTCGAGCGCGTGTCTCCTAAATCGAAAAGAACCAACCTATTATAACCTCGCTAATAACACCTACTCCTCCGTAGACCTGAGCATAGTATCTCCATCTCTTGTGCCTCTACTTCAGTGGAAAGTCGTCAGTAATCTGTACGGAAGTGACCACTTCCCCGTAGTTTTGAGCACGAGAGTAACTGAGTGTCCACCACGTGTTCCCAAGTGGCTCATAAACAGAGCCGACTGGGAACAGTTTTATACTATCGCTTGTCTAGGTTGGAATGACATCTGTACTTTGAACATTGATGTTGCTGTGAACTACTTCACAGCGTTTTTGATTGATGCTGCAACAAAATGCACCCCACAAACAAATAGACACCCTGGAAAACGACGTGTGCCATGGTGGAACTCTCAATGCCGAAACGCGTGCAAACAGCAAAACAGAGCTTGGAGGCTGCTTCGGAACTCACCGACAGCCGAAAATCTTGAAACCTTCAAGAAAATAAAGCCTCAAGGCAGGAGAACGCGTCGGCAGGCCAGAAAAGAAAGCTGGCAGAAGTTTTTATCAGGGGTTATTTCATACACACAGGAGGCTAAAGTCTGGAACATGGTCGGTAGGATAGCAGGAAAACAAGTACACACACCTCCACTCGTAAACACTCAGGGTGATACCTTGGAAGATCAGGCAAACTTCCTCGGTGCACACTTCGAACAGGTATCCAGCTCGTCTCACTATACTGACACTTTCCAAAAATACAGAACAAGAATAGAAAAGCAGAAACTCGAACACAAATCCACTAGATACGAGGCATATAACCAAGCTTTCAGTCTAGCTGAGCTCCGAACATCTCTAAACTCCTGCAGTAATTCTGCCCCAGGTTCTGACCGTGTGATGTATGAAATGTTAAAAAACCTACCAAACGAAACCCGAAAAACCTTACTTTGTTTGTACAATGCTATTTGGTCTTCTGGCACTATTTATACCTCCTGGAAAGAGGATATTGTTATTCCCATTTTGAAAGAGGGCAAGTACCCTTCTTTAGCTTCGAGCTATAGGCCTATTGCACTTACAAGCTGCTTGTGCAAAGTCTTCGAAAAAATGATAAACTGCCGACTTGTACACTTCCGTGAAACAAACAATTTGCTCGACCCATTTCAGTGCGCGTTTCGAGAGAGTAGATCCACGACAGACCCTTGTTCGTATCGAGGCACAGATCAGAGACGCCTTCATCCATAAACAATATTTTCTCTCTGTGTTCCTCGATATCGAAAAGGCTTATGATACAACATGGCGTTTTGGGATTCTAAGAGACCTGTCCCACCTTGGCGTGCGCGGAAGAATGTTTCACATAATCAAAAGTTACCTGTCAAACCGGACATTCCGTGTCCAAGTGGGCACGGTTCTTTCCCAAACATTTGTCCAGGAAACAGGCGTGCCACAAGGTGGTGTACTTAGCTGCACACTTTTTGTCATAAAAATGAATTCCTTGCGCTTGACCATCCCTCGCAATACGTTTTATTGTACATATGTCGATGACGTCCAGCTTGGCTTTAGGTCTTGCAATCTGGCATTGTGTGAGCGGCAGGTTCAGTTAGGTTTAAACAAGGTCTCCAAATGGGCAGAGGAAAACGGATTTTGACTGAACCCACAAAAAAGCACGTGTGTCTTGTTCTCTCGAAAGAGAGGCATGCACTCGGAACCTGATATTCGACTGAACGGGCAACGTCTGTCCGTCAAAGCCGAGCATAAATTCTTAGAATTAATCTTGGACAACAAGTTGACCTTTGTACCGCACATCAAGTATCTAAAAACAAAATGTTTAAAAGCCATGAATGTTTTAAAAGTGTTGTCACGTACTAGGTGGGGTAGTGACAGGCAATGTCTCATGAACCTATATAGAAGCCTCATTCGCACCCGCTTAGATTATGGAGCCGTTGTTTATCAGTATGCGACTCAAAGTGCTTTGAAGCTGCTGGACCCCGTGCACCATTTGGACATCCGCCTTTCTACGGGTGCTTTTCGCACCAGCCCCGTAGAAAGCCTTTATGTTGAGTCAAATGAGTGGTCGCTTCATCTGCAGAGAACTCACATGTCCTTTGTTTATTTCCTTAAGGTAAAAGCAGACAAGAAGCACCCCTCATACTCTACTATTAATGATTTGTCGAGCTCAATTCTGTTTCAAAACAGGCCTTCGATGAGGCAGCCCTTCTCAGTTCGCCTGAAGAGTCTAGCTGAGGAAACTGGAGTCTCACTTGAACACAGTTTAATGGCTCCTGTAGCATACCCGCCACCGTGGCAATGGCAGACTGTAGACTGCTATGTGTCTTTTCTAGAAGTTACAAAAAATGCGCCTATTGCCCATATCCGAACATACTTCCTGGAACTTCAACACAAGTACACACGTCCCGAGTTCTTTACAGATGCCTCCAAGTCCAACTCCTCTGTGTCCTACGCTGCTGTCGGCCCATTCTTTTCGGATGCTGGCCCTCTACATCCAAGCACAAGTATCTTAACAGCAGAAGCTTACGCGATATTTGTGGCAGCTAAGCACATCAAACAATTACAAATACAAAAAGCAGTAATTTGCACAGACTCCCTTAGTGTGGTAACGGCTCTGCACAGTCTTAAAAAGCAAAAAAAAACCCGGTCCTTGTCTCACTTCACTCCATTTTGTGCACACTCTACACACTCAAACAACATGTTGTAGTGTGCTGGGTGCCAAGGCACCATGAGATCGAAGGCAACGTGAGGGCAGATCAGCTCGCTGCATCCGTCCACAAAAGCACTGCCCCTACACCCATATTAATCCCGGCCCTTGATCTTAAGCCCTCTTTCAAATGAAACCTCAGGGACTACTTGCAGAGAAAGTGGGATACACACACACAAAACAAACTACACGTTATTAAGCCACACCTTGGTCATTGGCTGCCAGTATCAAAATCACGTCATACAGAGGTAATACTAACGAGACTCAGGGTAGGACACACATACACGACACACTCATATCTTTTGTCTTGTAGCGACCCACCATTGTGTGACAGATGTGGTGAAGCACTAACAGTTCTTCACATTTTAATTCAGTGCAAACAATTGGACACTATAAGAAAACAATACTTTCCATTACCCTACCGACAACATATACCTTTACACCCTGCAATGTTCGTCGGTAGGGAACCGCTTTTTAGTTATAAATCATTGCTAGCGTTTTTAAAAGAAATTCATGGTTTTCATATCATATACCCGGGCATTCCGTAGCACGACCTCTCCAGAGAGGTTTTCGCTGCGGTGGCTACACAAGAAAGCACTTGCCTCACGGCCCTTGGAAGCAAGGGTATGAACGAGTGAAGCACTTGTGCCAATGCCATACATAACCACCATCGTTTTTTATTATCACCAACTTTGTTCATATTTTCGCACCACACACACCTTTCACGGCATGGTCATGATTTTATTACTTGTATGTTTTTACCCGCCTCACCGCGAGGAATTTTATGGCCCTTATACAGCCGCTAATAGCAATCCTTTTCCAGACTCCTTATCCCATGAACTGGCGCTCTTTGGCCATCAAATGGCCCTTGCGCCAAAAAACACCATATATCATCAGAGGTCAACAGGACGACATGCAAAAGCTTATGAGTGAGTGGGCCTTGCGTATCGCGGAAATGAAAAAACGGGTAGCTAGGGTAGAAAATTTGGAAAAAAAAATCGCTTCCCTCCAGGCCAAAATAACTGACCTCGAAGATAGAAGCAGACGCGCAAACTTGGTCTTTTTTGGAGTGAACGAGGATCCTGCGGAAACACAGCCCGATTTTAAACACAAAGTACTCACCGAAATCTTTGACAAAAAGCTTCATGTTCCTTGCAGGTCAGTTTGTAGGATACATAGGATCGGAAAGCCAGAAAACCAAAGACCAGTGATTATATTCTTTGAGGATTTCAATAAAAAAGAGCAAGTTTTGATGAACGCTAATAAACCGAAGTGTACCGAGGTATCTATTCAAAATGATTACTCGAAAGAAACACTGCGCAAACGCAAGCTGCTGTGGGAGAGCGCAAAAAATAAAAAACTGCAGGGAAAGAAAGTAGCCCTTGTACACGACAAACTTCGAGTAGACGAAGAAAAATTCGTATGGGACGATATAACAAACTCTCGAATTAAACTCGGCGCTTCTCCGAACAGGAAACTCAGCGCTTGACCAAGATCCCCTGAGGATAAGCAGCTCCGTCTTTTAAACATACATACTCGCGGTGTTGCAAATAAATCGGACCAACTTGAAGCTATCATATTTGGCCATAACCCACATGTTGCAGTTATTACAGAGACTTGGTTACGGGGTGATATCGAGGACGATACCGTTTTTCCCCCTTCTTATCAAGTATTCCGCCATGATAGATTGTGTAGGGGCGGCGGCGTTGCCGTTCTGGTAAAACTTGGAATTAACTGTACTGCTTTGCAACAGATAAGTAATCATGAGAGCCGTACTTTAAAGGCATCTTGTTGAGGGCGTTGTTTTCTCATTTTTGCGGTTTATCGTCCACCCGATTCCCCACCGGAGTACTTAAAAGCTTTGTAAGACCATATGGCGACATTTCGGCATGACAGAATTTTTCTGGTAGGCGATTTTATTTTGCCTGGCGTTGATTGGGAAAAAAAACTATTGGCAGTACAGGATTAAGCACTCACGCGTCTTACTTTTTTGATATAATGTTAAGCCATGACATGCACCAAATTGTAACACAACCAACACGTGTTTCAGGGTCAAGCAGCTCGATGCTTGATCTAGTTTTCCTGAGCCGTATAATTGAAAATGTTACCGTGAACGTTAGTAGCGGTATTTCTGACCATTCAATTGTTGAGTTTTCCTGTGTTTTTGAAAATATACGCTACCCCGGGCCTCGGCCCAAATCTGTATTTGTCAAAAATTTTTCAATGGCCCAGGCTGAAAGTGTGTTAGACCATCTCGACCTTTCCCCCAGCTGGTTTTGTGGTTCCGATGCCGTCGAATTATCTGATAAATTCAAAAACATTTGCTTATATCTCCTTGACAACTTCATCCCAAACAAAATAAGACATGTACGAAAAATAACTCTATGGATAACGCGTGAAATTTTGCATATCAAAAGGAAAATCAAAAGGCTAAGACGAGGAGCGGCTGACCGTAATACTATTAGTGCCAACCAAATTGTTCTCAACTCCGCAGTCGCAAACTCAAAGCGTCTGTACTTTGAAAATACTTTGCCAAACTATATCAAAAATGCCCCACAGAAGATTTGGCGGTTCCTGTCCAGTAAAAAAAAACCTATAAAACAACTTAACCGCGGTGGCATGCTCCTTGTTGAACCTCCCCATTTTGCTGAACATTTTAATGCTTATTTCGAAAGTGTTCTTTCTAAATCGAGTGATCCCATGCCTACAATCCATGCGCCTTCAGCTCCCAATGATGACTTTATATCTTTACCTGGTGTTGTTTCATTGCTCCTTCACCTTAAAACAAAAGCTTCCCCAGGCCCGGACAAATTGCCCAATATTTTTTTTCGTCGTTATGCCGATATGTTGGCTCAATTTCTGGTTATAATTTTTTGCCCATCTCTTTCAACCGCAATTGTACCTCCTGACTGGAAAATAATCCGCTTGGTACCCGTCTTAAAAAAAGGTGACCCTGCATGCCCTTGTTTTACAGGCCAATTTCAAAGACATCATCGTGTTGCAAACTTCTTGAGCATATCACAGCTAACTACATTCACAATTTTTTACATGACTGTAATTTGCTTTCTTCTGTTCAACATGGTTTTAGAAAAGGTTTCTCCACAGTAACGCAATTAACATTGGTTGTTCACAGTTTTGCCGCGATTCTTGACAAGTCGGGCCAAGTAGATGCTATTTTTTCAGATTTCTCCAAAGCTTTTGATGTTGTTTCCCATGTTCACCTTATCAATAAATTACAATCTACTGGTCTTCCTGAATTTTTTAATTAACTGGATATCTTCGTACCTGAGTAACTGCAAGCAATTCGTTCGTATTGATAATGACTGTTCACAATCCCTCCCGGTGTCATCTGGTGTCCCGCAAGGAAGTGTCTTAGGTCCTTTGTTGTTTCTCATATATGTTAACGATATTGTGGATGTATTCACTGGCCCTGTTCAAATAAGGCTGTTGGCAGATGATTGTGTATTATTTAATGAAATACCATGCCGAGAAGACCAATCAGTATTGAATTCCAATTTTTGTAATATATATGACTGGTGTAATAAGTGGAATATGAACCTAAATGCCGACAAATCAGTTTTTATGAAAATAACCAATAAAAAAATTCTCTATCCTTCCCTTACAACCTTTCAGGACAACCTTTGAACGAAGGTACAGAATATAAGTACCTGGGTCTTACCATGACAAACACTTTAGGTTGGAACAAGCACATTTCAGACATTTGTGCGTCATCCTTTCGTAAACTGAGTCTTTTAAGACGTAAGCTCAAACATGCTCGTGCAAGTGTTAAAATGCTAGCCTATACATCTATTGTAACACCTAAATTGGAGTATGCATGTATAATCTGGGACCCTTACACAAAAACTAACGTTCATGCACTTGAGATGATTCAGCATAAAGTGGTTCGGTTCATTTACTCCAAATACCGTTCGAGCGATTCCCCAACCCAACTCCTGAGAGACCATAACATACCAACCTTGGAACTAAGACGTAAAATCCAAAGATTAAAATTTCTTTATCTTCTCAGGAATAACAAATTGTCAATGAGACCGGAACAATACATCCAACCACTCACCGCTCGCAGAACAAGACACCGGCATGCCGACTCTCTAAGGCTCTTGAATGCTAGAACTAACATTTTCAAATTCTCCTTTTTCCCGCGCACTGTAACCGAATGGAATCAATTACCAGCATTATTCATAAAGAGCATAGACTCAATTGAACATATTGTATCTTGACCTGTATTGTTAAAATGTTAAATGTCTTTCTTATTCATTGTTTGAGTTATGTCCTTATTCTTCGCGCTTTTCATGTTTTTGATCTTCTGTTGTCCTTATTACGAGCTTTGTAAATACGTCCCTCCTGCTTGGGCCCTTCACTGGGCCTGCAGTATTTTGTAAATAACTTATATATATGTCACAACTTGTGGCCTGATCTTTAGGGGCTGGGTAGCAGTCATCGCTGCTTGTGTTCCGCGTTTAAACTTCTGCAGAAGTGATTCAGGAACGGCCGGATTGACCGATCGAGATAAGCCAGCAGCCACTAATTGGATCACCTAGTTGGGGAACTAAGTTTCATGCTGGGTGGGCACGAGCTCTTTAGCGCTGATTATAATCAAAGGGACGCAATGCTCTCTTCACAATGTCTGAGTGGGCATCATCCTCGTGTTGAGTAGGAGTTGTTGCCGTACGATTCTGCCCACTCAGAGATTGTGAAGAGGGGCGTATCGATGGTGTTTTCGCAACCGAAAAAATTGGAAGGCTGTGCCAACGTGTGTGCGATAAGAAGAAGCACAGCTGCGAGAAGAAACTTGAGAGGGCCTTTGCTAAGTGTTCCACGGGGATCGTGTACTTCATATCCTTATCCTGCGGGAAAGTGAACATTGGCAAAACCGAACGGTGTATTAATGACCGATTAAAGGAACACGCCTAAAAATTACCAAAACAAGATGACAAGTATGAGTACCTGGTTGCGCATGTCATCTCGTGTTGTGGTGACGCATGATTTTCTTAGACTAATATTCTAGGCAGAGGCGCCAGTAACACTGCACGTGAAGAGTTGGAGGCCTTTTTCATTGAAAAACAAATAAAGATCCCTGTGTAAGTGCCCTATCGCTATCATTGTTACCAAGCGAATTCCAGTTTATTGCTCTGAGGCAATGACATTGATTAACTGAAAGTATTGATAATGTATGCTGTCTGTCTTCTATGGTGTTAGTGCGCACATGTGTCCTGTATAAATACTAAGTACTGTACTAAGTACTAAGTACTGTATAAATACTAAATGAATAATAAAGCCTTCTAGCCATAAATAAATCAGTCGGAAGTGCTCGCTGTGTGTGTTTGATGCCTGGGTGTGTGCGTGTGTCAGTGATCGTGTCGTGTGTTCGCGTTCGAATTAACCGTTAGAAATGTTGTACCAACTATCCCAACAACAACCTCTTTCTTGAGTGACGAAGCCCACACAAAACACTCTGAAGCAGATACTTTCACCCTAACTAAAAAGTGTGTTTTCTAGTTGAGGTTGACTGACCAGGCCCTGTGATCGACCATGAGAATCGTCTCTGCAGAAGAATTAATACGAATATTTCTTTTGTCACCGCTATATTTTGCAAGGCATCAAGCGAGAATGTTCAGAACTAAAGTGGCTGTTTTGTACTTTACAAGGACGAACGTTGTGTCGCTTTGCTAAATGGCAGTCACATTTACTTCTTCTCTTTTGCCCTTGATAACGCTTTGTTCAGTTGAATCACGCAGTTGTAACTTGTCTCAAGCTTTTGTTCCACAAGCACCCCGTGCAGCCAGAACATAAAAACGGAGTACATATTTTTTATTTCGTAATCAGCATCCATATTTTAGCCATTCTGAAAGTCAGTATTGTCATCTTTCTCGTATTTCAATGAGAAGTGTTCCTCAGAAATCTCCTATATATAAGATGCGGTAAAGGACTTTCAAATTACATTAGGTCACGTTTACCACCACCTCTTCCAGTTGAAATTGATGCACTGGGATATCCTTTGCAGGACTAAGCTTTGTGATTGTTGTCCACCAGGTCAGGGAGTTTGACACCTTTGGTTTTATTCTATTGATGTGCTTTCTTATAAGGTTAGTTGCGAGAAAGCGCAATGGTGTGTATTAGTTCTTGTGTTCTCGTTTTTTTGCTGTGTTAATTTCAACATGCATACAATGCATCTGTGCAGAGATTTGAAAATAGTCAGCACAACAGCAGATAAAGCAACACCAGTGACACGAGGACAAGCACAGGCTTCTAGCTGAAATTTCATACAACAAGCAATATTGTCACGTGCTACAACACGTATTCAACTCGAAAAAACTGAGCCAGCGAAGAGACGCACGGAAAACTGGCAAAATGGCTGCTTCAATAATCAACAACTAACCAGAGCGCGTGCTGCTCAGAACATCGTCTTCCATTCTATCGGGTAAACATGGCTTGTGCTCACCGTACCTAGCGGCCAAGTGGCATTGTTCCGCCTCTAAAAAAAAAATCGGCATCACTCTGCTGCTCGTAAAGTACGAAGGCAAAGTCGGGTCAAACCAACAGAAAACACACGCATACAAAAAAAAGCAGTATAGTTCATGCGCAGTCACACTAGCGCGTGAAGTACGGCTTAAGTCGCACAACGTTCACAATCTCCGAAGACAGCCTTCGCCACCGCAGCGAGAAGGCGCCGTCAGGGACTACCTCGTAGTTCACATCGCTCAAGCGTCGCAACACTTTGTACGTTCCGAAGTAGCGACTAAGCAGTTTTTCTGATAATCCCTGGCATCGGACTGCAGTCCACACCCAAACTTGATCGCCCGGATGGTATTAAATTTTTCAATGGTGAGATTGTAGCAGCATGCGTCTGTATTCTGCTGGTGTGGAATGTGTAGGCATGCAAACTGGCGTGTTTTTTCGGCGTATTGGGTAAGCTGCACAGCGTCACGAGTGATCAAAGCCTCGCAATTGCGTGGAAGCATTGTATCCAGCATGTTCTGGAACTCACGTCCATATGCAAGATAAAAAAGCGTGAATCGCGTAGTTTCCTCGACGGCAGTATTGTACGCAAATGTGACTGCTCACGCACCTGGTCCCAGGTCTTATGCTGTACATCACCGTAGATAAATAACATGTCAGCGATGGTCTTGTTGAGTCGCTCTGTCAAGACGTTGCTCTGCGGATGATATGCCGTGGTCTTGCGATGGCTCGTGGAGCTGAGCTTGAATACGTCATGAATGAGCTGAACCGTGAATGCTGCTCCTCTGTCTGTGATTACGCACGACGGGGCGCGATGTCGAAGAACGATCTGGTTAATAAAAAATTGGGCTACGTTGGAAGCCGTAGCGCGTTGTAGTGTTTTGTTTTGGCGTACTTCGTCAAATAGTAGGTGGCTACTACGATCCACTTATTTCTGGCTGATTATAGCGGAAAAGACCCCAGTAAATCCATTCCCATTTGATCAAATGGCGCATTAGGTGGTTCTATTGGGTCAAGATGCCCCACGGGCTTCAGTGGCAGGAATTTGCGGCGTTGACACTCCCGGCTGCTTCTCACGCATTGATTTACGAATGTTCAAAGCTTAGGCTAGTAGTACGCTTGTCGAACTCGAGCGAAACGTCCAGAGGAAACTAAGTGACCAGATGTGGGCTCATCGTGGCAGGCGAGAAGAATGTCGTCACGCTTGTCAGTTGGCACAACTAGAAGATAGGTTCGCTTATTGCCGTTGGAGTTTTTTTTATACAGGAGCCCATCTCACAAACAAAATGACGACCGACCTCGAGAAATACATCGAGGTATGGAAGAGTTGCGTCCGTCAAGGTTTTCGATAACTTCGTGAATTTCGTCATCCACGCACTGTCGTGTAATCTGATCCGTTTAGTAAGGGCCTCAAACAATCCACCGTCTTCGTCGGTGTCATGGCCACAAACTTCGACAGGTGCACTGGACAATGATTCCTCATCTTCGTGCTTGCGACCCGGTTTGTAAGCGGTCGTGAAATCGTATTCCTGCACACGAAGACTCCATCGTGCCAGTCGTCCAAACGGGTTCCGTAGGTTGATTGATTGATTGATATGTGAGGTGTAACGTCCCAAAACCACTATATGTATATGAGAGACGCCGTAGTGGAGGGCTCCGGAAATTTAGACCACCTGGAATTCTTTAACGTGCGGCCAAATCTGAGCACACGGGCCTACAACATTTTCGCCTCCATCGGAAATGCAGCCGCCGCAGCCGAGATTCGAACCCGCGCCCTGCGGGTCAGCAGCCGAGTACCTTAGCCACTAGACCACCGCGGCGGGGCAGGTCCCGTAGGTTGGCTAATCAGCACAACGAATGATGGTCGGTCACTACCGTTATTTGATTTATTTATTTACAAATACTGCATCTTGCACAGCAAGATATTGCGGGAGTGAGTACAACAGAAGATAAAATACAATACTTGATAGGTCACACTAAATCACATTTACTCGCAATAAATATAACACATATAAAGGATACACATTGAGTATACACACTGAAGTATACACAGTGAATGGGCAGAACAACAGGAAAGTATACACAGCTGATCAGTGAAGAATGTTTGGTAATTGTTCAACGAATTCATCGTTTGACAGCTTGCGCAGGGAGCCCGGCTGACCATTCTAAGTATGAATAGTGCGAGGAAAAAAAGAAAACTAGAAGCAATCAATGGATGACTTCAAAGGAGCTATGTTAAGGTGGTGACTTCTCCTTATGATTCGAGAAGAAGGGTTAGTGAAGGTAATGGGTGCATCAATAAATGTTTCCCCATGAGCGATCTTATGCAACAGGACAAGACGGTCACAAGTGCGCCTGAGAGCCAAACTTTCTAGCTGTAACTCATTAGCATATATTGTAGGTAAAACATGGCTATAATAACGCTTATATATAAATCTGATGGCTTTTTTTCTGATTAGAATCAAGCATATTTATGTCATTGGCATGATGCGGTGCCCATACGACAGACGCATACTCAAGGAGAGGCCTTATTAGAAATCTGTATGCTACTAGTTTACATTCCCTAGTTGCATCTCGAAGGTTTCTTTTTATGTAACACAGCTTTTTTAACGCCCTATTTGATATATTCAGAATGTGGGCATGCCATTTCAAGTCCAGGGTGAAAGTAACACTGAGGTATTTGAAAGTGTCTGCACTTTAGAGCTTGTGGTTAAAACTAAAGATGAAAACGTTAACGGATGCTTTTTACTTGAGAAAGTCATTGAGACTGTTTTTGCACGCGCATCTTTGTCCTTTTACTTGAGAAAGTCATTGTCCTTTTACTTTGTCCTTTTACTTGAGAAAGTCATTGAGACTGTCTGCACGCGCATCTTTGTCCTGTTCTGAAGAGCGGCACATACAAGCATGCCAGCATCTGTGTAAATAATACTTGCAGAACTTGTACTAGTGGCATTACCCGCCTTCCCGAAGGACATCGTCCCGATGTCATAACATAATTGCCAGATGGAAACACGTACGATAAGCAGTACACAAGGGGTAGTTCACAATCAATGTAAGTCTACTCAAGGGAGTGTGATGAATAGTCAGCGTTAGTAAAATGGTTTCATCCTCGAAACATGGACGACGTGTGGCTGTTGTGAACGGCGGGATGGACGAGCCATGTCGTCGTCAAGAACCTCGTAGTTCACTTCGCTGAGACGACGGAGAACTCTATAGGGACCAAAATAGCGGCGTAACACTTTTCCGACCGGCCCCGTTGTCGAATAGGAGTCCACAACCATACTCGTTCTCCGGGTTGGTAAGAGACATCGTGACGACGAGCGTTGTACCGCAGCGAGTTGATGCATTGTTGCTTATGGATTCGTTCGACTGCAAGCTTAGGAGCCGCGTCTGCCAATCTGATAAATTCGTTCACCTTGACAATAATCTGGTGTCTGTCTGGTAGAAGCATGGCATCCAGCATTGTAGTGACCTCCCTGCCGTGAAGCAACCGGAAGGGTGTGAATCCAGGTGTTTTTTGCACAGCGGTGTTGTAAGCGAACGTGACGTAAGGGATCCCAGTTTTTGTGGTCTTGGTCAACGTACATGTATCGCATGTCGGCGATCGTCTTGTTTAGTCGCTCTGTAAGGCCGTTGCTTTGTGGGTGGTTCAGTAGTTTTTTGATGTACTGTGCCGCTAAGCTGCATGACGTCTTTTATCATTCGGGCGGTAAAAGCTGTGCCACGATCAGTTATGACAACTGCTGGTGCTCCATGTCGGAGGACGATGTTCTCCATAAAAAAGTGGGCAGTCTCAATGAAGGTGCCACGTTTTAATGCCTTCATTTCGCAGTAGCGCGTCATGTCATCTGTAGCGACTACAATCCAGCGGTTGCCGTCACGAGACTTGGGGAAAAGGTCTGAGTAGATCCATGCCAATTTGTTGGAACGGTTGTGTCGGAGGAGCGACGGGCTTCAAAAAGCCGGCTGGGCGCTGATGTGGTGTTTTACGACGCTAGCACTCGTGACGCGTCTTTACGTAATGCTTCACGTCTCGACTGAGCTTAGGGCAGTTGTAGTGTTGGTGAATCCGGGCCAAGGTACGTGTGCATCCCAAGTGACTTGTGGAAGGCTCATCGTGACAGGCGGACAAGACATCGGCTCGTAACGCTGTCGGGACAACGAGCAGGTACTCAGTCACGTAAGGGTCCAAGTTTCTTTTATAGAGGATATTTCTGCGGGCACAGAACGATGATGACAAGCAGGCGAATGCTGGTGGTGGATGCGGCGTACGGCCTTCGAGATATTCGATGAATTGTCGAAGCTCGGAATCGTTCTTCTGCTGCTCAGCCAAGTCGGATACACTAACGGCGCAGAGAAAACGGCCGTCGAGATCGTGATCACCTGACACTGTCTTAAGAGGAGCTCGGGAAAGACAGTCCACGTCAGTATACTTCCGGCCAGACTTGTACACGACTGTCAAATCGAACTCCTGAAGGTGTAAGCTCCACCTGGCCAGACGTCCGGAAGGGTCTTTAAGGTTCGCCAACCAGCAGAGCGCATGATGATCGGTTATAATTCTAAACGGGCGACCATACAGGTACGGTCTGAATTTAGCTATTGCCCAGACAACAGCTGATAAAATCCGACTCGCATAAGCGTTCGACGCCGCCTTGCCACTGGGCGAGGACTGCACCAAAGCTGATGTTACAGCGTCTGTGTGTAGTTCAATGTCGGCATATTCGTCGTAGTGTCCGAGTAAGGGCTCAGACTGGAGACGCTGCTGGAGCTCGGAGAAAGCGCGTGTTTGCTCAAGGCCCCACACGAAGGGAACGTCGTCTTTTGTCAGATGAGTGAGGGGTTCGGCAATGTTTGCGAAATTTTGCACAAAGCGTCTGTATTATGCGCAGAGGCCTAAAAATCGACGCACATCACGTTTGTTGATAGGTGGTGGAAAATCTGCGACAGCCAATGTTTTGTCTGGCTCCGGCCGAATACCATCAGGGCTAACAAGGTGACCAAAAAACTTCAATTCGTTGTAACCAAAATGACATTTTTCTGGTTTCAGTGATAGGCCTGCCATGCGAATTGCAGCAAACACAGATCCAAGTCGCTGCAAATGCTGCTCAAACGTTTGGGAGAAGACAACGACGTCGTCTAAGTAAACAAGGCATGCTTCCCACTTGAGATCGGAGAGCACTGTATCCATCATCCTCTGGGATGTCGCAGGGGCAGAACACAGACCGAAGGGCAGCACCTTGAATTCGTACAGACCATAAGGCGTTATGAATGCTGTTTTCTCTCGGTCGCGTTTATCAACTTCGATCTGCCAGAAGCCACTGTGTAAATTCATAGAGAAGTAGCGGGCGCGTCGGAAATGGTCTAGTGAGTCGTCGATGCACGGAAGCGGATAAACATCTTTCTTTGTGACTTTGTTGAGTTTGCGGCAATCGATGCAAAATCGGAGAGTGCCGTCCTTCTTTTTTACTAGTACGACGGCGGATGACCATGGACTGTTCGAGGGTTGAATTACGCCCTCTTCGAGCATCTGCTTCACTTGAGAACGTATAGCCTCTTGTTCCTTTTGTGATACTCGGTAGGCGTGCTGACGTATGGGTCGCTCAGCATGGTCAGTGACAATGCGGTGCTTTACGGTTGGCGTTTGTTTTATCTTGGATGTAGACGCGAAACAGTCGCTAAACATGCAGAAGATACAGCAGATTTGCTCTTTCTGCGCACATGACGGCTTCGGATTGACATCGACTGCATCGGCTACCACGGTGTCACTTTCAACCGCTGCAGAAATTGGGGCTATTGTCGCACACGCTTCATCGTCAATGGATTAGAAATGAGCGATAGTTGTTCGCTTGGCCAAATGTTGGTATGCTCCACTAAAATTGGTTACCTACAACTCAGTCATCCCACGTTTAAATTGAATTATTCCGCGGGCAACGCAGATTTGCGGAACAAGAGCACCGAAAGGGTGGATTCAGCGATAACACTACTGTCATGGTCTATGTCGCCCTGTACTGTAACGAACATACTGGTGCGTGGCGGAAGTGTGATGGTGTCGTCGACAATGCGAAGCGTAGTCTTCTGCGGATTGGTATCTCTAGACTTCGGGCCATAGTCGTCAGCAAACGTTACGAGGCACTCTCGAAGATTTCTAACAGCGCCGTGCTCATGCAGGAAATCCATGCCAAGGATATCTTTCCGGGAGCATTCGGGAAGCACAACAAAAGAAGCAATGAACGGCGACTCGCAGATTTGCAGCCTTGCGGTGCATCTCCCGATTGGTGTCAAGAGATGACCACCGGCTGTCCGAAGGTTTGGTCCATGCCCCTCAAGGAGTCGTGACTCTCCTGAGTTCAGCCACAAGTTCAGCGCTGATAACTGAGTAGTCGGCATCGGTGTCGACCAGACTGGATGGTTGTCGACACGAACGGCAATGTCAGCAGAAACGGGTTCGTCAGCGATGTGAGGTGTCGGCTGAAAGGAATCGTCGAAGGTGGGTGGATGGGCCGAGGGAGGCTGCTTTGATGATAGCTTAACAGCGGTCCCACCCCCGGAGGCCGCTAATTGTAGTTTCTCCGGTGTGGACTTAGGGACCTAGCGGATCGTCCCGCAACAACATCGGCGAAAGTGAAGTATTAATTTGCGGACGTAGAGCGTCGAGGATACGGAGAGCGTGATTGGCGTCAGTAAAGATTCGGAGACGGTAGACTTGCCAAGTATTCTGCGATGGCACGGGGACGTTCGCCATCCCTGGGCCGACAAGCGTCTGACCGGAATCCAGGTAGGCCCATCTGTCTTTACGAGCACTCCCGATACAAGTGACCTGGCTCACCACAGTGGTAGCATAGTGGCCGATTGTCGGAAGCGCGCCACACGCTAGGTTTTCGCAAATTAGGTCGCGAATTCTCATAGTGTGGTGGGCCCGAGAAGTACTGTGGCACCTGCAGGAAAGTCCGTCGTTGGTTTTCATAGCGTGGTCCACCCGAGAAGTGCTGTGGTGTCTGCAGGCCAGTAGGTCGGGGGAAATAGCTGGCTGCCGGTGCAGGAGTACGTACAGCTTCCGCATACGTTAGCAGAGGAGCTTCGGTTGGAGGTGGCGCTAATGGTCGTACCAGCTGCCGCACCTCTTCACGGACGAAGTCTGTCAGAGCAGCCACTTGAGGCTGTTTAGGCACTGCGTGAAGCTTTTGCAGCTCGTCGCGTACAATGATACGGACTAGCTCAGCAAGGTCTCTCACGCTCGTGACATCGGGTGTTACCAAGGGTGCTGACAGACATGCAAGGTTGTCGGACCGCTCATACTGCGAAGACCGCTGTCTTAGCATTCGCTCCATTGCCGTCGCTTCATGGAGGAATTCTGCCATGGTAGCTGGTGGGTTTCGTACAAGTCCTGCAAACAGCTGCTCCTTGACACCCCGCATCAGAATGCGTACCTTTTTGTCTTCCGTCATTGCAGAATCCGCTTGACGGAACAGACGAGACATCTCCTAAACGAACATAGCCACGCTTACATTGGGTCTTTGATTGCGAGAATTGAGGAGACGTTCAGCTTGTTCTTTCCGGTCGGCGCTACCATACGTGTTCCGCAGCTGAGTGCAAAACACCGGCCAGGTTGTCAGGGCGGCCTCGTGATTCTCGAACCAAATACGCGCCGAATCCTTCAGGTAGAAATAGACATACCGCAGTTTCCGGTGCTCGTCCCACTCGTTGGCGACGGCGACTCAATCGTATTGGTCCAGCCAGTCTTCAACGTCTTCGTAGGGCTCCCCTTGTAAGGGCTTTGGCGTTCGAGAGGCCGGTAGCCATGGTGCTGGCAGAGTCGCGGTCTGTTCAGTCTGGCTTGCAGTTGTCGCATATGCGATAGTTCTGGAGCCTAGTTGCCGCCGACTGCGTCGAAGGTTGGCAGTTTCTACTAAGGCATTGATGTTGGGACCGAGATCTTCCTCGTGGGAACAGTGCATAGACTGTTACCCAGCGCCTCCACCAGTTTCAGGTTACAACGTAACTGTAAGCTCCAGATATTGGCACACAAGGACGTAAACTGATTCGAACAACGGCAGTATGACTATTGTTTTTATTTGCACGCGCATCTTTGTCCTCTTCTGAACAGCGGCACATACAAGCATGCCAGCATCTGTGTAAATAATACTTGCAGAGCTTGTACTAGCGGCAATATGACACAGTCATCGGCATAAAGTCTCAATTTCACAGAAGTACCAGCAGTTACATTAACGACGTCGTTTATGTAGAGGATGAAGAGTAATGGACCCAGTACCGATTGTTGCGGTACACCAGATGTGACAATGACCAGAGATGAGTGAGCACGATTAAATGCAACAAATTGTGTTCTTGAGCTCAGATAGTCCTTTATCCAGTCTGTAAGTTTAGTGCCATGAATTAGTATAAGTACCGTGCGCTAACCAATTGCGCCACTGGGGAACATGTGCCATGAATTAGTTCCTTGATTTTAATCAGAAGCTTATTATGGCATACTGTATCAAAGGCTTTCCTATATTCAATGAAGATGGCATCAGGCTGTCCTCTGGCATTAAGTATGAATGCAATATTGTGAGAGAATTCTAATAATTGTGTCACCGTCGAAAAGCCAGAACGAAAGCCATATTGAGCATGTGAGAGAATATTCTGTTCAGACAAGTACTCGATGATATATTTATAGATGATGCGTTCCAGTAGTATACAGGACGTTGATATTATTGAAATTGGCCTATAGTTGCACACCACCTGTTTATTGCCATCCTTATGTATGGGAACGACCTTGCTGCACTTCCAGAGTAATGGGACAGTAGGTGACTCTACAGACTTTGAAATGATGACTGATAAATACCGAGAGGTACATTCAGACTAACGTTTCAAAAACATATTAGATATACCATCTGGCCCGGCGCTTTTCGTTGTATCAATTTTGAGTACAAGGTTACGAACGCTCGCAGTAGTAATTAGCATGCTTGGGAAAGATTGTGGAGATGAGTTAGTAAAAATAGTGGGACTACGTCTATCATCACGTGTGAACACTGATTTAAAATAGTCAAGAAATGCTTCAGAAATGCTAAGATTGTCAGATCATGCTTTATCGGAAATAATAAATGAGGAAAGACAGCTCTGAATTGAGGGATTGATGGCTTTCCAAAACTTTGACGGCTTGTCTTTCATTAACGACGACAAAGTATTATTAAAATAGAAGCTTTTCGCACTTGACATAGCAGATTTTAAACTTTTCAGTATAGTAACACAGATGATTTTATTGGATTGCCAGATTTGGAATGTTTACGAAGACGCCTGATACGGCGAATTAGATGTATAATGTCGCGAGTGTACCAAGGATGCTTGGGATTGCGTTTTATACATTTTGTTGGAATGTAATTACCAATACATCGGCCAACAATTCCATTAAAGCGGACCACTAGTACATCGACATTGTAATGGCTGGCGCTGTTTAAAAACTCTTCAAAAGAGGATGCAAGTATCCCGATTATGGAGTTATCATCAGCATGCTCGTAGTTCACAACAGTCTGGTGTAAAGGAAGGTTAGGTACAGTCGTTAAGTTCAAATCAACTACGAGACCCTTGTGATCCGACAGACCTTCGACGATCTCACATTGATGGCAATATTCTTTAATATGCTCATTAATAAAAACAAGATCAAGAATTGCATTTTCGCGGGTTGCAGAAAAAACAATTTGTGTCAGGTCTAGAGAAATAGTTAATTCAATCAAATAGTCACAGGTTAGCTTGTGTTGGCCATGTGCTGATAAAGTTTTCCAGTCTATGGCGGAGTATTGAAGTTTCCAGTGATTAACGTTTTGCAACCATTTAATTTTTGTTTGACTATATAGTCCATGAGATCAGAAAAGATACCAAAACCTGCATCAGGTGGACGATAGACAGCTTCAATGGTCAACGTGAGACCACAAATCCTAATTTTACACCAAATAGATTCACAGTCGGATACATCGGTGAGTACAGTGAATTCAATGTCTTTTTTCACAAAGAGCGCAACGCCACCACCACGACGGCCACATCTATCTTTTCTCAGAACATTGTAACCTAGGGGTGAAATTTCTGAGTCTATGATATGTTCATTAGGCCAAGTTTCTGTTACGTGTATTACAGAAGGATGATAGCATGTAAGGAAGTGATGAAAGTCGTGAATCTTGTTAAGAATGCTACGGGCATTATTATTCGCTAAAGAAAAGTTATCAGAGCAGTATCAGGTTCCAGGAGGCTGAGAAGATTACTTCTTGGCTTGAATGATAGAGTCGCCCGCTTCGCTTAACACATAACGTGCGTTATCTATCAGCAAGGAATCATGCTGCAGACGAGATGAGGGGGCATTTTTTTTTGGTTAGCTGAAAGTTTTAAAAGGGCACTGCGTACCTTTCTAACGCACTCTGAGAAGTCCTCGTTTACAAATTGTTACATCAGGCAAAGGTAACTGAATGGGGGGTTTTTAATGGACCCTGAGTCCTTGATCACTGTATAGTGATGATGATCTCCACCGCCATGGCTCGTACCCACTCAGAGGGATCGCAGTGGAGGCAATGTCGTGTTCATTCTCTACCTACGCTTCCTTTCTTTTTCTGGAAGTGGTACTTCTTATCATTCTTCCGGTCTCAGACAAAGCCCTCTGGGCGAGCCATTCTTGCATCCTTCGTGTAAATGGCTTCAGGCGGGCAACATGCGTCACCTCTGTCTTGCATGAACGTCGGCCACTAGTGGTGACACGCGCAATTTCATAGTTGACCTCGCTAAGATGATGGAGTATCAGGAAAGGACTGGCGTAGTGTGCCAGTAGCTTTTGGCTCAAGCCACGTCTGCGTATCGGGGTCCACATCCACGCTAGATCACCGGGGACATAGGTCACATGCCTGTGTTGACTGTCGTAGCGAGTTTTGGAGGACTCTTGCGCTGCCAGTGTTTGTAAGCAGGCAAGTCGACGTGTATCATCCGCACGACACAAAGTTTCTGGAATTGTTAAATCGTCATGGACGACAAAAGGAAAGATAGTGTCCAGCGTATGTCGAGGTGAGTGAGCGTAGAGCAGATAGAAAGGGCTGTAGCCTGTCGTTTCGTGTTTTGACGTGTTGAAGGCGTACGTGACGAATGGTAAAACTTCATCAGAGTTTTTGTGGTCGGAGGCGACGTACATTGACATCATGTTGATCAATGTTCGGTTTGTGCGCTCGGTGAGGCCGTTAGTTTGTGGATGATACGCAGTTGAGGGTCGGAACTTGGAGGCACACAAACGAAGTAATGATTCGACAATATCAGCGGTAAATTGTCGTCCACGGTCGCTTATTATCACGGGAGAAGGTCCGTGTTGGAGGATGACTGAATGCAACAGGAACTCCGAAGCCTGAACTGCCGTGGCGGAGCATAAGGCAGCCGTCTCGCATTACCACGTCATGTAGTCGGCGCATACAATTATCCACCGGTTACCTCTTGAAGAGCGTGGAAATGGTCCCATGTTATCAATTCCAACCTTTTAAAAAGGGGAACCGGGAGGCTTTACAGGTTGCAGGTGGCCAACTGGACCCGAGGAGGGCCGCTTGTTGCTCTGGCACTGCGTACAGCTGGCCACGTAGTTATAAATGGTCTTGCTCAATTTTGGCCAATAGAACCGCTCTTTCGTGCGACTAAGTGTTCGTGCGGTGCCTAGATGGCCAGAGGTGGGGTCATCATGCGTGAGACGTAGAACAGACGTTTGGAAGGACGCAGGAACAACTAGTAGAAAGCGGGCCCCGTGGTGGACAAGTTTCTCTGGTAACGAAGACCATTTCAGACGCAGAATCGGCCTTCAATTAATGAATTTCTCGCTCCAGGGAAGAGAGCTTTTATGCTTGAGTCATTACGCTGCTCAGCGGCGAAAGTCACGGCATCAGGAAAGCCAGGTGACAGAGAAGCGATAAGGTGGTCCAAAATTATCGCCTTCACAATCTCTTGATGGTAGCGGCATTCTGGAGAGGCAATCCGCATCAGCGTGTAGACGGCCAGTCTTGCATGAAATGGTGAAGACATGTTCTTACAAACGAATGGCTCATCGTGCGAGGTGGTCGGATGGGTCACGAAGGTTGACCAGCCAACACAGGGAATGGTGATCTGTGACGATAGTGAACGGGCGACCATATATGTATGAGGGAAACCGTTGCACGGCAAAGACTACCGCTAGGCATTCCTCTTCGGTCGCTGTGTAGTTGCGTTCAGGCTTGCTTAACGAACGGCTTGCGTACGCCACAACGTGTTCTTTCTTGCCAGAACGCTGAACGAGAACGGCACTGATACCGATGTCAATTGCGTCTGCGTGAATTTCCGTGGGCATTATTTGTGTTCCTTTCAACTTGCTGGCATTCTTTGAAACAGCAAGTTTAGATCTGTAATCAAAAAATTTAAATATCGCAAGGCGGGGCTTCTCCCCTTTACGCGCTCCAAGTCTGTGCCATCGTTCGATGTCGGTACATTCAAGACCAAGTTTATCAGACAGTAGGCTCGTGAACAATTCAAGCAGCAGCCCGGGAGACTCAAAATGGTGTTCACGCAGTCCGTACACCGTATTATCCTTTCTAAGGAACCTGTTTTCAAATTCATCAGAACGATTGTCTTACTTCGATACCAAGTTAGCAAGATGAGTTACCGTTTTTTCAAGCTGTTGAACACGTGGAATTGTTCTTTGGCTGATAATACCGAGGCCTCAAGCCTATATAGCCTTTCTTCGGTGGAAGCAAACTTCGCTGTCCATGAAGAGAGCTCAGAACAGATTTTGTGTTGTTCCTAGAGCAGCTGCGATAGCTTTTTGTTTAACTTGTCAGGGCCAGGATTGCTCTCAACATCGCCAGATATTAGCAACAAAATTCTACTGACAGAGAAGAACGATGATGCCGCCATAAGTGGGTCAGGCAGCAGCACTAGACAGTGATCATCATTCTTATGGCAAGGGAAGTCGTATTTTGGGCCTACCCGTAAGACAGTGCAGACAAGCTTGAACCAAGTGTACCTTGTGCCGCTGAAAGACCCACTGAAGAGCGTTGCATTCGCTGTCGGCTTTATAGCAGGCCAGAAGTGGCCAGCTGGTGTCGCTGAGGTAGCGTACCATGCGCAGATGGGCTCCCAAGTGTCCAAGTCACGCAAGTCGGGTGACTCAGTCCATAGATGATACGAATCCCGTATCAGACCATCCGATCCGGGGGGGGGGGGACGAGCAGCTGCTTGAAGTGTGTCGATACACGATCGATCATGCGCAGAAGCGGATTCCTGAAGACGACTGCTGTATTCGGTGCAAGCGGCAATGTGTACGACAGTGCAGACAAGCTTGAACCAAGTGCACATTGTGCCGCCGTAAGACCCACAGACGAGTGGCGTCTCTAAAGTGGCGTCAAGTGGCGTCCCTAAAGGCAAGAGCGAAATTTCATCATGGACCATACAACAGCGAGGCATTCTTTCTCTGAGGTGGAGTAGTTGACCTCGGCGCAGGAAAGAGCGCGGCTAGCGTACGCTATCACTCGCTCTGTGCCCTCTTGTGGTTATACGAGGACAGCACCAAGACCCACGTTGCTGGCGTCAGTATAAATTTCTGTATCAGCGTCTCGGCCAAAGGGAGCAAGGACTGGAGGTGTCTCCAAACACTCCCGCAGTTCAGAGAAAGCTACGCGCTGTCCTTCCTCCCAGACGAATGGAACATCTTCATGAGTGAGTCGAATGAGCGGTTCAGCAATTCTAGAAAAAATTGCTATAAAGAGACTATAGCACGCGCAGAGCCCTAGAAAGCGACGTACTGCTTTTTTATCACGTGGCACAGAAAACTAGGCCACGGCGGTACTTTTTTCAGGGTCTGGTCGAATACCATCCACACTGACATGGCCGAGAAACTTAAGTTCATTGTAACCAACGTAGCATTTGGCTGTCTTCAGTGTCTGGTTAGCAGAGCCGAACGCTTCTGGCACATTCTGCAGACGCTTCAGGTGCTCCTCAAAGGTCGCAGAGAAAACGACAACATAATCCAGATAAACGAGTCACGTGTGCCACTTTAGACTGGTAAGAATAGTGTGCCTCATTCTCTGGAATGTCGCAGGTGCAGAACAGAGGCCGAAGGGATGCATGTTGAAATCATATAGGTCATTCGGTGTAACGAAAACGGTTTTTTCGCGATCTCGTTCATCAACTTCAATCTGCCAGTAGCCACTGTTCAAGTCTATCGATGTAAAATACTTGGCCCGCCGCAGTCTGTGAAGGGAACCGTCGATGCGGGGCAGCGGATAGACGTCTTTTTTAGTCACGCTGTTAAGTTTCCTATATTCCACGCAGAAGCACAGAGATCCATCTTTTTCTTCACGAGCACGACCGGAGATGACCAGGCACTCTTAGAAGGTTGGATAACGTCATCTTGCAACATATCTTTGACTTGAGCGTTTATTACGTCAAGTTCTTTTGCCGAGACGTGGTAAGGGTGTCATTTTATGGGCGAGCCGTCAGTATACGAAATTATTCGGTGTTGGGCGATCAGTGTCTGACGAACCTTTGAGGTGGACGCGAAACACTCTTTAAATTGATATAGCAGTTCACGTAGCTCGCTCTGTTATAGTTCCGAGAAGGTAGAGTTGACATCATCTTTGACAAGCAGTGAAGTCACTTCGCCTCGTGTCAGTCGAAGTCCGTCGTCGGCTGGTGTAGATGTGAAACATTCAGAAACGTCTGCGATAGGGTAGGTGAAAACAATGGTGGTGTCATGAAACAGGTACCGATATTCGTTACTGAACTTAGTCACAAGTAAGGCACAGTGTCCGTCATAAAGCGTGACGAGGCTGCGTGCAGCACAGATGCCTAGCGTGAACAAAAGCGCCAAGTTGCCTTCGGCGACAACCTCACCATCCCGTAACTTGTCGGACACCACATCAACTTGGACGCTTGAACGTGGAAGCAACGTGATGCTGTCGGCAGAAACGTGAAACGTACTGTCACGGATGTCGCCGGATTTGTCGGAGGATCAAGCTGTCGAAATTGTCACAGTGTGCTCTCGAAGATTGATAATAGCGCCGTGCTCCCGCAAAATGTCGACTCCCAGGATTGGGTCTCGGGAACAGTCACGAAGTACGATGCAGCTGGCGAGAAACGTACGTCCCCGAATGCTCACTGATATTGCACATGCCGATTGGAGTGACTACGTGTCCGTCGGCAGTACGAATTCAAGCTTCGTACCAAGGCGTAACAACTTCATGTGCTCTGCTACTTTTCCGCTCATGATCGAATAGTCCGCACCTGTGTCCAATAATGCACTAATGCAGTGGTGACCGTTGACTACCACGTGTATATCCAAAAAAAGTGTGCTTCTGGCTTTCGTCGCGGTCGTCGCGGAATCGTTCCGGGTCCGTGCTTGCGTCGGTGGGTGGCCTTGTTGCGTCGAGTGTCAGCGGCCTCGCCCCCGAAGGTCACTGTCGTGAGTTTTCCCGTCTAGGGCTTGGCGAGCACGCCGGCGCTACCCCTGGGAGGCTCCGAAAATTTGGAGAAGATCGCCCTGGGGATAGGGGCCGCAACGGCCACCGCAGTGGCATGCGCTGTTGTGAAAGGTATTCTTCAATAGCTTTCGGTCCTTACCGAATCTTGGCAGTAGCGAGTCGACAGCATAACCCTGTAGTCCGTGGTGACGGTAGGGACATTCTCGGTACACATGTTCAGCTTCGCCACAGTGATAACACAGTGGTCGTCTGTCCAGTGTACGCTATACGTCAGATTTTCTGGGAAGCGGTTGTAGATTTTTCAAGTGCTGAATTGGCTGCAGCGAAGGAAGCGCATCCTGAGGCATAGTATTAACGAAGTGCGGGGAAGCATGAAAATATTGGCTGGCAGCTTCTGCGTAAGATGCACGAGGTGGCTCCGTCGGGATAGGTGGTACATAACTGGAAGACGGCAATTGGAGAGCCTGTCGTACTTCATTTCTGACGAGGCTGCTAATAGACCCCGCAGTAGGTTGGGACTGGCACTGAATCTTTTGTTGTTCGTCGCGCACCACCGATTGAATGAGGTCGCAGAGAGACTCGATGTTGATGCTGCTTCCTGTACCTCCGATCTGACCTACTGACGAAGTGACACTCACTTGCCGGTCGTACACAGTATATACCGCTGGTGCAGCACTTGTTTCATGGTTGTGGCTTCGGTCGAAAATTCCACCACAGTTTTTGGGGGCCGCGAATGAGGCCACGTAAAAGCTGCTCTTGCTCTTTCATTCCTCCAAATAAATGACGGACCTTCTTTTCTTCAGCCATGTCGGGGTTGGCTTGACGAAAGAGTCTCGTCATGTCCTTGACGTACATCTGGACACTTTCATTCGGCATTTAGAGGCGCGACTGAATCACTCGTTCGGCTCGTTCACGGCGGCGTCTCTCATAATCATATAGTGGTTTTGGGACGTTAAACTCCACATATCAATATCGTTCACGGCGATCGGGATTGGCCCAGCTTGCCAGCAAGTATCGACGAAAGACGCTCCACGAGGGAAAAGGCTCATGGTTTTCGTACCAAGTACAAGCGCCGTTCTCCAAGCTGAAATACACGTTCCTGATCTTGTCGAAGTAGGTCCTATGATTGTATTCGGGGACCCATTCGAACTGAGCCAGCCAGTCTTCGACATCCTCCAAGATGGAACCGTGAAACACCTTCGGCACACGTGGCTTCCACAGCGTATTAGGCGGGACTCCTGTGCTTTCTGGTGCGTTGGAGGTTGCAGCGCCTTCTCTATCGTTCGGGGGTGTGACAGACGTCATCTCGGGAAGAGGTCTACGCTCAGGAGGTAGTCCTCAGAGTCTTCGGCTTGAGCGGTGAACAGGTGTTGTCACAGCAGGTACAGGGCTACCAGGAGGCGTTTGCAACATCCTCTGGGGGGTACCCAGGAGCTCCCCCAGTTGTCACGTGCTACAAAACGTCTTCAACTCGAAAGAACAGAGCCGGCGGGGAGACGGACCAAAAACTTGCAAGATGAATGCTTTAATAATCAACAACTAATCAGAGCGCGCGCTGCTTCAGAACATCGTCTTCCATTCTATCGGGCAGCCATAGCTTGCGCTCGCCGTACAAGGCGGCCAAGTGGCAATATAGAGCCCACGCCCAAAATATTAACATGCTCTTGGTAACAAAAAGAAATTGAGTGAAAGTGTACTTGACAAACTGTAAAAACAACTAAGGCCAAGCCTGCACAAAACTCTCTGAAGTTGATATTCTTTCCCTACTGAAGAGGCCCTGTGGTCAATCATGAGGATCGTCTCTGGAGAAAAATACAAACATTTCTTTTTTTGTCGCTGCTAAATTTCACAAGGCATCAAGAGAGCATGTTCAGAACTTCAGCAACTGTGTTGTACTTTAAAAGGAAGAAATTGATCTCAGTTTGCTAAATAGCACTCACACTTATTATTTGCCTCTTGTTCTTGATAACGTGTTCAGGCGAATCACACACGTGTAATTGGTCTCAGGCTTTTGTTCCACAAGCACTCCATGCAGCCAGAACACACAAACGAACTAAATGTTCTTTATTTGGTAATCATCATCATCCATATTTTAGCCATTTTGAATGTCGGTACTATCATTTCTCTCAAATTTATTGACAAATCTCCCTCAGAAATGTCTCATATATAAGAACGGTAAAAAGATATTTTTAATTACATTATTTGACGTTTTTCACCTCCTCCTCCACATCAAATTTCTGCACCATGCTAGCCTTTTTAGGACTAAACTTTGTGATTGTGGTCCACTAGATCAGGGGAGTTGGATACTTTCAGTTTCCTTCTAATGGTGTGCTTTCTCATAGGGTTATTTGCGAGATGACGCAGTGGTGTTTATTCGTTCCTTTTGCGTCTTCGTTTCTTCGCTGTGTCGATTTCAACATGCATAGAATGCATCTGTGCAGAGATTTGAAAATAGTCAGCAAAAATGCAGATAAAGCGACACTAGTGACACGAGGACAAGTACAGGCTTTCAACTGAAATTTCATACAACAGACAATATATAGCCAACATCCCAAATATATACATGCTCATGGTAAGAAAAAATAATTGAGGTGAAAGTGCACTAAAAAAACTGTAAAGAAACTAAGGCCAAATAGCATATGACGATGAATACAGGTAAGCCAGTTCTTTGTTACATAGCAACATCGGATGTTTATTGTCACCAGCTTCCTTTATCTGTTCATGCAGCCTAAATTTTAATCATGGTACCATCACAAAGGTGAGCTTAAAGAGCCTGTGTTTTCTAGAACAGAGGCTGGCAACCACATTCTCAACAATTAAAAGCCAAAGAACCATCTCTATGGTTTTCACTCTTTGACAATGTTCCTGTAATTGTATATTTTGCAACCAGTCACTTTAGCCACATAACTGTGGGCACAGAACCAAAGAGTGCTGTTATCGATGCCTACTGCACAGTCAGCGAACTTTCGCAGTGCATAGCTTGGCTATCGTTAAAAGGTCTTTCAACAACACTAGTCCAAACACATAAATGAGACGTTTTTGCATCGCTCGCGCAGCCATGGAAGCGAATATCTCGAGGCTTGATTGAGCATGCGGGTGCCACATGAGCACTTTCTATCGAAAGTGAAATTCTGGACCGTGATTGACTCATCTCCGCATCTAACGCAATGAAGAAACTTGGACTGGATAGCCATCAAAATTACATCGTGTGATGACAGTACTTTGAAATTAGGAATGAACAGCAGCTTTTCTCAGTGATGGAGTGGTTAAAGTACAGCACATTTAACAGCTCAACTGATACGAGTTCGATGCTACTACGCATGTAAATTGAAGTATTTGAAGAACAAGCGCAACAACCGAAGCAGGTTGCTGACCGGCCGCGCAAACCATGAAACTACAAGCGCGCCCCGCAAAACAGGCAACACGTGCGAACCACAACGCCCCACTGCACACACAACAGAAATTAATATCATGGGTGTCAAAGAGCACTGAAACAGGTTGACGAGTCTTGCACAATCTGGCCTTCAAGCAAGCTCAGGTGAACCAGGAAGGTCGGTGAACAACAAAACTCAGCAGTTCTAAACGCAAACGTCATCTAACTATTCACGTTCACAAAGCACGCTGCAATGACAAGACAATCACAGTGTCCGTGCCAACGACGTGAACACCGAGCCGACCACAAACACGCAGAAAATACGCCTGATGTGCCTTCATCACACACACACACACACACACACACACACACACACACACACACACACACACACACACACACACACACACACACACACACACACACACACACACACACACACACACACACACACACACACACACACGCACGCACGCACGCACGCACACACACACACACACACACACACACACACACACACACAACTTTCACAGGTTGCCTCAACCAGCGTTGTAAGCTTTCACGAAAATTCACAATCTTCCACAGATCCATTCAGATCCAAGCCAAGTTGGGTGAAAATAGCGTTTTAGTTATTTTGACCGGGTGAAAATAGCATTCCAATATTCCAGTTATTCTCGCCAGTTCACAGCAGTGGCGGCCGAAAATGTTAGAACCGCTCAAATGAAACCCTACCCAGTGTGGTCTGCAGAAACTGTTGAAAAAACACCGCAGTGACAACGGTGGCAAGAAGGACGACGGAGAGGGTGACAGCACCCAGAACAATCGCTAGCTTCGTTGCCGGCCGAGCAGTCACCCCTGAAGAAGGGACCGAATCGATCCCAATGATATGTGGGGCTTAACAACCCCAAACCACCATACGATTACAAGAGAAGCTGTAGTGGAGGGATCCGGTAATTTCGACCACTTGCGGTTCATTACCGTGCACCCAAATCCGGGCAAACAGGTCTCCATCTTCCACTTTCATCAGAAACGCAGCTGCCGCAGCCGGGATTCAATTCCGCGACTTGCGAGTCAGCAGCCGAGTACTTAGCCACTAGACCAACGTGGCGGGGAAATCGGGACGGAGAAGTCAGCTGAGTTTACTTTAAGGTTTACCTTTGGATAATAACTTGGTTATAGAGTTTATGTTATGAGTATGAAAGTTCACCCAGCCAGACAGATGTCTGTCGAAGGTGTTCACCGTCAAACACATGCACCACAAGCTTTGCGCGTGGTTCTGATGAAGCCCTATTTGTCCGAATGAACACGTGGGCAGCCGATTGAAGCATAGGGGCGATGCTTTTTTAGAGGGGAGGCTCATGTCCCGATTAATAGTCGGTGGCACAGCAAAGTAGAACGAAGCGAGCAGCACGAGCAGGAGTTGCTGGTTTTCCGAGGAACACGACGTTGAGGCGCCTGCTGTTGTGTCCTTGCGTTTGATCACAACGTCGCTTATTCTCGTCACAACAAAGTCCTGTGTCTTGATGTTTCTACGTTGCGACACTGGTGAATGTGTTGGACTCCCACGCCTGATAATCGGGACCCCTCTATGGCCTCACACTTGGAGTCCGACACCGCAATCTGTTCCTGCCGTGGATACTGCAGGAAAAGAGTCTTGTGTCTTCGCAATGAATTCTTGTTTCTACGTTGCGACAATATCATAGTCCCTGAGAGCTGTGTCAACACCCAAAGTGATGCTGGTAGAGGTGCTGCTTTGGGGGGCCCGCCTGGCACGCACACTGATACCACAAATGTCTGCGAGTAGGGGCTCGAGCGGGCTCTCGATGGGAACATCGGCGGCCACAACTTTCCGGCGAACCATCTACCACGGAAAGCAGTGAAAAGATGACCTCCTTTGTGGAGGCTCTAAAGTTCATCTTTCTGTTTTTTGGGCGGAGAAGAGCCTTCTCCACAATGCATGTGGAGTTGGACGTGGAAGGCCCTCTTCGGTGGGAGTCTAGGAGGGTCAGCCTTGTTTGTGGCCGGCCGCGATGTTGGGGGGGGGGGGGGGTGACACGGCGCGAGTGGTTGATGAATGCAGACTGGGGAGAGCCGGGAGTGGGAGCGACGAGCAAGAAGATAAAGAAAACTACGATGTGTACCGTTGTTGTTCTGTTTGTAATTCACTTTTTAAGGCATTCATTGCACTAGAGCACAAAAACTTCTTTCGAAAAGAAGGAATCTTTGTTTGTAAGCGAAACTGCGTTCAGGTGAAGTGAAGTACAAACTCTCGACACCCCCCCCCCCCCTCTCTCCGTCGCGTCTCTGGCTACGCCATTGGTTCACTGCGACGGGGGCAATGAGCGTTACGTGATTCGACAGGAGGCATACTTCATTGTAGTCTTTAACAGTCTGGCTGTCTGCTCTTGGTCTGCCCTTCTCAGCTATGCCCCCCCCCCCCAAAAAAAAGACCAAGAAGTGTGTTGATTCGACCACGCAGAACAAGGGAGACACCATGTTTTGTGAACCGTGTTAGACAAAGTATAAAGGCACGTTGATGTTCAACTGGCAATACCTCTTTTGTGTACTTGTCATAGATAGAGGTCTCGTACGTCTTTGTCTGAAATTATTTACATTTATGGGGAAATTGATTGCGCCTATAATTTTGTTTTGGAAGGATAAAGTGTCTCGCTATTTTGGGCGCGTAAAACGAGATTTCAGGGTGCCTAAAACTCTGACCTTTATAGATAGGACGAAGAAGACGGTGTGCTCCTCATAGGTTTGTATGACAGCCTTCAATGAAAATACCTCGTTGGAGTACTGGACGTTTCTGTAAGTACTGTCAAAGTGAAGCACCCTTTCTACTGTCTAAATTATATAAGAGGATAATATGGAAGCAAACAATTTTTTTCACGCAGGCGATTTGTTTACAGAACAGCAGTCGTCGCGATCCCCAAGCTGGCTTCTTGCGCGAAAGGTAGGCAGTTGCTCAGGCCAAACGTTTTATATGCACTTAGCCTTGGTCCGCAATGTGGGCATAGCATCGCCGCGCTATATTCAAGGTCCGTTCGTATGTGCCGTCCGTGCGTCGGCGTGTAGAAAGTGCTCCAAACGTTTCTAGGCATCCAAGTCGCCATACAGGTTTCAGAGACGGCCCGGCCTGTGTGGCCAATTGTTTGCTCGTGCGGCGGTAGTGCGGACCATCAAAATGGTGACGACGACGCCAGCGCTTCGTTCGGATTACTTCATGTGCATATCAACTATAAGCCTTCCCTACCAAGAGCTTCGGGCTGCTTATTTTTTCTAGTCCAGTTAATTCATTGCCTGCAACAAGGAGCGTCTGCCATGCCTTCTTTTATAACATGCTCCTTGCAACACTTTCTTCTATTCCAGTGAACTTACCAGTATCTATCATTAGCACTAGCCTACGCCAAAGCTTCAGGATCACAAATTCTCACCTGAGTTGGAGGGGGAACCTAAGATATGTAGAGTGGACACGGTAGAGCGGGAACGATGCAGTCGCGCAGAAATCCGATTTTGCTCTTTGTGCAGTCTGTCGCCCGATTCGGAACGTTGCTTTACCACGTGCAGATCCAGCGCACGTCAATTACTCTTCACCAATGTTGCCGCTGGCCCCGATGTGCATGCGTACGGCCCTGCGCCAACTGCCACTATCTGACGGTGATTATCTTTCCATCGTCACCTGGTCCACAACACTGCGGGAGACTGCATTGACGCTAAACGATATACAGACCGCGGAATTCTTCTGTACCTTCAGTGAGCACGATTGAGCGGTAACGCTCAGAAATCCTATTTTGCTTTTTGTACAGGTTAGTAAACCTCCTTCTCTCTACTGTATACATAAGCGAACCAATAACACCTGTCTGCTGCTCCTACTGTGCCCAAGTGTCGAATGCGTGTATGTAACAAAGCTTTTACTATGTTGCGGAGATGTTGAATGAAACCCTTGCCCTGCAATCACTGACAAAGAAATACTAGACGCGATTAAGCTGTCTCAAAAAGGTGATCTCCATCACAATGAGTTAATGGCAGCTCTTGCCGACCTAAAAAAAAAACACGAGGCATCATCGCAAACTGTTGCTCATACGGAAAGGTTGGTGGGAGTAAAAGTTTTCGCTGAGTCATGTGACGGCTCTGAAGTAGTCGGTGATGTGCCACGTCTAATCACTGAAACTGTCAAGGTGCAAAGCCAGGCAGTGCCTGACTGGACGATCTTGAAGAAAGTCCCTGACAAGAAAACCTATCATTCTATTGTATATCGGATGGCCCTACACTGTAAAAACTGCCCCGCGACATAGTCTAGTGGCTAAGGTACTCGGCTGCTGACCCGGAAGTCGCGGGCTCGTATGACGGCTGCGGTGGCTGCATTTACAATGGAGGCGGAAATGTTGTAGGCCCGTGTGCTGAGATTTGCGTGCACGTTAAAGAACCCCAGGTGGTCGAAATTTTCGGAGCCCTCTGCTACGGCGTCTCTCATAATCATAAGGCGGTTTTGGGACGTTGAACCCCACATAATAATCAATCAATTACACTGTGAAATCTGTCCGTTAGAGGCACGACAAAGATTGATGTAAAGCTCACGGGTGCCCTTCAGTTCGTGGGAAGAAAGAGAAAGTTGCCGTGGCTGCCAACGGACACACTGCTGTTATTGTAGGTACAGAGACCATGTCCTTCTTTAGTGAACTTTATGGAAAAGTCTAGAAGCTGGCTGCTCTGATTAGTGATTTTCTAGCCGAAATGCCACTACGAGGCCACTTTTTGGGGGGCATGATTTGCTGACAGAGAGCATGGGTGCGTGTAACTAACATTAGTTTTTCATAGTTCGTCTTTAATCTTTTTACTGTGATGTGAATACTTTTGACGTGTTTCGATAACGGCATCGCCGTAGCGCACCATATAAATCGATAACAGCCCCCCAGAAATCGTGTGTTCTAGCCGCGGGTAAATGAACACGAGGGAGCACTACGAACGCGGCTGAAGCAAACGGGAAGCAAGCCGACCCATCTCAGTTGCAGGAAGGGCGCATGCGATAACATCACCGGCATGCGAGGCATGTCGTTGATTTATACTCAGGCAGAGAGGAAACGCCCTGCCTGTCTTGAGCAATGCGGGGGCCACGGGGAACAAGAGGGAAGCTGCCATATAATCAAATGTGAAGATAGCCGCCAACGGGAAACTTCGAAAATCATTTTCTTCCATGAAACGAAAGTTGTAATGATAAAACTTGGGATATCAAAAGAACTGCTTACTTGCTTTCCAGTTGGATATACGTGTTATCTTTATTTAGACCACCACGTGGTGCGAATAGGCCTCAATATGGACAAAGTTGATATTAAGAAATTTGTCATTTTTTTCTTCTAAAGTTTTTCGACTTGATGGGTGCAAAGGTAATTTTTTTGCAAATTATACCATCTAGGGAATAAATAATTATTTTTCGGATATTCATTGAAAGAGCAGTAGTGCAATATAAAAACTGAACACAGAACCCCTTTCGGCTAAATTCTTGTAGGTGTATGTTGCCAAAAAACTGCACTAGTATTGATAAGCTTAAAACACCTTGCACAGTAGCCATTACTTATTATATAAAATAAATTTTGTTTTGAAAGAGGAAGTGACATTTAAAAAATAGATTTTTTCATGAACAAGAGCCATACGACGTTTGGATAAATTTGGAAAGCACTCACGTGACCACAATTTATTTTTCTGAAATATTCTAGTGTTTCACTGCTTTTTTTAGTGATTCACTGCATTTCATCGAATTGATTTTAGGTGGTCGTCAAAATAGCTAGCATGTTTCACGTGGAATGACCCCACTACGAACGGCACCGGCAGTGACTAATGCTCTCGGCTTGGAGCTAAAGCATCAGCGCTTTTGTATAAGGAAAGAGTAGGATTAAAAGAGAGGCTGAAAAGGGGAAGAGAAAGGTCTGAACACCTGCACCCTGCGTGCGCCTCGGAGAATGTGACGGCAAGGGTCCCGTGCCACCATAGCGCGATGACAATCTACCAAAAATACAACCATTCAAAAATATGGGAAATTCGTTTAGCGTAACATGTGAGCTTTCCTAACAGAACTTCCGTGTTTTCATTATATTGTCAATTTTTTATTCATTATCTCTTTAAATAGCAGATAGTGAAACTTCTAGAGACCACTACCACATGGAGTCCTTCATAATAATAGAGGGGTGTTGGGACGCGAACATTTCTCGTTTTCTTCTTTCTTTTTTTCGAGGATTGCATGCCACGCGCACTACCCCCACCTTTTTTTTCGGCACGAACACACAACAGCCACACTTGTTTTTGTAACCGATCATGCGGCACAGCGGCATTGTTGTAAGCGGGTTGTTTTGTCAAAGAGAGCATATAAACATCTCATTATCATCACTGATATGTCATTCAAACCAGTGTCAATATAATGGTGGGTTCCACACGTTGTTATGAGCTTGGGGAAATTTTTGAATTATTGTGATCCCTCTGATGTGGAAATTCATATGTCCTATCATCAAACATTTCAGGGTTGTAAGATTGCACGTACAACAACAACAAAAAAACCAAGTGCGTTGAAATTAACAGAGCTGGTGCACAATCTTTTTTTTATTCTTGGTAAGGAAGGTTTTTTTCTGTTTTATTCGCTTCACAATAAAAAAAAATGGTCGGAATTGCAGCCAAAAAATAGCGTATATGTGTTTAGCACAAATGAATGCGTGAGTTCATCTCGTCAGTCAAACAGCGCATACGTATAATTTCATGGTGTACTAATAATGTTTTTGCATGCGAAAGTTAACTACGACATGCCCACCATTTCTACGAACTGTGCTTTTCTCAAGTACACAGGTTGTTGTACTGCAGTGGAGGTGTAGCGAATACAGCGAGCTTACACCGCAACCACAGAGCATGGTTTCAATATTGTTTCTACAAGAAACTCCTCAGAGCGTGGACCCCTTCGCTACAACAGATTACAGCGGCATCCGCCAATGCAGGCGGCCGTGCGTCGGCCGGTGGGCCGGCTCGCGATAACAACTCTCCGACGTGGTCATGTGATGTATGTATGTGGCGCACGGAGGAAGTAAAACTCCTTCCTCCATGACACAGCGCAAACAAGGTCGCGCATGCGCCATAGAGCAACATAGTAAACGTAAAGAGAGGTCAATGCATGGCCACCCTACGCGGCCCAGGCTCGTAGGGTTCCTGCCGTCTGTTAGGTGGCGCAACCATAAAAAGTAAACGTGAAATAATAGCTTACGATGTTTCACTTATATAACTTAGACAATAAATTATTATTTTCATTATAGATACAGCATAAAAAAATTGCCCGCAGCTTCCCTCGGGGGAACACTGAGGAGGATTCAGACCATATAACTGGTTAACGGGGTGTTAAAGTGCGACTTACTTGGGTCGATGGCTAAGTTGGTTAACGTGGTTGTAGGAGGGGGTGTTAAATGAGTGAACACGTACACACGTATGCGAAAGGGCGGCGCTGGTCGAAGGGACGTCGATCATTGTGTTTGTGGATTCGTTGGAATTCATTTCACCGCGACCTTGGACGTCGACGCGCCGTACAAACCAACCGACGAGCGGCAACTGAGCGAGCGAGCGCCGACCTTGAGTATATATACAGCACGACGGCGCATGCACTGTCAGCTGTTGAATGTTCTCGAAGCGCGACGCCACATGCGCGTCCACTGGAGAATCAGGAGAATTGTAGATGTCGAACGCGGTGTGTAGAGGAGGAAGGGTGCACAGATGGTGGAGGAGTGAAGCGCGCGCGGTGTGTAGAGGAGGAAGGGATGCACAGATGGTGGAAGAGTGGGCGACGGCGCGACGGCGCCTGCGCGCGCGTCAGCTGTCGAATGTTCGAGAAGCGGTGCGGACGGCGCACTACAAGGCGCGAGTATAAGATGCTCCGCATCTAATAGTTCTTTGTAGTTTTTTAAAGAAACATTGGTTAAAACGGTTACAGCATAGAGTAACATAGTGAACGTAAAGAGTGGTCAATGGCCGCCCTACGCGGCCCAAGCTCGTAGGATTCCTGCCGTCTGTTAGGTGGCGCAACCATAAAAATAAACTTGAAATAATGGCTCACGATGTTTCGCTTAAATAACTTAGACAAGAAAAGTAATATTGTGATGTAACGGTGAAGGCAACCTTTATTATGCCTAGAAGACCCGATAAAGCGACCACACCCAAGGCACAGAACTCAGGCAAGCCAAGTTCCCAAAGCAGATGAAGATGACCACCAATCATGATGGTGAACATGTGTAAAAATAGTAGATGTGCTCAATGAATGCCTACACTAACTCCCCCCCCCCCCCCCACGTGAAAGCGGTCATCCTGACCGCAGTTTTTGACCGAAGTTTAAAGCGAAGAGGAACGCCGTAAGAAAGCCTTCATGCGGGATACCTGGGCTGTATCTGCTGCCCTGTAGCGCCGGTCTGTTGGAAGAAGAACGGGTGCTACGCGATAATTCACAGGAGAAGTTTCCTCCAAGACAGTGTAGGGGCCAATAAAACGTAACTAAAACTTCTCGCACAGGCCGGGATGCGAATGGCTGTAAGAAGGAAGACTTCGTCGCCTAGGCTGAAGGACACGGCACGATGAGAGGCATCATATTCAAGCTTGCGATCCTGTTGCTTGGCTTCAGTGTTGACGCGAGATAGCTGGCGGCAGTGAAGTAGACGAGACACGTATTCTTTAGTTGAAGATGAACAGGGTTTAACAGGCGTAGATAAGAACGAAACATCAAGGAATGAAGAGGGGAAGCGACCATGGATGAGGTAGAACGGCGAGTAACCGGTTGTGCGCTGTACAGAGGTATTATACGCAAAAGTGACAAATAGCAAAATGGTGTCCCAGTTTCTCTGGGTGGTCCAGTTCGATATACATTGCTATCATATCTGACAGTGTACGATGAAAGCGCTCAGTCAGGCCGTTCGTCTGAGAATGGTAACTGGAGCTTGTTTTGTGTGTAGTGCCGGATGCCTTGAGCACTTCTTAGGCGAGTTCTGAAAGAAATACTCTTCCACGGTCGCTCAGGATTACACGAGGAGCTTCGTGACGAAGGATTATTACTCGAGGGATGAAGTCAGTTACTTCGGAAGCTGATGCAGAAGGCACGGGAGCTGTTTCGACATAGCGGGTCAGGTGGTCGACAGCTGTAACTATCCATCGTAATGATACAGCATAAATAATGATACAGCATAAATAGTTCTTTGTTCAAAAAAAACTTTGGTTGACATGGTTACGGTAGGGTGGCTAGAATGGGGAGGTGTGTAAAGCGGCCGCCGAAACCGGTCTCCAAAGCGCGCCGATGGCACTTGGGGCGCTGCATGCACCAGTGCGGGTAACTTTGCAGAGGAGACAAACGAGACAGCACGTGCCGCTCTCCACAAAACTTGCTCCCATGCTGTGTGGTGGTGACCCGTTTTCGGCAAAATCATTTTGATTGAGTTACGGCTCCTTCACATACAGCATTGCTCCCATGTTAGGCTTCGGTACCCTGCGTAACGCTAACCCAGTTTTGGCGCTCCGGCTTCAGTGGTACCCATGTTTAGACCTGTTACAAGAAAAGATAAGCAAAGCAAAATAACTTACATCGAACTAAGCTCACACAACTTGTACCTGTGTCACACGCACGTAGTGGGAAGTTCATTTAAAGTAAAATATGACATGCGCTGAGAAGCGCTTCAGTGTGCATGAGAGCTTCCACGTCACCCAAGTAAGCAATCCAAACAATCGACAGCCTTCAAACCAATGAATCAGGCTTTATTGTGTATTAACAAGAAATCATGTTGTAAACTATTTTGTTAAAAAAATGTTGGTTAAGGCAGGCTGCATGGCACAGCTGTGGTGTGACATACTGTTGTGCGGAACAATTTAGCAGACGGTTTTGCATAACAATACAGAAGACTGTCGTGTGGAACAATACAAACATTTTTGTATTAGTTGCAATAACGTATAGGCTAAGTAAGAACGGCTTGTTTGAAGGAAATTGTCGTATTCTGATCACGGAACAACATTTGTCGCCTTAATAGAGTGACGGGTTCTGTGGTTACTGTGCTAAAGCATGACTTCCGTGAAGACGCCACGTCTTAAGGAAATAGTTGTATTCTTGCTCACGGAGTTTCTCGGCACCGCTATAACTTCAGCATTCTCCGTAAAGGAGGGTGCTCATTTTTTACAGTGTAATAAGACGTGGGCTCAGTCTGAAGGCCACGTTCGCGATCCACTGTCCCGACACCTCGACGTGCACACTTCTAACACTGAAGTTTCTCGAGCACATAGGTTATGCCGCTAAAGAGGCTTCGCCAATTATTGTCAAATATTTGTCATATAAGGCTCTATCTTGGCGCAGCGACAAAAGTTCAACGGATCTCCTATACCATTTAGCGAAGATTTTTGCAAAAGCACGCGAAACTCAAGAATGTAACTACCACATGATTGATTGATTAGTGGGGTTTAAGGTCCCAAAACCACCATTGATTATGAGAGACGCCGAAGTGGAGGGCTCCAGAAATCTCGACCACCTGGGGTTCTTTAATGCGCACCTAAATCTGAGTACACGGGCCAACAACATTTCCGCCTCCATTGGAAATGCAGCCGCCACAGCCAGGATTTACAGACAAACAGACGCTAACACAGACAGTAGGATTGGGCAGAATTCGGTAAGAAAGCCTGGCAGCCGTATCTGCTTCGCGTTAACAAACTGATCATGAACGAAAGAGCTCACGTTTACTTCGCAGAAAGTGACAGCGCTTGAGCAATGAATTCTCCAGAAGCTATGGGGGCAAGGAACCCTCTGTATCTGCACGTACTGACTCTTCTAGCATCCTATAGCGTCGCCCGTGCCATTGCTGAGCAGGAAATGCCTCTTTTCTTGTTTGTGATGTGCGCATCGTCCTGAATCAACGCGTCGAACTTTCTTCTAATATTGATTCCTGTTCCGCTAACATCGTTGGTCTGAGATAGACGACTTTCTGCAAAAGCAAACAAAAAAGGAAACACTCATTGTGAACAGTGCTACAAATTTCACCGATGCGACAACGATTACCGGTGTGGCGGTGATGTTCTGCTGGTGGTTGCTGATAAACTTGCTTCTCATATTATTCCTGTTATGTCTTCACATGAACTTGTTTGTGTGGGTGTTCATTTATTCTCGCGAAGCGATTCTTTATTTGCTAGCGGTCACCAAATGCATCATCATCCGTGTGCAATGAGCTGCACGATGTTGTCAATAAGCTGTTTGGCAGAGCCCAAACTCACCTTTGTTCGTTCTTGGCAATTTCAACTTTCCCAACCCCCGCAGGGGCACCTGCGCAAGTAGGCGTTTGGTCAGTAGCGACACCACGGACCCGAGCTAACGGGGGAGTTTTGACTCCCTCCCACGCCTAGCCGTGCATGGCTTTGCCGTGTCCGGGGAAAAGGGGATCCTGGGTGATTGGACCTTTAAGGCCCCCCGGCAGAGGCAACACACCCCTTTGACCCCGGCTTCACGTAGACGGCACCCCTGGGCTGACCCACCCAGGGGAAATCGGTAGTCGCCTTTTTCTATCTCTCTCTCTCTACATCTTCGTCTTTCGTTCTCACTTTACATCTTTCCTGTCTTCTCCTCACTTCATTGCTTCTATTATTTCCTGGCGGCAAGGGTTAACCTGGTGTAAATATCCAAACTTGGGTAGATATATTAGGTTATGGCAGTGGCGTACTACTGGCGTTGTGCAGACATGTGTACATGTTCTGCCACATCCCCTTGTTGGGCTCCGTGGTGGGTGGTAGGCGCCATTACTGAACGAACTGCACTTTTCTGTGGGATCATGAAACCCCTTCTCCATTGATAGCCCCTTCGAAAGGTGGCGCACCAAAGCAAACGTAATGCCGTTTCGGAAAAACAAAACCATTTTCCTAAGTTTCACGTTATTCATTGCGAAAACTCGCACAAAAAAGCTCGCAACATCTCCCCATTTCTCGTGTCGAGGTGCCTTACCGAGACAATCGGAACTGGCTATAAGGCTATGAAGATGGCAAGCGGGGACTTGCTGGTAGAAGTTAAAGACAAGACACAGTTTCTGAAACTAGAAAAATTAGTAGCGTTTGGGGACAAGCCCGTAACCGTCTCTGCGCACCGAACGATGAACACTGTCAAAGGCGTTGTGTCAGACGATGACCTAAAAGACCTAACAAACGATGATCTTCTGGCTCGCTGGAAGGACGAAAATGTCATTCACGTACAGCGTATCGTAGTGAGAAGAGAAAACAAAGAAACTCCAACCAAGCACATAATTTTGACTTTCGGGTGCTCACACTACCATGAATTAGTTACCGGCCACCTAAAACTGTCTGTGAAACCCTAAATTCCGAATCCGTGGCGTTGCTTCAAGTGCCAAATATTCGGACATGCTTCTCAGAGTTTCCGTGGGCAGCTTACCTATGCACGGTGTGGTACCACCGGCAACTCTACAGATGATGACTGCAAGGCCGAACCCCACTGCGCGAACTGCGATGGGGAACACGCGGCGTATTCTAGATCCTGCACAGCATGGAAAAAAAAGAAATTATTACCATCAAAGTCACCCACAACATCAGTTTCCGCGAAGCAAGGCATCGCGTCTCTCCTTACTAAGCAACAAAATCATTTGCTGAAGTGGTGCAACAAGGGGCAGCGCCACGACGGCATTGGGCGGCCGCCGAGGCTACGCACAGTGTGCTGGAGTGACCGCCGTTTGCCCCTACTGCGAGAGCAGCCAAGACTGCTCCGGCCTCAGCCAACAAGGCCCCACCACAGGCGTCGACATGCACTGGCACGAGCCAGGGCAAAGGGCAGACTGTGTGAGCCCCGTTGACGCCCGGTGTAGAGGGTTCGAAGGCTTCGTATCTTGAGCCGAAGCTTACAACACCCAGGGATCGCTCGGCAGAGCGACAGTCCAACGCTTCTCATGAAGCTATGAACACAACCGCCAGTCGAACGGCGCCTGCAGAGCCGAAGGAGTGGCGAGTTTCTCTCGACCACTCCGAAAAGGACAAAAGACAAATTACAGGGTCTCCAAAACGCCCTGTAAAATAAGTTTCGTTTTCCATAACCTGAAAGGGTATGGTACCATTCTGTTTTAATTTTAGTATCACACACACGTCACCAAGGTTTTATCGACAACAAATCAAGTCTAACTCCACTTTTCCGCTCAAGTTCACTGCCCAAAATGGCTTTTCTTCTCCATTGGAATTGTTGAGGACTCATTCACAACATTGGTGACATAAAAGATTTGCTAAATAGTCTCTCTCCAATGGCTATGTGCTTACAGGAGACCAATCTGGGAGATAAACACACCAACCTCTTCAGAGGTTTTACCATAGTACGGCACGATCCCGTCCACGCTAGCCGATTGTCCGGCGGCGTGGCTATTGTCGTCAAAAGTGGTATTGCAGTGAGAGAGATCACCATCAACAGTCACATTGAGGCCGTGGCCGTCACCATTTTAGCTCACAAAACTATCACCATATGTTCCATTTATATGCCCTTACACACGCATTTTACCACTAAATATATAGAGCATATTTTGAACCAACTGCCTGAACCGTTTGTTATTGCAGGGGATTTTAACGCGCACGGAATGCTTTGGGGAAGCAGTACAACTGACACCAGAGGACAAACCCTCAAAGATTTTATTCTGAACAATGACGTACCTCTTTTAAATACTGGTAGCGTCGCCTACTGCTCCCCAAGCACAGGAGCCACTTGCTACATAGATCTAGCGCTGTGCTTACCGTCGCTCTTTTGCGACCTAAAGTGGAGCGTGATAGATAATGTTTACGGCAGTGACCATATGCCTGCTCTCATAAAATTAATACAAACCCGCCCCACCAATCCATCCCGACCACCGCGTTGGAAACTACATCTGGTAGACTGGCCACTGTTCACCGAAAAAGCTGCCTTAGAAAAAGAGATGCTTGATGGCCTTAGCATAGAGGAAATGAACTAGACAGTCACCGCCTGCATACTCACGGCAGCCGAACAAACTATACCACAATCCTTCGGCGTTATAAAGAAAAAAATGTAAATCCTGGCGGACAAAAGAATGCACACAAGCTAAAAAATGCAACACAAGGAGTGGGGTATTTTTCGCAAATATCCTGCAGAAGAGAAGCTCCTAGCATTTAAGAAAGTTAGAGCAAAGGCAAGATTTATTCGCAGGCAGGCTGAAAAACTCTCGTGGAAAAAGTACATTTCATTCATTAACAGCTCCATCACATCTAAAAGAATGTGGGATCAGGTGCACAAGTTGAACGGCAACTGCAGTTCATATACCATCCCCATTCTCTCAACCCCTGGCATCCAGACAACTTTAGGCGAACAGGCAGACCTACTAGCGCAGCAATTTTGCGCTGTTTCGAGCTCGGCAAACTATTCGGCAGCTTTCCTAAAACATAAACAATCTACAGAAAAACAAAAGCTTCCTATTACAGGTTATCACGACAGATCATACAACTCCCCCTTAACCCCGCAGAAAATTAACAGAGTGCTTTCTCAAGGTAAAACTCCAGCACCTGGCCCACACAAAATATATTACCAAATGCTCGCCCATTTGTCCCAGGAAGCGGTGAAGGCACTGCTCCACTTCTTTAACACTATTTGGTCACTGGCAAAATGCCAACAAAGTGGAAAAAAGCCATTATAATTCCATTTATCTAAGCCGGAAAAAACCCTACATTACCAACAAGCTACAGGCCCATAGCACTCACAAGTTGGATGGCGAAATCCTACGAAAGCGTTATTAATATTAGGCTAACATCCCAGAAACCGATAACTTGATAGATGTCCACCAATGTGGTTACAAGAAAGGATGTTCCACCACCGATCACCTCGTTCGCCTTGAACATACAGTACGAGAAGCTTTCTTGTACAAGCAGCCTTGCTTAGCAGTATTTTTGATCTTGAAAAGGCATATGACACAACGTGGAAGTATGGTATTTTACGAGACCTGGCAGATCAAGAAATTCGCGGAAGGATGCTCAACTGCTTGTCCGACTTTCTATTGAACCGAACTTTTCAGGTTCGTTGAAGTACCACACTTTCAGAAACTTTTACTCAAGAGAACAGTGTGCCTCAGGGCTGTGTCTTAAGCACAACTCTCTTTGTCGTCAAAATGAACTCTGTGAACCAGGTCATACCATCTACTCTTATGCACTCACTATATGTGGATGATCTCCAAATAGCGTGCCGGTCATCTAACATGGCGACGTGCGAGCTACAGATTCAAATAGCACTAAACAAGCTAACTTTATTGGGCTAACAAAAACGGCTTCCGGTTTTCTGAGGAAAAGACGGTTGCTGTAGCGTTCTCCCAGAAACGAGGCTTACAACCAGACCCCGTACTCAAAATAAACGAAACAGTATTGCCAATAAAACAAAAACAGAAGTTTCTGGGGGTAGTATTTGATAAGAAGTTCAATTTTCTTCCACTTATTAATAAATTCAAGGTGTAATCCAACAACGCCCTCAATGTCCTCAAAGTCTTGTCCCGAAAGCACTGGGGTTCCACCCGTAAGTGCCTTCTTCTTTCTGCTCATCTACCGCTCTTTAGTACGCAGCAAATTAGACTACGGTAGTATAATCTACGAGTCAGCAAGAGACTCGTACCTTAAGCGCCTAGACCCTGTCCATAACAAAGGGTTACGCCTCGCAACAGGTGCCTATCGAACCTCACTTATTTCGAGCTTATACGCCGAAAGTAACGAACCATCTTTGGAATATAGGAGAACGAAACTAATGCTCACGTATGTCCTTAGAGTTCGTTCTTCACCAGATCATATATGCCAGAGTATTGTCACACGCTGTGACCTACGACAACACTACGCCAACAAGCCAAACGTAATTAAGCCACTAATACTAAGATTCGAAGAAAGATATCACGCCCTAAATGTCCCCAACGAAGCACTCACCATTGCCAGAAGGCCACCCAGTTTGGCCCTATGAAGTGGCTTCTCCAAATTCTTAGATTTTTCACTCACACATATAAAAAAACTAAACACCACACGTGAACATATATTACATGAATTCCTTACATTACAAGAAACGTACAACACTTACGAAGAATTTTACACTGATGGTTCGAAGAGATCTGCCTATGTCGGAAGCAGCGTGGTAGGAGCAACACACGAGCAAATAACTAGACTACCGCAGTTCTCATCCATCTACACCACTGAGGGCTATGCTTTATGAATGGCAGTACGATACATTGTAAGCTCAAAAAATAAAAAAAGCTGTAATATTTACAGACTCGCTAAGCACGCTGAAAAGTCTCAATTATAAATCTCAGTATGAGCCATTCATAGGTGATACTTTAAACATGCTATCCCACAAACCAGATGACCACACCATACGCATCGGTTAGGTCCCGGGTCATGTCGGGATCCCAGGCATTGAAAGGACATACCAACTAGCTGCAACAGCAAAAGAGATGCGCGAGTCAAAAAACCAACATACCTGCCAGAGATGGGATTCAAGCTGTTCGCCGGGCCACCACCTTTTACTGGCAGCACCACTAGAAATCACGACAAAACAACAAACTTCACCTAATTGAACCTGTTCTTGGTGAATGGAAGAACTGTCTTCATCAAGCACGTTTTATCAAAGTAGTCATATGTCGGCTACGAATAGGTCATACGCACAGCACACATAACTATCTGAATAATTGATTGATTAATATGTGGGGCTTAACGTCCCAAAACCACCATTTGATTATAAGAAACGCCGTAATGGAGGGCTCCGGAAATTTTGACCACCTGGGGTTCTTTAACGTGCACCCAAATCTGAACACACGGGCCTACAACATTTCCGCCTCCATCGGAAATGCAGCCACCGCAGCCGCGATACGAACCCGCGGCATATGGGTTAGCAGCCGAGTACCTTAGCCACTAGACCACCGCGGCGGGGCGGCATAAATATCTATTGACAGGCGAAGAAGCCCCAACATGCGATAAGTGTCAGGAGCAACTAACTGTAATGCACATTTAAACAGCTTGCCCACATATGGAAACATTAAGAGAAAAACATTTTCGTATGTTTTACAGGTTAATTATTCCGTTTCATCCAATGCTACTCTTGGGCGATGATGCCCTAATACCCATAACTGATGTGATGCACTTTTTAATTGAAGCACAATGTCACGGACGGCCATTTTCGGCGACCCCACGTCACGGCAATTACCGGGCGCCGTACTTCCCCACTGACCGTGGGAACGGCGGGCGCATTAAAGAGAGCCGAGAAGTGCAGAATGGGGTGCTCTTCTTGGAACGTCGCCGCCGACGATTGATCCTTTTGTAACTGCGGCGGCGTCTACAAGGTCGTGGAAGGCCGCGATGTACCCCGAACAAGGATTAGACTACGGGACGCGCTGGCTGAGAGCCAAACAGTCTGACCGTTTCCCACGGGGAAAAGCGTGAGAAAACCTCTGGTGGCCAAGCCGTATGACAACAACCCAACAGGTTGTCACACTCGCTAGTTGAGGGCACTCTTCCAATTAAAAAGGGGTGGGGTCAATATATTTTTGGGGCGGAGTTTCCATCAATTAAATGCGCATTATTGGACTCATGTAGAGGTCTCTTGCCCCCAAAGAAGAGAGCGAGGAGACACAAGGCGAATTTAAGCGCAGGATTTTGCCCTGCTAGGCAGACTAGTCGCTGACCAACATGGTGTAGAAACAGATCAACAAGCATCTCTTCTAGAAGTTTTTAGTGTGGCTCTGTATCGGCTGGCCACCTAAACTTAGCCGTTCGTCTAGTTGTGACGCGATAATAACGTCTGCAACGTAGACATCGGGACTTCGCCTCGAGTTATCTCAACCTGCCCGAAGTCACCTGCAAGCACTAGCCTCCCGGAGCCACCAGCGTAGCAACACCGCTGACATCGCAGTCGTGCCAGAACTCTCTTCGTCTTCTCGCATCCGATCGTCGGGGACGCAACGCTGCCGGTCATCACACGTATGCCTTGACCTGTTTATATCTTCGAACTTTCTTCTCCGTGGTCTATTGTTGTTAGGTTGTGTAGTTTGTAGTATTTCTCTCGCGTAAGCTAATTTATTGTTCTTTATATGTATTTTTCAGTTGTATGAAGTGTTGATGTATTTTGTTAGTTGTATTGAAGTGTTGTATTAGATCCCGTGTGCTGCGATATCTCTAGAGTAAAGTTTCTTTTGTTTTCTCACGTCTCTGATCTTTTCACTGTCTCTGCTTGCGTACGGAATGAACAAACCTGCTGTCATTCCCGTCGCCGACTTCGCGCTGGCGACGCTAGAGTGGCAGCTTGTAACACACAACTTCTGGACAAGGTCTAACTACACTAAACTATGCTACCACTAGACATAGCAAAACTTGACTGATGCGACTCGTAGGACAGCCTCTTGGGAGAGGCATCTGCTGCAGCTGGAATTTACAAAGAGGCACTTGCCTCCCGGCCCTTAGGTATAAGGAGACGGGTATGGCATTGTTGCTATGTAAAAGCCGTTACGGTTTTGACATAACCTCATGCACAAACCATACACATTGACCACCCCGAGCATCACACACATAATCTTAGAAGAGATATATATACTTCACGCGTTTACGGAGCCAATCCTTTTAGGCCTTTTTACAGCCACGCTTCACCGCTCAACATATCCCATATGTCATAGCCGTCAAGACATTTCAGAGTCATTGTCATAGCCCTGTCCGCTGTAGGTATTCTCACCATGAGTCTGGCGCAGCATAGCCCTAGTTGCTCTTGCGCCACAAAATCCAACATAACTAACTAACTCAACTTTCCCAACATAATGTGGGAAAGAGACCCGGTTACCTTAGAGCACAACTCAGTTGATAGTGGAGAATTTTGAAATTTCGGTCATGACTAATTTTAGCCAGCTTGTTGAGTTTCCCACTTGCGTTACTCCCACTGCCACTAGCGTAATAGACATGGTATATACCACTGCCTCTGATCTAGCTTCACGCCTCAATCATCTACCGGGAATGAGTGAACATTGCGTTCATTAACTTCAAAATAAAAGCACGAGTTTTCATCAAGGAAACTGCAAAAAATATTGAGGACTATAGCGAAGGGGACATTGATGAAATTAACACAGAGTTACAATCTTTCTTTGACCTATTTTTTGCTGGTTTTGAGCAGTGATCAAATAAACAAGACTGGTTATATAATAAAAACTATGTACTAGATCTATTTGACAAATAATAGCTAAAAGGAGGGTTTAATCTACTCCTCGTTCTCCCCTGTTCAAAAACACGTTCACATGCATGAGCAATAAAAAGTAGTGGCTATTTAGACACCCGAAATCAACAGCGAGAATATATCATTATCCTTCCTATCAGACATTTAACAGAGAACCCTGTACTGCGCTTTCGAAAGCCAAGAAAGTAATTTCCTTTGCTCAACACTTCCTTTGCTCTAATGCACGTAAGTTTTGGAGCATCATTAGCGGAGGCTGTCCAAATAATTCAATAAGATGTCCCCGTCACTCTTAGTGAGTGTTGCAAAGCTCTGAGTAATGTCTTTGCTGCGCACTTTCATAACAGCATCCCCACAATTTTTGTACATTGAACAAGCACCGATTTCTCGCCCATGCATCCTATTATCATTGATGCAGTTGGCGTCTAAAGACTCTTTGTAAACTCGAAAGCGTCGTCATCGGCTGGTCCAGATTGCATTTTGTCAAAAATGTTGAAGAGCACTCAAGTCTTTTCTTCTTTATTATTGTCAAAAGTTTTTGAAGTCAATACAGATGTCCACCCTGCCATCTGACTGGAAGGCTGGAAAAGGGGTCCCTGTGCGTAAGTCTAGTAATGCACATTCCCCCAATAGCTACTGTCCCATATTGTTAACATCCATTCCAGTAAAAACCATAGAGCATGAAGTAATACTGCAAAGTGGGCTAGTTGGTATGGATGCATCGTAATTTACTTTTTGCGCACACTGACAAAAGAAGTGTACAACACCTGAGTGCATCTTAACTTATTTCCTTCTTTTCTTTGTGTCAGTGTACGCTAACAATAAGCCTTAGCCGGAAGGACATGTTTACGCACACTGCTTTTCTTAATTCACAATAATGATCTCCAATCTTGTGTTTCTTCCTCTACTGTCCGACTCTTTGCAAATGACTGCGTACTATACCAGAAAGTACACAGTCATATTGATCATCTTAACTTAGATAGCACATTCGCATGGTGTCAGACATGATTCATGGCACTTGATATATCGAAATGCAAGAGCATGCTAGTTTCATGTCGCACTCTACCACCCACTGTCCTCGTACGTATTTCCTGAATAACCTCTTATTACCATCTGTTGGCAAATATAAACAATTCGGTGATAACATATATCTTAATCTCTCCTGGAAAACACACAATATGCGTGATTAACAACACTAACCCCTTGTTTGGTTATATGCGCCAAAAAGTTTCATCTGCTTCATCGTCACTTAAGTTAACACTGCATAAAACATTGGTCCGGCCAAGCTTAGAGTGCGCATGCACCATGTGGGGCCCAACTCATGGCATTGCCACTCAAATTCTCAAAGCCACTCAGAATCGCGCAGCGCGCTTATTCTTATCGAATTATCCATGTCATTGCAGTGTGAAATTCATGAAGAGCACCCTAAACTTGCCTGATCTCTCATTACACCGCAAATTACCTCGCTTTAATTTTTTCACAATATCAATCATTATAACAGCCATTTAAAGGACGCCCGCTTTCGTCCACCTCGATTCATATTGTCACGGGGTCGTGACGCGATTGAAGGCAGGAGACGGAATGGTCAGATCAAACTGCTCATTTGGGCGAACCTGTGCCTGCTAAACGGAAAGTCGGGTTACGGTAGCACACTTGCACTGATAGCGAAGCATGCAGCGTTGGCCGTCGATCAAATGACAAGCGGCGAAGTGCGTCGGCATTGGGCTTCATTGATTTACACGTCCGGGACGACTCCGGACGGACCCGGACGCCATCGCCGCATTCATTTTTCTCGGGGACCAACTAAAAGCTCCGCCAACTGGTCCGAGATCACTCGGACGCATGTTCGTTTTTCGCGTGCCTGGCAGCCTGCGGGCGGCGCGGGACCACCCGAACATTTTCTTTTTGTCAGCTGCCATACGACAGCGTGGTGCGCTTGCCGTGCGGTCATCTTAAGTTAGACACGGGAAATTTTCGATGCGATCTTGCCCTCTCGTTGCTTTTCTGTCCGCTTCTCGCATGTTTCTGGATTTCGCATTGTTAGCGCACCCAGTTCTTGTCATCAGTGTTCTGAGCCACGTCGAGCATGTGCGTATTTCCGAAGGTGGGGCAAACCCGCGTTATACTCGCTAGGAGAAACAGCGGTATAACAACCGCGCAGGTCTACGATGCACACACGCTCGAGTAGTTCACTTACAGTAAGTTGCATCACAACAGAAATAGGTATAATTCACTACCTAACTGATTTTCTGGTTCGAATTGGCTCAGCGTTGTGGCCTTTGTCACAGCTATGGAGGAAGCAGACGGCATAGCCTGGCATAGCAGACGCCACAGCGGATGCAGTCAGCATCAAGCGCGCAGATGGCCCGAGGCCGCTCGCATAGAGTTTTCCAAAATTAACTACACTCTAAGCCAAAACGGAGCAACAGGGGTATAGGGGTTGCTCCTTTCAGGGAGCAATTGCATTGCCACTCCCATTACTCTCCTAAAAGGAGTAACTGCAGAGGGAGGAACCGTTGCTCTCCTTTCAGTTCCTCCTTCGGGGGATGAACAGTTACTCCCTCCAGTTACTCCCTGCAGACCAACAGTTACTCCCACCAGTTGCTCCCTGCCGACCAACCATTACTCCCACCAGTTGCTCTTCTAAGAGCAACAGTTACTCTTTACCGTTTCTCCCACGTGTTCGCAGTTACTCTCTGAAAACCAACTGCACATGCTTCCAGTTACTCCTTGGGGAAATGAGTATTTATCTCGAGTATGCTTGTCACACGCTTAACACATGGCGAGAGCTCCTTGGAAGAGCACTGCTTGGGTGCTTCTAACACAAAAAGTGGACAATATTGAAAGGAAAATAAATGCTTTATTGTTCTTTTTATGAGGCGACGTGTGACCACGCGTAAAAGTAGACTTCGCCACACCACAGCCAGCACTAAACAAACACCATGATACATCAAAGGTTTTCTGCGTCATCCGTGGAAAAACAATCTTCAATTTCTAGCATAGGGCAGTCTGTGTCATCATTGGTGAGAGAAGGGCAACTGCTCCAATTCTGAAGAACTCAAGTTTCGCAGCTGGTGTTTCCATCAGGCTAGCGCAGCGGAACGTCACCGCAGGCATATGTGAAGCATCTCATTGCTGCAAGAAAAAAAATAGAAGTGTGAGGTTAAACATGCCAGAATCAATTCATAACAATGAGTCACACACACTGCAGCAGCGCTTACATTCTAGGATGTCTACTGCAAAACGAAATGTGAAAAAAAGGAAGGTTCGGCCAAACGTTACTTGGCAAGCCATATAAATGCTGATGTGATAGACGCTCTTCACATGATGTCTCAGACAGCAATATTTTTGAAGAAAATGTGCTTGATTGATTTGTGGGGTTTAACGTCCCAAAACCACGGAAGAAAATGTGCAGCACCTCAACAAGGCATATTTGTAGCAGTTAAAGATACCCTTAGGTTCAGCTAACTTGTTTCCTATACACAGCTGAGTGACATTTCTATGAGCCCATTCACCAATGGGCATTCTAAGTGAGGTCATGTGTGTGGCAAATAACACGTACTGTCCGCTCATGTTAAAATACTTATTTAACTCGTGCACATAGATGCTCTCGATTCTACTGTTCTATCATACGCTGCTGCGTCTTGAATTGTGCAATACCTGTAGGCACAAGCCAAGCATGCAAAGCCTGCTTGAAAGCAACCATTTGCAGAGGCTACATGATAATCTTCAGTATATTTCTTTGTACCTGACGCAAACGGCTGGACAAAACTATAGACAAAAAATGTAGACCGTGCTACCTTGAAAAAATGCTTTAAATTTAGTAAACTAGGGTGCATTTGTTCACTCGGTTGTCGAGGAAGCAATATATCTTAAGGCATGCACAGATATTCTGATTCTTTGTTTGACAGTGTCACACATAGCTTGCCAATACATATATATTTGAGAGCAACAAGATGTGATGCTTCTATTAGTTCAACGTCTTGTTGGTTCACAGCCAAACAGGTTACTGCTTGTTAGACAAATTGGAATAAGCACACCGTGGTTTCCAAAAAAAAAAGCATTATTAGAAGTTAGCTCCCTGTGTGAATGTCTGCCTATTTATTTTGTACTGCCTTCTACATGTGCCACAAAGACATTTGTTGAGGATGTGCTACCAGTCAAGCCAAGATCGCATACTTGGTCAATGTGATGGAAATACAAACAGAAACACTGCCACCTCTAGTAAGAGCATAACACTTCAGTATCTTGGACTAGCAAAGAGGTGCACAAGAAAGTTAAGCCCACTCTTGCGGAACTTTGAACGCGAATATTTCAGAGTGGGGGAGGTCAACATGCTGTGGCACTTTTAAACCCACGAAACATCTGCAGAAAACAGGGTAAAGGCAAGTCAAGAAACGCTGTTATGAAGGCCTGCGCATGGACAGCTTTGTGAATCTAGGCCCAAGTGTTATGCTTTGTGCAAGCCAAAATCCATGTAAATAGGGAAAGCATACTTTTAGGAGAACCAGCGTAAACAAATCTTGGCAGTTGGCTTTTTAGTACAAACAGCAATCCCTGCAATGAAAACATAAACATTTTATCTTAACGGTAACAGTGTGAGCACACACACGGGCCAGTGGAGCCATGTCGAATTGTCAGTGCCAGTGTAACCATGTGGCATGATGAACTATTCTCTGGCCAACACATGCACAGTTTGCCCCTAAAAAGCGATGCTTTCATATACGTAGTACAAAAAGTCTGCACTTACCAAAATTCACTTGCTTTCTGTACTTTAGCATCGTTGGGAGCATCTGCAGTATAACCAAATTTGTGTCATATCCCTGAAAAAAAAGTAAAAGACATGCATCAAATATTGTTTCATTTGGTAGCAGTGAAGTCAGGTTAAGAACAGCCAAGTGGGAATCAGCCTAATGATGTGCATGCGGCAAATCCCAAACGGTGTTATTGAGGTTGTCGAAATTTTCGTCGATTGGTATTAACGTCGATATGTGACTTCAACGTCATGCCAAGTTTTCACAGCGCATAAAGATTTCATGATGCAGAATAATGACAACGCTAACGAGAACATACAGCATTTATGATTGTCTTTTACAATATTCAGTTTTGCTAAGGTTTTGTATCTTTAAAGAAATCTGAAAGATTTGGGTCATTCCTCCTCCCATTGTTCTGTCAATATGTAAACTGCTCGCTTGATGGTGCGCTTATAAAATAGTACATTCAGCGCAGAGGTGAAGCAAGTGACGCAGTGATGTGGGCAGATTTTTTTTTTTTTTTTTCAGGCGTGCGGGGAGGGGGGGGGGGGTCCGCTTATCTGAATAGGCCGGGCAAGCGAATATGGTCGTCAATTTGGGCTCCCTACGCCCGGCCTAAAAAAATTCTGTGCGCAACCGCCTGGCTATACCAGTGAAGTGATGCGACAATGATTTGTTCACTTACTGATTTACATACACTTTACAGCTCTAAAAAATGCGGCCCAAGGCCCCAACACTTAGCCGTTAACATTACATAAAGCCAATGGTAGAAAAGTGCCAGTATGAATGCAGCTACAACCCCGCCCCAATGTTTTTTCAAGCGAGGTAGTGTTGCGGAAATGAACTTTTAACTGCAAAAGTACACTGGCACTGCAGTGGTGACAGGGGAAGCATGAGGGTATGCAGGCGGTAATAGAGGTAATTTAGTCCGATACGGCTAGCAATGGATACGGTGAATAAGAGCAAATCATTTCTCTTTCAATAGCGCAACCACTCAACAATGTATTGTAAGAGCAATAAATCTTGCTGGAAATGCCACTCACCTGCACGCTGATGCATGCACAGTCCTTTGTCCGACAAGCGAACAGGCTTGCAGATAGCTGAAGACGTGTTTACGATGTGTTTGTTCCACCCGGCAGCAAAATCCACAACTACTTCGCGCTCCATAAAGATAAATATACACTAACCTTCATCACGAATAAGTAGAAACGCAAATCTGCGACACACACACACGATCAAAACATAGCTCACAAGCCCGCACGTCCATGTGCTCGCCGACTACAGACCAAATGAATATGAGTAGTGCGAACGCGAACCTAGTTGCGCCGAAAAAAAAAACATCGAGCAGTGGCAGCACAGGCGTCAGCGCAATGATTTCAGTGTGTTCTCCTAATACAATTATAAAATAAAAACTGAGGTACACTAAAACCCATAAATAAACATAAAAAGCTGAGTGTATTTTTTATTCAGTGCTAGTCAACATAAACACTGAATAAAAATTACTTTGTAACTTACATCGTTTGCTACGCTAGCGCCACACTTGTCGTGCGGGCGCAGATGGCGCAGACTTGTCATTCTGCCCTCAAACTACACGATGAAGCGTGCTACTAAGTGTATGGCTGATGAGAAGCGCGTCTGGGTCCGCTTTTTTTTTTTCTTCTCCGATATATCTGGGCGGGGGAGGGGGGGGGGGGGCTCCTTATGCACGTGTTTCGGTGCTTGATCGACTTTGACGCCCTTACTTCGCGGACGAACGGCGTGTCTAGGCTATTTTTATCGTTGTTTTGCACGTGTTTCGGCGTTCGGTCCGCTTTGACGTGCCACCTCTCCATTCTGCTGCTGCGTGTGTTAGGTATTTGCCGTACTGTATTCTCAGGCCTTCTGTGTTCAGCCAGCGCTGCTATCTTATTATCTACGGATGCTAAAATAAATCACTGTTCTGGTTTGGTGAAGTTTGGCACACAGAACAAACAATAATCTGGCCCATGAATATCAATGTGGGCGGCATGCATATTTGTGTGCGGTGTCCTGCCGGGGAGTAACCGTTGCGTGACGGGAGCATTTACAGCGGTTCCTCCTTCCGTTGCTCCCTTACAAACTTACGATGAATACAGTTGCTCCCCCATTCTCGAACAAGTCGGCCATCTTGTTCCGCTTGGTCTTTTCTGAGAGTAACAGTCGGTCTGAAGGAGTAAAAACAGCCGTTGCTCCCATTTCGGCCATTTTTGGCTTAAAGTGTAGAGGGCATTCTGGTGCTGCGATCGTTCAGCGACCATAGGAATGATGGGTAGCACCCACATTTGCCTAGTCTTCGTACTTGCGGGCGGCGAATCGTACTTGCGGCTTAGTTTTTTGCTGTGTTTCGGTTTTGTTTTGAAAGAAAAATTGAACCCTTTTGAACTTCTTGAGCCGATTTGGAAAGTAAGTCTAACAAAATAAAATGGCGAAGCGCAACTGCTGAAGATTTGCTAATACTTGTTTTGTAAGAAAACAGCTCCAAGATACACGAACACACACGGAGCCAAAAGCAGGCCAGAAGTACGAATATTAGACAAATGTGTGTACTACCCATCATTCCCATGCTCGCTGAAGCGCCGTGCGTTGCAGCTCCCCTAGACACTAGCGCCAGAGTTCCCTCTAGTGTATATTAGGAAACTATATGGCCGCTCGGGCTGGCTCGGGACTTTTAAATCACGTGCATGTGACGTAGCCGCCTGCGAGCTGAGGCGTCCGAGGACCGTCCGCAAGTGATCCGGGACTTGGTAAATCGATGAAGCTCATTTATACACTTGCCATCGAATGTTCTAGTGTTATCGCTAGTAGTGACGTAGGTTCCAGAATAATCTGTACAGTTCGCGGAGTGGGCGTGATATTATCAAAATGATCTACTACAGTCCTGAAGCTTCTCGAAAACTACGGGCGCGGTTTGCGCTGAGAACTGTGTATTGTATTGAGGCGATAAGAAAACTTGAGAAAAGAAACGTGGCAATATCACCAAGGGCCGGCCGTTGTTTTAAGGTAGCCCTACCATTCTGTCGCACCAGACCGTATAATGATTGATTTGGGCCAAGCACAAGCACCTCTTGGAACCTCTTCCCGCCTCCATCGCCTCTATAATGCCCCACAAAGACTTCAAGCTCGCTTACATGATGGCCTGCAAATCTTTTTTCTGTTTTCTGTTTCGTTTACTTTTTCTCATTTAAACTAACACCACTCCTCTCGCTGGTGCCTTCTGGCCTTGTAAGTACATTTATTTATTAGGTATTTAATTAAACAAATACAATGGAAGGCGAACGAAAATAAATATCACGTAAAACTTCAAGAGCTCTTGCCCTCACGGTGCAATCACCTAGCTGTCTTACTATTTTCTTTTCTTTCTCTCTTTTGCATTGCGCAATTCCCCCCCACCTGCTTCGTTCAACCATGCTAGGAATTGGACCAACATGCACGTGCTTAGTAGCGTCCACGTCGTTTGGATTGTTGTTGTCACAGGCAAGAACGATGATGCAGACAGGAAATAAAGGAATGAAACCTCGGCACAGGTGGCGAAATAGGGAAGTAAATGCCAGTGAAAGCTAGGGAGGTCGCCAAGAAAAAGTAAGTTTGGCCTATCCCGCCGATTGTATTGCATGAAATGCAAGATTGGCTCTCATGAATGTTAACAGCCGCATCTACATAACAGTTCGCACCTTGAGTACGCATTACAGATTTTAAGATAGGCTTTAAAGATGTTGATTCATGCTCAGTGAATAGCATCTACGTTTTTGAAAAAGGAGCAAACAGTTCTCACCTACGTGAATAACAGCTTAAGCAAGTGAGCACAAACACGAGAGCGAGAATCCCGGAACGAAAAAAGGTAGCGCTATTATTTTGCAAAGCTCAACGAGCCCTGCGTGGTTTTCCCGTTCACCGGCTCCCCACCCTCGTATTCTCAGAAAGCGAAACGGGCCAGCGTGGGGTGCCCCGCCTTCTATTGTGGCCGTCATTCATTTGGCTGACGCGTGGCTGTGGTACTACAATGCTAGCCCACGCCGTGCTTGTGCAGAGCCAGCCTCCTTTTACGCACTCCCGTAGGTCCGTTGTTGCTCGATGGATGTCATCTGCCACGTGGTGCTTCACGCGCACTATCTCTTCGCGTTTTCGTTCGTGTTCTTTTCCACAACGGGAGGTCTGTACTTGGATGGACGACTCGCACTGAAGTGACCCAGAAGAGCACAAACTCATTCCTTTCTTGACGCTTGTGCTATTTTCCCTTAAAATTTGAGACGCAGCGGGTGCCAGTGGTGTTGCCAACAAACGCCGAGAGTGTCACCACACCAGCGGCTTCAAGCGACGCGATGTGGAGGTGGTGTCCATCGGCTTTTGTGTGACACAGAGATAGCACTTGGCTTAGTGACAAGCTTTTGTAGCCAGGCTGGCCTCACATAAGCTGAGTAGTTCTTGACTCCTGCTGATTCGGAGACTAAGAAGCGCGGCGAGGAAGAGCTCGCGTGTTCGCACAGCCAACCTTTGCTATCGCATCGTCCTTGGAGGGCATTTAGAAATACCTCCCACGAAGAGCAGCCGTCACGATCGAGTGTCGCGAAAGTGCGGGCAGCCACTGTGCCACCAGAGAACCCGTTGCGGACACACCAGTCGGCCAATGAGAAGCGTACCGTGACGGTCACGTGCTTCGCAGCCGCGTTTCAAGCATCGGTGAAACCAATCGGCCAAATAGAAGCTGACGGCTTCTTCTTCTGTGAGCTTGCAACGACGAACGTACTCAAGTTTCCCGTTTCTTGCACCTTACTTAGAAAACTTGCTCCAGCGAACTACCTCGTTGAACGTGCATTCTTCACTCCTCGGATTTCCAAAGAAGGCGAGCCTCCTTTTTGTTGTCATTTATTCCACTAATGTTTATACTTTATTGGTAGTGTGCAATGAACACTATTAGTTTTGAGTTTTCATTGTCAAGAAGCTTTTTTTTTATTTCGCTGTACCCATGATTATCGTGGCGTTCCTATTTCAAGTCGTTTGGGTACATCGAATATTGCGAAACCCTTAAGCTTCCCCTTTAAGCGCACGTTCACACTGAGCATTCCAGCCGCCGAAAGTGCACCGAATACAATTCGGTGGCGGCAAGATTCGCTGAAGGGGCCCTCTCCCGTGCCGATTGCTCACGGACCGATTTTGGCGGCGTCTGCCGCCGAATCGGTCACCGCGGACCGATAGGAGCGCTAGTAAAAAATTTGGAAATATGGCGGCCAAGCCCTACTCAATTGTCATGCCACAGTGCACGTAAATAAGCGTTGTAAGCAACGGAAGTTTAACCCGCTCTGTGGTTACTTCACGTCTCTATTTCGTGAAAGAAATGATCGAGCTTGTCGTTGGCGTGGCCGAGCTTGTCGGGGTCTTGCAGAGCAAGACGAATATACACCAACTCCGCTAGCGTCAGTAGTTTTTTCTGCTCTTCATGCATTACAAGACAGCGACTTGCCTGAAAAGTAAGCAGTACTGCTTCTTCTTGCTTTCTGCGTAGGAAAATCATCCAAGTCTGGACTACCGGATAGTGTAGTGGCATTTGCGAGCCGGGACGACAACCAGGTGACAGCGCATCCGTCCCGCGTTCGCCCCGTGGTAAAGGCATGTTCGGTGGCCCGAGGCGCGTCCAGTGCGAACAACGCTGCGTTTCGGCGGCCGGTAAATTACGGCATCTTTAAAAAGCAAATGCATGACTGTACACTATGGGAAAAAGTTGAACGCGATACCGATAGTCTTTTCCTGGTGCGTACTTCAAACACTTTACTGCACGAAATCTTTTACAACTTGTTATGAACCCACTACGCGGCCCTAAGGGTGCAGTAGCGTGTGCTCCTATTTTAGTAGGTTTTACGCTTTAAAATATGATGTCATTTGGATAATCCCATGTTCTTCTTTTTTTGAAGTCCTACAAGTTTCAAATCATTACCCGTAATGCCTAATGAATTCAACTCATTGCTTCAAGAAGCGGAATTGTCTAATAAGCAAGGCACCGTCCGAATCATGGCCTATTACCCTGAATGGGTTGCACCAAGCTGTTGAGAACCCAACCAACCATGTTCTGCTCATGGCAGTGATCGTTTGTATCACGCAATATGACGGCAATGTTTGTTCTTGTATTCTCAAGCATCTGTATACATAAAATGCGTGTGTTTCTAAAGCATGAAATTTAATTTCACTGCATTTCCAAGCAGAGGAGTGAGTAAGTGAAATGACTTGTTTAGTCCACAATAGACGCAAGTTAACTCAGCGTCACCTGCCTAGGCCCACTCGGGGATGGTCAGGCTAAATCTGGCCACCCTCGCACGGGCCCTCTGGACGGCCAGGATTTTAGAGGTGAGGTCGTGAGCCTTAAATAGCTTGTCCATTTCTTCTTGGAAAGGGGGACCGGCAAAGGCAAAGCCCCACAGGACGTGCCTGAAGTCCGCATAACCGTCACACAAGGGACAATCTGGGCTTCTGAATCGTTCGGGATATAAGCAGGGAAAGTTATTTTCAGTGCATTAACACGGGTAGACATGGCTGTGTAGTAGAAGATCCGCTTGCCACACAGACTACTCGGGTTCAATTCCCACTCAGGCCAAGAATTATTTCTTCTTCGATTTATTTGCGTCTTTCTTGGTTTGTCGGTCACGCAAAGATGCTCGAGTTTTTGGTCATGCAGATGCTGATTTTTAGCTCACAAGCTACGACGCCGACACCAGAATTTCTGAGAAACGAGTCCCTGTCGCAATAAACGTCAGAAGCATCTTTTTGTTCACTGTGTGGTGCTACGCAGGGTTTGCCTTTTTGTTCGTTGAAACGCAGAGCATCACTTCTGGGCACTTTAATAGCACGGAGTTGTTCCATGCATAGGCGCTCATCAAGAAGAGCCCCGTTCTTCCTTCGGATGGCGTTGTGCTAAAAAAATCACAGCCCAAGCACTACTTTCAATGCTTAGCCAGCGAAAGCTGAAACGTGCGGCCCCGGTGTTAAGCAGTGCGTTCAACCCGACTCTGCATTGACTCCTTTGGCAATTATTTATTACATTTTCATGCTTCCTACTGAGGTTAGGCCCACGTTTGGCTTGGGTTTACCACAGTGTCCATTCCACATGCCGCACATTGTGCTTCAAATAATCACATGGTCATAGAGGGGTGTAATGAGTGGTTAAAAGCGTTTCACCATGCGTTAATGACTGTAGTTGTACTCGAAACACAGGCGGTCACAGACGTCGCAGCCGAAGCCGAAGTGTCGCTGCAGAAACTTCCGCCACACACGGACGTTCACCTCAGCGAGCAGCGCGCTCCTGCAGTTGTCACGTTGACGCTGTCGTACTTGCCCGTGCGCTTGTTTGACGCGGCGTTGTTCACGTGTTTGAAATCGTGATTCAACTCGGCGGTGTTGTCCGCAGAATGACCACCGGCGATGGCATTTCTCTTCCCGCTTTAGCGCTGCTTAGAAGAATGTTGGATGATTGGCACGCAGATCCTGCCCACAATCGGCCTCGCAATTGAGCCTGTTTTTGTGCCTGGACTGCACCATGAGCCCGGCGAATGCGAGCTTTCTGACGTTTTGATTGATCGAATTGTAGGGTTTAACGTCCCAAAACCACCATTTGATTATGAGAGATGCCGTAGTGGAGGGCTCCGGAAATTTTGTCTACCTGGTGTTCCTTACTGTGCACCCAAATCGGAGTACACGGGCCTACAGCATTTCCGCCTCGATCGGAAATGCAGCCGCCGCAGCCGGGAATCAAACCCGCGGCCTGCGGGTCAGCAGCCGAGTGCCTTAGCCACTAGACCACCACGGCGGGGCGGCTTTCTGACGTTTCCACTGTCTGCGTTCTTCTAGAGCGGTCCATGGCTTACCCATGCTCTCAGTAGAACCTGATGCGTGCGAGGCGCCCCGGCTGCCTGCGATGAGATGCACAACCTCACTCACGACGCAGACAATGGCGCACGTACTCAAGTCAAGCAATCTGGGACATCGATCAACTGAGGCGGCAAATCCGACCCCAAGGGGAAGCACTGGGCGTAACTCTATTGAGAGCATTCTTATAAAGATGATTACCAGGTAATGCCTTATTATTCGCTAATTGCAGTTCAGGCACTTAATGCTCACAACATCCTTACGCTGTACAACGCGATCAGTTTCAATTGGCCGGCTGGACTTTTTTTCTGAGACAGTATTGTGTATCCAATTAAAATGTATGTGGTGATTTTTGGAAAGCTAACTGTGGCTCAACAATAAGCTAATTGCACCATAATGACATGTGCGGTCGGACAACTTGTCTTTGTGTTTGCAACTTTGTGGGACCACGCCATGTTGATTTTTTTCCTAAAGAGCTTTCTCCAATCAATAGTGCAGGTAAGCAGCACTGCAGGGGTAAAAGAACGACCTGTCAGTAAATCGATGAGAGAGTGGACTTTGATACTGGTAAACCTCAGCAAAAGTTTACAGACTCTTGGACATTTTGATGTACAGCAGAGGCGTAGCCAGAAATTTCTTTCTGGGGGGGGGGGGGGATGGGTTTACACCGACCCGCCGGGGGAGGGCACAGGTAGGCATCAGCTTTCTTCTGAGACGTCACTATCAGCGGTAGTTTAAACACATGGTGTACATGTATATCAAGCAAGGAGGAAGGAAACAACTTGGAAGAGGCCCTGGCGTCACTTGTTGTGAAGCCGTGGTGTAGTCGAAAGTCGGCCACATTGACTGGACAAATTCCTCTCCCTTGTTTACATCCTAACGTAAAGCAGAAGGTGCGACTCTCTCTACAGCTCGGAAAGCACGTGGGCTGCGCAGCGCGCGTGCTGTGACGATCCGAGCTAATGGAACGGGGCTCAACACTCTGGGCCAGCACACCACTTTCAGCGAAATCATTTCGTCCAAGTATTAACAGCGAGTAACAGCTTGCCGACAACGAAGCAAGCACAAGAGAACGCGCGCTAGATGCACTGACAACGGCGACTGTTTTCACATCAGTAAATCAGCAACTGTACAGACAACACAATCGGTCGTGCGGCTTCTTCTGCGGTTGCATTCCCCCACGCGACCGACGCGGCGCCCGGCCACTGCGCCCGTGTTCCGCGTAAAACTCACCAGCGTCCGCATTTTGCGACCATCGTGACTTTGAGCACGCTGCAAGGGACACTTGAACATGGTTACTCTAATGCTGTGATTACAATGTTGCAGCGAGGATAACAAGCCGAACAGGAAAGGTACTTTAATACGCACATGCAAGTTGTTACTGTAGACATATACCGAACACGAAACTACGTATGTAGTTTCGTATGTATGTTTCGTACGTATGTTTTGTACGTATGTAGTTTCGCACGTATGTTTCGTAAACTACTTATGTATGGTCCTCATTGCGTCTTGCTGGGCACAAGAGTTTCATTCGTTGTCACAAGCAGGATCACTGCAAAACCATCACTCACCTGCAAGGCGTTCATCGTCATTCCGCTTCATTATGTTGCCCATCGCAATTTCACTGAGGACTTCGAATGCTCCATCCCCGTCATGCGCCGCCCGACACATAGATGTGTGCTCATTATATGCGCTGTTGAGGCCCCGTGGTGAACAAAGGGTTTTGTAAACGTGGCTAGGAATGCAGTAACTGCCAGGAGAACACTGCGTAACCAATAATGCGGCGCAGAGCACAGATATTGTCCGTCACGGTTCAGCACGAGTTCTGCGGAAGCACACACGCCACAGCCAGCCGCGGCCGCTCAGTGCTAGACCAGCTACAATGCGCGACACGTAACCATAGAACGCCGCCATTGTGCCCAGTGAATTTGGCCGTAGTGAGGTCCTTTCCTCCACAATTTTTGTGCAGTGCAACGGCTGGGCATGCCCTCTGCAATCTTTCCTTCCTCCATGATATCAAGTCACGAGATTCCCCCCCTCTAAAATTCATAAAGATGTGAATAGAGTAAGTAAAAGTACTGTAAGCATAATTGATTGACATTTGGGGTTTGACGTCCCGAAACCACCATTTGATTATGAGAGACGCCATAGCGGAGGGCTCCGTAAATTTATACCACTTGAGGTTCTTGAACATGCACCCAATTCTGAGCCCACGGGCCTACAGAATTTTCGCCTACTTAGAAAATGCAGCCGCCGCAGAAGGGATTCTATCCCGAGACCTGCGGTGCAGCAGCCGAGTACCTCATCCATTAGACCACGGCAGCAGTGCAATACTGAGGAAGAAGTGATCCTTAAACGAAAAGACGATAAGAGTGAGCACCCGTAACTGTCTCGCAGGGAAAGGACACCTCAACAGTAGCTCACGAGGGATGGGGGTAAGGAAGAATTAAAAGGTTAGGATTGAAACGTCACAGAGATAGAGAGAAGCGGAAAGAGAGGATGAAACACAGGGACAGCCACGTACGGAAGTGAGGAGAATTAAGATAGGAAAGATGGACACGGTCGCAGAAGTCCGAGGATGGGGCACCGCTCAGCGAGAGCTCATGTCGGCGTCAGCAGATGGCGTAGGGCGAGCCCAGCCTGCCAAAGCTGCGCTTTCGTCGGAGATCGCAGGGACAGAAACGTTCGGCACTAAATCCCACAAGCGAGTGCCAGGCAGTGCTGTAGAAGTGCTGTAAAGTACAGTAAACTACAGGTACAGTAATCGTTCAGAGCAGCGGTTCTTCGTCTCACCACAAAATGAACTAGTCTTCAAAAACTTAGTATTGCGAGGACCCACTCGATCAGAGAAGCCATCGTTAACTTCTGTTAAGCGCAGATGGCGTAATACTCGTCGGGGCGAAGTGCGTTTCAAAGGTCAAGGACGGTCCGACTTACCACGAGGAATGAGAGGTATAGGCATCATGCTTTTGTACATTCATATTTAGATGTTGGTCTGCTTACTCTGCTGAGCAGACCTTACTGCCTTTGCCAGTGACTGCACGTCTGCGGAAAATATTTTCATGTTAATCTCAATATGTCAAGCAGCCCTGACGCAGTCGCAGCTTTTAGTCAACATTTTTGCTTTACTGCACGCATCTAAGCATGCTTCTGATACGCAATAAGTATTTTTTTTGTAAGATATGCTACACGTTGGCAACACGATTTCGCACACGTTATTTTTCGGGCAGACTTTCAGTTGCACTGTGACTTTGATAGCAAAGAAGGACTCCAATCATAGAAGTTTTATCGCACATTCTGCGAGGACAAGGTGATTGATGGAAAGTTTTCACTTTGTATCAACTTGAAGTGCACGAGTGCCCGGACTAAACCTACTCACATAAAACTATCTTGTTCGCTGCGTATATGCCCTAAAACACTCAATACTTGCGAAAAACGCGGAATGTTCTCGTTTTTTTTTGTAGCTTTCGTCACTCGGTTCCCTGAAACAATAGCGTTGCAACAAGGTGTGTCCCCTTGTTAGCAAGCGTGAAGCCGACATTTCCTTTTCCGCCCACAGACTCACAACTGTACGGAGTATTTCACTCCGCAGCATATGTGCATTCGTGTATTCAGTATTCACACCGGCGTGAGCAGGAGCAACCTCAAATCACACAAAATCTTCAGTGATCCGTTCACCAGTGATGAAGGAATGAACTCCGGAGTTGTTAAGAGCATAGTGCATCATAATCTATTTTCCAGAACGCGTGAACTGTAACAAAGAACTGCCAGCACATGCAACACGAGTTTACTTACGCTCTATTGTGCACCGTTCATGCCTGTTTGAATTGTCTGTTTCGGGCATTCTGATGCGAGCCGCTGGAGTTGCACTGCTGCCATCAACTCCTTCACGTTCATTCACGTTTGTGGTACAGAAAATATACCAGCTTGCCGCGCGGGCACAATCACAAACGCGAGAGGTCTCGCACGCAGAGTAACATACTGGGCGAGCGTGACCTTACCGTCACCTGAAGGGAAGCAGAGGAAATGTACACTCGCCAATCTTTCCGCCAGGCGAGAAACGAGCGCTGGGGTTTAAAGGACCAGTAAACAACCCTATGGTTCATAAACTGTTGTAAAGAGAAATATGTGCACATTTCCTTCGTGAATATGCTGCCGCAAGAATTTTGCGAATACGTGCTATATTAAGGAAGTTACAGCGACTAGAACATCGCGTTCAGCTGGTTTCAAATTTTCGCGCGGTCTCGCCACCCTTTTCGTTCAGAGGAAGGAGCAGGCATGGCTCATTGTCATGACTCTGCCCACTTCGGTAATGTGACAACACGTCAGCGATTGACGTCATCGGTGAACTCCATCAGTTGCGACGCACGTCTGCTTGCTGTGGCGCCTGGTTGTTTTCCGTTTACCCGGTGCCGATGCTTCTTCGCAGCCTAGTCGCTCGACTTCCAGCCGTCAACGATTTGCAGCAAAACTGCGTTCCGAAACCGGGGGAAGAAGTTGGCCTAATTTTTCGCGAGATCAATTTTTCGGAACCAGCCTGCCGCACTATCTGGGAGCAGCAACACAAAACACAAACAATGCGTTTATTAAAGGGTGTGCGTATCAACAGATGACGCGATAATCTGCTCACACTCAATCCGTGGGTCAGTGAAGTGTTACGATTTGGAAGCATGGAGCCTATGGGGAGTTTCGCAACTCGTATGATTGAATGGCTCTGTCGTAGCTGTGGGTGGGAACAGAAACTGTCATTGACTTCACTATTGTTTGTTGAGACCTAGTTTAGACCGATCGACGAGCTGCGTGCTGCGTCACGTTGCCGATCGTCAAGTTGTCGTGACTGCGCATGCAAAGAGATCGGTCAGGTGTAGGAAAGGAGCGCGGGAATTGTTTTTCGATATAGAGGCTGTGCGTGGCGCGTTGCTCTGTATTACTAGGAAAGCGTCATCGCTGAGTCTACTCTACGAATTACCGAGCTTGTTTGGGGGGGTGTAAAAAAAAAGTCGGAGCCTGTTCACTGGCCTTTAAGGCTGAAATTTACCAACCGACATGTATCGTTCCTAAAGTTCTCGTTTCTCGCAGTCAGGGTCACGGCCCAAACTTTTCTGAGCGCATTGTTTCTTAGCAATTTGAAGTCATCCCCTTAAAGAACGCTGCTTACACGTATTGCTAGGTAGTTCGTGTCCTGGGTAGATCAGTGCCCTTCTATTAGACTAGATCGTTGTGTCGAAACACCCTATGATATAATGCTTGACGATTATTTCTCAAAAAGTGACGCTACTCCCAGTGCACACTTGAAAACGGGCGAAAATGAGGACGCCGCTTGTCACAGGTAGGCAGCTTCATCGAAGTAACGAGCCAGTGGCTAGCGTTAAAGAGAGTTCAAGAGCGTTTTAGGCTTTCAGTATTTCTGGTCTTCTCTAGACTAATTAATATACTAGTTTAATGAGCACTTTAAAAAGAATCAGCACATCTTGACGACAATATCTTCCCTTCCGCCACTCTTCCCAACGCCGAGAAGGCTGCTGACGTGTACTTGAGTATTATCTCAACTTCGGCATTGCAAGGGGAGTTGAAAGAGTGGGTCGCGAAATAGAAGCGAGGCAAGAGAGAAATGCTGAGCGTGTCTGCGATGCAAGCGGTTGCCAGTTGCCTAAAGGTATTCTTTCCAAGCGTGCACCACATTCTTAAGATATTGTCAACTCTGCCGCTAAGCAGAACTAAAAAAGAACGCTCTTTTTCACATCACTGAGACGGCTAAAGTTGTAGTTGAGAGCTACAACAACGAATAAAACATTGTTTGCATCACTCTCTGAACATCCACCATAAAATACAAGTTCACTCGGACGACATTCTTTCTGTTCTTTACCGAGAACGTTGACGTCTTCAACAGAATGTATGTGTATGATGCCCATAGGCCCCTGCTAAACATCAAGGAAGAAAGTTAGCTGAAGTCGTTCTTGGATTGCGATTTTCGGAACAACAGTAAAGACATATTTGTTAATGAGAAATTCATGCGGTTCAACATTCCAATACCATTATTTCATTACGACAGACGCCATAATGGGCGTTCCAAAAATTTTACCACTTTTGTTCTTTCATCATCATCATCATAATTATCATCAGCCTGAGTACGTTCCCTGCAAGACAAAGGCCTCTCCCATGTTACGCCAGTTAACTCGGTCCTGTGCTGGCTGCTAGCAATTTATACCCGCAAACTTCTTAATCTCATCTGCTCACCTAAACTTCTGCCTCCCTCTAACCCTCTTGCCTTTTCTGAGAATCCAGTTAGTTACGCCTAATGACCAGCGGTTATCTGTCTACGCGCTACATGCCCAGCCCATGTTCATTTCCTCTTTTTGGTTTCAACTATTATATTCCTAACACCCGTTTGTTTCCTAATCCACTCTGCTCTCTTCTTGTCTTTCAAGGTTACACCTACCATTTTCTTTCCATTGCTCGCTGCGTCGTCCTCAATTTGAGCTGAACTTTCTTTGTAAGTCTCCATGTTTCTGCTCCGTGGATAAGTACCAGCAGGATACAGCTGACATATACTTTCCTCTTGAGGAATAGTGGCAATCTACCTTTCATATTCTGAGAGTGCTTGCCAAATGTGCTCCACCCCATTCTTATTCTTCTAGTTACTTTAATCTCGTGGTTCGGCTCGGCGGTTATTACCTACCCTAAGTAGACATAGCCTTCTACAACTTCAAGTGGACTATTACCTATCTCAAAGTGGTGCTCTCTTCCGAGCTTGTTGTACATTATTTTAGTTTTCAGCAGAATAATTTTGAAACCCAGCTGTCTGCTTTCCTCGTCTAACTCTGTAATCATGAGTTGCAATTTGTCTCCTGAGTTACTCAGCAACGCAATGTCATCGGTGAAGCGCAGGTTACTAAGATACTCGCCATTACCTATTATCCCTAACTGTTCCCATTCTAGGCCTCTGAAAACCTCCTGTAAGCACGCGGTAAATAGCACTGGGAAGATTGTATTCCCCTGCTTTAGGCCTTTTTGTGGCGAAGCTCCTTATGGCGTGGCTTGTGCGTCCCTCGAAGTACGTAACCACCTGTGGCACATACCCGAAATAGGTATAACATTTGACCTCCAAGGGAGTGCCGGTGAGAGATTTCTTCTGTGCGTTGTTTAACAATAAAAATGTGCTCAATGTACATGCCAATGACTGCTACTGGGGAATGAGAGACAGGAGCATTCGGCTTTTAGTCAACGCGCACGCTGCGATCCCCAATAGCAGCAATTGGCATGTACATTAAGCACTATCGGACAAGAAAGGGTTGCTACATTATACTCGCTGGGTGTAACCTCCTTAGTTTTAGAAAGGTTTAGCGAGCGTTGAGCCGCAGGGCCATGAATTTAATGAACTAGTATATACCATGAATGAATTCGAGGTGGTTAAAGGGGGGAAGCAGATGCGATGCGCAAGCTGTAAGAAATTAAAAGCTGAACTCTCCTGTCTCTCATTCCACATTAGCAGCCACTGGCATGTACATTGAGCACTATCTGACAGGAAAAGGTTGCTACGTTATACTCGCTGGGCTAACCTCCTTGGTTTTAGAAAGATTTAGCGAGCATTGGGCCGCAGTGCCATGAATACAGTGAACTAGTATATACCATGAACTCAAGGTGGTTGAAGGTGGGAAGTAGACCCGAAGCGCAAGCCGTAAAAAAGTGTGCGTGTGCCACCTCTCGTTTAGTCCTTGGAATGTCCACTGAATGGCGGTGCTTCTATTTGGGGAATATATGATAAAAAGACACAATCTCCCCAATGCTATTTACCGCATGCTTACAGGAGGTTTTCAGAAGCCTAGAATGGGAACAGTTAGGGATAAGAGTTAATGGAGAATACCTTAGCAACCTGCGCTTCGCCGATGACATTGCATTGCTGAGTAACTCAGGGGACGAATTGCAACTCATGATTACGGAGTTAGACAAGGAGAGCAGAAAGGTGGGTCTTAAAACTAATCTGCAGAAAACGAAAGTAATGTACAACAACCTCGGAAAGGAGCAGCGCTTCGAGATAGGTAATAGTGCACTTGAAGTTGTAAAAGACTATGTCTACTTAGGGCAGGTAATAACCTCTGAGCCTAACGACGAGATTGAAGTAACTAGAAGAATAAGAATGGGGTGGAGCACATTCGGCAAGCACTCTCAAATTATGACAGGTAGATTGCCACTATCTCTCAAGAGGAAGGTATATAATAGCTGTATCTTGCCGGTGCTTAGCTACGGAGCAGAAACCTGGAGACTTACAAAGAGGGTTCGGCCTAAATTGAGGACGAAGCAGCGAGCAATGGAAAGAAAAATGGTAGGTGTAACCTTAAAAGACAAGAAGAGAGCAGAGTGGATTAGGAGACAAACGGGGGTTAAGGATATCATAGTTGAAATAAAGAAGAGGAAATGGACATGGGCTGGGCATGTAGCGCGTACACAGGATAACCGCTGGTCATTAAGGGTAACTAACTGGATTCCCAGAGAAGGGAAGCGGGTTAGGGGGAGACAGAAGGTTAGGTGGGCAGATGAGATTAAGAAGTTTGCGGGTATAAATTGGCAGCAGCAAGCACAGGACCGGGTTAACTGGCGGAACATGGGAGAGGCCTTTGTCCTGCAGTGGACGTAGTCAGGCTGATGATGTTGATGATGATGATGATGATGATAAAGAGATGCGAGATGGTGGGACTTGGAGCGTTAAATAGATGGACGAACGGACACACAGACAGATGCATGGATGGACGCGTGAACGGACGCAGGGGCGGATGCATGAACGAACGCAGGGACGGGCGCACGAACAGACGCATGGACGGTCACACAGACGGACGCATGGACGGACGAATGCTTCGCCCCACTCTCCATCATTCACTCCGTGGATATGATGCAATTTTTGTTTGATTGGTGTTCTGTTGCTTTCTTTATGAAGCACTATGGTAGCAGTTGATCCCCTGTAGAATTCTTCCAGGATGTTTTTTATGCTTCATCGACGCCCTGATTCCGCAGTGTCTGCATGACTGCTGATGTTTCTACTGAACCTAACGCCTTCTCGTAATCTATGACGGCTATGTATAGTGGTTAGTTATATTCTGAGCCCTTCTCTATTACCTGATTGATAGTATGAATGTGGTGGATTGTTGAGAAGCCTGTTCGAAATCCTGCTTGTTCCTTTGGTTGATTCATACCTAATGTTTTGTTAACTCTGTTAGCCATTACTTTTGTAAATAGCTTGTATACTCCGGAGAGCAAGCTGATCGGCCTGTAATTCTTCAAGTCCTTGTCATCTCCTTTCTTATGTATTAAGATGATGTTAGCGTTCTTTCAATACTCTGGCACTCTTCCCGTCAGGAGGCACCTCGTAAACAGGGTGGCTAGTTTTTCTAGCACAATCTGTCCTGCATCGTTCAGCAGATCTGATGTTACCTGATCTTCACCAGAAGGTGTAATGAACAGGGTTCTACTTACATCTTATTTTGTAGTCAAGCTGAGATGCCCCTTTGTTATTTGGCACATGCATTTTTCTAATGAATATATTTGGATGCTCTCCCAGGTGTTTCTGACTTCTTCTACCATAACTGGTGGGGCATCATCTGGATTACTGCTAGTTCTTATTGTATTGTGACGACGCGGGATCGACGAGCAGAGAGTGCCTCAAACAAGTATGCTTGGTGATGATGATGATGAACCTTGATACTCTGGCGCACACCCACAAAGGGGGATCGGCCAAGAACTGGGCGGCAGGATCTTAAATAAAAGGGTTATGGTTTTTCAAACACAACGTAATTTTGGACTGAAATAAATATATAGAAAGAAAAGCCGAAAATCGAAAAAGGAGTATATCCGAGCAGGGAGCGATGCAGGCTATCAGATGCGATTTTAGACAGAGGCAATGAATGGTGGGTCTAAAACGAATGGTATATATATATATATATATATATATATATATATATATATATGGGTCGTTTAACATTGCAATCGCTTTGTTTCAATTATGTATTGAAATACCACAGGGCAGACGTCTCTGTGGCTATAACCGAATGTAATGCTTCCAACCGACAAAATTACTGCCAGATTAATTTCTAATCCTAATTTTTCAAGTGGAGCTACCAGGTATCTTTTCCGCTGATGAGAATATCGGCGAGAGAACAAAAAGTATGATTTATCGCTTCGATTTCTTCGCAAGTCTGACCTAAAGGTGACGCCTTTAGAGCAACTTTATGCAATTAATAATTCAGTTGCGGAATTCTGCAACGCAATCTTGTAAAATTAACTTCCAAGTGTCATGTTGCGTACCACTGTCTATTCCAGCGGCATCTTAGATGTGCGAAATCTCGATATTTTTCCAATGAGTAGCAGTCGTATTCATGCAAACAGAGGTTTCTAAACCTTATTGCTGTCGCTTAAGCCGTATCAAGCAAAGTCGGGATAAGGGGACCGCTATGAGATACTGTGGCTAGTGCATCCGCCATCTCATTGAGATATATGCCACGATGGCCTGGTACCCATAAGAGCTGTAGTTTTTTCAAGTTTGTTGGTATGAGCGTTCCAAACAAGTGCATAAGTGTTAAGTTGGCTCCTGAAGACAGTGCAGCACATACTGAAAGAGAATCTGCAATTACGACTGCTTGCGATTCGCCCAAAGGAAGCTTCAGTAGTGCCAGTACAATAGCAAATAATTCTGCTATGAATATTGGTCTGCAATCTGGGAGTCTAACCGAAAAGGACAAGTCAAGGGAACATGAAAAGATACCTGCCCCAACCTTTTCATTTGATACGGATGCATCAGTCGCAATTATGTTGTTCATGTTCATGTGTGCCAATTAATGTTGCAGACGATCATTTAAATATCAAAATGGCATATGAATTGAATTGAATTGAATTAAAGTTTATTTCGTCCTGAATTTCTAACAGGATCGGGAGCAGAGGCTAAAGGCTATATAGCCTGACATGGCGCCTCTGCTCCTAAATACAGTTTGGCACGCAGGCCGCTCAATCTGTTTTGCTTTGCGTTAGATGAATAAATATTGTCAAATTATATTTTAATATCTAAATTAACGTTTCTTGTTGAGAAAATATGTTTGCTTTTGACGTCCAGTGGTTCTAGCAGCGCTTGAACGAACATAATCTATGGGCAGTGGAATCGCGACCACCAAGTTTCAAAAAATAATCTTGGTTCTGTATTAAAAGCATAAAACGATGATCTCAGGGGCACAGTGTATAGATTTAAAAATGTTTAGATAGTGAGCATTTTAATTCTATTCAACAATGACGGTAGACGCCCTTCCATGTATAGCACATTGTTAGCAACAAACTTGGGCAGTCCAACGCACACTCGTAAAGCCTCCCTTTCTAATAGTATTAGTGGCCTTATTTTATATGTCGCACTGCCCGAAAATAAGACACAGCCGAATTCTATGATAGGACGAATGTGCATTTTATAGACCGTTACCAATGTATTTCTTCTCAACCCCATTTTTTATGTTGCTGAGCTTGCGTAACCACCCCATGGCTCGTGTTGCTTTGGACCCAATGTGATCGATGTGGCTTTTCCAATTTACCGATCTGTTATATATGATGCCTATTTATTTGAGGGAATCCACCTGGGGAATCTGCTCTGTGCCATACATCAAGGAGACGTTGACAGGATCCCTGAACGAGAACGCTAGAAGCGCGCTTTTGTTTACGATTAGAGACATTCCAATTTTTTCGAGCCATTCCTCTATTGTGTATAGGTAATTCTGTAATGTCTCATAAAGTAATTGTAGATCACTGTTTGTCGCAAAGAAAGCAATGTCATCTGCATACACATATAAATGGATATCACTATGTGTTGAAATCGAACTGAGGAAGATGTTAAACAACACCGGTGAGAGCACTGCCCCCTGTGGTACGCCACGGTATTGTCGATATCTGTTAGAAAAACAACCCCTTTGAAAGCAACAAAACTCTCTCTCCCTTAAAAACTCTGCTACCCATGCTTTCATGTCATTTGGTAAGTGATACATTTCCATCTGCTCTACTAGTATTTTATGCTTCACTTTGTCATACGCCTTGGCCATATCTAGAGTAACTAATGCAAAATGCTCTCTTCTACGCCTAGCCGACTGTTTACGACTCTACAAATCCACGTGCGCACACTATATGAAGCATCCTGATTTAAAGCCAATTTGACTGGGGTTCAGTATCGATTTCTCCCTAATGTATTTTAGTACACATGCATTCAAGAGTCTTTCAGTTAGTTTAACCAAATTAGATGTAAGAAAAATTGGCCTCACATTGTCAAGTGTATACCCAAGTCCCTGTTTTTTAGGTATCGGAATTATTTTGAGAAGTTTCTAATCCGCCGGTATCCAAGAATTTTTCAAAGAGTAATTAACCAAATTACAGAGTTCATGTGGGGAAATGTCATATAGTACTTTTATCATTGCTGAGGTCACTCCATCTGGTCCAGGTGCTGTAGGAGGTAATTGCCTCACTACACCCTCTAGTTCCGCTAATGTCACCTTATTGAACTCCTTCCCTGCCATTGGCTTTACTATGTGTCTTGACATTATTGATCTGAATGTTTCTTGTAATCTTTTAGCAACGTTTTTTAATATTTCAGTGAGTTAGCTAGGCGGTAGAATTGAAGAATCAATATTGTCTGATAGCGGTATCATTTTTCTGGAACGCAAAAATCTCAAAAGCGCTTTGCTGTTGTTTGGTTTTGAAAGATAGCTGAATTTGTCAGTGTCATAGGCATGTTTTGCTTTGCGTACTGTACGTTTAAAATCTGCTTCCACGTATTTATAGCCACACCAGGTTTTTGGGCATTGGTTGTGGATAAGTTGCTTCCACGCAGCTTTTCATTTTCTATAGCCCCTCATACAATCAGCATTCCACCATGGGCTAAACGACCCACCTGTGCCTGATGTTATTGAAAAAAGTTGACTTTTTAATTGCTCTTCTCAATACCGCACACCGACTTATAGCCCGAATGTCTTCCTGCATGTCCTTGCGAAGAGCCAAAGTAGTCTTTAAGTATATTGTAAACGCTCATAATTTACAAACGAGCCAATTTTATCGGTTAAAAATATCCCGGGAAAGTTAACATCGAAGCTAATAGGAACATGGTCACTGTTTGTTGCGCAATCTAATGTTTTCCACGACGAAATGTTTAGTGAGGAGCTGGAGAACGTCAGATCTATTGCCGACTTTGATTGTCTCCTAATAACCGTAACAGTGGGGAAATTTACACAAAATAAGTGATTATCAACAGTCCATTCCCACAAGCGCCTTCCGTTTACATCAGTCTTGAAACCCCAAGACACGTGGTGAGAATTGAAGTCACCAGGTAATATTACATCCTTCTTGCAGTAAGCTAACATTGCATCTAAGCATCTTGTGTTCTGTACTCCTACCGGAAAGTATGCGTTAACAAAAGAAAAAGGAGAACAGCCTGGCAGAGTGATGTCTAATACCGTAATTTCATAGTCAGCATCCATGCGCAGGTAGTTAATCTTCGCTCTATGACTAACTTTAGTTGATATAAAAATGGCAAGTCCACCACCTCTGCTAGGTCTCTCTAAACGAAATAAGCGATAATTTTTAGGTAAAATTTTTGTCCATATGTAAGCGAAGTTTTTAGTAAAGTAATAATATCTGGAAAAATTTGCGAAGAAATATACGATAAATCTGTGGTAGCCGACCCTATTGATCGACAATTCCACTGTAATACTTTGAAGGAGCCTATTTTGACACTATAAACCCGCCGCAGAGACTGCTTGATCCAAAAGATATTTCTTCAAAATGTTTTTTTTTGGAGAGGGTCTCCAAAAAGTCTTTCTTTGACCAGTACCTTTTAGATTTTGACTTCTGTGAAGACTTTTTCGATAGGGGAGATCTGACACGCTCCAAGAAATTTTGAGATTCCGCATCCATATCTGTGAATTCATCAGAGTCATGTGATATAGGTTCTGGATCTGCCCGCAGTATCTTATTGGAGGGTCCTGCTTGAGGAGATGCGCATCATGTAGGAGCTATTGGACTTTCTGTCTCTGCACACTTTGAAACCTCCAAATCCTGTGAAGTTTGATTTTTCATAGACACTGAATCATTGATTTGGGTCAAATGAGATGTTAACAATTCAGCCACGACTCCAATAATACTGCTGGCATGACGCTTCATTGCCTTTTCCGTTGGTTTCTCTATAGTCTCTGCTATAGATTTCACTAACGATGCATCTGTACCAATATGCTTTATTGATTGCAGGACAAAGACTGTAATGACTTCTTCGTCTTTTAAACTCAGTCAAGGACACTCGCGCTGCATCGTTCTCGCCACCACTGGCACATACGCGCGGCATTATTCTTCATTCAAAAAAAAAAAAAACATCACCCCGATGTTTAACCTTCAAGAAGCAAGGCGAAACGAAAACTGCACAGTTAGTCACTGAAAAAAAGGTTTTATCAGAAGCACGGGGAGAATTTATGGTGAATGTCTGCGGCGCTGCAAACACTGCACGCCGTCCGGAACAACCTCGTAATTGACGTCACTGATGCGTGGCAGAACCTTGTAGGGTCCGAAGTATCTTTGCAACAGCTTTTCGGAGAGCCCCCGCTGACGAATAGGTGTCCAGACCCATACTTTGTCGTTCACGTTGTATATGATGGGTCTGTGCCTGAGGTTGTAATGTTTGGCACCGTCATCTTGCTGTTTGGTGATTCGCAACCTGGCAAGTTGTCTGGCTTCTTCTGCTAGCTGTGTGAACTCTTTGGCGTCCGTCTCATTGTCATCATTTTTATGAGGGAGCTTTGCGTCTAACGTAGTCGTAACCTCGCGTCCGTGAAGGAGACTGAAGGGTGTCTTTCAAGTGGTCTCCTGACGAGCCGTGTTGTACGCGAAGGTGACGTGGGGCAAAATGACGTCCCAGTTCTTGTGCTCTACATCTACGTACATGCTTATCATGTCAGCCAGGGTTTTGTTGAGGTGTTCGGTGAGAACGTTGGTCTGGGGATGATACGCCGTTGTCTTTCTGTGAGCTGTACCACTTAGTCGGAAAATGGTGTCGAAAAGCTCGGCCATGAACGCAGTACCTCTGTCGGTGATGACTATTGCGGGAGCACCCTGTCTTAAGACGATGGCTTCGATGAAAAATTGCGCCACTTCAGCTGCCGTTGCCCGTGGCAGAGCGCCTGTCTCCACGTAATGGGTCAGGTAATCCGTGGCGACGATTATCCACCTGTTTCCAGTGGCAGATTTAGGGAAAAGGCCCAAGAAATTCATGCCAATTTGTGCGAACGGTGTCGCCGGCACTCGGACAGGCTGCAGCAGGCTAGCTGGTTTGATGGATGGTGGCGTGCGATGTTGGCAATCTGGACATGCCTGCACGTAAGTCGTAAGTTTTGACAACTTTGGCATCTTGGCCAGTAATAGTTCTGCTTTATCCTCGCCAATGTCCTTGCGTAACCCAAGTAACCAGCGGTAGGTTTATCGTGACAGGCTTGCAGTACCTCGCGGTGAAGCGAAGAGGGAACGACGAGGAAGTAGCTGCTGCCGGCGGGTGAAAAGTTTCATTTATGAAGAACGTCATTTCGCAAGCAGTACGACGGCAGCACTCTCGCAAATAACTTCAGCACGCTATTCGTTCGCCCTTGCAGGTAATTTATGAGTAGTAGCGATTCCGGGCTCGAATGACGGGTCCGCGAAGGGGGGCCAAGCATGAAGACTACCCAGCACCTCTACCAGCTTGACGACGCGGGATCGACAAACACACAAAGTGCCTGAAACAAATATGCTTTATCTATCGTAGGAAAAAGTTTGTTTGTTTGTTTGTTTGTTTCTGTCCCTGGGATGATGACTAAAACCCACTCAGAGAGATTGGCCAAGAAAGTGTAGTACAGTTTTTCTGTGATCGTTTCATCTATGTGTAATGAATTTGTATTATAGCAAGACTAATGTAAGGAAAACCACATAAAAACGAAAACGAGAAAAAAATAGAAAAGTCAAGTTGAGCAATTTTGAGATTTCAGGTGTTATGATTACCACTCACCTGCGTTTACTTCACTTTGCCCTGGGGAGTAATAAATAATAATTTTGTGATTGAAGATCACAAAGGTATACGCTTGGTTGCCTGAAAATAATCGCAAACGCCATTGAAAGCATCCCTGTGGCAATGTCCCAAAATTGAGGCACCAAAGCTTAGCGCAGTTTCGGCCGTCAATCTAACGCCTATTTCCAAAAGTGGAATAACTAGTAACCTTTTTCGAGGTATAGCGTAGCGGCGACAATACAAAAAATAATGTTCTAGTGATTCCATTTTTCCGCAGCATGCGCAGAGGGGTGATATTGTCTGACCAGCTATATGTAGATAAAGGTTTGGGGGGAGGGGGGGACACGACATCGAAATTTAGTAATTAAAGCTTCGAGTTTTCTGGACTGGCTCCAGTGGGGTTGCCATGGAAACTTCAGGTGGTTATAATCTGTCCATGTAGTTACTTTTTCTATCGTATCAGTAGAGATTGCTGATTTTCGATATTTTAATGCCGTAATATATTCAACATCTGGCCGTATGATTAAAACTGGCCCATCAAGTGCGGCTAGTGCTAAGGATTGGGTCAATTCATTATTTCTTAATCCACAGTGTCCCGGAACCCATAGTAACCTCAGGAGTCTCAACTGCGGGGGTACTAATGTTTTGAATGTGCTTAGAATTCGAGAGTTCTCTGAAGCTGTCACAGCTGCACAAACTGAAAAAGAATCCGTTATTATGACGGCGTTGTTTTGATTTGACGGAAGTTTTCGAAGAGCTAAAATAATCGCCACGAGCTCCGCTTCGAAAACTGGAGTAAAATCAGGCAGCCTCACTGAAAAGGACCAGTCAAGTGAATCAGAGGCAATGCCTACACCTGCCTTTTGAGTATTTACTGAAGCATCTGTGCATATTATATTTTTAGTTTCTGCATGCTCAGAGTAATCTAATAATATGTTATTTAAAAATTTGAGAGATTGTAACTTGGCGTTTTGGGAGAATATATCATCATACTCAATTATAACATGAAAATTCGAGTCATTAGTCTCAATTACATTTTAATGTTCACATTTATACTCTGTAGATTCTTTTGTACAAACATTATCTGAGGTGTGTGAAACCATGGCCAATGAGCAAGAAAGAAGGCGTCTGGGTTTGCGATAAAAGCATATTGATATCTTTCTGGTAAGCTATAAAATTTTAAAAATACTTGTACGGTAAAAATTCTAAATCGACAAAGTAGTGTAGGCAGGCGCGTTTCCTGGTACAGTACATTAATTGCCACATACCTACGGAGTCCCAGACACATTCGCAGTGCTTCTCGCTCTAAGAAAACTATAGGTTTCGTTTTATAAGCAGGGCCACCCGAGAATAGTATGCATCCAAATTCCATGATGGGGCGCATATACATCTTGTACAACGTTATCAAGGTGTGCCTCCGTAACCCATATTTCCGGTTACTTAGCTTGTGCAGTAAGCCTGAAGCCCGCTGTGCTGTGGTAGTTATGTATTCTATGTGTGGACTCCAGCTAAGTTTGTCATTACAAATGATTCCCAAATATTTTATACAGTCTACTTGCTGATTGGGTTCCTGTTTATATAGAATTGAAGTTGGAATTGGTTCAGCAAGCGGAAATACCAAGAGTGTACTTTTGTTGACATTTAATGATGAAGAAATCTACTGCAACTAAATTTCTAACATGGTAATATTGTTTGTTATTTAAGTTGTAGTGAGTAAATATCACAGTCAGCACCAAAGAATGCGATGTCATCAGCATAAATGTAGGCAGTAACTTCTTGATCTTTTGGAATTCTGCTCATTAAAGTAATAAATAACACTGGAGATAAAGCTGATCCTTGGGGAACTCCACGCGTTTGTTTAAATCAAAATGAGGAACATCCATCTTTGACACAGTAGAAATCTCTTGATTTTAAAAACTCTGCCACCCACTGAATAAATTATGGTGGGAAATTCAATCTCTTTTAACGTATTTAACAATATGAAGTGCTCCACACTGTCATACGCCTTGGCTATGTCAAGCGTTACTAAAGCAGCGTACTGCCTTCTTTTTCGCGCGAGCTGTATTCGGCTCTCTAAATCAGCATGGGCACACCAAATAGAGAAATCACTACGAAAGCCGATTAAGTTCAGTTTTATTACTAAATTATCTGCCATACAGATACTTACTCGGCTATGTAGGAACCTCCCTACTAGTTTGATCATGTTAGATATCAGAGACATTGGTCTGATAATATCGACTGTTAATCCTATACCCGAATTTTTTAGTATAAGAATGACCTTTACTATTCTCCAAACCTGCGGCATCCATGAGTTTTATAAGGAGTAGTTAATAACACTGGCGACGTCACTAGGTGATAAATTGAACAGAATTTTAATCATGGTTACTGTGATTCTATCTGGGCCAGGAGACGTACGGGGTTAATGTTTAATCACGTTGGATACTCCAGCCTGTGTCACTACGCCAAAGTCAGACTTTGTCGTAGACGTTTGCCAGTTGTTTGGCACTACTGAAGTAAATCAGCATTCAAGAGCTTTACCGATTGCCTCTAAGGTAGCAGTCATTTCTTGCGCCGACAGATTATCACAAGCTGCATTAACTGGTGATGGCAAGATTTTCTGAGCTCTCATATATCGGAACAGTGCTTTCATATGTTTAGGCTTCGACAGGCATTCATAATGTCTTCTGCCATATTCTTGTTTACCTTGAGCTACCGTTTTCTTAAAGACCGCTGCAATGAACTTATAATCGGCCCAGTTTTGGGGGGATTGATTATGTAAGAGCTGCTTCCAAGCTGCCTGACGTCATCGGTGCTCTCTTGTGCATTCATAATTCCACCAACTGCAACGACTTCTTCGTCTTTTGCACTCGCTCAAGGACACTCGCGCTGCTTCGTACTGGCACATACGCGCGGCAGTATTGAAGTCGTTGTTCTCCCGGCTACTGTAAAACTCCTCCGCTATTTTAACTATCCTATCCATATTGGAAGTTATTTTGCCTTCTTTGTCCTTTAGCGCATACATCCGATTTTTCTCTATCTCAAGTTTACTTTTCACTGCTTAACGCTTCCTCCGTTTTTCACAGCGTGTTCAATTCTCTCTATGTTATACGTTCTTACATCGAATACCTTATGCCTATTAATCAACTTCGAAAGCTCTGACAGTTCTATTTTGTCTTTTGTACTTGAGACTTTCATGTTGTGGCGCTTCCTAATGAGATTCTTTGTTTCCTGAGAAAGCTTTGCAGTGTCCTGCCTCACTATCCGGCCTCCAACTTCCACTTCACATTCAGTAATGATACTCGCAAGATTATTATTCATTATATCTAGGCTAAGGTTATCTAGCCTGTCCAGATACAGAGATTCTTAGCACCCTCTGCTACGTTGCAGATCGGACCACCGCCATGGTCACTTGCTTCGTACCTGCTGGGGACTGAGGGCCGTGAGTTAATTGACGTTTGAATATGGGAGGTAGCGGCCAGACATTGCACCAGGGTTGTCAATCCTTCTCTCGTGAGAACCCCCCCCCCCCCTTAACTCGTGTCCGTGGTAATACACACCAAACGCCTGCTTCCGCAGACGCCCCTGCGGCTTTTTAACATGCACCTAAATCAAAGTGCACGTTCTAGCCTTTCCGCCTACATCGAAAATACGACAGGTATTCTATCCCGCTACCTATGAGTCTGCAATAGAACACAAAAACCACTGGACCACCGTGGCGGGTAGTAAAAAAGACGGTTTTAGTAAAATCAGTATGCGCTACTTTTCGTCTAGCTGTGAGAAAGCAAGTTAAACTGTATGAGACATGTTGCTCAAAATCACTTCGGCAGCATGGCAGAGTGATTCCGTTCTTTCCAGTTGCCTACTGCTTTTTTTACAGTGGCAGCTTTCACTTGCAGTCGCCGTTCGCGGTTACGAAAGGTGTGAACTGCAATACAACAATACGAATTTGCACGTAGCAATAAGGTGTGAACTGCAATGCAACAATCAAAAGTTGCACGTAGCAATTCGCGCAAATTTTTGGGTAACATATGGGGCCTATAATGTGGCATAAAATGCGCAAGATACTTTTCGTGTCAAATGAAAAATATAATCAGTAGTATTCCGCTATGTAATGTGTCTGTTTGCTGCTTGAGAAACTGCTTGCACAGGGTTTTGTTTCTTGTAAAAATTCATGGTAGCTATGAATACTGCTCATAACGTTACGCGATAACATGCCCAGTCAGGTTTCTTCATTCTGTGCATATCTTGTCGCGCGTCATGTCACTAGTTGCACATACTGTTCGGTGTGCATTTCTAGTCATGTCAATGTAAAGAAAGGAACAGATGAAGCCAATCATTATATATAATTTGTCGTATAGTTCTTCAGCTTTATGTTCCTTATTCTTTCACTGTTTGCTACAGTGCTCTACACTAAAGCCTTTGCTCACTACAGCTGCCCACACTGCATTTCTCATCATTCTGGTTTTTGTTTATCATTTTAAATTTACCATCTTTGTATTTATCAGCCTAAGTTATATACTTGATGAGTATTTGGTAGGCCTTTCTAAGGCTGCGATTGGCCTGCACGTTTGTCTGTGTTATACCTCTATCACTGGACAACACTTCTGAGTGCCATTAGCTGTTAGGCTATAGTAGAGATATGTACAAATTTATTTTACACTCTTATAAAGTTAGTTGTGTAAACAGAATATTTCGTCCTGTGCATGTGTGCGTGAGTGTGTGTGTGTTTGTGTGTGTGTGTGTCTGTGTGTGTGTGTGTGTGTATCTGTGTGTGTGTGTGTGTGTCTGTGTGTGTTTGGATGTTAGTAGAACGCACGAAGGCTCAATGGAAATGGTATATTCCGGCCTGAGCCTATTTTAGCACACGTACGAAGAGTCACCTTGAATTATGCTTTAACCTGGCCTATCAGACCTAGGATCTGTGTTTGGCTTTTTTAATTAAAACAAAGCTCTTTCTATTGAAAATTATTGTAGTGATCGACTCCACCGATATCTCTTCCACCGGGTACAAGTATGACCACCGCTTAAGCATTGCACTCTTCGCCGAGCCAACCTAATACGCTTGCGGTAGAGATTCCTGCCCGAAATCTCACAGAATGCCGAAACACCGCGACACGTTTTTCCATATGCAGACATTATTCATTGTAAAGGCGCTCAGGAATAATATTGTGAAACTGAGTGCTGCACACCCATCAGCACTCAGTTTCCAAATCGTGTAAGCACGAAGCGAAGAAAAAAAATTAGGTTGAGTATGTGGCCCGGGAGGGGGGGGGCTGTTGCGACGAAATATTCAGTGGGGGGGGGGGGGGGTTGAACCCCTCAACCTCCCCTTTGGCTACGCCACTGATGAACAGCATGTAGGTCTGTTCGCCACGGGGTGTGAAAAACAGTGAACTAAAAATGATGTCCCGTATTGCTGGGGTATGTAGGTACGCTTAGAATGACGTAATTGATAGTACAGCAAATGAAGACCACTCGAGACACCACTGCTGAACAGTTTTTTTTTTGTTTCTCCTAGCCATTTACAGTTTTCGCTGAAAAGCACGGTACAAGATTGCATAGGCCTGTATTTGTGTGCTACACGTATTTGAGAACGATAATTTGGTAATAGTCGCCTCACTACCAAAATGGACAAGTTATATCTCAAATCAATTAAACCAAATTTTATTTAAACCTTTATACAATGTTGAGCACCATGAAAAAAAGCCAGGAAGGCTCGACGCGGTTCATGGCTCCAGTTTTCCAGGCAGGAACAAACAACAAATCAGAAGAGCAGTTCAGCACTGAAACAAAAAAAATATAGGCTGGTGACACAACTCATATTATACATTGTACAAACCTATAGATCGTGCTCGCCATTATATATACTAAATAGATCAAAAAATAAGCAAAGGAAATGTTCGACACTCACGACGCGCTAGAATCGAACCCTAAACGACACACTGTAGCACAAGTAGGATACACGAGCACACTACTGTGTGTCCTACTCGTGCTACATTGTGTTTTTATTGTTCAATTCTAGCGCGTCATAGGTGTCAACCAAGTACAACCAACTTGCCGCTACTCTGGCTCTTTTAAGCGAAGTAAAATTTCATTCGAGTGACAATACAGAAGTTTTTGTTCAAGCAAGGCTTTTTGAGAGGGTGTTCTTTAAACAACGCATATCTTTATTGGGCGGCCTTTATATGCCGGGATAACAGCAGGGGGTAGTGTACCGTCGCCGCGCAATCATAATATGAGGGGGCGGGTATGACACGAGGCGCACTCTTTGGAAGATACGATATATACTCTATGCGGCATAAAACAATGCCAGTTGAAGAGCAGTACATTCAGAAAGTGTTACGGTACGTGCAGGCTGGCGGGAAGCATGCCGCGGCGTGGCGTCCCACCCGTTGGTTCCTCCGCTCGGCAGCTGGCAGCACGCTGTCCACTTTGGCGACGCCGCGAGAAAAACGAAACAAGAATGTACTTGTAGAGAGTGAGCTAGAATACGGGCGCTTCTGACAATACCTGCAAAAGTGTATCCGAGGTGTCGACGTGGACATCGATGAGTGACAGTTGGCGGCGATGATCGTCAACTAGCGCAACTCTAAAGCCATGGAGGTGCATCGCATCAAGGAAACAACTACCGTCGTCGTTCTCTTCAGTGGTCTTAAGGTACCCAAATATGTTGTGTGTGGTTCGAGCATGCTACGGTGTACTTTGCACAGGAGACAGACTGACGTTTGTTATAGATGTGGAGCTCTCAGCCATTGTGCCGATGTCTGCCCGACACCGACGATGGAAGTGTGCCGCGGGTGTGCTGTTAACGCTCCCGCGAACAATCACCAATGCTAGCCAACATGTGCCTTGTGCGGGGGGGGGGGCACATGTAACGGCCGACAAGTCCTGCCAGCATCAATTCTAAGCCTCCTACTTCGTAAGGCGACGAAGATGGCGTAGAAAGGCCGCCAAGAAACGCAGGCAGCAACAAGAGGGTCTTACGTCACGGGATTCGAGCGTGGCAGTAACCTCGAGGATGCGCTCTTCCTCGCCAGCTCTTGAAAAGAGTCGCAGCCGCTCAAGAGGACGCTCTCGCTCCAAGAGGCGCTCCTACTCCAGGGGGTGCTCCCACTCCAAGGGATGCTCTAACTCTAGGGTACGCATCCAAGAAGCTCCCAAGACCTGGGCGAGTCGTGCCAAATCAAGCCCGGCACAATGCTAGCTTAAAATCGCAGCTTCAGCAGATGAGGGTTGAGATTGAAGCTCTCAAAAATACATCACGGACCCTGGTGCGGTCTTCGCCAGTAGAGCCGCGGCCGGCTAAGAGAAAGATAGATGCGGAAGGAGAGGTAGCGGCGGCTTCCGACTTGGACGTCTTGGTAGCTATCAAAGATTTACAAAAGGCGGTAGCACGGCAGGTGAAATGCTTTGACCTCGTAGTATGTAAAGTTGCCGTGATCGAAAGCAGACTCGCTCCAGGCGGGAACTCTTTTGTCCCGGTGACACCTGTTTCACTTGTTCCCTCTGCGCGCCCTGGTACGCCAATAGATCACGCTCCCATCGATATGGACGTGCCGTTAAGTCGGCAAACCAGTATCAGTAGCTATGGCTGCCAACGCAACTCAGTTCGTCATTTGGCAGTGGAACTGCGTGGGGTTCAGGAAGCGTAAGGCCTCCCTAAAGCAGTACATTGCTTCATTGGCAGTTCAGCCACGTGTGATTACTTTACAAGAAACCATTGACGCGGCGGCTGCCTTGCCCGGCTATCGATCTGTATCGTTTAGTGGAGAGGGTCAACTGGGTCTTGCTGTCTTGGCTTCGAACAAATGTGCGTTTTTAGAGCACACGCTTGCGCTCGGCAACTCTACTTTGGAGGCTCAGATGGTAGAAAATTATTCCTAATATATGGCTTAAGTGCAGCATATTCGTACTGAATGTTTACAGCAGCCCTCGAAATCACAAGCAGGCGTTCTCCTCGGTGGTCGCAAAGGCGGCTACCCTTGCAGGCAAGTCACTGCTTGTAGCTATCTGTGACTTAACGCACCTCACCCAGCCTGGGGTTATCTAAAGGCCACTGTTAAAGGGAAAAACCTTGTTAAAGCTATGACGAACTGTTCCTTGGAGCTGGTCACAGACTCTCAGTTCGCAACCCGGTAGGGCATTTCCGTTTCAAGAGACACCACTCCGGATCTGGCAGTCATCAGAAATGCGGGAAAAGTTCAGTGGGTTAACTTTCAGGAATGCCTGGGAAGTGATCACTTCATCCTCACAGCCACGCGGGAAACCCGGGCGGCTCCACCTAAAGAGTGCAGAGTGACGGACTGGGACGAGTTCAGGAAGCACCAAAAAGCTGATGAGACCGAGTATGCCACGTTGGAGGAACTCTTTTCTCGACTCGCGGAGGATGAGCTCCTCGCCACCAAGACTGTCCAAACCGACTTACAGGTGGATACGATGGACTCGTGTCTTGCGCATTTCTTAAGCTAAAAAAATCGCTGGTTGAGAGATGGCCCACACAAAAGCTAAATAAGAGGCTCCGAAAACGCATAGCTCTCCTCAATAATGATATTGAAGAATAATCTCATGAGCTTTCTAGCCAGCAGTAGAACGAGGTTTGCTCAAAAGTAGATAGGCAGAGGCGCACCGGAGGTAAATGAAAACTGTTGAAGGTACTACTTGATCAGATAAACTCCAAAAGTAATCAGAGGTTGGCAAGCGACCGCTTAATTCAAGCACAAAGGAGCAGTGGAGTCACTAACACAACTTAACTCAAGGATTCGGCTGAGCGATACCTTCCGCTTGGCCCCTCTGGGGACTGGGATTACCCGGTCTACCAGGGAAGGCCGCTCGAGGAAATCGACTCGCCCTTTACCAATCTTAAGACCGAAGAGGTGCTTCATGCACTTAATAGCCGCTCAGCCCCTGGTCCAAACGGCATTACAAACAGGTTGCTGTGCAATCTCGACGGAAAGTCCATCGCTAAGTTAACCGAGAAGGTCAATATCCTTTGGGCAGAAGGTCGTGTCCCTGAGGCCTGGCGTACTGCCCCGGTAATATTCATTCCCAAGCCGGGCAAGGTACTCGCCATGGAGAACCTCCGTCTCATTTCCCTCACATCTTGCGTGGGCAAGGTGATGGAGCATGCGGTACACAACAGAGTATTTCGGTATATTGAGGATAAAGAGTTCTTTCCGTACAACATGGTAGGTTTTCGGCCGGGTCTCTCTACCCAGGATGTGATGCTGCTGATTAAAAGGCAAATTTTAGATCGACACAACGGAGATGTTCGACGAATATTGGCCCTTGATCTCGCCAAGGCCTTCGATACGATTTCACATCAGTTTATACAGGAGCAAGTAGAGCGCATGGGATTAGGTCCCAAGTTTCACGCCCATGTTTTCGCCTTCCTCAGAGACCGCAAAGCCACCATAAAAATTGGCGAATTGAAGTCGGAGGCCTTCAACATGGGTGCGAGGGGCACGCCACAGGGAGCAGTAATTTACCCCTTTTGTTCAACATAGCCGTAAAAGGCCTCCCGGATTGCCTGTCCACTGTAGCCAATACCAACCATGCCTTATATGACGACGAAATTAGTCTGGTGCATAGGCGGTTCGGATGCTGAAGTGAAGCAGGCTCTCCAATCTACTTTGTCAATGACAGAACGTTCTCTGCAAGGTACAGGGCTCCAGCTAACCGCCTCTAAATCGGAGTTGCTTCTATATCGACCAGTTTGACCCGCAAGAAAGAACGAGTCACTGCTTGATCAGGTGCAGATTACTATAACCACACGGGATTGGCAGTCAATTTCAAGAGTCAGTTGTATTGGGGTGATAGGCTTCCTTCTTGAATCTAACGGCGGAAATTCGCAGGTTTTGGCTTCCATCACCTCCGAAACGAAGAACATGCTCAGACTAATATTGAGGGTTTCAAGTCGCAGGGGAGGGCTGAGGGAGAGCAATCTCATTCGGCTCTTCCATTCATTCCTGATGAGTCACATTAATTAGGTGGCATCCTCGCTAAATTCGTCTGAACGCGAGGAGCATAAACTCGACACTTTATTGCGTAAAACAATCAAAAGGGTATTAGGCCTACCTATGAGCACCGGCACAAACCGGCTTAAGAGTCTGGGCATGCACAACACCATCACAAAGGTGACCGAGGCACAAACACTAGCTCAGGTCCCGCGACTCTCCACTACGGAAGCTGGGCAGTGTCTCCAACAATCGCTGGGATATCATCACACGACAGGGGAGGAACGGAAGATCTTATCACGAACAATGAAGGGCACGTACGAGGTGGCACCCTTCCCGCGTAACGTTCATCCACAGTACAATGTTGGTCGGCGAAAGACACGGGCAAAGTATCTCCTTGATTTCGTGGCTAAGTCCACGGGCAGTGCAGCTTTTGTCTATGCGGCGCAGTACGGCCGCTCCAATCGTTTCGCAGCTGTGGTCGTTGATCATCGCGGTCGCATACTCAACTCAGCTTCTGTGAGGAAAGCGTCTGCCTCCGTAGCAGAGCAGGTAGTGATAGCCTTGGCGATGACAGACCCTTCGCGTCCAGAGATATTTAATGACTCCAGGGCTGCCGCCCGCACTTTCGCTTTGGGGGTAATCTCTAGAAAGGCTTCTGCTATTCTAAATTCCAGGGGTGTAGTAGGCCACCACACAATCACCTGGTTTCCAGCCCACATAGTCACAGAGGTGCGTCTGACTCTTCCCAACGCCAACGAACTTGCCCATAACCGTGCACGAGAAATCACGTGCCGCGGAGGTCCGGGCGGGTACGGAGGTGGGTTCGCGGATAACTTTAAAGATCCACTTGGCACCTTTAACGAAGTGACGTCCCATTAACAGTTGTCTAGGCGGAGGTACCCGCTTCCGCATTCCAAGCTCACTCGGCCACAGTCGTCACTTCTTCGGATGCTACAGGCAGGTTCCTTCCCATCTCGTAGCACATTCAGCCACTTTGCTGATGGCATAACTCCATGATGCCCTAGTTGTGAGGCACATAACTGTACACTCGCTCACATGCTCTGCCAGTGACCGGCGTTACATGGCGCAAAGTTCAGCACAGAATAAGAAGGAGAGAGGGCTCTTCGAAGCCCCGAACTCTAAGTGCAATACTCGGCAGTCCAGGAGGCATGCGAACGGGTGGAGAGCCACGGCCTTCCAGTCCTGGCGTGGGCGCGGCCAGGAGCTGCGGCGGACACCACTTAGGGGAGTGTCTGACCAGTTCTCCAGTACCAAATAAAGTTCATTTCACTTCACTTTATCGCACACGAGAGAGAAAAGAAATAGAGCGAAGAGGAAGCCCGCCGCTCCCTCAGGACGGCTCGCGCGCTGTTGGTCCTTCGTCTCAAGGTCACGTGACTGGGGATGAACGCACCTGCAAACGCCCGCACACCTGAAGTGTTCACGGCTGTTTCGTCGTGCAGAAGCACCCTCGCTACTTCGCTGCTGCCCTAGCATCACGCGGCCGCTCACGCAAATGCGCCACCGTGCGGTGAGGCATCTGCGAGTGGTTTCAAGTATGTGGCGGTAGTTTCAATGTGCGAAGTCGCTTCAGCTTATAAACGTGAAGTGCCTCCGCGTCGACATGTGCATGAACGGCGACCTGCACGAGTCAATCGCCAGTTACAACCGGGCATCAAATATGACAAGGATCATCGACATCAATACCAGAAATCCAAAGAGGCAAATTCACATGTTGTTTGTTTCTGTCCCAAGCGAAAAGCCAAGTATAATAAGATTGCATCATACCGACTATAATTGTAAAGCCACACTTTATCCGCACTTCGTAAAATGTTTTCTGCACTCAGCCTAATTTTCGACTGACCCAAGGTCAATGCATTGGTAGCATTCTGCACCTGACGAGGTTTTGTTATTTGTGTATCCGGGGTGCTACCGAACGAGAAAATGTTACATTAGCCTTGACGTTAACCACCTAGTTCTTTACGTGGGGATACTGCTGGTTGTGAAACACGTGTGGCCTATTTACTTACAGGATGGACATGCTGCATGCTGGCTCGTCGTATTGAAATAAGTGAAAACACAAGGATCTTCATTTCAGTTAATGGAGCACTAACATCAAAATTCGAGATCGAAATGTGCCCATCATTTGATCTCTTGGTATGCATAGGTCTTCGTGGCCAAATTTGAATGGCGTGCGTCGCATGAAAGTTGTTTTATTTTGACGTCTAACAGCGTAAAAAAGCTAAGGATAAAAAAACGAAAAATAGACTGCCCTGCGACAACGACAGCAGTGCTACGTGTTCGGTGTGATACATTCCACAAATACCATCCTGAGTGACGATACGCAAGTAACGATGACGTCGCGATCTCTGAGTGTTCGGAGCCGACTCCCAGCCATGCTCTCACTAGGGTCTCTCCTTGCTGTGTTGAAGCGTTCGTGCGATTCATCGTGTCACATAGACTGATTTGCGTTGTGTTCCACTGCGTGTGAGTACAATCATTCAGAGCGACAATACGTGTAAGAAGGTCGGGGAACTGCTTCGTAGTGAGAACCTGCACGTCGAAGCGCGGAAAAAGTGGAAAGTGCTTGGTGTTTCATGCCTTTCCAAGCCACAAACCTCAACGCAGCCTGTGGGTCGACTTTGTACACAGCCCCGCCGTGGTGGTCTAGTGGCTAAGGTACTCGGCTACTGACCCGCAGGTCGTGGGTTCAAATCCCGGCTGCAGCGGCTGCATTTCCGATGGAGGCGGAAACGTTGTAGGCCCGTGTGCTCATATTTGGGTGCACGTTAAAGAACCCCAGGTGGTCAAAATTTCCGGAGCCCTCCACTACGGCGTCTCTCATAATCAAATGGTGGTTTTGGGACGTTAAACTCCACAAATCAATCAATCAATCAATCAATCAATCAATCAATCAATCAATCCATCGACTTTGTACACAGCGTTGGATAGAGGAACTGGACGCCTGTGAAGAACAGCCGCATTTACTCCCTTTACTTTGCGACAAGCTGCTACAGGTTAAATCCTGTGTTGGCGAACCAGTTCAGTTTTACTGGCAGTATGAGGCCTCTTCTCGATAACAGGCCTATTCCTATCATGTGCCCTGCTGTAGCTGAAAGCAGCGATTCACTCGCCAAACGTACGCGACACTAGGTGCGTAGTTGGTATTCCCGAGCTCCGGCAGTACGGCCGGGACTGATAAATACATTTCATTTAACGCGGAGCTTGTCAAGCAAGGCTCCTCGCGATTCGCGGCGATACCCAATTCCAGGTCACTGTCATCATTGCTTGCCGATGTTGACCGCGGTGATGGCGAGGGCGACGATGTTGGCGACAGAGGCATGGCTACGCCTTCAGAGAGACAGCTGTACTGATTGTACGTGTGCTCCTAGCTGACAAAACGCCTGTGTGACGTCACCATTTTTTGTAAAAGTGGCATCAGCTGTGCAGCGGCCTCGACGTGGCCGCAAGGTAGTGCTGCCAGCACTACAATTTGGCGGCCTTTCTAATCATTTTGAAATGCGTGCAATAGCGAATATATTAATCAATATTACAGATACTCATTCGTCATTCATATGTGCTCTAGCTCGCAAATCGCCACTAGGAGGTCGATAGCTACTCGTTCACGCAAAAATCTTGACATGAGTAAATTTGATGTCAGTGCTCTTTTAAAAGCAATGTATGAAATGCGCTAATAATGCCAGTGTTTCAGCAGCGGCATTTCCGCACTTTAGCTTAGATTTTAGTGCACAGTATTATGAAAACATTTAATCATTAACAGCATGCCGCGCCTTCAATGTGATGAGCGAGCATGCACAAGTCCGTCTGGGAAATAAATAAGCCACACGTGCTTCCCAAGCAGTATTTCCGCGTAAATAAGAAATAGGTAGTTGACGTCAAGGCTAATGTAACATTTCCTCGTTCGGTAGCACTAGTATGGCTTCGCAAAGATCGTCAATATCACCAAATCTCATTAAACTGGACTTTTAGCCTTGTGTAAACGGAACGGAGAACAGCCAAACATATTTCTTTGGATTTCTGTTTTTCTTGTCAATGATCAAGTCATATTTGTGTCCTGGCTGTAGCTGGTGATTCATTAGTGCACGTCGCCCTCCGTGTGCATGTCGACACGGAGGCCCTTTTCGAACTGGCGTTTATTTTGCGCGTGGATGTCGGTTGGACCGACGTCGTTCACCGGAACGTACCCGACTTTCACCTGAAGTTGGAAGCACGTTGCTGATCGAAACCAACACGAAGATTAGGTGGTATGTTGGAACTTTGAATCGCCCGTGAGGGTCCACCGTGCTCATGGCACGGATGATGAAGTGATTGATTGAAGAAAAGAGGCGCTGTTTTCGACAACCCTTGCGGATAAGTCATTGAAAAAACAAGAATATCGGAGGGAAAAGGTAAGAAAATGAGGGAGGAACGCACGATAACGGTTTCAGTGAGGACATTCTAAGAGAAAAAAGCTCGAGGGGGATGGGGATAAAAAAAGGCAGGTAGGAGAAAACGTTCGAATTAAAAAAAAGAGAAGGGAAAAGAATTGGGTTTCGACTCGTGAAAAGGAGAAATTCTAGTTAACCGTGGCGAGTGACTTAAAAAAGCCGCAAGGTTCGAACAAACCTTGCGGAAGCTTGGTTCAGCTTAGCTCTTTGAGGAAGAAGAGTAGGGCGACCCACAAAGGAAATGTAGAGAAAGAGGCATGCGCAGTTCCCCTTCTGGGTACAGGTGGAGAAAGGGAAGTTCCGTCAGCCCCCTCCCTGTCCAACAGAGCCCCTGCCTAATATGTCAACGTAAAGTGCAGAATGGCTGTTATCGTGTTACCGAATACCTGAATGGCTGAACGTGTTATCGGATACCAGTTCGCGTTTACCGTCTTACCGGAACGGATATCTTTCAACGTGTTAGCTCCTCATACGTAAACGTTCACGTACACACGTAAACGTGTATACCTTTACGTTTTCGCAGACCATTATTGGTGATGCTAACTGCATACAAACTGTATTTAGCTTACATATGATTGAATCACAATTGTGGTGAAATCACGAGGCGTTCCTTTAATGCGTACGGTATCCACGTATGCGCAAAAGAGTGAAAAAATACAAGACTAATGCAACAATGGTGTCGACATCTTGTGACACTTCGTGCTATCACAGGCATGAAAACGTTGGCTTACGGGTAATGTTTTTGAGGTGAAATTGATTAAAAAGGTAACTCATTTGTAATAACGGCACGGCGTGTTTTTTGCATCAGACGTACAATGCAAGATATTTCTGCAATAACAACTTTGTGATTACCTGGTTCCCTATTGCCATGCTAGATAGCACCACCTATCCAGCTTCTCGGGAATTCGCACGTTTACGGCGTTTATGTTCTAGACCATTCTAGCTTTGGTAATCCGGCTGAAACAATGGCGCTCACACCTCAGCTACTTCTGATTATAGCAACTCGGCGGTTCAAGTATCCGCAATGCGGATATCACGAGTTTCTACGAACGAAGGTGATTTTGCGAGGTGAGGCTGGAAACGTAAAGTTTATATGGCGGGAAACGTAAAGGTTTACGTTCCGTAAAGACCCGCGCATGCGCAGATTCTATCCGGTATTCGGTTACGCGGTAACATGGGTAAGTGTGCGTACAAGCTAAAACTCCTTAGTGACAGTACCGCCGCGTTCCAGTGTTCTGGCTAACGTGCTGAGTGACATCAACCGAACGGCTCTCGGGGTTGTGGAAGGCAATGTGTCCTTGCTCTTGTCTGGTCAAGTATGCGTCGCCCGTGGTCTTATAGAATTGACCCGAGAGCCTACGAAAATTCTACTAACTAATTTCAGACATGAACAACAACACTTCATGAAGCAGTGTGTCATCGCTTACTTCGAAGAAATTGGAGACTCGAAAACCAGCTTTTCACTCGCGCAACTCTCTTCCGATCCTCGCGACAACAAACAGTCTCCGGTTAAGCTTGATGTGAACTGCGCACTGTCGATTTCACAGCAAGAAAGCCTTTGCTCCCTCCTGCTTTCCTTCAGTGATTGCTTTGCCACGACGCCCAAAATCAAACAGACACCTGTCGCAAAGCACAAAATCAAAACAGAGCCCAGCGAAAGGCCTATTTGACAACATGCTTATCAAGTTTCCCCCAGAGAACAAGACGCCATCCACGACCAAGTACAACAAATGCTTGCTGACGACATCATTCAGCCATCTACAAGCCCATGGGCATCACCGGTTGTGTTGGTGAAAGAGGAAAACCGCACATTGCGTTTCTGTGTGGATTATCGCAAACTGAACACCGTGACAAAGAAAGACGTTATTCCGCTTCCTTGCATCGGCGACTCACTCGACCGCCTCAGAAACAACCGATATTTTTCATCCATGGATCTACGTAGTGGTTACTGGCAAATTGAGGTCGATGAGCGGGACCGGGAAAAGACCGCCTTCATTACTCCTGACGGGCTCTTCAAGTTTCTCGAATTACTCGGGAAATTATAGAAGCGCATTGTATAGCAAGAGCTGGCACCACGTGTATTAGCGCCCCTTCTTTGGTTTTATCTGAACATGAAGTGGCCTTCCTTAATCAGGATAACCGCCTATGAATCTGTGATATGTGACGGTGCGATGTTGTGTGTGTGTGATCTTGTCGGTGTGTTAGGGTGGTTTTGTATGCTGGCACCGGTCTACATATTTGATGCAGTTTGACAATAAAGCTCAGTTGGAAGTTAGCGTTCTGTTCTCTTGTGTCGGTCTGCTCGGCCGTTTCTTCTTCCCCGTAATGCGCTATACCAGTTCAAGTACGACGAACCAACTCGCCCAATCTTCAACACTCGTGGAATTCATTTCTTGTACATCGGGCTCCCTCCTACCTTCTTCCGCAAATGCATCTTTTATTGGTGACCTTGTCGCACTCGCCGTGTGTCGTGCGCGTTCTTTTGCGTACTGCATTCGAGTCAAGATCCTTCCACCCGATGTTAAAGCGCTCCTAGCAGGTTTCACACCGCCTGCCGGTCACGGAACGAGAATCTGTAAGATTCTTCGCGCCGAGTGGTTGCGCGAGGCTTGCTTCTACAGGGATGCTTTACGCCTTAAACTCCAGACAGCCGAAGGCATCATCAAGGCGAAAATGAAGTGGCGAGAACTGTCTGCTTCAATTTACCGAAAAGCGGAGTACCTGAGGCAGCATATGCTCTTCCACCTTCGTGTCATGACCCCCATGAAGGTGACTGCTACGAGCAACCCTGTACACACTCTGGGCGGTGTTGTGCTCCCTGAAGCGGTTCGACGCGTATTGTGCCGCGGACCGAAGTTCGCCACGGAACCAGCCAATTCGCCGTACGATCTGCTCACCTACGTCAGGCAAGTGGCTCGACAGATTCCTGAGGGTAAAAGGGACAGGTGTGTTGCCGATGGCGTTGATGTGGTTTCGCGTTTCATGCCTTCGACCAAAAAACTGTCATTTAAGGAAGTCGTGGGACACTTAAAAGACAATTAACTAGCTCTGTTACCTTCTGACAAAGAGGGAGGTTTTGTCGTTTTACCTAACTCTTTATTTATTGAGAAAGCGACCACAGCTGTTCATTCCGTCTTTAGAGCTGAGGATGACACTTCCCTCAGCAAAGTTAAATCCCAAGAAAAAAAGCTGTGTGCCACCTTGGGTTTCAAAAAACTTGCCAAAGCAGTGGATAAGTGCAAAAAGCTTAGCCTTGATGTGTTCTTTACGGCCAAAATACACAAGGTCGATTGCCCTCTGCGGGTAATTGTGACAAAGAGAGGAACATGGCAAAAAACTGTGGCATTATTTCTGCAAGAAAAACTCAATTTGCTCACCATCGATAACCCCTTTTTAATTAGGAATTCGGACATTTTGGTTAACTTTCTGGAACATAATGACAGGAGCTTAAAAGCACTTTCGGTCGATATAAAGGATTTGTATTACTTTTTGCTGCATGAGAAGTTGTTACAGTGTGTTAACAATGTCATTGACTCATTTGGTGCTGTAGCCTTCCAGAATCTTGCGGGTGTCCATAACAGTAACCTCTTAGAGCTTCTGTCTTTTCATATCAAGTCGACTTTTGTATCTTTTAATGATCGTAAATACATACAGAATAGTGGTGTCTACATCAAGTCATGCCTCGCCCCGATCCTTAGTGACATATACCTTGCACATCATGACCGGTTGCTGATGAGCATGTTTGACCAAAATATTGTCGCCAAAATATGTCGTTACGTAGACGACCTTTTAATTTTCATTGACTGCAGCGACGCTGCCTGCCAGCACCTAACTCGCGGTATTGTAATGACTTTTAAAGAATGTTTTAAACCGCTTTTATTGACTCATGAGTTGCCAGTTGACAACAGCTTACGCTTTTTAGATTTGAATTTAGTTCTTTCACCTGACCATGTGTGCTGGCTATTTGAACCTAGAAATGGAAAACCCCTTTTACCCTATGACTCTTCCCATTCCAAGTTAGTTAAGCGAAGCATCACAAATCTTTGTCTCATCAATCCTCTTAGGAAATCGTGTCATCATGTCATGCAGCGGAGCTTTGCAGCTCAAGCTTAAAGGCTTTTGAGTGCAGGGTACCCAGCTATCCTACTGGCATCTATAGCTGAAAAGCTATTAAAACAGATAAAGAAAGGATGCAACTCCGAGGCTCAGCCGGAATCTAACGACCGAAAAAGACCCGTAGTTTTACCCTACGTGCATGACATTTCCCCCGGCTAAAGAAGATAGGGGAGAATCGCAGCGTCAAAGTGGTGTTTTGAGCACCGGATAAGTTAAAGCAGTTTTGCAATTTGCAAAGCAGTCAATGCTCTCAAATCACGTACCACTGATTGCCCAACCAAGCACTAAACTCGGTTTGTGCCGTGTGTAGCGGTGGTTGCTTACGCGATTCCATTCTCATGTGGTGAGTGGTATTTCGGCCAAACGGGGCGCTGCCTTAATGAAAGGCCGAAGTACATAAAAATATAGAAAGGCAGCTGCGAAATTTTGGAACCATCTAAACTCCCTAAGAAATGAGACGAGCCTAGAGCAGAGTTTTATAACTACAGCCCAAGGTGCTAGGCTAGAAGGGGACGAAGCTATTGAATATATAAGAACAAGGGTGACAGAAAAACTTCAACAAAGATGTACTTTATGCACCACAATAGACAAGAAGGAATCAAGTGATGCAATGGCTCCATTTTCACAACGAGACTGGGAAAGGGCTGAGAAAAGGGTTCCTAGTAGTACATAAACAGGCCCAGATGACATTTCAATTAGGCTGATAAAGACATTAGGTCCGAAGTCTAAGCAGGCTTTGAGAGAGGCAGTGAGCAAAATATTAATCGATGGTGAAGTTCCCGATGGATGGAAACTTAGCAGGATGAGCATGATCTATAAAGGAAAGGAGGACAAAGCTGACATAAACAACTACGGTCCTATAACAGTGACATCAGTGGTCTACAGGCTGGCGATGCAGATTATAAAGGAAAGACTGCAGGCATGGATAGAAGATGAGGGGGTGCTGGGGGAACTGCAGAATGGGTTTCGGAAACAGAGGAGATTGGAAGACAATCTGTTCTCACTGACGCAGTGCATCTAAATAGCAGAAAAGGAACACAGGCCCCTGTGGCTAGCATTTTTGGATATAAAGGGAGCGTACGATAACGTGGTTCAAGAGGAATTGTGGGAAATACTGGACACACTAGGCGTGAAAAATGTAGTCACTAATCTTTTAAAGGGTATATATAAAGGTAACAAGGTAGTTATAAAGTGGGAAAAACAGATATCCAAGCCTGCCGAGGTAAAACGGGGGCTTAGGCAGGGGTGCCCCCTGTCACCCTTATTATTCATGATGTACCTACAAGGATTAGAGGCAAAATTAGAGGGAAGTGGACTGGGCTTCAACCTCTCTTTAGTCAAACAAAGAAAACCTATTGATCAGGCACTACCAGCATTAATGTACGCAGATGATATAGTGCTAATGGCCAACAACAAGGAAGATTTGCAGAGATTGATGGACATCTGTGGTAATGAGGGAGATAGGTTAGATTTTAGATTCAGTAAGAAATAATCAGCAGTCATGATTTTCAATGACAACGAAGGTAGTGAGCTTAGGATACAGAAGGTCACGCTAGAGATAACAGATAAATACAAATATCTGGGCGTATGGATAAGCAATGGGACCGAGTACCTGAGGGAACATGAAATATACTACGTGACGACTAAAGGTAACAGGAATGCAGCAGTGATGAAAAATAGGGCACTGTGGAATTACAATAGGTATGATGTTGTGAGAGGAATATGGAAAGGGGTCATGGTTTCTGGGCTGACGTTCGGATATGCGGTCTTGTGCGTGAGATCAGAAGTTCAAGCAAGATTAGAAATTAAGCAACGTGGAATAGGTAGGCTTGCTTTAGGAGCTCACGGGAATACACCAAATCAGGGAGTACAAGGTGATATGAGATGGACATCATTTGAGGGCAGGGAAGCTAGCAGCAAGATAAAATTTCAGAACCGATTGAGAGAAATGGGGGAGGATCATTGGGCTAGGAAGGTTTTCAGCTACTTGTACATGAAGAATGTCGATACAAAATGGAGGAAGCGAACCAGGAAGTTGACTGGTAAATACTTAGAAAACAGCAGGTGGCCAAACCAAAAAGAACTATCGGTTAAGAAGAAAGTGAAGGAAACGGAGACTGACATGTGGAAAATGAGCATGAAAAAGAAGTCCGCACTAGAGATCTATCGAGCTTTTAAGCAGTCTATCTTTGAGGCCAGGACGGTAGTACTGCGAACCAAGACATATCGGGCCAAATACGAAGGGGTAGACACAGTATGCAGTGCGTGTGGAGAGGAAGAAGAAACTGCCGAACACTTGATACTGTTCTGTAAAGGGCTTCACCCTATAGTTCAGGATGATGGCGCAGAGTTTTTCAAAGCACTGGGGTCTAGAGACCCGGAGGGCAAAATAGACTTTAAGCGGGTAGACTTAACTAGAAGGAGGTTATCTGATTGGTGGCTAAAGTCAAGGCACGAGTGAAAATTAAACTCTTCACTGCAAAGTACGAATCCTCAAACTCCCTTTTTAAGGAAAAAAATATAGCTTTTGGTTCATTTATGTTACGGCTTGGTGGCGCTAGCCACCGCCCGATCTAAAGGATACAGCCATATCCATCCATCCATCCATTCATCCATCCATCCATCCATCCATCCATCCATCCATCCTAACTATTATAATGTTCACAAAGCAATCCAGGGCCACATTGGAATTCACTGCCGTGATTGTGGATGTTCCCCCAGGTTTGATCAATGTGAAGTGGTAAAAAAGCACCCGTCACAATTAACTCGGGAAATTATAGAAGTGCATTGTATAGCAAGACCTGGCAGCACGTGTATTAGCACCCCTTCTTTGGTTTTATCTGAACATGAAGTGGCCTTACCTAATCAGGATAACCGCCTATGAATCTGTGATATGTGACGGTGCGATGTTGTGTGTAATCTTGTCGGTGCATTAGGGTGGTTTTGTATGCTTGCGCTGGTCTACATATTTGAAGCAATTTGACAATAAAGCTCAGTTGGAAGTTAGCGCTCTGTCCTCTTGGGTCGGTCTGCTCGGCCGTTTCTTCTTCCCCGTAATGCGCTTTACCAGTTCAAGAACAGCTCCGCGCTTTTCTCTTCTCATTCATCTCAAGAACCTCTACAGCATTGATGTACGCAGATAATATAGCGCCAATGGCCGACAACAAGGAAGATTTGCAGAGATTGGCGGACATCTGCGGTAATGAGGAAGATAGGTTAGATTTCAGATTCAGTAAGGAAAAATCAGCAGGCATGATTTTTAATGACAATGGAGGTAGTAAGCTTAGAATACAGGTCACGCTAGAGATAACAGATAACTACAAATATCTGGGCGTATGGATAAGCAATGGGGCTGAGTACCTAAGAGAACACGAAATATACGTGACGACTAAAGGTAACAAAAGTGCTGCGGTAATGAAAAACAGGGCACTGTGGAATTACAAAAGGTATGATGCGAGAGGAATATGGAAAGGGGTCATAGTTCCTGGTCTGACGTTTGGCAATGCGGTATTGTGCATAAGATCAGAAGTTCAAGCAAGATTAGAAATTAAGAAATGTGGAATAGGCTTGCCTTAGGAGCTCACGGAAACACGCCAAATCAGGGAGTACAAAATGATACAAGGTACAAGGCACTATTGCTAGGTGGTAGTTGCTGTCATAATATTTTTTCTTGTATTTTACCTTCACATACTGTAACTCACTTTTCTAGTACGTATTTTGCTTACATGTTCATAAGTTGAACTGCATTGTCTATTATATTCAATATTTGCCTATGTATGTGTAGCTATATATATGTATATATATTTTTCTAACATATCTGTACTCCCTCCCTTACACAATACCCCTCGACGGCTCTGTAAGGTACTGTAAATAAATAAAAAATAAAGATGCAATGGACATTATTTTAAAGCAGGAAAGCTAGCAGCAAGATAAAATTTGAGAAGCGATTGAGAGAAATTGGGAAGGAGTGTTGGGCTAGGAAGGTATTCAGCTACCTGTACATAAAGAATGTCGATACAAAATTGAGGAAGCGAAGTAGAAAATTGACTGGTAAATACTTAGAAAACAGCAGGGGGCCAAACCAAAAAGAATTATTGGTTAAGGAGAAGGTGAAGGAAGCTGGGACTGATATGTGGAGAATTGGCACGATTAAGAAGTCCACACTAAAGATCTATCAAACTTTTAAGCAGGAAATTGACAAGGAAATGATCTATGATATTAATCGGGGTAGGTTTCTTTTGTTTGGGGCCAGGACGGGAGTATTGCGAACCAAGACATATCGGGCCAAATACGAAGGGGTAGACACAGTATGCAGTGCGTGTGGAGAGGAAAAAGAAACTACCGAACACTTGATAATGTTCTGTAAAGGGCTTCACTGTATAGTTCAGTATGATGGCGCAGAGTCTTTCAAAGCACTGGTGTTTAGGGACAGGGAGGGCGAAATAGACTTTAAGAGGGTAGAATTAACTAGAAGGAGGTTATCTGATTGATGGCTAAAGTCAAGGCACGAGTGAAAATTAAACCCTTCACTGCAAAGTACGAATCCTCAAGCTTACTATTTAAAAGAAAAATAAATAAATCTAGTTTTTGGTTAATTAGGTAATACGGCATTCACATAATTCACATAATTAGGTAAAAACATTCACATAATGGGAACCTTTCGTTCACCCATTCACATAACAAAAACATATCTGTACATTTCGTTTGCAGTAGTCACATTTTACTAACCAAATACAAGGCACTTCAAAAGCATGAATAAGCATACACTGAGGCCAAATTCAAGAACATGAAATGGGTGTTTATGGTAATCAAGAAATACGTTTTTGAAAGTCACAAATGTGATGCCTTCTGTTCTTTCATTCTCTTTACATATCAGTGCTGCGTTGCAGGTGGGCCTGATTCAGGTCACACCTCTGGAGCTCTTTAGATCTGGCCCCACCTACTTATTGGGGTAGAACAAGTACAGAGCTTGATTTGAGAGTACAACATTAGAGAGAACACACTGCAGACTGCATAGTTGGCTCATACATTCTTGCTTATTTTTCTGTGCTAGAACAAGCTATCGCTCAGGCCGACCTCTCTGCCTTTCTGTAAATAAACTTATCTCTCTCTCTTCTATGCTTGGCTGCTTCTCTTCGGCTTCGCTGTTCTGAGTTGATTCCCTTCACCAAAAAAAGGCAGCCGTGTAGTAATATAGAAGCCGACAACCTTCCTTGTAAGTTCAGCGGCATGTTCCGGACAACCAATGGTGCTAGTGCACTTTGACCTCAGTAGGGCAAGTATATCCATTATGCTGTCAGCATGCAGTTCTTGCCAGCTTAAACACTCCTTGAACAAGTTTTCGAGCATTTTCACAAAATAGAAGAATGTACAGGTAGGGTGAAGAAGCCGTTCCTTGTGTTTCTGTCGTGTATACGTGGCAACGTCAGAACTTTGTGCAGTGGACGACAATGTCAAGGCTTTCATGCAAAGGTTACAATTTGTCTTCTTTAGGGCACTTACGAGCAGCATAACCAGATACATCGTATATAAGTCGTGAATCATTCCTTTCCACATGCTGGTTGTGATCGCTAAATGATGACAAGGCTGTCTCTGCTGCAGGCAAATCTCCTGCATCAATGAAGCTGTCAACTCTATCCCAAAGGGTGCTCACTGTATCCTGAGTAATGCAACGTTCTTAAGTTTTCAGTAGTGCACTTAAGGCACATGAATCTGCATTCACATGCCTTACAGTCTTCACTAAGCTGTAAAATGACATACAATTCAAGGTTATAAAAACTGAGTTCGCGTAGGGTTGTCGTTGTACCCAGAAGATTGGCGTACTATGCTGAACAAGTTCTCGAGAGGGTCTTGACTAAGTCGCGGCTGCGAGGAAACGGTTTAGCACATACTATGTCATTACCCAGCATACCAGTCAGAACGACGTAAAATAGAAGCCAAGCTCCGTCAGCTGGATTCTCAGCCGCTTACAGAAGAGAAGATCCTGGGGCCTTGGCCGAGGGTCTCCCATACACGCAAAGCCACGAAATTCCTCTTGCACTTCTTAAGGACCACTCGACTTCAAGACTGCTTGTGAAAGAACAGTGTGACACCATGCTGTCTAGTCTCGAGCTAACTATTCATCCTTCTATTTATTACTCCTCTTCTTTTCTATCTCTTTCCTTTCTATTATTCTCTCTTTACCCCACCCTAAGTGTAAGGTAGCCAACCGGACCAAGCTTCGTTAACCTCCCTGCTTTTATTCTCAATTTATATACATCTCTCTCTCTCTGTCTCTCTCTCGCGATGTCAGGATATATTTATATCCTATATTGGTCAGGTATGACAAAAGTTCAAGCGTGCTCGACAGCGTCACCCGCAAGCCTGTGGCTGTTGACTCGCTGATAAAACCTCCGGCTCCACCTGCATGTTGCTCCCAAGCGCTCAAATATTTCAAAATGTCAGCAATAGTATCGCTGGAAGATGAGTCTGGCCGCAAAGCTTTAAGCGGGAACCACGAAGTCATGGCTGCTATCAAGTTGTTAAACCTCCTGCAAAAGAGAGAGAGACGTGCCAAAGGCAGCAATTACTTTGGGAGCATTTACTACAACAGGTGTTTTGTCATAAAGTTTTAAACTGATGTGTGCATAATATTAGACAAATTATATATTTATTTTTCAGAAATACTTGGTCGAATATTGGCTAGCTTGCGCCCAATAGATCTCTGCATACCTGAAAAATTCTTGTGTAGCTGCGATGTTTCCAGTTATTTCCTAAATTTCTGCCTTGTAGAGTGTAAGAGCTTGCAACCCATTTTGCCCAAAGAGATGAAATGTCGATGCAACTCTCATTTTTTTGAGAGCATTCGGTTGCAGATGGCATTTTGTAATGTCTGGCATGGCCTTGAGTGTCAGACTACTGCAGTCAATACTAAAACCCCGTCTGATGGGTTCAATTGAAACCTGAAAGAGAAAATGTGGACAAGCTAAATAAACAAGCATATGTGACTACAGCATCAAAAAAACTGATTGTAACTGAACTAACTGTCAGAATTTTTGCTGAAGGTGAACATAACACTCACTTACATGTCACAATTAAGTAGCGCGAAGGAAACATAGGGACAAAGACGAGATACACGCAGGATGGGCGCTATCTAAGAACTATAGTGTAATTTATGAAACCTCAGACTTCTTATCCTAACAGAACTGAGCAAGGTACGTGAACAAATCACTTAGTGATACACGTGAAATGGCTAGACAGTAACAACATAGCAAATAATAGTGATATCTCTTTGTCTGATATGGAAAGTGAAGAGTGACTTTCACAGACGTCAGTTTCCTTCGCACTTCTTAAGGATGAATTGTTTCCAACAAGGCCAAATAGCTGTGTGACTACTTAGATGTCCATCTGGTGTATTGAACGGGCACTTCAGCAGACTGTTTCTCAAGCATTTCATCAGATGAGGAAAGTCAGATGTGAAGTGGAGGTTGCGACTGTCATCCACAGGATGTTTGACTTTGCACTTCACAGCGTTTGCCGTTCCATAAACATCTAACAGCCTCCACATGCGCCGATTCCATGCAGCACCGTCGCAAGTAATGAAATCTACATAAAGTCCACTGTTTTCTGCCAGGATAGTAGCTTCTATCATAACCATGAGCCAACAAGTCACCCTTTATGTTTCCACTTGTAGCAAACGTGCCAATCACTTGAGTCCACTTTCCTACAATTGACACGAACAAAATGACCATGCCGTGGTCCGATTTCACACCCTTGTCTGCAGGAGAAGAAAATTCTTCGAAATCGACGAAGCCTTCAATGTGGCCGGACGCTTTTACACTAACGTGCTCTGAAAGCTTAAGCTAGTCTACGAGCAGGCCTCAATGCCTTTTGAAAGCGTCCATATTCTGGATCTTGTCCTTCAGCTGATCCAACACCTTCTTGCTAAACCCGAATGCCGACCTGTAAGCAGCCATGTAGCGCTTTAACGTAGAATTGCTTGGAAGTGCCAGTATGTCATTATCCCGGATGAGGTTGTACAGTCGGGAGCTTTTCATGTTCATAATGATACACTTGAAATCCACATCTTGCGGTATCGAACACCTTTTTTTCTTTACTCTTGCAGCCACAAAGCATTGCCTTACGGTTTTCTGCTGCTTTGGAGGTAGTTCTGAAATGCGATCATTAACAATTTCTTCCCTCTTTAAAGCATTTGCTGCTTTCATCTTGTCAATGTCTTTTGTCATTACAGCAATTTGTGAGCGAAGACGTCTGTTGTGTTGCGCCACGCATTTCAGCCTTTGAGCTACTGTTCAGAGTGGCCTGGAACGTGCACGTTGAATTCTCTATCTTCTGTTTAGCAGCACTTTGCGCAAGTATTTGCATCGGATGCACTGGTCTCCTACAAGCAAAAAAGCACTTCAGTTAAAATGTCATTTTCAAAAAACCAGTTCAGATATAAATGTGGTTCCATCAAATCTCACGAAATATTGACATGAAGTTCTTACCTTTTTTCTCTACATTGCCAAGACAATTGGAACTGAAGTACGTCCCTTGCCTAAGCGTCAGCTGACTCCTGATCCCTGTTGTCAAAAAATATGAGGGTAATCTGCTCCATTCAGGGCTCCCACAAAAAGTTCAAAGGCATCTCCTATTTGGAGCAGGCTTTCTGCTTCATCCTGTGAACTCGAAGATTGTTCTGCAACAAGTCTTCCCATCATGTACGCTTCCGAGTGGGCCACATGAGGCGTGTTGCGGAAAAATATCACAACTTTTCCAGACACCACAGTTGCTTCTTCGCACAACGTCGAAGTGCAATAAAGTACGCCATCTAGGTTAGGGAAGCAATGTTTCGTCCAGCACTCAGGAACTTTTAGGTGCAGTAAGAAGTTCAAATTCTCCCGTACCACATCTGAGCTGGCTGTTCCTTGAGTTCCTTCGCTAGCTCAAAATGTTTCTGCGTCCTTAGGTCGTGACTGGCCGTTTGGCTCATTTTCGGCGGACGGCGCATCTGCTGCCATTCGATTTTTTTGCTGCTAGTCGTTTGGTCTTCCTGTTTTACCTTTATTTTGTTCCTGGGTTTGGGAGTCCTTTTGCTTAGGTACGCAGGGAGGTTCGGATGGATCGTGGTAACAGCGTCTTCCAACAACGTCGGCCTCCCACGAGGATCACGTACTTCTTTGCCGTCAATGGTGTGGATGTATTCTCTTATGACGAAATGTGGCTCAAAATGCAATTCACACACTGCGCACTTGTCGTCAAGATTCTTATCGTCGTGGTGCAGGTTTTTCTCCCACTGTTTTTTTCTTGCTTCGTCTTGAGGGACGTTGAAAAGGGACGCCTTTGGCACGCTTTTCAAGTGGCTGTAACTGGTCCGGCACCCCGGCGCGTAGCAGTGATTGTGCCGCACAGTGGGCATATTTTCTTAGCGTACCTTTAGCCCAGTACAGTGGCGCAAAACAAATACTGCGGTTGTTGATGCAATTCAAGACACATTTCAATAACACAATTGAAAGAACCAGTCGACTTGAAGTCCCGATGAGCACGTGCGGAGCAAGACAGCGGCAAAAGGATCGGATCGCACACATGAGACTGACGAACATGCACGCACGAGACCGGCGATGCTTCAAGAGGAAACTGCAGCAGTGACCCTAGCGGCTCCTTTTCCCGGCAAGATATCCGGCTTCCGAGTTCCACCTGCACAACATAGGCAGAAAGTACACCACCCCTATTCTGGTACACTGTAGTCTATATGTCTACCAAGGCTATGACGGCACTCTGGAGAGCCCACACCGCCGGTGGCGAGTCGCGCGCGTCCGCGACCGAGTGCGAGGGAGGTGCCGGCTCCGGTGGGTGACACCACTGTCGTCTGCGCAGCGCATCAAATTGCGCGCACACCGACGGCAAGCCACGCGCGGCGGCGGCGGCGGAGTATCATTGCGCATGCGCAGATTCGTGCCACGTGAAATTGGCTCAGCGTGGCCAGTGTAGGTAACGCTGCAAAAAAAGTTACGTTGTCGCTTTGTAGTAGGACACCGGCTTACTACGCGAACGGGCCGGGTTCGATCCTCAAGGGGACCGAGATTTTTGTTGTTTATAATATTTGTTTCTTTCTTCATTTTTTTCTCACAGCCAACGGTGCCGACGCCGACGGTGGAATTTCTGTGACACGTGCTCCTTAACGCTAACGCGACATTTTTCGCAGCCGCCGGGCGCTTGGACATTTCATTTAGCAGTGAACAGTCCAGTACGTACAACACCAGACACAAGAAACAAACGCTCACAAAAGAAGGAAGAATCACTTGAAATTCGTGACGCGGACTGCCTTGACGTATGTATTTTTTAGAGCGTCTGTCTCTAAGAGGCATGGCTAACACACAATGTGCGGACATCTTTGCTCACACCACGCCCAAAAGCAATCACACGTGTAAGTAAAAAAATGCCGCCGACAAGTCTAAAAGTCCCAATGAACGGTTTCCCTGACGTTAGCGCACCACTTGACGTTGTAATACGCCGGATACGGACGTTATTTTGTTCTCTTTTAAGGAACGAGCACATAAACGGAAACTCCGAGTGCTCGTTTATGGTCTTCCTCAACGTTTCATGAAAAAAATTGGGTAGACCTTATGTACCTTGGAAACAGATTCCATGCAAAGCATGCGTATGGAAGGTAATTGTGTTTTAATGTTTCATGAAGGGAAACCAAAGTGGCGCTACAGGTGGTGCACTAGGAGCAGGCATAGACATACGTTAAACAGTTCATGTATTTTATATAACCAGTTGTTTAGAGTTCCGTAACTATACCAACAGTAAGAAGGATATTAGCAACACCGGAAGCGGCGAGCTGATTTGAAGCGCTTCAGCGATACGAATGAGTGCTTCTCAGCAGAAATTGAACCCCAGCATCCGGCAAGGCAATGAAGTGTTCTACCACAAAGCCATGCCAGGCCTCGAGTATACTTCTCAAATAGACCATAATATTCGTGTAACGTCAATTGTAATGACCGCACTGGCTATACGATTTTACAAATATTACATATGTACTCCTATGGTACAGCCGTCATGTCGGGCTAACGTAAATTGTAGTTAGGCGTCGTCCTCACGTTTGTGTTGCAGTGTATAGGGCTACCACCCTCATGTGCAACAGTGCAAACGCTGGCGCTTCATATCAGCTTACCGCCTCTGATGTTGTTAATATATCATGTGGTGGTTTGCATCGTTACGCAACTGTAGAAAACTGCGAAGTAAAACATACTTGGCTGTTTAACGTATGTGTGACCGTGGACTCGTATTAATAGTTAGTGCCACTCCATAACGTCTCGTGAATAAAAATATAAAACGAATTCACCTTAAATCCGCATGTTTCGCTTAATATGATTCCCAAGATACGTGGGATCTGCCGAATTTTCTAAACGCAGTTCTGAGATGGCATAGCTTTGAGAAATACCTGGTTGCCACGCGGAATGCAGGGATTTTATTCCCGCTCATACCCTGACATTTATTCTTTGCATTCGTCAGGCCGACGCTGCTGATGTCAGCTTTTCTTCAATTAAGTTGCTTAATTAAAAACGCCTAAAATTAGCTACATGTGTTTTCACCTTTCCTGGGTATAGGTAAATTGTCATTACCGTGCAGGTGGCACATACCCACACACGTGGATGTGTTACTGTTTGGCGGAAAGTGTTTGACGGCGTACGTGAATGATCAGGCGCGTAGCCAGAATTTTTTTTGGAGGGGGGACGCACCACCTTGTTTTCTGGGAGGGGCACACCCTTAAAATAGCCATTTTTTGCTTTCTAAGCTATGGAAAAAAAATTGGGGGAGGGGCACGTGCCTGGTGTGCCACCCTCTGACTACGCCCCTCGTCACAATCAGCGATTCATATTAGTCAAACCATCCTACCTTCTCAGGCAAGTTTTGTTTTACCCCATATTAGGGTATCATCAGGAGAGCGCCCAGGCATAGGCGGATGGATGGATGAATGGATAAGCATACATACATACATACATACATACATACATACATACATACATACATACATACATACATACATACATACATACATACATACATACATACATACATACATACATACATACATACATACATACATACAGTCATTGGCGGCTAGTTAGATAGATAGATAAATAGATAGATAGATAGATAGATAGATAGAAGCTCACAGTGCCTGCAGTACTCATAGAAATGCTTCGTATTTAAAATGCCACACAAGAGTTTTATACGTCCAATTGTGTCATTTTTAAGAAAAAAGCCAGATCACAGTAAGTTTCTCTTACAGAGAGTTCCGACGTTGAAGCATGAGTATATTTTACAGTGTGTACTGTAGAACAAAATTTGGTCCAAGCCCGCCAACCACACAAGAGTCAGGGCGTAAACAAAAGCGCTTAGAAAAATATTTGGGGAATTGCAAAGCAACAATACGCGTCAAGGCTAACACTGCAAAATATTGCACAAAATTGCAACGTACGACAAATCACTAGTACATATTGAAGCTCTAAGTTGCAAAGAAGCTACAGAGATTACATCACGTGGGAAAAGGAAAAAATGGCAGTGGCTTAGCTCAGCTATGTCAGGATATACGTAGCGTTAGCAAAAGTTCAGCTGATTATTCTAAGCTTTTCAGAGTGTCTAGGATTAGCTTGATTATCATGCATACTGCTGCTGCAATGACACAAGTATATTTATTTTGCCGGGAAACTACTTCGGGATCCAATGAGTTAAGCTTCTCCGCTCTATTGCACCGTTGAGCAGCATTTGCACTCTCCTCCATGGCTATACCACAGTGGCAAACGCCAGTCAGAGGCGCTATCAAGAGGCTCCGGCGCAGTGTCAGATGGCGACTGCACAGGGAAGGTGCGCGCGTCGGCGTCCATATGTCTACCAAGACTATGACGGCACTTCTCTGGAAAGCGCACACCAGCGGCGGCCAGTCGCCCGCGGCCGTGGCCGAGTGCGAGGGAGGTGCCGGCTCCGGTGCGTGACACCACAGATCGTCTGCGCAGCGCATCGAATTGCACGCACACCGGCGGCGAGCAACGCGCGGCGGCGACGGAGTATCATTGCGCATGCGCAGACCAGTGCTACGCGAAATTGGCTCAGCGAGGCCAGTGTAGCTAAACTACAAACACCTAAGCGCTTTGGTTTTAGCACAATGCTGGGTTAAAGAGTGGGCGTGACGACGTCGTGTATGTATATAGCGGAGAGAGGAGATAAATATGAGCGTGGTGGATATAGCGATCGCGCGTTCCGGAAGGGGAACGACGTTTTCGCTTCTTTGCCCACTACGAAAGTTGTACGAATTAAATAGATACTGCAGCCGAATTTGACAGAATTACCAATATTTTGATACACTAGACAATACATGCATTTGTTGGGACCAAAAAACATCCCGAATGATTTCAGTTTTTAAATTAGTGAATGAGATATTGCTGCGCAACCCGCGATATGTCTGTTTTTTTTTTCGAAGCCATCATAAGTGCGTGCGGCAGCCTACGACATAAGGGGTTGCACGGCTAAGTTTGAAGAGATGGGTCCCATTACCGCGCATTTCTATGTAGGCGAAATAAACAAAAGCTCGTGTGTTCAGTCAAATTTAGGCGAACATTAAAAGCCCCGGGTGGTTAAATTTATTCCGAAGTCTTTCACTGTGGTCTGGCTCGTACTCAGATCGAGTTTAAGCACTTAAACCTCAGCAATAAAGCTTTCAATGTCCATGTTCACCTGTGGCCCTTTCTTTCATCATGCCTGTGGCTCATAGCTGCCGCATCCTTAGGGCAGTGATACACAGGCGGAGAGCAGGTGGGATGGTGGTGGGGAGGATCGGGCTCTTTCCAGGCTGAATGATATAGAGTTTCTGTATATGCTACCTTTATGTAGCAGAGTTGCTCATAGGTCCGTCATCTTGCCCACTAAGACGCTCCCGTCATGCACGCAAAAGATGACATTGGGGTTTAACGTCCCAAAACCACCATATGATAATGAAAGGCGCCGTAGTAGAGGGCTCCAGAAATTTCGCTCACCCGGGGATCTTTAACGTGCACCCAAATCTGAGCACAAGGGCCTACCACATATCCACCTTCATCCGAAATGCAGCTGCCTCAGCCGGGATTCGATCCGGTGACCTGCGGCTCAGCAGCCACGTACCTTAGCCACTAGACCACTGCGGCGCGGCATGCACGCAAAAGGATTCGTCGGATAGGTGTAATGATTTAAGGGCTTAGTGCGCAAATACGGATAGAGTTAAAAGAGATCGGAACTCATTTGCTTTCTATTACGCTGGCTGATGACATGGTTCATAATCCTAAAAACTTTTGGAGGTAATTGTCTCATTCAAAATCAGATAGATGAAGTAATACTCAATGGGCCAGTTTAAAATCAACCAGTAACGAATGGCTGAGGCATTCAACAACTACTTTGGGTCTGTGTTTTCCACCAAGCGTGAGTGTTGTGTTGAAGACCCTCAAGTGAAAGGAGAACGTATAAGTAATGTAATAAATTCTAAAGGAAGAATAGTAGCGCTCCTGCTCATTGTTGATGTGAGGAAAAGTTATAATCCAGATAAAATACCGCAAGGCTTTCTAAAACGCTACTGTGAATGGGTCTCTAAATTTTAATTGAAATAATTACATATCTTAAAAGAGGCCCCTTACCGGATGATGGTTGATAGGCAGCGCCGTTCCAATCTTTGAAGCCGGAGACAAACTAAAAGTAAGTAATTACTGTCCTATCTCCATAACATGCACTGCATGTAAGCTACTTTAGCATTAGCAATAGCAGATATTTGGTTCAGTACGTGGAAGAAACTCTTTTTTTATTCCAAGCAACATGGCTTTCGTAAACGCTAATCAACAGTTACACAACTCTTTGAGACAATAAAGTATTCGCCAATGCTATAGCCAGAAAGAACAAGTTTATGTTGTTGCCCTAGATTTCTCCAAAGCATTTGATGAAGTCTGGATCGTGAAACTAATACGAAAACAAAAAAAAAACGTGTGGTCTATGCCCCATGGTTATAAAATGAATAGAGGCGTATTTGTGTAATAGACAACAATTTGTGGAAATCACCAACGAATACTCAGCTTGCCTGCCTGTCACCTCCGGGGTGCCCCGTGGTTATGTGATGGGACTCCTGTTATTTTTGCGTTATGTCAATGATATTGCTGCTATTGTGGATCCACAGAGTGAAGTTCGCCTCTTTGCCGATGACTTTTTATTTTGCCGTGTAAGTAGTGCTCATCAACAATAATTGTTAAATGAAGCATTAAACAAAATTTACGATTAGTGTGTAGCATATGACATGCAAAATAACAACGAAAAATAAGTCTGCATGCGTGTCACAATAAAGCAGACACCGTCACAATCTACTTACGAAATCGGTTGTACAAAAATTCGGTTAGCAATGAGAATTAAGTACTTAGGTCATGCATAACTTGAGTCGGGGTAAGCATGTTGCCAACATTTCTAGATCAGCTCAGGGAAAGCTTGAATGCTACGATGCAAATTAAAACAGGGATCTCCTAATGTAAAGCTTAAGGCTTACCCTACGGTTCTTCGACCCACTCTGGAGTGCGCCGGTATAATGGGGAACCCGTACCGACTTAGTAAATCAGATCGAGTGAGTGCAGCGTCTTGCAGCACGATTTATTTTTTTCAAGTATAAAAGAACTGCTGAATCCGTCACTGCAATGATGAATAAGACAAACCTTCCAAGTTTAGCATCACGCAGAAAAATAGCCAGACTAAATTTTTCTATCATTTGTGTCATGATATGCTAAACAATGATCCCGGAAAATACTTGTGGCCTCCAGGCAGAGTCTCATCACGATCCTCTCACTCTTACATTGTGCAACCACAGGTATCCTAAGTTGATGTCGGCAAGCATCCTTGGTGAAAATAATAGAAGACTGGAGTAAACTAAGCCCGGAAAGATTTGATGATGTGATTTTGCTTGAGAGTTTCGGCAAAAAACAGCAGTCGTCGGGTGTATATTATCGAAATTCCTAAAATTGTTACGGGTGAGAGATGTTTATTGTATAGGCGGGATGATAGATGGTTGCAGCAGTCAGGCCTGGCAGAAAACACATTCACCTCTTTTTTCTTTACCCACTTCAACGAAAGTCCGGTATCACTTCGCCTGTTGCAGACGACGCCCACTGGGGGAGTTAATGTCGCGCGTGGTATGGCTTCAACCGGGCGACATGTACGACGTCAGTTTTCCTGAAGCGATGGCAAGAAGATCTGAGGCGTGATATCACGTACGTAACGTCACTAAGGCGCTACAAAACGAAGAAGGAACCTGTTGAGCGGCCAGAAACTTTTCATACAAACCACTCTAGCGATTTGGAGTCCACAGCCACACCATATCACCTTCACTGTATGACACATTTTGATGTTGCTAAATCATGGCGAGCCTTTAAACAGTCTTGGGCTGCGAAAGTCCAGAGACGCACGATGCGATGTGCCTCCTCTGCGCGACATAGTGTCTCTGCAAGTGACGCGTTTCCTTGCTCTGAAAACGGGAGAAATGTGTCGAGAGTAGTAGGTGGCTTACGGAAGTAGAGAAGGTAAAACGAGCTAAAGCCGGTGGTCTGTTGTAGCGTGGTATTGTAGGCGTAGGTCATAAACAGTGAAACTTCGTCCCAGTTTTTATGCTTGGAATCAACCTACATAGCGAGCATGGTATTGAGCGTCCTGTTGACATGCTCAGTCAAACCATTGGTCTGTGGACGTATGAAGTGGCCTGACGAAACTGGGAAGCAGACCGGCGAATGAACTCTTCCACGACGTCGGCTACAAACTGCCGGGCACGGTCGCTGATGATGGCACGAGGGGAGCCATGCCGAAGGATGATGTAGCGTAGCAGGAAGTCACAAACAAGATCGGCTGTTGCGGCTGAGATCGCTGTGGTTTCAGCATACCAAGTTAGGTGGTCTCCACAGACAATAATCCAGTGGTTCCCAGTGATAGAGCGTGGAAAAGGGCCCATCAAGTCAATACCGACGACCTCAAAGGGAAAACATGGAGGCGGTATGGGATGAAGAAATCCTGGCGGCGCACTTGTTGGACTCTTGTACCGTTGACAAAGATTACAGCTTGTCACGTGTTTAGCTATACCCTGACGTAAGCGGGGCCATTAAAACGTTTCAGTGTGCGATGATAGGTCTTCGCGAACCCCATATGCCCAGATGTTGGATCGTCGTGCATAGCTTGCAGCACGTTGGGTCGCAATGATTTGGGACCCACCAAAAGTAGGCGGGCCCCCTTTGCAGCGAAATTTCGCTTGTAAAAATGCCATCCTGCATGACGAATGGGCTGTGATGCGGCTTATCGACGGCAGATGAGAAAAAAAAGGAGCCAGACTACGGTCTTGACGTTGTTCGGTACGAAACGCTTCCATATCTGAAAAACATGAGTCAATAGCGGCCAGACAGTTGTCTAAATTGTCAGTGTCACATTCAGCCGTGAGAAGGAAAAGTCGCGAAATGGAGTCAGCGTCCGCGTGATGGCGGCCACTCTTGAAGCAAACATCAAAGTCATATTCTCGAAAACGGAGTGCCCATCGTGCAAGACGACCAGTTGGATCTCATAGACCAGTGAGCCGACAAAGTGAGTGGTGGTCTGTGACAATGGAGAATCGGCAGTCATAGATGTACGGGCGAAACTTGTGCATGGCGAAGACAGCTGCCAGGCGTTCTTGTTCCGTAACAGTGTAATCGCGCTCAGCTTTACTCAAAGAACGGCTCGCGTAGGGAATGACATGTTCGGCGGTGCCGTGACGCTGAACTAATACTGCGCCGATACCGATTCCGCTTGCGTCACTGCGAGGCTCAGTAGGGGCTGATGCGTCGAAATGATGAAGAATAGGCCCAGAAGTGAGTAGAAGCTTCAGCTGCGAAAATGATTACTCGCACTCTTTCGTCCACTTGAAGGGTACGTATTTCTTGAGCAGATGAGTAAGAGGCTCAACAACATCGGCGAAGCTAGGAACAAAGTGCCGGAAATACGAACACAGGCCTAGGAAGCTTCCGAGCTCTCGTGGTGAGCGTGGTTGAGGGAAAGTGCTGACGGCGGTGATTTTGTGGGGATCAGGCCGAATGCCGTGTTTGTCTACGAGATGGCTAAGAACTAGAGTTCCACGATCACCAAAATGGCACTTTTGGAATTCAAGGTAAGTGCTGCTTTCTCAAGTCATGTGAGAACGACATCAAGTCGATGATTGTATTCTTCAAACGTGTGGCCAAAGATTACAACGTCATCAAGACAGCAAAGACATACTTCCCATTTTAAGCCACGGACAACATTGTTCATAAAGCGCTAAAACGTGGCTGGAGCGTTACATAGACCAAATGGCATGACATTAAATTCAAATAAACCATCTGGAGTTATAAATGCCGTTTTCTCTTTATCAGCAGAGTGGATAGGGATTTGTCAATATCCCGATTTTAAGTCAACAGAAGAAAAGTACGAAGCAGAGTGCAAACAATTGCTAACGTCGTTGATGCGGGGCAGCGGACATACTTTTTTTGTAACACAGTTGAGTCACCGGTAATCTACATAGAATCTTCAAGACGAATCTTTCTTATTTACATCTGGTGCTGCCCAGGGGCTAGACGACTTTGTATAACTTTCTTAGACAGCATTTTTTTCACCTGCTAAGCAATAACTTTACGCTCCAACAGAGATACTCTGTATGGTCTCTGACGATTGGGATGGGCGGAACCAGTATCAATCGCATGACGAGTGCGTGAAGGTGGTGCAGAAAATATACAACTATTGAGTGCGAGACCAAATGGATGCAGGGTTGAAGAGGATCTGAACTAACCCTTGTCTTTTCTCTGGCGATAGCGACTTATTCACCTTATCCATTAGTATGTCATCACTAGGACAAGCCACATGAGAAGCATTTTTCTTTTTCCTGTCGTTGTTAATGACTGCAACGTTAGTGTTGCTCCGGACGTCGAACTCGAACACAACCAGCCTCATTGCACCAGGCAGTACAATCGGCTCGAAAGAGGAGTTGACCACCCATACCAAGCCTTTGGCACTACGTACTGAGATCACGTAGTGCGGATCAACGACATTCTTCTTCGCGCAGTTCAGCTGGATTGGGTGAACTATAACGTGACGTTATCTGCTCTGATACCACAAACATCCTTAGGCACTTGACCTATCAATTGGGCCGGTAGAACTATGTCATCAACGACTGCGATAGTCTGTGGGCTTCGCGTGGGCTCTTGACAAAAACCAAACAGTAAAACATCGCCAACTGCGCAATCGACAGTGGCTCCACATTCTTTAAAGAAGTCTATCCCCAGGATAACGTCATGAGTGGAATTAAGAAGAACTGCAAAATCTCCTTTAAACGATTGAGCGCCGAAACTAACAGTTGCAGTAGAGAAACTCCCACTGGGCGCAACGGTTCTTCACTCACTGCGCGAAACGTTTTCTGGCTTTCCTAAGAGAACATCACTTTCTTGCCAAGACGAGTGTTAAAACTGCTCATGACGGAAACAGTTGCTCCTGTGTCTACTAACGCGGACGTGGGGACACCATCCATAAGAACACTGACCCTATTTAGTAGCATGGAAACTGGCGGAAGCATGTCTGTTCGCATTGAAAAATGTCCGGAGACCTCACCTCCATCAGCCGCGGCGTCTAGTTTCCCGGCGGAGGAGGAGAAGTGAGAGGCCGACGACCCGGTGATGGTGACCGATACTGGCGGGAGGAGGCTGGTGATGTGACACTCCGCACAGAAGCCGGCGAATTGCTGCGGAAGGTCTGTTGGAAGTCGGTTCGGTTGTAGACGTTGGGTGGCCAGGGATAGTCTCTCCGAGTACGTGCGCTCCATAAGCATGCTAGGGGTCATTGATACTGCGGCAGAGGTGACCGGTGCCGCTTTGAGAAGAAGCGGGCTATATGTCTACGAACTCTGCAGTAAACGCACACAGGTGCGTCAGGCCCCACTCGCTGTTGAAGATCGTCAGCGGGATAATCTTGCCACACTATAGGGGGGGGGGTGACCTTTGTGTGGGGTTGTTTCGCGGATCAGACATGTAGGCATGACGACGCAACTGTACCGGCGTGTTTGAGTCGACGGAGCCTGCAGCGTTGATGGACGCAGGCAGTGGGTGCATGGCGTATAAGAACCATCGCCATGTGCTATCGAAGGCGCAGCAGCGTCCCGTCGATGAAGTTCTTCGCGCAATATTTCTCGTATTGTTGACGCCAGATCACAACGCCGATGCCTGCAACCGTTGTCACGTTGGGGAGTCTAGCAAACTTTGCCGAAATGCGCCAAGCTTTAAGGGCCTCAAATGTTCGGCAGTGTCGAATGATGTAATTGGCCGACTGCAAGTCATCCTTTCCTATGAGGTAGTGATAGATATTCTCCGCAATGCCCTAAAGGAGGTGCTGGACCTTATTCTCATCAGTCATTAGCGGGTCCACACTCCTGCAAAGCTTGAGAACATCTTCAATATACATCGTACATTTCTTCCCAGGGACTTGAGCACGTTGGCTCGGGGTGTGCTCAGCACGCTTCTTTATTGTGGTCGCATTTCCAAAACACTTCTTGATTTTGTCCACAAAATTTGCCCACGTAGTCAAATTCTCCTCATGATTCTCGTATCACATGAACTCGGTTCCCTCAAGAAAAAGTGGTACGTAGTTGCGCTGGCCGGTAGTGTCCCAGTGGTTACACAAAATCACCCGCCGATACTGCTTGAACCATTCATCGACGTCCTCTCCAGATTTCCCAGAGAACGGGCGCGGTTCCCTGTAATGGTGTCCATAGGCGTTAAACGCAGCTGGTTGGATTTCGCCTTCAGGGTTCATGATGACTGATAGCGGTGGAAGTCCTGCGAGTCTGCGGCTCCGGCGAAGCTCCAGGGGTGTGTCTTCCGCCGTACTTGTCCGGTGCTCGAAGGCGTCACGCAGCACTCTCGACCAACTATGTTACGGGTGAGAGATGTTTATTGTACAGGCGGGATGATAGATGGTTGCAGCAGTCAGGCCCGGCACAGAACACATTCGTTTGTTTGTTTGTTTGTTTCTCTGGGCTGACGGCTCATACCCACTCAGGGGGATTCACTAGGAAAGCGTCGTGCTGTTTTTCCGTGATCATTTTAACTATGTGTAATGAATTTGTATTATATCGCTACATGCATGTATATTGATATTCTAGGGGGTGACGCGCGTGTGTGCCTGACGAGGAAGACGAAGAGTTGGCTCCGCTCGATTGCTGGTAAACCGGGCGCGTCATTACCGCTGGTTTTGAATATATCTAATCCCCAGCCTCGTCGTTGCGGCGTCTTTTCTTTTCCGTAACATATTTGGTGGAGGTGGAACGTTCTCCGTCTTCACCACGAAGCTTCGCAGTGGCCGCACCATTCAGTCTCCGGCCATGGCTACCAATGACAACAGCCTGTCGGCGCCTCCATCTGTAGCTCCAGCCACTACATACCTAAAGATGCCCACCCCCCGTGATCCCGGTACATTCTCCGCACAACCTGGGCTCGGCGTCGACTACTGGCTCCGTATGTACGAGCGTGTTAGCCACACACACCGATGGGACCCTACCATGATGCTCGCCAACGTAATATTTTACTTGGACGGCACCCCACGGGTCTGGTTTGACGCCCGTGAGACCGAGCTCACCAGCTGAGATACCTTCAAAGAGCGACTACGCGACATCTTTGGGGACCCGTCCTGTCGCCAAATGGAAGCGCCAAAAGAACTCGCCACTCGTTTGCAGTCGTCAACAGAGTCGTATGTCTCGTACATACAGGATGTGCTTGCGTTGTGCCAAAAAGTCGACGAGCAAATGACAGAGACTGACAAGGTGGGCCACATACTTAAGGGAATCGCGGACGACGCCTTCAATTTGCTCGTCTACACTAACGTCACGACCGTAGATATGACTATCAAGGAATGCCGCCGCTTCGAAATGGCCAAAAGCCGCCGTGTTCTGCCTCAATTTACGCGGCTACCAAACACGGCTGTTATATTCACTTGCACCGATCTCGGTGCCGCACCACCCATGCAGGACAGCGTGACACGAATAGTTCGACGGGAGCTTGAGGCGTCAAGTCTGGCACCATTTCCTTCATATCCGCTCGACCATGGCGCCTCACAAGCGCCTCCGCCGGTCTCCCTTATTCAAGCCGTCGTGAGGCAGGAAATTGCAAAGCTTGGTTTTCCTGTGGCCTGCTCTGTCTCCCCACCCGTCTCCAGACCAATGACAACGAATGCACCACGCCATGACTTACACTTTACTCCGCGATCCCGTAATCGGGCGGAATGGAGAACTGCAGACGACAAGCCGATCTACTTCCGCTGCCACCGAGTTGGCCATATCTCCCGCTATTGCCGCAGCACTTGGACGCCCTCAAACTGGAGCCAATTTTCCTCTAATCGACCATACGAGGACTCCCGTCGGTATTCGCCCAGTCGTGTGTACCCTTCTTCCGACATCCCCAACAGCCGCACCACTGCTCGTTCGCCACCACCTCAACGCCGCCGTTCCCCATCGCCCCAACCACGCCGCTATCCGTCGCCGGTCAACTATGGATCCTCTCGGACGGAAAACTAGATGATGCAGCTCCGGGAGGTAGTGCTGCATCGCTTGCGAATGATCCAAATCCTCCATTGCTGCTCCCCACTGATACGAACTTGATTGAGGTGTATGTGGACAATATTTCTTTGACGGCGTTAGTCGATACGGGAGCTCAAGTGTCCATAATGAGTGCTCATCTGTGTCGCCTGCTCAAAAAAGTCCTCACGCCTGCAGCAACTAAAGCCCTCCGTGTCGCTGATGGTGGAACTGTGGCCATCACTGGAATATGTACCGCTCGTGTTAGTATTGCCGGCCGCCATGTTCCCGTTTTATTTACGGTGCTTGAAAATTGCCCCCACGACCTAATCTTCGGCATGGACTTCTCATGCCGAAGTGCGGGGAAAGTGCGGGGAAAGACGCGAAAAAGGACGCAGCAGATGTAAAGGATTTAAAAGAGCTGTCGAGGGCATTTGAAAATTTCAAACGCGATTTCAGAAGTGAGATTCGGGAAATTAAAGACAGCATAGCCTTTTGCTCTGACACCTGCAGTGAGGTGAAAGATGTAGCCACTGATATTAAGAATATGATAGCTGAAATGCAAGAGCTCATAAGAGAAAACATGGAATGGAAAGCGGAAAATAAGAAACTGTCTCAAAAATGCGATGAGCTCGAACAGTATCAGCGCCTAAACAATCTTGAGATAATGGGTGCACCGGTCGGGAATGATCCAGTGGATGTTGTGAGAAAGATAAGCGAAGCTGTCGGCACGGCAGTTGATCTGTGTGATATTGACGCATGCCACTAGATTCCCACTCCTAAGCCTGGTGTGAAGAAAATAATCGTTCGCTTTGTAAAAAGAACAAAACGTGACGACATACTGGCGAAATGTAGAAAGAAGAGGCTCGATAGTTCTATGCTTGGGGATGACAAAAAAACGCCCATTTATGTAAATTAGCATTTGACGCAGAAGAACAAGGCATTGCTTGCAGCGGTAATACAAAAAAAGAAAGAAGCCGCATGGAAATTTGTCTGGACGTCCGGTGGCAAAGTCCTTGCACGCAAAGATGAAGGATCACGAGCGATACACATTGCGGACGAGACAAGCCTGGCTAAAATTAGAAATTAGATGTGGCATGTGTCAAAACAAATTGAAAAACATTCCACTATGACTGATCTTGTAAATAATCAAAAGTATTACAGTGTTGCAGACTTTAATAGGGTATTTAAATCCGGAAAAAGGCTTGTTTAAGGCATTGCATATAAATTTTAGAAGCATAAAAAGAAAGGTCGACGACATTGCTAATTTTATATGGTCTATAGCTATCGGATTTGATGTGCTAGTTTTCTCCGAGACATGGATTACTTATAAAGAAGATGCGCCGTTCTTTCCAGGCTATAGTCATGAACTTCTCGGTCGTAACCAGCAAAAAGGTGGAGGTCTTGCTATTTGTTTTAAGGATACGCTTTCGAGTGAACTGCTTGATAAGTATACAGTTATGAACGATTATGTTGAATGCATTACAATGTGTGTTGGCCCATTCATAGTAATTGGTGTATATAGGCCACCACATGGCCACAAAAAGAAATTTATTGAGTTTCTTAATGTTGCGTTATCAACTGTTCGCCGGAATACTCCTTGCATAGTCATGGGTGACATAAACATTGACCTCTGTTCAAATGATCCTTATGCCAAAGATTTTGAAACGCTCTTACTTACATATGGAAGTACAAATTTTATACGTTCACCTACTAGGATTACATCAACAAGTGCTACGCTCCTTGATATATGCGCCTCAACTTTAAGTTCACAGAATATAAAATCCGGGGTATTTGCATATGACATAAGTGATCATATGCCCATCTTCTTTCTTGCACAATTTACTTCTCAAATTGGTCAGAAAACAGAGACATCTTTCCACCGAATTAAAAACAGCAAAACTCAGGAACATTTTTTTCAGCTTGTTCAGAACATATATTGGAACACTGTTTATAGACAAGAAAATCCTGATGATGCTTATAACACATTCATGAGGTTATTAAGTGCTAGCTATGATGCGGTATTTCCACTTCTGAAGCGCTCACGTGGCAGAAATAAGAAATGCAGAAAGCCTTGGATAAATCGTGATCTTTACCGGCGTATAAAAATAAAGAATACATTGTATCATGATTTCATTCGTTCGCGGAACACAGACGCCTTAGCTGAGTACAAGAAATACAGAAACATTTTAAATTCAGAAATACGGAAGGCTAAACAGAACTACTATGAAAAATTATTTGAAAGCATTTACAATGACCAGAGAAACTATGGGAGGTCATAAATGGGCTTACGAACACAAATAAGGGTTGTAATAGGACACAGGACCTAATAAATAATGGTCAGATTTACAGGGGTGAAAGGTTGGCCAATGTTATGAATGAACATTACATAAATGCGGGTTCCTTTATTTTAACGGATGAAAAGCGAGATATTGCTCCAACTCCTGATAAGTCTCCTTTGCCGTATTCTATTTTTCTCGCACCCACAGATCCGATTGAAGTAGAAAGATTAATCAGAAAACTTAAAAACAATGTTGCATCAGGGATTGATGAGATAGGTTCTGTTGAGTTAAAAATGGCTTCACCATTGATATCTTATGTCTTGCCCTATATTATCAACCTCACCCTCGGTGAGGTTGATAACGGTGTATTTCCAGAGCAGTTAAAAGTGGCAAAAGTCACTGCAGTACATAAAGGTGGTGATATCAATAATTTAGCGAACTATCGACCTATATCCGTGCTTCCAACAATATCAAAAATATTTGAAGAGGTTATTTATGATAGACTTGCATCCTTTTTTGATAAGCATCAAATAATAACAAAAATTCAGTATGGTTTTCAAAAAAAATAAATCAACAGAACAAGCTCTACTGTATATCAAAGATAAGATAATTGAAATTATAGAAAACAAAAAGTAAACTCTTGGGCTCTTCTTCGATCTTCAAAAGGTATTTGAATCCATACAATTCAAATCATTGATTCATAAATTATCAAGTTATGGGGTGCGTGGAGTTGCATTACAACTGTTTAAAAGTTACCTTGAAGAGCGTTATCAATATGTACAACTGAATAACACTATTTCTGCAAAGATAAAATTAAACCAAGGAGTCCCCCAAGGGTCTATACTGTGGCCATTATTGTTCCTTGCCTATATAAATGATATTGTCGATATACCTCATTCTCCTGAACTTATAATGTACGCTGACAATACGAATGTTTTCCTTTCATCAGACAATCTTATATCACTTGAGGTCAGTGTAAATAATTATCTAAGCAATCTTTCAAATTGGTTAATGCAAAATGGACTGCGCTTGAATTAAAAAAAACAACCTATGTGATATTCCGACCTATAAACAAACCTATTAGTAACATAGCTGTAAAATGTGAAGGAAATTGCATCGCACATGTTAGGGAATAAAAGTTTCTTGGTTTATGGTTTCAGGAGGAATTAAACTGGAACACACATGTAAATCATCTGATCACCGCATTAGCGCGAATAGTTGGTTGTTTTTTTAGAACAATGCACTTAGTCCCATTGAGGTTAAAAATAAGTATGTACTATGCACTCTTCTATTCTAAAGTAACTTATAGGATGTTAGTCTGGGGAACGACATCGCAAGGGAATTACCAAAAGGGTATAACTATACAAAAGAAAATATTGCGCTGCTTTGAAAAATACAGGGGGAATCTACAAGACTTGCGCACTGGTACACTATTTATTAAACATTCCAAATTCAGAATTGATCAATTATATCATTTTAAATTGCTTCAGTTAATACAAAAGACTAAGCTATATGAAGAAAGTAGCACCGAAAGACCACACGACAGTCTGCGAGAACAGAAGAAACGAGCTCCTAGAACAAAAACCAAATATGGAAAACAAATCGTTGCTTACCAGGTACCTCAGGTTTAAATACCCTTGCAGATCAATTGAACTTTAGGGCTAGTAGTGCGACTTTCAAGAAACAAATGAAGAACTTATTCATAACCACCGGTCTACACTATCGAAACTACGTAATGGAGTCTCATGCCTCTGCAAATGCTTAAATTATCAATAAATTTTTATGTCAATTATACGAGTGTATACAGCGCAATTCATTGTATACGCATGCAATTTGTGTCTGTTTTTGAGTTGTTTCATTGATATCGTTTAGTTGTGAATTTTTACGAGAGTGACCTCTAATTCTTAAAATGTGTTATGTAAACTTTTTATGCTATTTATGTTTGAATTTTGTGTGTACAATTGCAGGTTGCTTGAAACCAATGTATTGAATATTATATTGTTTGCCAGTGCTGATGTCTAAGCTTTGCACGGTCACGGACTGCGGAGGGACAAGGGCCTTTGTCAGGCTGTTCGCCTTTAGCCCTTTGCCCCTGCAGTGAGCTCTGTATCCGGCTTACTGTAAATAAAAGTACTACTACTACTACTACTACTACTATCGACGCATTCTGCCCTCATCGATTGTGCCGCCGGTACTCTCTGCCTAGAACTTCCTCTTCTCCAGGATTCTCACCCTGAACTCCCGAACAGCTTGCGCACCACTGACTTCTTCCGGATACCACCTAAAGCTCTCACGTTCATCGAATTGGCAACACCCTCTCTCGTGCTCGACGTTGAATATATCGTGACGCCGATTACTGATGTTCTCCTGGCGCATGACATTACTGTCCCACACTCTGTCGTAAGCATGGCCTCTAACCTAACATATTTAACTGTTATCTATTTCGGGTTCTTAAAACAAGTGCTACCTTAAGGAATTTCGTTGGCCACACTAAGCTTGGCCCTTGATTGACGACCACGTCACCTGTTTTACGGCAGACGTATGTCCCGAGCACCCACATCACTCGCAGGATGCCACGTGCCTCGATGCGACCTTACGCTCCATGATCGCCCCGGACCTCAAACATGCGAAGAAAACCGCACTATGCCGCCTTCTGGCTTCATACCGCGACATATTCGACATCGACCACCGTCCACTCGACCAGACTTCACTCGTCAAGCACCGCATTAACACAAGTTATTCTCATCCCATTCATCGGCGACCATACCGGGTGTCTGCCACCGAGGGTAAAATAATTCAACAAGAAGTCACTAATATGTTAGCCAAAGGAATTACTGAACCCTCTTCGAGCCCTTGGGCATCCCCCGTTGTGCTCGTTAAAAAGAAAGATGGCACGTGGCGCTTATGCGTGGATTACCGTCATCTGAATAGAATCATGAAAAAGGACGTTTACCCTTTACCCCGCATCAATGACGCTCTCGATTGCCTCCACGGCGCCCGATAATTTTCTACAATAGACCTACGTTCCGGCTACTGGCAGATCGCTGTCGACGAAAAAGACCAAAAGAAGACTGAATTTGTAACTCCAGACAGCCTATATCAGTTCAAGGTTATGCCATTTGGGCTATGCAACGCCCCAGGACATTCGAGCGCATGATGGACTCTCTGCTACAAGGGTTCAAATGGTCAACATGTCTTTGTTATCTTGACGATGTCGTTGTATATTCCCCAACATTTGAGACCCACCTTCAGAGTTTGTCAGCTACTCTCAACATATTTCGCACTGCAGGCCTCCAATTGAACTTGTTGAAGTGCCGCTTCGGACGCCGGCAAATTACAGTGTTGGGCCACCTTGTCGACGCCTCTGGTGTGCAGCCGGACCCCGAGAAAATTCGTGCAGTCACCAGTTTTCCTGCACCCCAGTCAGCCAAAGACGTCCGGAGTGTTGTAGGACTTTGCTCCTATTTTAGAAGGTTTGTGAAAAATTTCGCAACCATCGCTCGACCCCTCACAGAGCTTCTAAAGAAAGACGTCGCATTTAGGTCGGGTACCGACCAAGCTGCTGCTTTTTTTACCTAATCACGCTACTGACGACTCAACCCATATTGACCCACTCACTTTGACCCATTCGCTCCGACAGAAGTTCGAACCGATGCTAGTGGTCACGGAATCGAAGCCGTGTTAGCCCAGCGCAAACGGGGACACAAACGAGTTGTCGCCTACGCTAGCCATCTCCTCACAGCTGCTGAGCACAACTATTCTATTACGGAGCGTGAATGCCTTGCTCTTGTTTGGGCAGTCTCAAAGTTCCGCCCATATTTATATGGCACTAATTTCTCTGTGATAACTGACCATCATGCGCTATGTTTGCTTACGTCACTGAAAGATTGATTCTACAGGCCGGCTCGGGCGCTGGGCTCTGCGACTCCAAGAGTATACCTTTACGGTAACGTACAAGTCCCGACGCATACATCAGGACGCAGACTGCCTGTCGCGCTACCCGGTCGCTGAGTCAAGCACTATGCATGACACCGACACCGAGCCTTGCGTCTTTTCCCTTTCGCAAATGACATGCATCGGTGACGAGCAGCGCTATGATGCGTCCTGGCGTGCTACCATTGAGCGCCTCGAATCACCATCCTCCAGTCAGTCCGATCACTCATTCGTGCTCCACGATGGTGTATTATACCGCCAAAGTTTTGAGCCGGATGAACCGGCTCTGCTACTTCTCATTCCGAAACACCTTCGCTCGGAAGTTCTACATGAACTTCATGACCTTCCGACTGCTGGTCACCTTGGTGTGTCACGCATTTACGACCGAATACGCCGACGCTTCTACTGGCTATGGCTTGCACGCTCAGTCAAAAAATACGTTGCGGCTTGTGAGAAATGTCAGCGCCGCAAAACGCCATCGACACTTCCCGCCGGACGCCTTCAACCACTTGATATTCCGTCAGAACCGTTCTTCCGCGTTTGCTTGGACCTACTTTGCCCTTTCCCCTTGTCTTCCTTGGGTAACAAGTGGATAGCCGTGGCCACCGACTACGCCACGCGTTATGCCATCACACGAGCTCTCCCAACAAGCTGCGCCACAGATGTCGCTCACTTCCTCCTCAAGGACGTGATTTTGCAACACGGAGCCCCACGGCAGCTGCTTACAGACTGTGGCCGCACCTTTTTGTCGAAGGTCATAGCCGACGTCTTGCAGTCCTGTAAAACGAGACACAAGCTGACTACGTCATACCACCCGCTAACCAATGGACTCACGGAGCGTCTAAATCGAACTCTTACAGACATGCTCGCTAAGTATGTTTCTACCAACCACACCGACTGGGATCTCGCGTTGCCGTACGTCACATTTGCCTACGATTCTTTGCGCCATGGCACTGCCGGTTACTCTCCATTTTTTCTGCTGTTTGGGCGAGAACCAACATTGCGTCTAGACACCGTCATACCGTCCCCTGGAGTACCGACCAGTGAATATGCCATGGACGCTATCACTCGGGCCGCTCACGCATGCGAAATCACCCGTACTCGCCTTCTGACCCCTCAAGAGAAGCAACGGCGCTTGTATGACCAACGACACCGCGACGTACACTTTCTGCCTGGTTCTTTGGTACTGCTCTGGTCTCCAACCTGTCAAGTTGGCTTGTCAGAAAAACTGCTTACTCGCTACACAGGCCCATACCGAGTTCTTCGTGTGGGGACTCCTGTAACATATGAAATTGGTCCTGCCACCCCGTTGCCTTCATGTGCCCAACAGGCTACCGATATTGTACATGTTGCGCGCTTGAAGCCCTACAACTCTCCTAGTGACGTTGACATTCAAATGCGCCGAGACGGCGCTTGCGCCGCCGGGGGTTATGCTACATGAATGTATATTGATATTATAGGGGGCGACGCGCGTGTGTGCCTGACGAGGAAGACAAAGAGTTGGCTCCGCTCGATCGCTGGTGAACCGGGCGCGCCATTACCGCTGGTTTTGAATATATCTAATCCCCAGCCTCGTCGTTACGGCGTCTCTTCTTTTGCATAACAATATTATGGCTAATGTAAGGAAAACCACACAAAAGAGTGCAAACAAAAAAAAATAGAAAAGTCAAGTTGAGAAATTTTGAGATTTCAGGTATTGTGAATACCACTCAGCTGCTCTTACTTCACTTTGCCATTTAGAGTTTTCGGGGGGTAGTAATAAATAATAATTATTTAATTGGAGATCACAAAGAGGTATACGTTTTGATGCCTGAATATAATCGCAAACGGCATTGAAAGCATCCCTGTGGCAATGTCCCAAAACTGAGGCACCAAAGCTTAGTGCAGTTTCCGCCGTCAATCTAACACCTAGTTTCAGAAGTGGAATAACCAGAAACCTTTTTGGAAGTATAGCGTATCGGCGACAATACAAAAAATAATGTTCTAGTGATTCCATTTCTCCGAAAAATGCGCAGAAGGCTGATATTGTCTTACCAGCTCTGTGTAGATACGCGTTTTGGGGGAGGGGGGACACGACATCGGAATTTAGTAATTAAAGCTTCGAGCTTTTTGGACTGGCTCCAGTGGAGTTGCCATGGAAACTTGAGGTGGTTATATTGTCACAATGCAGGAACAGCAGCAGTCGAATACAGGAAACTCACTTTAATTGTACCAGAACACTGGCAAACTGATCGGAAGAGAACCTCGTCTTTTTTTTCTCTCGCTGCGCGTGTTCTTCATGTTTCTCTTGGGGCTACATATTCAATGTGGCATTTGCCCCCCTCCAGAGAGCAGTGTCTCGATGCTCTTCTATAAAAGACGGTGGACTAGATGTATGGTGTGAATCATTCTGAAAAATAGGGCTTCATCCGCACAACGTGAACGATTTCTGGTTTTTGCTGGCGAGATGTCAAGGGGCTGTCAGGAACGACCCCGTAATTAACGTCGCTGAGGCGTTGTAAAACTGTGTAGGGGCTAAAATACTTCTTCAGCAATTTTTCAGACAGTCCCCGGCGGCGGATAGGACTCCATACCCAGACTGTCGCCGGACTGATAGACGACATGTTGGTGACGCAGATTATAACGTTGGGCGTCTTTATTTTGCTGCTGGGTGATTCACACGCGTGCAGGCTGCCTTGCTTCTTCTGCTTGTTGGGTAAAAGATGCAGCTTCGAAATCGATATCATTGCAGTCGTCCAGTAACATGGCGTCAAGCACCGTCGTCACATCACGGCCATGAAGGCAATTTAACGGTGTTCGTGTAGTTTCTTGCTGCGCTGTATTATAGGCGAATGTGATGTACGGTAGAATGTCGTTCCAGTTCTTGTGATCCACGTCAACGTACACGCTCAACCTGTCGGCAATAATCTTGTTGAGGCGTTCTGTTAAGCCGTTGGTTTGTGGATGATAGGAAGTGGTTTTCCGATGGGCTGTTCCACTGAGCTCAAGCACTGTCTTCAGGAGCGCGGCCGTGAAAGCGGCACCTCGATCCTTTATTATGAATGTCGGAGCACCGTGGCTCAGGACGATATTTTCTACGAATAATCGTGTGGTTTCGACGGCAAGCCACTTGACAAAGCCTCTGTTTCCACATAACGCGTAAGATAATCAGTGGCGACTATTACCCACTTGTTGCGAGCATGGGAAGGCGGAGATGGTCCGAGGAGATCCATTCCAATTTGGGCAAAAGGTACCGTGAACACTTGAATTGGTTTTAATGGTCCAGCTGGTTTTAACGGTGGCAATTTTTGTCTTTGGCAATCGAAGCACGTGCGCACGTAATGCTTCACAATAGCTGAAGGTCTTGGATTCAGCTTGGATTCTGGCCAATGTGCGTGTGTATCCGAGATGACCAGGCGTTGGCTCATCGTGACAAGCACAAAGTATCTCCTTACGGATTGACGTCGGAACGACAAGTAGGTTGGTGCTTCTTCTGGGAGAAAAGTTCTTCTTATAGAGAACACCCCTACGTATGCAGAATGACGGCAGGCTCCTTGAAAATCATCTAGGAATGGTTGTTGTCCGGCCATTCAAATATTCAATAAGGGGAAGCAACTCGCTGTCTTCTTTCTGCTTGCACGAAATTGTAGTGGTGTCGACAACTCCTACAAACGCCATGTTGCCATCTTCTGTGTCGTGTTTGGCTGGGCATATTGGGGCCAGTGTTTCCAGGCACCGTCATGCTTTCTGGCATGGTCACGCTTTCCGGCAATGGACCAAACTCCGGGCTGAGGCCTATCAGGCGGCAGCTGCTGCGGCGAACGGGGGTGTGGATGCGCGGAGGTCTTTCTGGACTAGATGCGGTGCTGTTGTCAGGCGTCCCAAACATATACCCAGAGCTTCCACCAGTGTCGCAATGCAGGAACAGCAGCAGTCGAATACAGGAAACTCACTTTATTGTACCAAAACACTGGCAAACTGATCGGAAGAGAACCTCGTTTTTTTTCTCTCGCTGCGCGTGTTCTTCGTTTTTCTCTTGGTGCTGCATATTCAATGTGGCAATATTCGGTCCATGTAGTTACTTTTTTCTATCGTATCAGTGAAGATTGCGGATTTTCGATATCTTATTGCTATGATATATTCAACATCGGGCAGTATCAATAAAACTGGGCCATCAAGTGCGGCTCGTGCTAAGGAATCGGCGAATTCATTATTCTTAATCCACAGTGTTCCGGAAGACATAGTAACCTCAGGAGTCTACACTGTGGGGGTACTAATATTTTAAATGTGCTTACAATTTGAGAGTTCTCTGAAGCTGTCAGACCTGCACAAACTAAAAGAGAATCCATCATTATTACAGCGTTGTTTTGATTTAACAGAAGGTTTTGAAGAGCGAAAATAATGGCCACGAGTTCCGCTTCAAAAACTGGAGTGAAATCAGGCATTCTCACTTCAAAGGACCTGTCGAGCGAATCATAGGCATTGCCTACACATGCCTTTTGATTATTTTCTGAAGCAGCTGTGCCTATTATAATTTTCGTTTCTGCACCCTCCAAGTAATCTAATAATATGTTAATTAAAAATTTGAGAGATGTTAATTTGGCAATTTGGGGGAATATATCATAATACTCAATTATAACATGACAATTTCTGTCGTTAGTCTCAATTACATTTCTAATATTTACATTTACACTTGGTAGTATCTTTTGTACAAACATTATCTGAGGTGTGTGAAACCGTGGCCAATGAGCAAAAAAGAAGGCGTCTGGATTTGCGTTAAAAGCATATTGAAGTCTTCTTGCCAGTAAGCTATAAAATTTTAAAAATGCTGTATGGTCGAAAGGCGAAATCGACAAAGTAGTGTAGGCAGGCGCGCTTCCTGGTACAGTACAATAATAGCCACAAACCTAGGGAGTCCCAGACACATTCGCAGTGCTTCTCGCTCCAAGAAAACTAGAGGTTTTGTTTTATAAGCAGGGCCACTCGAGAATCGTATGCATCCGAATTCCATGATGGGGCACATGTACATCTTGTACAACATTATCAAGGTGTCCCTCCGTAAATTCACATTACTTTCTTTCACAAATTGACTTTCTTTCTCACAGTCACTTCTTTCTCCTCTACCCCGCTTCAATGAAAGTCCCGTATTAATATGTAAGCCTGCAGTGCTGTTGTTTTGTATAAAGTTTTACGTGCCGTGTACACCTGTGTTTCATTTTTTTTTAGTTTGCATTGTGCTGTTTGTGCTATGCTGCTTGTATATTGCTATGCTTACTGCATTTACTTTTTCTGTATTGTGAACTGCCCTACCCAGTAACAGCCCGATTGGCCTAACAGTATTAAAGATAAGCTTATAAAAGACACCCTTTCCGAAAGTAGGAGCCGACGCAGCCCAGCGGCTTCGTGCCCTTTCTCGCTCTTTCGTAAGCCGTCGCTGGCACAATGACTTTCGCTTCAAATAAAAACAGGAAAATTCACATAAAAATTGTCTTAGGTATTACTGGTGCTATGGCTTGTTTGATGGCAGTCACCATAAGAAGATATATGTAATTTATTGCGATAGCAAATATATGAACACTCTTGGCTGCATTTTGCCAGCGGCGTCAACGTGGTTGTCGGCATCGCCATCACTCACCGTATCTGTATACTTATCTGTATATATAATGTGCACTGAGAAAGAAGCGCAATCCAAAAAAAAAAACACTCTGGCACGCGGAATCGAATGTAAACCTCTGAAACGTGAGTGTGAGGCGTTATAGGGACCCTGAAACAGTTTTGTCAATTTTTTACAAACACATTGGGCCGGTAGACCAAGTCCCGAGGGTAATTTAGAGACCAATGTGAGCTCTTTGTGAAAACTGTGTAATTTATTGCAGAGCTTTATAGCAGCGAATAGCTATAGATCGCTGCAGATTGTTGCGACTCGGCCAAACGCGTTTTCAACCGCACATACACCAAGTGACACGCTCTCCCTACTGACGTCATCATTTCCAGCTGATCCTATTGGCTGTGGAACGCGCAGCACAGACTGCCGTTATTAGATTGGGCGCAGGAATTACTCGTATGTGGTGTCACGCAACACCATGACGCAGGCGTTCTGAAGGCGGAGCTTAGCCCCGAACACTTGAAGGAGGAGTCAAGGGCAGTTGAGGATGAAAGGCGGAGCGGAAGAGGAGGGTACTTTTTTAGTACTCGTAGCTCCGTTAATAACGGGTGTTTATAACGTTAATAACTCTGGTGCCAATTATTTGCTCCAGTAGTGGTCGAATGAAAAGGGAATGTGAAAAATAAAACGTTTCGGGGACTCTTTATTCGCTGAGCCATGGAGGAGCACGTCCTGCAACGTTAGAACGGCAGGCTACTTATATCCAACAGTTACTTCTGGTGACGGGAATTATGGGGAAACTATCGTATTTTCAGCATTACCAGCAAGATGGCGCATTGAGCGCGCGTTGCAACATCGTCACGACGCGGTGGCGAGAGCTCTCATCTCCCACGCGTACTTTGCCCCGCGGAGTGGAGGGGGTCTTATCTCGCGTAGGGGAAGATGGTACGCCTTAGCTGCCGTTGAGCTTTCACCGGAACAAATCTGTTGCGGTTGCCGGGCGCACAAAGATCACTGCAATCGTTGGACAGTCTCCGTTTGCGAAAAGGGCGCGCTTTTCAGACACAGCGAAGGACCAATTAAGACGCTTATTCGAATTCATCTGTACCTGTGAGTACGTGTCATGCGTCATTTTTGCGTGAGAAAAGCGGGACACGCTTTGATATGCTTGCCATTCTGTGCGAAACCTTTCAATTTGTTGCTATCGCGTTCAATCCGTCGCCTTTGCGGCAAATCTCTGACGTTTTTTTAAACAGTGAACAAGAGAGGCTTCACTTAATTTGTCGAGAATCGTGTACATGATTCATGACCTGTCATGTTTCGCAAATCACTCGTTTCACGTAGTTTTTAGGTGCTTTAAAATTAAGTAGGTGGCTCGATAAAACATTTGCAAAAACTATTATTCCTTGTTTTACGAATAACCATCAAGCAAACGAAAAGTTTCGACATATTTCTACATGGCTGTTGCATAAAGTAAACTCTCGGTGAGGCTTCAAATGCCATGCCGTACAGTTTTTTGACCAAAATACTACTGTTTTCGCAGATATAGTGGCACAAAGACGACGAAGAACTGCTTGGGCGGGGGACTGGAGAAAGAGAAAGAAGAAGAAAAATATTCTGTCTCTGTCAGAGTTAGGACGTTATATTGGTGCAGTTTTCGACAGGATGAAGAACGCAACTATGTAGAGAACTTTTACTTCATCCCGAAGTTCAAGTGACAGGTCATATTTATCGACATGCGAAGTGGATGAAGACATATATGAATTGCTTGAAAATATCAGGACTTCATAACTGCGTGAATTCGTCATTCAGAAAGCCGGGAAGACACCAGATGAGCTTGACCACCATCCATCAGTGAAGCTGAAACTGAACTATTCCGAGTTTCAAGAATACATCTTGCGACCGCTTTAGAAACGTCGTCAAGGACTTCACCAAGCAAACAACATTGTTCCATTCACTCATGCCTTATGGAACTCCTCTACCATCAGGACCAGTACGCAGAGCGACAGTGGAAATTCGTGGACCGTCTTCTTGCCGTCATCTAGGCACAACAAAGACTCAACAAGGAAGCAGCAGAGCTTGATCTATTCAAGGGTGGAATCATAGGACTGGATACCTGGATTACGTTCTACGAAAACACGTGTGAGGACAACTCGTGGCAAGAATACAGTGAGCACAAATGGAACATGCATTTATTTCTTACCGCACTAGCTTGAAAGTGGTACCAGTTTCAGTAACTTTTTTAGTTTTCTTTATTTTTACCAAAACAGATTCAATGGCGAAAATGGGGGGATGGCAAAAAAGCTGCAGTTATTGCAACTTGACTAAGCACCGTACACCCTACGTCAACAATGACAGGATAAAAACAAAATACAAGAATGAAATGAAAAAACAAATAAGATAAAGCAAGTAATAATACAGGCAAAGGCAAAGTAAATAACAATTAGGCCAAGGTATGCAAACAGGAATATTTCATAAACACATGAGCCAATAGTTCGCATAGTGTGTGTCATCGCTTTTGTACATAAGAAAGGTACACAATGAGGTTACGCAAAAGAAATAAAAAAATGAAGGTACGCAAAAAGTGAAGCAGAGCAACACAGAGTGACCTATGTAAACAATACAAATCTACAAGAATAGTGTTGGCACATCGATAGTGTTTAATTTGTCAATTTTTATGTCTTGTTGCTCATATGAGTTGAGTATATTAAGTAGCATGTGGCTAAGCCTTTGGGTGCCGTTATTGGTGCGAGATAACGAAATTTTCCACGGGGCTTTATATCCATGGAAGTAAAAGCTTTGAGTATGTTCAAGATTTGCAAGTGTCAGAAATGCGTCGAGTTTCCCTTTGTTTACGCTTATGTAGGATTTTAACAACCTGAATTTATATGTCATCTGCCTTAACAATTTTGTGTTTAACAAAAAGTTGTCCTGTGTGTTGAAAGTATGGTATGTTTTCTATTGCCCTAATCGCTCTTTTCGGAAGTATTTTTAGGCTATTTGAATTCGTTGACGTAGTGTTTGCCCGAACTAAAGCGCAGTAGTTCAAGTGGGCATGGAAAAGAGCCTGATGTACGAGTCGCTTTACAGTTACAGGCAAAAGACGTCGACAACAATTTAAAGTGCCAACCAAGCGTCTAAACATCAAAACTAATATGATCTGTATGCTCATTCCAGGATATATGTTCATTAAAAATACTCCAAGCGTCCTAATTGATTTGGTCAGTGCATTTTTGTAGGGGCCTTGAGTAACATAGTTTGGTACACTGCCGCGAAATGCCGAAAGCTCGGAAAAGGACACATATTGTTTTTGATTCATTGAACATTAAATTGTTCTTGGTAGACCAATCACAAAGCTATAACATGTGTTGGCCGCTAAAGCCTCGAGAGTACTAAAACCATTTCTAGTAAAAAAATAATGTGCAGTCATCAGCATATATTATGAAGTTACAATTTTCACCAAGTCTTACTATATCATTTATGTGGTATAAGAACAGTACAGGCCCCAGAATACTACTTTGTGATACTCCGCTTTTAATTGGTTGTGTGCGCAATTTGACGTCATTCATCCCAACACACAGAGACCGCGCACTCAAATACGACTGCATAGGTTTTAGTGGTATTCCCCTAAATCCATAGCATTCTAGTTTATTTATGAACAGTTCATGAGACACGCGATCAAAGTCCAAATACGATGCAAGTGTCAAAAGTCTCTTTTCGATATCGCAAAGTAAGATATCTTTTTGTGACAAAAAGGCACCTTTGTTGAAAGTTTCTTTCTGAAGCCATATTGGCATTTGGTTATTGGATGGTGCTTTCTCGAGAAACTGTCAATTCTACTGTTTATTATTTTTGCAAGGCATTTCGAGAAAACTGGTGGTATAGATATTGGGCGATAACTGTCTAAGTTGTTTTTTTCTCCGGACTTATCATCATCATCATCATCAACATCATCATCATCAGCCTGACTACGTCCACTGCAGGACAAAGGCCTCTCCCATGTTCCGCCAGTTAACCCGGTCCTGTGCTTGCTGCTGCCAATTTATACCCGCAAACTTCTTAATCTCATCTGCCCACCCAACCTTCTGTCTCCCCCTAACCCGCTTCTCTTCTCTGGGAATCCAGTTAGTTCCCCTAATGTTCAGCGGTTATCCTGTCTACGCTCTACATGCCCGGCCCATGTCCATTTCCTCTTCTTTATTTCAACTATGATATCCTTAACCCCCGTTTGTCCCCTGATCCACTCTGCTCTCTTCTTGTCTCTTAAGGTTACACCTACCATTTTTCTTTCCATCGCTCGCTGCGTCGTCCTCAATTTAAGCTTAACCCTCTTTGTAAGTCCCCAGGTTTCTGCTCCGTAGCTAAGTACCGGCAAGATACAGCTGTTATATACCTTCCTCTTGAGGGATAGTGGCAATCTACCTGTCATAATTTGAGAGTGCTTGCCAAATGTGCTCCACCCCATTCTTATTCTTCTAGTTACTTCAATCTCGTGGTTAGGCTCTGCGGTTATTACCTGCCCTAAGTAGACATAGTCTTTTACAACTTCAAGTGCACTATTACCTATCTCGAAGCGCTGCTCCTTTCCGAGGTTGTTGTACATTACTTTCGTTTTATGCAGAATAATTTTAAGACCCATCTTTCTGCTCTTCTTGTCTAACTCCGTAATCATGAGTTGCAATATGTCCCCTGAGTTACTCAGCAATGCAATGTCATCGGCGAAGCGCAAGTTACTAAGGTATTCTCCATTAACTGTTATACCTAACTGTTTCCATTCTAGGCTTCTGAAAACCTCCTGTAAGCACGCGGTAAATAGCATTGGGGAGATTGTGTCCCCCTGTCTTATACCCTTCTTGATTGGTAATCTGTTGCTTTCTTTATGAAGCACTATGGTAGCAGTTGATCCCCTGTAGATTTCTTCCACAATGTTTATATATACTTCATCTACGCCCTGATTCCGCAGTGTCTTCATGAAGGCTGATATTTCTACTGAATCAAACACCTTCTCGTAATCTATGAAGGCTATGTATAGTGGTTGGTTATACTCGGAGCATTTCCCTGTTACCTGATTGATAGTATGAATATGGCCAATTGTTGAGTAGCCTGTTCTAAATCCTGCTTGTTCCTTTGATTGATTGAATTCTAATGTTTTCTTTACTCTGTTAGCAATTACCTTTGTAAATAGCTTGTATACTACAGAGAGCAAGCTGATCGGCCTGTAATTCTTCAAGTCCTTGTCATCTCCTTTCTTATGTATTAAGATGATGTTAGCGTTCTTTCAAGACTCAGGTACCCTTCCCGTCATGAGACACCTCGTAAACAGGGTGGCTAGGGTTTCTAACACAATCTGTCCTCCATCTTTCAGCAGGTCTGATGTTACCTGATCCTCACCAGCAGCTTTGCCTCTTTGCATGCTCTCCAAAACTTTTCTGACTTCTTCTATCATTACTGATGGGGTGTCATCTGGGTTACTGCTAGTTCTTATAGTATTAAGGTCGTGGTTGTTTCGGCTACTGTACAGATCTCTGTAAAACTCCTCCGCTATTTTAACTATTCTATCCATATTGGTAGTTATTTTGCCTTCTTTGTCCCTTAGTGCATACATCCGACTTTTGCCTATCCCAAGTTTCCTCTTCACTGCTTTGACGCTTCCTCCGTTTTTCAGAGCATGTTCAATTCTCTCCATATTATACATTCTTACATCGCATACCTTACGCCTATTAATCAACTTCGAAAGCTCTGCCAGTTCTATTTTGTCTGTTGTACTTGAGACTTTCATGATTTGACGCTTCTTAATTAGGTTCTTCGTTTCCTGGGAAAGCTTGCCAGTGTCCTGTCTAACTACCCTGCTTCCAACTTCCACTGCACACTTCGTAATGATACTCGTCAGATTATCATTCATTATTGCAGTGCCATCAACACGCGGATTTTTTTTTTTAAATCCGGTTGGGAATTGCGCGGCACCGAGATTTGAACCACGGACCTCTTGCATGCGAGGCGGATGCTCTAACCACTACGCCATCGCCGCACCCCCCCGGACTTATATATTGCATTAACTTTCGCTAGTTGCATGTTGATTGGGAAAATACCTGTTGATAACACTAAGTTGTACAGATGTGCTAACACTTCTGCTATTGGGTCTAATACGTGCTTTACTGGTCACATTTTTATGCCGGCAGGATCACAGCTCCGACTATTTTTCATTCTACCGAATTGCGTAATTACTTTAGATGTTGAAGTCGGTTTAAGAAAAAGTGTGTTTGATAAGTGAGTAATGTTAGTCGATGTTTGCTCGCTCTGGATAGCATTTTCCATTTTTACAAACTGGACACGAGACCGACACATGGGACGAGTGGAAAAGGTGTGTCTTGACAGCTTTCGACGAAAACACCATCGGAAAGTGGGACCAAGCGATTTCTTACAAATCTCCTTCAGAAAAGCTCCTAAAGTATTTTTATGAGAATAGGCGGCTTCTTCAAATGGCAAGCCCGGAATTTCCGGAGTCAGCGATAATACCGCTCTATATTTACGGCTTTTCTAAGGAACTCTAGCGACGCGCACAAGTTGAATCACCCAGACCTGTTTAGTAATTTTGAGGTTCTTTCAGAAACTCCTCAGTTGATTCGAATTTCTGGAATTCACATCAGCCAGGTTACCATCCCCAGATGGTACCTTGGAGGCTACATGAGTTTGACAGTTGGCATGACCGAAATTCAGTGGCCAATATAGTCTCTGATGCTAGCAACGACCAATAGCATATGACGTCTTCTCACTCAAACTTAGTTGAAAAAAAAAAACAAATAAAAGAGGGTACACAGATCCACCTGACGACAAAACTAGAGACTGTTTTTTGACGGCTCCTAATGTTCAATATATCAAACTAAAGGTAAATGGTGAAGATGTTGATGCACTAGTGGACAATGGGGCATCTGTGTCTGTCATGAATGAGACACTTGTAAAGAGGACCGAAATTATGCGAGGGAGGTCAGTAAAAGTACAAAGCTTCGATTGGACAACACAAATTTATGATGATCGGGTGAGAACAAGTGTCTCTTTTCAAGGCCAGACTGCTGATATTGATGCTCTCGTAGTATAAGGGTGTGACTACAAATTTTTGCTTTCTCGACCTGGAATGAAGACCCTGAACCAATACCTTTATTGGAATGCCGAAATGACTGTAGCAAAAGGGACGTGCGCTTCCTTGACTATCGCAGATCACCTTATTACAAGACCACGTCCACTGCGAATTCCCCGAACTTGTCAGCTTAAGCACTTATCCAACGGCAACAACAAAATTTTTGGTTCCTTTAAGGCTGAAAGACGTTACCTTGGTCAGAAGAAAGCCTAAAAGTATACCACACTAGAAGAAACTTTGGTTGAAAAGATCCAAAATATTTTAGATGCTGGTATGATATGACCATCGGTGTCCACGTTCGCCTCACGGATTCCGCTGGCTCTCAAAGAAGATCCATCTTTGAGACTATGTACAGACTACCGAATCTTGAATCACCAAACGAACCCATTTTCTTTCCTGATACCAAGAATCGATCAATAATTTGAGAAAATGGGAGGTTGCAAAGCCTCTTTTCGAATGAGTATTGCAAAGAATTTTGCAGATACCACTCGAAGAATATATAAATTACGCAGCATTTGTCAATCCCTTTGACGTATATGGATACAATCGCTTACGTTTTGGGTGGAAAAACAGCGCAGCCTGGTTTCAAAAAATGATGATTGGCGTCTTGAAACCTTTTTCGGAGCATTTTTTAGCGTCTTATGTTGACAATATTTTAGTCTATTCAAAAGATGAGGCTTTTAACGCTCAACGTTTGACTGCTTTTGTGATCGCACTGAGCGAAGCTCAACTGAAAGTGAATTATAAGAAGAGCGAGTTCTGAACGCGTCCTCAATGGATTGACTAAGAGTAAGTGATTAGCTAACAACACGGCACATGAAAAAAAACAGATAATGCACACAAATTCACAGTTTTTTTAGAGTATATGCCAGATAATTCTCAAAATTCATAAAAAAATTTCTGGCCCGAACGAGAGCACATAATAACTTGCTTCACAAGAATACTGATTTCATTTGGACTGCTGATGAATGTGAAAAGACTATATCATCAGACCAGATCCTAACGTTGTCTGATTTCACTCTTCCTTTTGAATGGACGATAGATGCTCCAACTTTGGTACAGGTGCCAGGGAAACATGAAAACGGAGCCCAAGTTATTGGGTACTATTCGTATAAGTTTACGAAGGGAGTACAAAACTTTAAGCACAACAGAGAAGGAGGCATCGGGTAACGTTCTTGCAATTAGGTATTTTTGATCATACATCGAAATAACAAAATTCAAAGTATTCACTGGTAATCAGGCGCTTACCAATTTGCTCAAATTTTCTCAACCAAAAGGCAGACGTGCCCACTAGATGGGTGAAATTCAGCAGTTTAATTTTGAAGTCGCAGACAGAAGTGGACAAAAATATCTGATGCCGATGCACTTCCCGGCTTCCAGTAATCAGTGGCCGTGAAAAAGAGGAGAGTGGCAATTTACGCAAACTCTGGGGAGGTACATAGTAGTTGAAGCCCTTAGGAGGGAAGTGCCAGGCCCCGGCAACGTCGGTGCGAAAAGTTCTTCAGCTGTACCATCACAGGCCGCATTCAGGAGGACACGTAGGGTTTCGGCGAACCTATTGCAAATTTACAAGGCGATTTACATGGCCAGCATTGAAAAAGAATGTTGAAAATTACATCAGCTCCTACAAAGACTGTCAACTCAACAAGGCCAAATGCAAGCAGAAAATGGACATTTTGGTTTTGCCACTTCATGCAAGCGTGAAATTTGAAATCATTTATGTTGACTTCGCTGAGCTAAAGACAAAAAAAAAGCGAGGGCGTAAAGACAGCTCAGTCTTTCGTAGTGTGCATTGACGAATGCTGAAGGATTTGGTTACGGCAAAGCCAGGAAAGGAGAATGCGAAAACTGTCATAGCACTACTGAACAAAGACACGTTTGAGGGAGTGAAATTCGTTGTGTTTGACAAAAGGTTGGCGTTCAGGAGCTTAGAACTTGCAAAGTTGGCAGACTAAGAGAACATCACTCGAAAGTTTACAGCCCCATGCCAACCTTCCGCCAACGAACTCGCTTAACGGGTCATACGAAAAGGTACGCCAAATAAACATATATTCACAAAAAACAGCGTAAATAACGAGGGAAGAGAAAAGAAGGAGACAGACAGCGGCACTGGCTTACAACAAGATTTATTTGCTAGAACCACTCAATATATACTTAATCAGTATCTAACAGAAAGAGAAAAGACAAATAAGAGAAAACAGAATTCACCTAACACTTGAGTAATCATCGTCATAACGCACCATGAACATCTCGTGTGCCAATATTCAGAAGAAAGAGTAGTTCTTTTTGTGAGAGAGCTATCGAAGGCCTGCTGACACATGCACTGCCCCGCCTTTCCATTTCTGCAGCTCATCAATTTCACGTATCATCATATTGCTCTTACACAAAAAGAAATAGATTTTCTTCAGAACGTTGGCACACGTGATGTTTATGGCGCATATCACGATGATTACTGGGTTGTGAGGTGAATGTTGTTTTCTTTTATTTGTGTTTTCTCATTTTGTTAGATACTGCTCAAGTATATATTGTGCGGTTCCAGCAAATAAGTCTTGTTGTAAGTCAGTGCGACTGTCTTCCTCCTTGTTTTCTTGTCCCTCGTTATTGGCACTGTTTTTTGTGTGAGTCATGTCGTACCAACTGCCCAAGCAACCAAATAAGCACGTAACGAAGATTTGCAGGAGGGTGGAAATGATGCCTACAAGCAGCAGTGTCACATCACAATAGATCTCATGCAAGTGTTTTGGGATGCAGTCCTCAGTATGCCACCCACGGTGAACTGGCGTATCTGGTTGCAGACGATACACTCGGAACCAACCCAACACTGCTCCTTAAAGAAACCAAGAAGACTGCTGAGAGCCAAAGAAAACACAGGGAGTGACTTAAACAAGCATTTCACAAGCCCCATAAGAAGGTATCCCATGTTACTCTAGGTGATCTAGTTTTGATACGACAAGGCTATGGCAGTCATAGTGAAAAACTGTTGGGACCATTTAAGGTGACCAAAGCTGATACAAAAGACGGAATATTAAAGACCATCCGCTACGTAACCAAATATGATGTCATGCAAATAGCTGCCATTAGCAATATGATTGCCTCTATCCACAGCAGTGACAAAACAAAGCCAGGGAGAGTGTAGTGACCCGAAAACAACGAAGAACTGGGGACTGTGGGAAAGAAAAAAGAAGAAAATCTTCTGTCTGTTTCAGTGTTGGAAAGTTATAATACATTTACGAGGTGCAATTTAAACATTCACTCGCGCACAATGTTGTCCCTCTGTCCTGCTCTATGTATGTCAATGAGTCGGCTACTCTAGTCACAAGAATATCGCCATGAGATTTATAACGAATGATTCATGATTATATGTCGTTCGTGCATGAAGTCACGGCGTCACACAGGCACCACTAACACTGACGTTCACTACAAAAAAAACCAAAAAACTATGGACCATCTACTCCAAAGGAACTTTGATGGGATCCGAAGCAGCAGCGGTGCGCACGGCGTTGACCCAGTTGAAACGGGCGTTGACGCGGGTGCTGGAAGAACGGTTTTAAGCCAAATGTGTAACGTTTACTCGAGCAAACATTTTTTTTTCAAAACCCAAAGACACGGATGGCAGGACGCGTTGAAGACGCTTGCTCTTGGCTTCCTTTCTCGTTGGTATTACCCGCGCGCCATCTGTACTCTCAAACGCGATCACTATTCTTGACTCTTGGCTTATAGCTCGTTGGTGTCGCTGGTCTTCCACTGCCGACACTTGCGTTGGGCTTCACTGGCTTGCGCCTCATCGGTGTTGACGTCACCATCCGCGAATGCGATCGGCTTCTCTAACCCTCGCAACGCCGGCGACAGCCCGGAAACGTACGCGCACACTTGCGCGAAGCATGCCGCCATGGCGTCCTGCCACTCGGAGCGATCGCGCGGCAAGCAGCTGCGTGCTATCCAAATTATCGGCACCACGAGATTCTAGAAGCGCGCACAATGTGCGCACCCGCTGGCTCGTGGCTTCTTCGCTCCGACGTATAGAGAAAGGTAGCGTGGGTGAGATGATGCCCACGTGAGAAGTGGGCTCGAGCGTTGCTAGTGGTGGAAGGGGTGAAGTGAAAGAAAACTGACATCCGACAAGCACGTGGCAGGCGAGGGAGACCTTTCACGCACTGCTAGGAGACGTGACCTACACAACACCGCTCCAACATTTGCGGTGAGGGGAGTGATGCGGGTGGAAGGACAGTGTTACAGAGGCTAGTGAAAGAGCTGCTTCACATCAAAACGGACAATGAAAGCCACAACGCCAATGCCAACGAAGTGCATTCCGCACTCAGCAGGATCGCCTTGCCGGACAGCCAGGACTGCTTTAGCAGCGGTGGTGATGGCGCCAGTGTCACTGCACTCGCCCGCCCCCGCGCGGGCCTAAAGTTTCCTTTTTTTAAAATGCACGTTGTTTGCGCACGTGAGCGCGATTAGCGAATGGGCGCGCGAGGAGCGAGTTATATCAGAGGCGCAACTCTGTTACCTAAAGGCAGCATATATATACAGCAATTCTAGCATGGCTGGATGGATGAATGTATCCGGCTCTGTCATTTAGATTGGGGGGTGGCTCACGCCACCTAGCCATAAAGTTAAGTACTATCACTGTGTGTTTAAGGATGGAATTTCACACGCGCCTCAATTAGCCACCACTCAGTTAGCCTCCTCCTGGTTATTTCTACCCGTTTAAAGTCTATTTTGTCTTCACTGTTCCTAAACCCCAATGCTTTAAAAAATCGGTGCCATTATCTTCGACTATAGGGCGGAGCCCTTTGCAGAACAATATCAAATGTTCAGTCGTTTTTTCCTCCTCACCACACGCACTACATGCTGTGTCTGTGCCTTCGTATTTTGCTGGATACGTCTTGGTCCGCAATACTCCCGTTCCAGCCTCGAAGAGCAGAGAGATACCCCGAGAATTATCGCAAATCTTTTTCCTTGCAATTTCCTGTTTAAAATTTCAGTATGTCTCCAGTGATGATTTCGTAAGCATTACAATCTTCCACATGTCCCTCTATGTTTCCTTACCCTTCTTCTTAACTGATGTCTCCTTTTGAATTGGTATTCTGCTGTTGTTCAAATACTTGCTTGCCAATTTAGGAGTTCACTTCCTCCATTTAGTACCAATATTCTTCAAGTACAAGTAACTGGAAACTTTCCTAGCCTAACGCTCCTCTCCCAATTTTCTGAATTGCTCCTCGAATTCAATCTTGTAAAAATTCAACCCGGGACCATAACACCTTTCGAAATCCCTCTCCCAACGTCATACCTATTGTAGTTCTAGAGTGCCCTATTTTTCATGACAGCTGCATTCTTGCTGCCCTTATTCATTAGGTATCTTACGTGCTTTCTTAGATACGCAGCTCCGTTATTTATCTATACGCCCAAATATTTGTATTCATCCACTATTTCCAGCGTGACCTCCTGTACCTTATGCTCACTGCTTTTGTTATCATTCGAAATCATGATTGCCGATTTTTCTCTGCTGAACTTCAAACCTGACATATCTCCCTCATAACCACAGATGTCTATCAGTCTCTGTAGATCTTCCTTGATGTCAGCTATTAATACTATATCATCTGCATACATTATTGCTGGCAATGACTGTTCAATGTGTTCTCTTCGCTTGACAAAAGAGAGGCTGAAGCCGAGTCGACTCCTCTCTCATTTAGCTTCTAGTCCCTGGAGATACAGCATAAATAACAAAGGTGATAAGGTACATCCCTGCCGAAGCCCGGTTTGTATCCCTATAGTTTCAGATACTTGTGCTTCCCATTTGATAATTACCTTTTATTTTTACAGTTGCCCTTTAGAAGATTAGTTATTCAATCTTCCACATCTAGTGTGTCCAGTATTCCTCGCAAGTCTTCTCGAATCACACTCTCTTAAGCGCCCTTGATATCTAGAAATGCCAGCCACAGGGGCCTTTGTTCTTTTCCCGCTGTTTCAATACATGCATCAATGAAAACAGATTGTCCTCCAACCTCCTCCGTTTACGGAACCCATTTTGTGGTTCTCTCAGCACCCCCTTATTCGCCACCCATGTCTGTAGTCTTTCCTTTACTGTCTGCATCACAGCCTGTAAACTACTGATGTCACTGTTGCAGGGTGGTAGTTGTTTTTATCGGCTTTGTCCCCCTTTTTATTATAGATCATGGTCATCCTCCTCAGTTTCCACCCATTGGGAGCTTAACTATCCATTACTGCTTTGCTCCCTGCCTCTCTTAATGTTTGCTTAGAGTTTGGTCCTAGTGTCTTTATTAGCATGATTGGGATGCCGTCAGGGCCTGTTGATTTGCTATAAGGAACCCTTTTTCTGCCCTTTCGCACTCTCATTGTCCTAGTTTAGCCACTGAGCTAACTGGTCCATTCTCATCTGGTACGGTGCATGCAGCGCTTTCTTGATGTTTAAATTTTTTTCTCATTGTTGTTTTTTATATATTCCAATGGCTCATTCCTTTTTATTGAAATAGAAAATAAACAAAGGAGCTTTTGTCTCCGTTACTTGACGACAGCTACCACTTTCCACTTAATTGGTACGAATAAAAATATGAAAAGAACAATAGCATATGTACATATAAACAGTCCTACAAGGGTGAGAGCAAAAGCTCTCCTATATGGGCAGAACAAATACGCAGACGAAACGCTCACATTTAACTTTTGTCCGCTCAGTATTCGTCACAAATCTTCGTTTCTTCGAAGAATTGTTGCAGCAGCTTCGTTGCTTTGCCGTTTGTTTTGGATGGCCATGTACCTAGTATTTTATTCAACCCGAATGGTCGCTCAGGATCTAACCTATGCAGTTCTTGTTCTAGTCGCCTTCGGTGTGTGTCATGTTTCGGACAGTCGAGCAATAGGTGACAGATATCCTCGTTGTCCTGGCCGCATGAACATGTTGACGATGTTGCATGATGAATACGAAGTAGGAAATGTTTTGTGTAAGCAGTTACGATTCGTAGGTGATGAATGAGTGTGCCGATACGTCTTCGGAGGTCATGGTCTAATTGGTATTCAAGATTAGGATCAACAGAATATAGGATCGATTCTTTTGTTTTGTCTATTAACCAGGTAGACAGGCATAATTCACGTTTTGTTGTTCTTAAAATTCCATTTACATAATATTGAGATACCAGAATGAGGCACGTTTGCGTAGAATTATCAGCGGTTTTCACCAACTCATACGCCATTTCATTTCCCTTATTTCCGCAGTGACTGGGAACCCACTGAAATGTCACTCGATGATTCGACTTCGTAGCTTCTGAGAGCTCCTTTAGTATAGCGTATACTATACGCACATCTATGTGTCTTGAAGTTTCACTTTCCACACATGCCAGTGCGTCCAGAGAGTGTGTAATTACCACCCATTATCTTGGTGTCGTCGACAGTTTCATAAAGCTTATGGCTAGCAAAATCGCTACGAGCTCAAACGTTGTTGAAGAAGAGAGGTGGCCCAACCGACATGCATATTTTTTGTGCAATTCCAGAATTATGAATGCTGATGTCGCTGCCTCTTTGGTGACGGAGCCGTCAGTGTACACGTAAGTGTATCGTTGGTACCTGTCAAACAGATGATGTGATGTCAACTGCTGAGCGGCAACGGTTGACACTTCATGTTTGCTTCAAAGTCCTTCTATTGACGTTTCAATAGTTGGTAGCTCAAGCAGCCATGGAGGGTAGTTTTGGTCCAGTGGCCAATGTGTCGACAAAGGAAGCCGGGAAATGTTCTGTTGGTACACATGGTGTAATGGCGCTCCAGCACGGTTCACGATGTTGGATATGAGCGCATGGGAAGGGTGTTGGGTGACTAGACGAAAGAGGTGCCGACATGTCTACACATTTCTAATTAGTATAAAGTTGGATTCTCTTGCCTCTGCCAGGGTCAAAGAACTTGATATTGCCTGTGAAACCGCCAGACATATGCGTAAGCTTCGTGCTTGTAACAGCTGAAGTCGGTGTAGCGACATCTGAGAGATGTTGTGGAGAACTGGCGCATAGTAGGCAATTTTATGTCGCATTAGTGCACAAAAGACGTGGAGGAGAGACGCTGATGTACCGCCCCATTTGGTTCCCGCGATGCGACGTATAACATTTATGGTGCTGTTCACCTTATTTTCTAGATCAGCAATATGCTGACTCCATCTGAGTTGGCTATCTGAGGTAAGACCAAGGAAGCCATGCTTTCGTGCGATTTCGGTTGTCTGGCCATCCACAAAAAGCTTCAAGTTTTTCACTCTTTTTCTCGTGAATGGCCAAACTACAGATTTGGCGTGAGAAATCTACATGCCTCGCTCTTTGAGACACTTATTGCGTCTAGTCCTTATTGAAACCAATATTCGATCACTTCCAGTGATTTGTGAGACGTCCGTATGCATATGTTGTCTGCATACATGAATATGTTCAAGGCTTCGGGCAGTAGTTCGGGAAGACCTGCCATTGCAGCATTGAAAATAAGTGGACTTAGAACGCTTCCTTGGGGTACGCCTCTGCTCATGTTGAAGCGATTTCTGTCTCCGTTATTGGTTGAAAGGTATATTTGTCTGTTACATAGGAAGTTGGCGATCCATTGAGGGATATGACCGTGAATCCCTAGTGAGGTTAGCCCGTGCAGCACAGAAAGGTGGCTCACAGAGTCGAACGCCTTCTTACTATCTATGAAGGCCGCAACAGCCATGTTTCCACAGCTCATCTCATGTTCTACAAATGTAACGAGGTCGAAGACGCAGTCAATGGTGCATCGCCGTCGTCTGAAGCCAGTCTTCTGTTCTGGAAGAGAGTTGTTAGCTTCAATCCACCACTGTAATCTTCTGTCAACCATTTTTCCCTTACTATAGATACACAGCAAGTGAGGCTGACTGGTCGGAATGAGTCAAGCGAAAGCGGTGATTTACCGGGCTTCAGTAGTGGGACGATCTTCGCGACCTTCCAACACATTGGAACGTACGCCTTCGTCCACATGTCGTTATATATCCGTAGAAGAACTGACATGCCAGTGGGTCCTAGATTTTTCAGAACACTGTACGATACGTTGTCGGGACCGGTTGCTGTCCTTACGCGGGTTAGTGATAGAGCAGTACGCAACTCTAGTGAAGAATACGTGTTATCCAGTTGAGCTTGTGATAAAGTGTATGCATCTTGTATTTGCTGCTCTAAAGAACAAGGCAGTGCAGTAGTGTTGTGAACCAATTGTCCAGTTCCAGTCAGCATTGTGCAAAACTTATTAGAAACATCACGCTCGGATAATCCAAGAGATAGAGCCAAGGCTCTGAATGGGTTTCGCTGGGATACTGGATGACTTAGAGCAGTGATTCTTTGCCAGATTTTCGGAAGTGGAGTAAATGGGGTCAATGACTTCCAGAAATCATGCCATTTTTTCGGACCTTACTTTTGCATGTGTCGGTTAGATTGAATGTGTGTGGCCTGACTCTTCTTATATTCTTCAAGCCTCCCAGTGCGCCGATAGCGACATTCTGCTCGCCTACTAATAGCTTGTAGGCGCTCATAGTCTGCATCTGCACTGGAGTGGCCTGCTGGGACAGCTGTAAACCTTGCCACATGGGAGTAACTGCTTTTAATGCAGGAAATATACGTATCCAATTCATAGAGTCCCACCAAGTCACGTAGAGTATGTTCACAAAATACTTTACAGTTAGTTAGCTTCGAAATCAAAGTGGTCGTTAGCACTTGCATTTTTGGGTGTTGCAAAAGAACTGGGTGATGATCACTCCCTCGTGTTTCGAGGTCTGTACAACAGATCATACCTCGTGCAATGTCAGGAGAGGCTATAGCCAAATCTAGACAGCTGGCATAATTATTACCTCTTAAAAACGTTACTGATCCATCAATCAGTACGACAAGACCACATCGATCAATTGCTTTTTCGAGTAGTTCCCACGTGGATCGGTATGAGTACTGCCCCACGTGGTATTGTGCGCATTGAAATCTCCACAGATGAGGGCAGGTCCCTGGGCTTTACCCAATAAATGAACCAGAGATGACTGGGAAATGCGTGTTGATGGTTGCAAATAAACGCAAATTATGGTGATAGTAATTTACTAAAATTGAATTTCGCACCCTTCAAATTCTGGCACGTCCGAGTCCGAGGAGTATAAAACAAAAGAGGGTATGTCGCACCGTACGCATAACACTGCCCTGCCCAAGCCTGCATTTCTTCTTGATGCATATGTGACATAGTTAGAAATCCTAAAGTCAGGGCCAACGTTAGTTTCATTTAGACACAGAACGAGGAAGCTATACTGAGCAACCACCTTCCTAAAGTCTGCACTTTTGGACCTAAGGCCATTGGCATTCCACTGAAACACAGCTGTGTTGCGGAAACAGTTGTCCAATTGTAGAGCCATTTTGCTATACAGCAATTTTTGTTGTAGTGCTAGAGGCTCTAATGAAAGGACTGCGCTCACCTCTGGTAGGTCATTGGCCTGTGGCATGTTTGCCTTCAAAGCAAGGAAGAGCATCGACATAACCATATTCACATCACTTGTTTTCGATGCACGTTGCTGTTGTGCCTTTGGCTTTGCCGAGGTGAAAGGTGTAGACGCTTGGTTATCCCGAGTTGCTGACGATTTCGGTGTCCTGCTGTCGCTTGTCTGCCTCTAAACGCTTGGTGATCGTCCTCTACGGTCCGTTTTGGCTGTACTTTGGTTTTTCTGAGCTGAAGCACGCTTGGCTACTGTCGCATACGACAGTGGTGATGTACTCTTTTGTGATTTTGAAGTCACAGGGAGTGGATGCACAGTTTCAGGATGCGGACAAGGCGATCCCTTTTTGGAGCTCTTCCAAGCAAAATTTCTTGTCGCTTTAGTCGAGTAACTGCCTGGTGTTTCGGACAACCAGCATATGACGCTACGTGGTCTCCATTTCGGTTCGCACATTTGGGATGATTTCTTGATGTACATTCTTTGTAATCATGTGCTCTTGCACAGATTTTGCAGCGAAGTTGTTTGTGGCACAATTTGGCAACATGTCCATACCGTTGACAGTTGTAACATCGTGTAGCGGGCTGTAGGTGCTCTTCCACCGGATGACTAGTGAAGCCTAGGAGAATTTGAGGCGGCAGTGGCTTGTCGGGGGAAAACTAAAAAATTACACTGCCGAGTAACTGTGGCTCTGCTGAACCATCCTCACGACGGAGCCACTTAGTCTGCCTCCTGACTGAGATTACACCCTGTCTCCTAAATATTCAAGCAGTTGATCTTCACTGTATTGCACTGGTACTTGTCAAATCTTTCCTAGGCTCCTCACATACGACTGCGGTATATACAGTGCCACTTCAAAGACCAGCAACATGTGTTAACTCAAGAATTCTGCAGGATGCAGTAACTGTAGGAACACTTACGGAGAAGTTGCCATCTCTGGTGACACGGAGTGACTCCACTTTCTCTTTAGCAGCAGGTACTACTTCACTGGCTAGTTTGTTCGGATTGACTTTTCAGAACGAAGCGCTAGGGGTCTGTCAGTTTGAAAATTACGGGTATCCCCGCTGGTCGGGCTTTCTTGTACGTGACTGTTGTGAAAAGCCTGTCTTCTGCTTCTACATCACAGTTCGTTTCCGCGGAGTCTATGATTGTTGCATCGCTGTAATCCTCTTGATTATCAGGTTGCGCCTTCGGAGTAACACACTCGTCGTCGGCGTTAGGTGTCGTCGAGGAGCCGTCACAGTCTTCCTCGGGTCCGTGAAACACAGGATTATCTTGCTGTTCGGACGCATTCATCACTTCGTCTTCATCTTATTGGCGCCGAGAAGACTGGTCGCCAGCAGTAGCCGAAGCTTTCGGACGTCATAGCAGCCTAACATAAGGCTTCGGCGCCTTGGAGACGTGGCGCCTGGTGCACCGCGAAGGTGGTGGCCGAATCTTGGCAGTAAGATGCAGAAGACGAGTAAGAAAACTTACAAAATTGGCGAAAAAACAGCAGTGCTAGGAAACTCACGCCCAGTGATTCTTCACTTCGTCTTTCTTCCATCCTTTTCAACTCATCCCTTTCAAGTCTGAGCCCTTGAACTGTAGTTATAAAACTCTGTTTCATGCTTGTCTTATTACTCAGAGAATTGAGATCGTTCCAAAATTTTGCAGCTGTTTTTCATCCTTTTTGTTTACTTCCGCCATCAATTAGGCCACTTTTTTTCTAATCTTGTCCCTGATCAAACCGGACGCTTCCCTTCTGCATATCAAAAAGTTATCTTATTTCCGTTTGACATCATCTTACGGTTCACCACTATGTTTAGCATATCTGTGTTCCCTGGAGGCTTCCTGACGTCTTACTATGGCTCTCTTAGGTTCCTCATCCCACCAGCTTTTGGGTTTGTGTGTGCTTTTCTCGGTTGATTTGACTCGTACCTTAGCAAGTTCTAACTCAAACAATAGATTTAGATTCTTGTACGTACCATGTTGGGGGGCAAAGCCGCTCCTGGCGCGAGCTCGGGATATTTTTAATAACCCTTCACTTAGGCTCTCATTATTCGCCAACGGATGGCTAAACATCCTGTCTTCCAGCTATTTTGCAAAAGACTGTCTATGTCGTCTCCTTTTTTTTCAGGCTTTTAAATGTTGGATAATGGGGCAGGAAAAAGTCTGGCATCGGCGTCGCATTGAGAGCGAAGTCGCACGATGACTAAAGCTGCGGCACTTGCTCTTGTGAAAAATAAGTACGCGATGTGCACACGCCCATCTAAAAATTTTTTTTCAAAGAGTGAGAGAGAGAAATATGCAAGGGCAATTCGAGCACCCAGCCGCCTCCTGGAATATGGAAAATCTCCGCCTGTGCAATCACATGCGGTACGTTGCCCACGTGGCTGGGGGAAAAGGTTTTATGACGTGTGTGACAGGCATGCCACGCGTTATTCATGTCATGATGTCATGCGTAGCTGCTACAATGCTCCGTAACCGCGGCCTTCCCCCACGCCATGGCGGCCGCATCTCGATGGTGGCGAAATGCTAGAGGCCCATATGCGTATGCTGATGTGTAACGTCATTGCATGTCTAAGCTTTCTGGAGTCCTTCTTTACGGCAGCCTTCGTAATCCTATGATAGTTTTGGAAGTTGAAACATCAGCCATTATTGTATTCTTGTTGTAATAAGATAGTTATTTCCCTCATACACTCATGCCCTGCTATGACAATTTTGATACAAGACATGTCGGGGAAGCGGCCCGCAAAGCCATATGCGGATAGACAAGTAGGCAGACAGTCGCAAAGCGCCCTTGGCTCGATAAGAAATGCTTTGCATTTAAGAACTACTGGGTTACACCTTTTTATATATTAGTGCAATATTTTTAGGCACCCTTAATTTTGACGTTCCAGCTTTTCTGTCTGTTTTTCTTCATTCTTTCAGTTTCGTTTCGGTTCACTTATTCAATGCTGGCCAGACATGGCCACCAGAGCACCGCGATACACTGGCATGTCGAAAACATGAAGTTTGGATTTCTTATGCAGCCCCGCCGTGGTTGTCTAGTGGCCAAGGTACTCGGCGGCTGACCCGCAGATTGCGGCCTCGTATCCCGGCTTTGACGGCTGCATTTTCGATGGAAGCAAAAGTGCCGTAGGCCCGTGTGGTCAGTTTGAGTGCCGGTCAAAGAACCCCAGATGGTCCAAATTTCCGAAGTACTCTACTGCGGCGTATCTCATATATATATGGCGGTTTTGTGACTTTAAACCCCACTTATCAATCAATAAATGGGTTATGTGACGATCCATCGACAATTCTTGTGTACTGCATGTTCCAAGCAGATTTTGCTTCACGTAAGTTGAAATATTCACCACCTATGTACCGATTAGCTTTCCCAATAAGCGACAGTATATGCCGAGTACCAATAATTTCGTTATTTCCGTTTGTCAAATAATGTCAATAAATTGGGGCTTTCATCTCAAATTCCACAGCATCAAGAAAGCAAGAGTCAAGGAGAAATATGCGCTGGACAACTGCCTGCTTCCTGTTGTGTGCCTCACTTGCATCACGTGCGCTGCTGGCAACCGCTGCTGCGGCCAAAGACCCATCAGGAGAGATCACAGTACATGACACTGTGAACGAGGTATGTCCTCTGCAAAGGCGCACTTGCAGGCGGCAGCTCGATGCACATTCGGCTGTCGCACGAAGTCCTTCCTGTTTGTCTTCATCGGACCCCGCGAGACAAACAAGGCATACTCGTAGAGAACGTTTCTTTGCGGCGAGCCAAACTGCACGTGGGCCACCGCTGAGAAACATCATCCGACTATTGCGTCCGTGTGTTCTCCGCGGAAGCTGTAAAACAAAAAAAAAATCCCTTCATTTTCCATGGAATGCCATTTGTGCAGCACGCATCAAGTATATACTTATATTTATTGTACTTCATGCAGAGTAATTTATTGTTTTCGCATGTCTAAAAGCGTCGCACGTGTTAAGTGCACCTCAAAGTCAAAATGGCGTTTTTTGGTGTGCGCTCCTCGCCCTCCGACTATTCCGACAACTCACTAAAGGAGCTTTTTACGAAGCAGAGGAAACAGAAGATTTGCAACGTGGTCGTCATTTGAAACGTGAGCCGAACCGGACTACTTTGAGAAGGTCTGCAGTAGCTCCGTCCCCGTAGCTTTAACATGATTACCAAGGAATGTTGTGCACGGGCACAGATCTTTTTAACATGGGCGTCACCATATTCTCTAGCAGGCAGCACCGTTCATATGCTCTGGGAACCTACTTGAATGTGCCAAGATCTGTGCTTGTATGAAAGGTATTCGTGTGGTTGGAGATGTAGTCGTTCTTTGTTCATCCTGGCATGCTGAAAATTGTTTTAAGTGAGGATATATAGGTAGAAAGTGAGCCTACGAGATGCCCTAAAATGTTTGGAGCTGTTTGGGGTTAAATATTGCCACGTTCCTTTTCTCAAGTTTTGTTATCGTCCCAATACACTACACAAATATCAGCGCAAACCGCGCCTGCAGTTTTCGAGAAGCTTGAAGACTGTATAGATTATTTTGATCAGATCGTGCCAACTCCGTGAACTGTGCTGATTATTCTAGAACCTATGTCACAGCTAGTGATAATGCAATACCGTTAGATGGCAAGTGCACAAATGCCGATGCGCTTCGCCGCTTGTCAGTCGATCGACGGCTGACGCTGCATGCGCTGGTATCAGTGCAAGTGCGCTACCGAAACCCGACTTTCCGTTTAGTGGGCACAGGTTCTCTCAAATAAGCACTTTGATCTGACTAGTCCGTCTCTTGCCTTCGACCACGTCACAACCCTGTGACAACATGACTATCTGAGATGGCGCGAACCTCCGGCGTGCACCTCCGGCGGGCGCCCTTAATGGAAAACCAATATGCAGCATAGCCACGTGCTTCACGTGGTCGGTCTTCCACCCTGTTCTGAATTTACGTGCAGATTGCGTGCGCATGGCGTGGAAAGTTTACAAAAGGAACGCTGTTTCTCTTGGCAATCGCGTCGCCGTTCCACTAATCATGAACGGAACAGGGGCGTTCCTCCCTAAAAGAACCTGTTCCTGGAACGCCATTCTTTACATCACTAATTTATTCAACACACAAAGTGAAAGAACGATTATTTTTTTTACTATTCGGCTTTATTATGGCACGTCAAACAAGTTACTTTGCACCTCCTTTTGTAGGTTGTGCACTTGCCACGAGAGTCTCGCCACGTCTTTTTTCACGTAGAGTTAAGTGAATGTTCGCGCAACACAAGGCTGGTCCGGAGCAAAGATTTATTGTGTCATGCCAATTACTCGTCAGTTTTAATACATTAAAATCTAATGCAGTAAAAACAATGTTGAGGTGAGCTACGAGCCCAATTGTTTTAACCAAACGTATCATACGAAGGTACAATATAAGATGAAGCAAAAACAACGAAGGTGGCTACTCGCCTTTAACAGACGAGGACGTCCTTGATCGCTAATGTTTGGTCGCCAATCTAACCACATGGGATTGCCATTTCACTGAGTGGAACACAGGTCATTCCAGGAAATCGCGGCACTTGCTGATATAAGATTTGTAATCTAACACAAACAATGTACCATGAAGCATCTGCAACCGCAAACGCTGTGCATTTGGTGATGCGTGTGGTATACTTATTCCGACGGCAGCTTTCTTTTTTGCTGCCGTATTTTAAAACAGCCAAAAAATGACACAGTAGTTTTTCGTTGACCTTTGGATAGCTAACATCGCGATAAGAACGAAGGAAATCTTCAGCTCGACTTAAAGCATGTTAAAATTGTGCAACCACGCCACTCATCCAAGCACCAGCCCGCGCCATCGGCCAGAGCCCGAAAGGAAGAAAGCCGGTCGGTGACTCGATCACTCACTACCAGTCAGGACCGTACTCTGAAGCCATCCTTATTTTAGTGGGGAAACCTGAGCTACTTCAGGACGTCTTATCACGTGTTCTGGAATGCTCTTTGGCCTCGCTCAAGATAAGCCTCACCTCACTTGTCGCGCTTCCCTGCAGTAATTTGATCACGTGTCCAAATTTTTATTTTACAATAACGTCTTGCCTTCCTGCACAAGTTCTGCAACTATATCGTTCTCACTCTTGCTGGAAAGTTGCAAGACAGGCTTGTTTTCGACGTGCATGCAGCTGAGTGGCTTTTAAACACAAATATGGCGCAGTTCAAACGGGGGCAGGGTGTACAGAGACGACGAAGGCGCTTACTGTCACTTTTTACACTGTCTTCAGACAGTTCACAGAAAAAAAAGGACATATGTAGGAACCATGGTATAGGCCAATCGATTTTGTATAGTATAAGGCGATGAATGTCACGACCTGTTTCATGTCGAAGTGAATATCACTGTTTTAAAATAGCATCAAAGAAAAACGTCATGACACAGAGGAAAACGTGGTGATATGCTGTAAAACCTTCCACGTGCTACTAGAAAACGAGAGACGACATTGAAAGAGCAGCAGAGAAGAGAGCAAACTACCTGATAGTGTTCACGAAGGGCAGAAGCGTATAGGTCGACTTGGCTTCCAGTTCACCAACACATTACTCACCCGAATTCACTCGCCCTCAGATTGGCAGCTTGATCTGGGTCGGAGTGGGTCGGAGTGAGTCAGCTCATAAGTGAGTTCTGCGACAACAGCATCTACAAAACAGAACGGAAAAGCCTCCTCAGCACCCTGTGTTCATGCTCGTATTTTCCTGGATTGACAGCACGTGTTTCATTTGGGTTAAAAATACCTTTTTATGCTCAGACATTGTTTACATGCCATGCAAGTTGATTCCGCAATGATGCGGGTGCGATAACCTTGGTGCATGAAAAACTTACCTTGGTTCGAGAGAAGCCAAGATTTTAGTTGCAGTGCGTGGCCTCCAAGCCATCATTATTTTTCTGCTGATTAGTTTAGTCATTAAGTTCAGTAACTTCACCCGGCGGAATTCAGTTGATTGAGCTGTGTCTAAAAGCCAAACATTTGCCGCGCTAATAATTGCTAAATAGAGCTTATTTTTCTCGCCATGGTAACTTTTACCGCAGTCTGCACCACCCACGTCCGCCTCCCCGTGCGTCCGTGCCCATGTGTGTAGCCGACTACGCAGGTTTCCAACCGCCAGTGGCATAGCGAGGGAGTGGCACACCACCGAAGCCATGCTTCCTCTTCCAACTTGTCCCATGTGTACATAATAACGGTCACCTAAACCTACCTGCCCGGCCCCCAGTTCTAATCGGAGCTGCGCCCTCCGAGCGAGTGAGTGAAATAACTTTATTAGGCCCACAATAGATACGAGTTAACTCAGCGTCCCCTGGCTAGGCCCACTCGGGGACGGTCAGGCTAAACCTGACCGCCCTCGCGCGGGCCTTCTGGACAGCCAGGATTCGAGAGGTGAGGTCATGTGTCCTAATCAGCTTGTTCATTTATTTTTCTTGGAAAGGGGGACCGGCAAAGGCACAAACCAACAGAACATGCTCGAAGTCTGCATAACCACCACACAACTGGCGATTCGGGCTTCAGAACAGTTCGGGGTGTATTGTGTGCAGTGCCGCAAGGCAATGCACGCAAATTTCTGCCTACACACGTGCCGTCCGTGACTTCAGCTTACAGAGTTCCTTGCTTATGGATAACATCTGCAGAATGGGCCCATAGCCACTGTCACGTAGTCCTAATGTTGTTTTGATCTACAGGCAAAAACGTGGCCAGCTTCAAAAACTTATTCTTCTTCGAAGAGCTGCCGTGAAATATCAGACATATAATTAATGAAACAACAAAAAAACTGGACACAGGAAATATTAGACAGTTATAGTTTAGCGTTAGCGTGATAGCGTAAGTTAAGGGAATGGCACTACCGAACAGCAAACTTTCGTTGTGGGCAGTGTCTTATAGTTTAGTGGGATAGCGTTTACGTGGTCTACGTGCCCCAGCGTGGATGGTGGCGCCACCTATGAGATGGTTAATAAGTTGAACAATAAAAATGAAAAGAAAATGAGAATGATTGCCTATGCCACTGCGCGAAGCATTGGTAGAAGTTCATTTTACTGATAATAAAAGTAAATAAATATGAACCACGCACCAAACGCGAAAACATCTACGTTGCCGATTTGTTTACATCAATGTTGTAGTTAGGCCTAGGTGCGCTCAAAATGGGAAGCTATCTCAAAAACTACGCCGACTTATGCGTAATACTGAGTCATCGAAGCTAACTGAAGGCTAGCGAAGTCACTTTGAACACTCCTTTGCGGCGGACAAGGTGAATATTTCCACAAATACGCCAAAATCACTTTGAAGCGGGCGTCCGAGAGCACCGCGATGTTTACGTACACTACGTACATCTATGCTACCACGGTAACGTGAAATCTCAAAAATACTGCGCGTACGAGAAGCTGTACGGGTTACGAACGTATCTGCGCATTCGCACTTCGATCGCGGTATCACGGTACACCCGGTAAACCCGGTATACTGTAACTCTCTATTATTGAAACATAAAATTGCCGTTAATATCATGGTACGCAAGACCCCGCAGCATGCTCAAGGGCGTGAAATGATACGGCTGGCTGATCGCATTTCACACGTCGCATGCTCGAGGTGAAAAAATGTCGCAGTACAAATTGAAAAGCTTTAAACAACATTTTATTCCATGAAATCACAAAGGTAAGCAGTCACCACAATAAGGGAGGGGGGAACATATAGTATCACAGTATTTCATACAAGTCACCAGGAAAAAAGGATTGCATAAAGGTTGAAGAAGGAATAAGTTATCACAATAATACTTAGGAACACTGCTAGCTGTTTAATGCAAAACAAGGAAATATTACACTACAATACTGTGCCCTTGTATTACCACACAAGTTACAATTTATTATTACTACTACTACTAATACTACTACTACTAGTACTAATAATAATAATAATAAGCAGAACGAGCATATAAAGCGCAGTACGTGAAATATTCTGGTGAGCAAGCTTAAAAAATTAATCATCAATTCTGTTACTTTGCACTCGCCGCAGAAAATGCTTGGTAGTGTTCATATAAAACATGAAGTGGTGCACGCTTACTTAAATCATGAACAAGGTCTTGAAAACCGTCATTCTCAATCTTTATCATCATATCTGATGCAGGATCTTGGGACGAAAAATAGTTTAACCATTAAAGAATATTATGCCATGAGGCAGTTCATCCCACGCAACCTGCTGAATGGTAACGAAACGATATGTTTCTTAGAAATGTTGACTGCCATATATATTCGTCTCAGATATACACTTGCATTCTTCTGCCAGGCACTTTTTTTCAACTTTTTTTTTCAGCTGTGCAAATAACCACCTACAGGCAGCCTAGTGTTCTGGCTGCACTTTTCACAGAAACCTTGCTGACCATGGCGGGATCACATGGCTCCACGGGCCAGCTCACTAGCAACGTGACAGTGTTCGCAAAAAAGGGAAACCGATAGAAAAACAACAAACCAAAGAAATAACGCCATGGGTTAAAGGCTAGAAATTAGAAGGTAAGTGTAAAGAAAGACATATACTTGGCGGACTAGAGAGAAAGCACTTTTTCTTTGGTTTGAACCAGGATTCAGGTAACTGGAAGTGGAACACGGACTTCACAGAATAAACCAAAATGAATGGGGGGGGGGTAGAAGCGCTGACATAGCGTTGGTGACGGCGACCAGCCGCGTCCCCCTTTACGCCCCTCGACACCACTACTGCACATGGCACTGCACTTTTGGGTGAGTGTAGAGGGGGTGTAAAATAGAAACGGTGGAAGAAGGAACAAAAATAAGTTTGTGGGCAGGACGTCTCTCCATCCAAAGAGTAATATACAAGTAATATAATATGAAACTCTGTGCCTACGTCGATCAGCTTGCTTCGCTTGAAGCAAGAAACTTTTCTAGACGTTGACAAATTTTCCTTTTCCCCACAAAACAAGCGAAATTTCCTAGGACTAGGGAAATTTCCTTAGTGATGGCAGCACTGCTTTGAATGCACGCGCACGCTGGAACGGTGCTTTTATTGTACTTTAGAGCGCCCCTTGGCGTACGGCGCTGCCGAAGAAGACCCGATCGTAGTCGCGTGATCTCTCTCCTTCCGTACGTAGGAGGTCAATCGTTCTTTTTACAAGTAATACACTCTAGTGTCGTACCATTTGCGATTTTCAGATGGATAAATGGATGGATAGATGGATGGATATGGCTGTACCCCATTAGATTGGGCGATGGCTAGCGCCACCAAGCCGTAATACTTAATGAACCAAAATTTTGATTTATTTTTTTTCTTAAATAATAAGGTTGAGAGTTTGTACTTTGGAGCGAAGGGCTCAATTTTCACTCGTGCCTTGACTTTAGCCGCCAATCAGATAACCTCCTTCTAGTTAATTCTACCCGCTTAAAGTCTACTTTGCCCTCACTGTACCTAAACCCCAGTGCTTTGAAAAACTCTGCGCCATCAACCTGAACTACAAGGTGAAGCTCTTTAAAGAACATTATCAAGTGCTCGGCAGTTTCTTCTTCCTTTCCACACGCACTGCATACCCTATCTACCCCTTCGTATTTGGCCCCATATGTGTTTGTTCGAAATACTGCCGTCCTGCGACGACGACGAAGTGATTGCTTAGCAGATCGCAGTTTCAGTAGGTGCTCTCTTTTTTTCACCCAATTTTAGGTGAACTTCGCAAATATCACATCCGTGTCCGTCGGTGATGGACGTGGACCCCCACGGACGTCCGCCAGTTACAGCGGCGTCGGCGGTGGCCGCATCCAGGAAGCGTACGGAACTCTACAGCGACTACGACAGCGAGGGCACTCTTGTTTACTCAATGAGCAGCGAAGAGCCTTCTGACGACGACGATTTTAAGCTTGTGCTGAGCCGTAAAGCGAAGAGGCGGAACGTCAGAACATCTTCGTCATCGAGTACGTTGAACGACAGAGTGCCAAGGAGACCCGTGACAAACACTATCCTTTTCGTCCATGAGGTACCGGACGGTAACATGAAGCGCCTCAGCAGGCAATCTGTTTCGGTGAGGCTAGAAGGACTCGTGCCAAACGAGATCACAGACATCAGAGTGAACACGCGTAAGAACGTATTGGCCATCGACGTTGTGCATGCTGCGGCACTTCATGTACTGCGCAACGTCAACAAGTTGGGGGGAATGAAAGTTCGCTCCTACATACCTGTGAGCTCTGACGTCGTCACTGGAGTCATCTACGATGTGGATACTGCCATTCCCAGCTCCGACTTCGATATTCTGGTCAAACCAGTAAATGAAGCCAGCGTCATCGCAAAAGTTGTCCGTTTGGGAAGCTCACGCTGCTTGAAGATCATGTTCAAGGGCGACTCTCTTCCTTCACACGTAAAGGTGGGCCATTTTCGGCATTCAGTGCGACCTTTCATACCGAGGCCCGTACAGTGTTATAAGTGCATGAAGATGGGCCACGTGAGAAGCGTATGCGAAAATAGGACGGTGTGTCCTCGTTGCGCGGAAGCCCATTCTGCGGATGACTGCAAAGCAACTACCCTCAAATGCTCGAATTGTCATGGGTCACATGCAGCTTCGTCATGCAAATTTGCTCTGAACCCTGACCTCTACCTCACACCACTAAGAACACGCCAGACTCGGCATTCACACGCACTTTCTTTAACACCATATTTTGCTCGTACTAACTTGTTCAAATTTTCCTTCTTTCCTCGTACCATTGAAGAGTGGAACGGTTTGCCTGCAAGCAGTTTACACTCTCCCGATGTTATTTACGCTGAAATTTGAAGTTTTTTTTCTAACTATTCCAACTATTTCCTCTTTTCCCTCCCCACTCTTTCCTTTTGTTGCTTTTGTATAAATATGTCATGCTTTCCACTTTTTACTCTCTTTATTGTTGATGTTGTTTTGAAATGTGTATGACAACTGTATTATCTTGCCCCTCCTGCTTTGGCCTCTGGCCAGCAGTATTTGTAAATAAATAAAATAAAAAAGAATGCCCCAAAATTCAAAGAGAAATAGCGGTATTGAAACAAATGGTTAGAGACAATTCGTCGCATCGAGAGGCTGCCAGGACCGTCCGAAAGAGGCGTCATCGTCACCGCAGTTCATCGAAAAATGCCGCAGACGCTGCATCGAAAGCACCACTCCACCACCCTTCTCTTCCACCGCCCTTGCCTCCCAGACCGAAGGCGGCCAGCGCGGTCAACAAACCAACGAGCAGCACTGTTGCAGATGAATCAGTTTGGCCTTCATTGCCGAAATCACAGCCACCTGCATATCCCAAGCGCACAACGACAGTCACATCACTGCAGCCAGCCGCTGACAAGCTGCATGAGGAGGACAAAGAAGTTATCAGAACATTCCGAACACTGCTGCATGCCATGCGAAAGCTGTGCAGCAGCCTGAAGTCTCCACTCGCTCAGAGTGCACTACAAGTACTGGATGCTCTAAGTCCAGTATTTGCAAGTCTCCAGTAGCAACCATGGCTCGACCAATTTTCTCCTTCCGCAACGAGGTCCGACAAGCGTCCATAATGCAGTGGAACGCGAGAGGCCTGAGATCCCGCATCTCTTCGTTCCGCCAGTATATATTCGTGAATCGTATTCCTATGATAGTTATATGTGAACCAAACGTGCAACAACCTCCTAAACTATCAGGGTATGAATCTTTCGTTTCTTCAACGTGCGAGGAACGCAGCAAGGTGGTTGTTTACATTCGCACAGATTTCACGTATGTGCATCATGCAGTTCAACCGCATGATGACAATCAATATGTCTGATTACGTGTTAAAAAGGAAACAGTGTCATTCACACTCATTGGTGTCTGCATATCACCATCCGGACGATTTGAACAAGACCGACTACGAGACATACTGACAACAACTACGGGCCCGTGGGTTATAACTGGAGACTTCAACGCACATCACTTAATCGGGGGTAGTTCGACGATCAACGCTAAAGGAAGAAACCTCGTGTCATTCGCTTCCAAGCATGACCTATGTTTCTTAAATGATGGCAGTTCTACATACCTGCGGGGCCTTACGTACAGCAGTTGCCTCGATTTGACTCTGGTATCCAGAAACTTCCGGTCGCAAGTGCACTGGTTTTCAGACATCGAAACGCATGGGAGTGACCACATTCCAACTTAAATGCGAATAAGGGGTCTTACTTACTCCTTTCCTAAGACCACAATACGAAGAATTGATTGGTCCAAGTTTCAGCGACTCATGAAAAATACATGCCGTGAAGACCCTGACCAGAACTTGGAGGATGTCATGAAAGAGGCAATGAGGGAATCTTCCTGTCTCCTCCCGTTCACCGGCAAGTGTTCAGATTTCGACGTTGAACTGGAAAAACTGTGCTCGCTTCGCCGAAGGGTGGAAAGAAGATACAGGCGAACGAAAGCAATATGCGACTTGAGGCTGGCACGATGCATACAGAAAAATGTCCAACGACGTTTAGACAAAGTTGCACAGGAACACTGGAAATCATTCTGCAAAACATTGGATCCCCGAAAGCCATTGTCACGCATCTGGAGCACTATTTGTGGCCTGCGCTCGACTCCCCAACAAAAACATCCTTTCATGGCTTTAGCCCTACATTCAGGCCACACCCAACTTGAAGTGGCAAATGAGTTTTGTACGCGAATCGCTGGTGTATCCGCCTTGTCCGCTGGCACCAATAGGAGTGTTATCTCTGAACCCCGCATCTACGAAATGGACAATCTTTTCACTATAGAAGAACTTGACGCATCTTTGGCGGCTGCCCGACGATCATCTTCACCAGAACCCGATGGCATCACCTATGCCGCTCTAGCCAAGCAACCTTCAACACTAGGCAAGGGGACAGTTGCTAAGCTATTACAACCACTCATGGCTGGCGGGCAATTTTCCCCAGGATTGGAAGATAAGTCGACTTGTGTCACAACTCAAAGCAGGAAAGTCACCATTTGATTTGACATCTTTTCGTCCTTTTGCCCTCGCAAGTTGCGTAGGAAAAGTCATGGAAAGGATGATACTTACACGCCTAGAATGGTACCTCGACCGCTACAACGTATACCCAAACTGCATGACGGGTTTTCGGCGAGGTAGACCATCTCTTGACAACGTGATTGATCTCACAACATTTATCCAGCAACAGAAGAGCCTCAAGCGCATACCACCGGCACTCTTCCTCGACGTCAAAGGGGCTTATGATAGCGTAACACATAAAGCCATCCTAGACTCGTTGGAAGCTGTTGGAATCGGTGGTCGAATGTTCCAATGAATCCAGGATTATTTGACGAGAAGGTCCTTTTTTGTACAAACCTCAGATGGACCTACCACCAATTACTATACCTCCCATGGCGTCCCTCAGGGCGCCGTATTAAGTCCCACTTTATTTAACCTCGTGATGGTAGGACTTCGTGAAATTTTGCCAAGTACCATCCTCATATCCATATATGCTGACGATATTTGTCTATGGACTTCGGCTGTAACTCGTCTACAAGTACGTGCAAGAGTCCAGCAGGCTGCCACCCTGACTTGCTCATATCTCCGCAAGCAAGGTCTTTCCGTCTCAACGGAGAAACGTGCATTGGTTGCGTTTACCCGCAGAGCCATGACACAATACCCCGTTACCATCAATGAACAAAATATTCCATACCAGAAGAACCATCGCTTCCTGGGTGTGATTATTGACAGGGACCTTTCATGGAGTGCCCGCTTCATTTACCCGAATAGAAGGCTAACTTCCATTGTCCATATAATGCGGTTCCTCTGCGGAAAATCTTGGGGCGCATCGCTAAAGTCAATGATGCAGCTATACAGGGCACTGTTTCTGGGATTTTTGCACTACAGCTTGCCGTTACTGGCAAGTATGTTCAAGACGAACATCCGCACTCTCGAAAGTCTGCAAGGACAAGCACTACGCGTGTGCTTAGGATTGCCGCGATGACCTAAACCTACGGGGCAATTATGATCGCAAGAGAGCATCCAATGCGAACATGCATCACCACTGACAATTTCAGAGCCCACATAAGACACCTCTGCCGAGTTCCTGGTCACCATGTTGCAGTGTTGCCACTTCAAAGACCACACGCGATCTTTTCAAAGATTATCTCTGCCCATAGAGAATGCATCCCTTTTGGCTTCACTCCCGCAACAAGACCAGCGTCACCCCCGTGGTGCCTACAACAACCACAGGTGGTGCCTCACTATTCCGGGAATAACGAACAAGAGCCATCATTCAACATTGGTCCTACGACAGGTGACATTGTCGCTACTCAACGAAAAATACGGCCAGAGGACCCACATTTACACCGATGGATCGGTCTCGGCTGACAGCTCCACAGGTTCTGTTGTCATCCCGGCGTACCAGGTCACTATAAAGCTCAAACTGTCGCATAAGACAACATCCACAGCAGCGGAGCTTGCCGCCTTACGTGCTGCTATACTTTATATCGCGGAAGCCCGACCTCAAAAATGGGCTGTGTTCTGCGACTCCAAGGCATCCCTTCAGAGCTTGCAATCAGCTTTACGACAGAGGGAGCATCAAAAACTAGTGAATGAAATAAGCGAAGCGATTCGCGAAGTTTTATCGAAAGGACATGACTTGGTGTTCCAGTGGTTACCGGGACATTGTGGTATTGTCGGTAATGACCTTGCTGATAATGCTGCCCGATCCGCCCACGCGGATGCCCAGACAACCCCAATTCTATTGTCGAGAACCGACGCTGCAAGGCGCCTTCACTCCTTCGCTAACACCATGTCGGAAACTTGGCTGAGTGACCCCAGTGTCAGGAACCGCCGCCTACACAAATTGGACCCATCGAGAAAGCTTAAAGTTCTATCGGACCTCTCCCGCCAGGATGCAACTTTACTGTGCCGCCTGTGACTTGGAGTAGCTTTTACAAAGGCGTACTCCTTTCGCTGGTCATTAAGGGTAACTAACTGGATTCCCAGAGGAGGGAAGCGGGTTAGGGGGAGACAGAAGGTTAGGTGGGCAGATGAGATTAAGAAGTTTGCGGGTATAAATTGGCAGCAGCAAGCACAGGACCGGGTTAACTGGCGGAAAATGGGAGAGGCCTTTGTCCTGCAGTAGACGTAGTCAGGCTGATGATGATAATTATGATGATGATGATGACTCCTTTCGCTAAGGAATGGCGGATAGCTCCCGATGTGAATCGTGCGACACTGACGAGACAATAGAACATCTACTGTGTTGATGTGAGCGTTTTGCGAGCGAACGCAACTTGCTACGCGAAACGTTGGAGACACTAGACAGTAGACCTTTTTCCGAAGAGAAGATACTTGGCTCATGTCTCTACGCGTCGCTGGCCAGCAAAGCGACGCGGGCATTGCTAAGTTTTCTTAAGACGACCGGACTACGCGACCGCTTATAAGCGTGCAATGCACAAGGTCACATCTGCACACACGTTGCCCTTCACTTCTCTCTCTTCTCCTATAATCTCCTCACCCCTTCCTCCAGTGCAGGGTAGCAAACCAGACGTGCGTCTGGTTGACCTCCCTGCCTTTCATTTCTTTCCTTCCTCCTCCCCTCCTCCTCCTGCCGACCTGGCCTCAAACAGTAGAAAACTACCCCGAGTATTATCATATATCCTTTTCTTGGCTATTTCCTGCTCAAAAGTTTGATAGATCTTTAGTGCGAACTTCTTAATCATGCCAATTCACCACATATTGGTCTCAGCTTCCTTCACCTTCTTCTTAAACGATAATTCTTTTTGGTTTGGCCCCCTGATGTATTCCAAGTATTTACCAGTCAATTTTCTGGTTCGCTTCCGCCATTTTGAATAGACATTCTTCATGTACAAGTAGCTGAATACCTTCCTAGCCCAACGCTCCTCCCCCCTTTCTCTCAATCACTTCTCAAGTTTTATCTTGCTGCTAGCTTCCCTGCTCTCAAATGATGTCCATCCCATATCACCTTGTACTCTATGATTTGGTGTATGCCCGTGAGCTCCTAAAACAAGCCTACCTATTCAATCTTGCTTAATTTCTAATTTTGCTTGAACTTCTGATCTCATGCACAAGACCGCAATGCCGAACGTCAGACCAGGAACCATGACCCCTTTCCATATTCCTTTCACAACATTATGCCTACTGTAATTCCCCAGTGCCCTGTTTTTCATTACCGCTGCATTCCTGTTACCTTTAGTCAACACTTATATTTCGTGTTCCTTTAGGTACTCGGCCCCATCGCTTATCCATACGCCCAGTTATTTGTATTTATCTGCTATCTCTAGCGCGACCTCCTATATTCTAAGCTCACTACCTTCATTGTCATTAAAAATTATGACTGCCGATATTTCCTTACTGAATCTAAAATCTAACCTATCTCCTTCACTACCGCAGATGTCCACCAATCTCTGCAAATCTTCCGTGTTGTCTGCCATTAGCACTATGTCATCTGCGTACATCAATGCTGGTAGTGCTTGTTCAATGAGTTTTCTTTGTTTGACGAAAAAGAGGTTGAAGCCCAGTCCGCTTCCTTCTAATTTTGCCTCTAATCCTTGTAGGTACATCATGAATAACAAGAGTGACAGAGGGCACACTGCCGAAGCCCCCGTTTCACATCTGTGGACTTGGATACCTTTTTTCCCACTTTATAACTACCTTGTTACTTTTAGAGATCTCCTTTAAAAAATTAGTGACTACATCTTCCACGTCTAGTGTGTCCTGTATTCCCCACAATTCCTCTTGAACCACGCTATCGTACGCTCCCTTGATATCTAAAATTGCTAGCCACAGGGGTCTGTGTTCCTTTTTTGCTATTTTGATGCACTGCGTCAGTGAGAAAAGATTGAATTCCAACCTCGTGTGTTTGCGAAACCTATTCTGCAGTTCCCCTAGAACCCCTCATCCTCTATCCATGCCTGCAGTCTTTCCTTTATAATCTGCATCACCAGCCTGTAGACAGCTGATGTCACTGTTATAGGACAGTAGTTGTTTATGTCAGCTTTGTCCCCCTTTCCTTTATAGAGCATGCTCATCCTTCTAAGTTTCCATCCATCGGGAACTTCTCCATCGATTACTACTTTGCTCACTGCCTCTTTCAAAGTCTGCTTAGACTTCGGACCTAATGTTTTATTAGCATGATTGAAATGCCATCTGGGCCCGTAGATGTTCTACTAGGAACCCTTTTCTCAGCCCTTTCCCACTCTTCTTGTGAAAATGGAGCAATTGTGCCACTTGATTCATCCTTGTCTATTGTGGTGCATGAAGCACTGCTGTGTTTAAATTTTTCTGTCACCCTTGTTCTTATATATTCAATAGCATCGTCCCCTTCTAGCCTAGCATCTTCAGCTGTAGTTATAAACCTCTGCTCTAGGCTCCTCTCATTACTTAGGGTGTTTAGATGGTTCCAAAATTTTGCAGCTGCCTTTCGATCTTTTTTAAGTACTTCTGCCCGCCACTGGGCTCTCTTTCTTCTAATCTTTTCATTGATCAGAAGGGATGCATCCCTTCTACAGCTTAGAAAGATTTCCCACTTTCTTTCAACATGATCTGTCGGTTCACCCCGCTGCTCAGCATGTCTGTGTTCCCTAGAGGCTTCGTGACGTTTTGCTATGGCTCTCTTCCTCATCCTCACCAACTTTTGGGTTTGTGTCTTCTTTTCCGGAGTGACTTGTCACGTGCCTTAGCAAGCTCTAGCTGAAACAGTCTAATTAGATTTGTGCATGTCCACACTGTTTTATTGTCCTCAGTGATTACTTTGTCAATTTGTTTAGTGGCTATTTCAATTAGCCTTTCTAAATAAGAATTTTCCTGTAGTTGTTTATCTTGTCCCCTTCCCACTTTCACTGCTCTTCCAAAACTTAGCTTGATACGTTTGTGATCACTACCCAGGCTTCTGGAGCCACCTTCATCTATGCGCATTGCCCTGAGCTTATCATATATCCTATGTGACATCAGTGCGTAATCTATCGTCGACTGCAGCCTTCCTACCTCCCTTGTTATTTTCCCCTCACACTTCTCGGTACTGTTGGAAAAGATGAAATCCAGCCTTTCACGCATATCCATGATCATTTTGCCTGTCGGGTCGGTATACCCATCTATATCTTCTAGGTGTGTATTCATATCTCCTAGTATAATTATCTCACACCCTCCTCCTAACTCCTGAATGTCCTTTGATAAACAATGTGCCATTGCCTGGTTTCTCTCTCTGGCCTTTGCTCCCGTCCACAAGTACACGAAACTAAGGAGTGTCATTTGCCCTGCCACGCACCGGTACATCCGGTATCGTGCAAATTGCTACCTGTACCTCAGGAGAAGTGCGCGCATGTCATCAACGCCTTTCGCCAGTGTAGTTGCTAGTCCTGCTGTATCTTCATTTAAGACATGGTTTAAACCGCCTGAAATTATCACGAGGTTTCGTCTATTAGCTGTAGTTTTGAGTTTTGCGCTCGCTTGCCTCATGACTGCTTCCTGCTTGCGTCCTGGGCAAGCCCCTACTGCAACCCTCTTGTCACCTCTTACCCTCTCTTTGATGGCTTCTGTACAAGTACCGCCCTCTACGCATACAGTGCAAGCATACAGTACAAGTACCGCCCTCTATGGCCGTTTCAAGAATTAACGAGGGATGGTTACCCACAACGTAGACGCTCAAGCCACGCCATAAAGATCACTCCTAAGGAAATCGCGCTAACTTCCTCCATTAAAAAAAAGCGAATCGCTTGAATACTTGGCAGTGAACAAAACATTTCTGATCACATACGCAATTTCGAAATTACCAAAAGGTTGTCTCGGTGTTTTCAGGAAAACATTTGTTGCAGAGTTTTCTACTTATTGCGAGAGCAATTATGGACACTCTCGACCTGATTTTGCCGCTTGCGTCGTGGTCGACGTCACGATCACTTATTTATTTATTTATTTATTATTTATTTATTTAGCAATACTGTAAACTCTCAAGGGAGAGTCCTTACATTCATTAATTCAATACACATATCAATTGTATTAGGAAAAATGACTTTTAATCTATCCGTACGAGTCCTGTACATGCGTCTATGAATACGTATATAGATATATGAAAATGCAAGATACCAAACAATAAAAAAAGTCTCAGGCGCGCGTTGTTGAAATCAGTTCCTTTGAACCGTGAGTGTGAGGCATCAACCACTGAGCCACCGAGGAGCACGTCCTGAAACATTCAACTGGCAATCGATTTATATCTACCACTTGCCGCTTGGGACGGGGCATCTCGGGGGGGGGGGGGCTATCATGTCTGTAGCATTACCGGCAAGTTGGCGCAATGAGCGCGCGTCCCCACATCGCGCGGTGGCGCGCGCTCTGATCCCCCACGCGTACTTTGCGCCACTTAGAGGAGGGTAGCGACGCTCCCTCACGCACCCTTATCTCGCGGCAAGGAGGAGAGGAGGATCGTACGTCTTGGCTGACCTTGCGCTTTACCTGGAATGATTTTGTTGTAGTTAACGGGTGCGTAAAGGTCGTGGTAATCATTGCAGGTTCCATTTGCGAAAAGTGCAGGCTTTTCAGACACAGGGAAGTAACAACTGAGACGCTTACTCGCGAGCATCTGTACCTGTAAGTACATTTCGCGTGTCATTTGTGCGTGAAAAACGTGGGGCACGTTTCTATCTAAATTTTAATCTGGGCGAAACCTTACAATTTGTTGCTATTGCGTTCTACCCTATATTTGATTTACGTATGGGGCAAGAGCGTTTGCATGAGATGTCTAAGCTGAATGGAACTAGTGTGATACTTCTGCATTTACGCCTCCAGAATTTAGCGAAAATATTTTAAGTAGGCCTTTAGATTGCAAGGTTTGCGCCTTGTATGAACATCAGAATTATGAATACTTTGTCAATAAAAGGTATATTTTGCGCAAAAAAATGTTTCGGACCCTTCTATTGTGTAAAAATTGCGAGAAAAATGACAAATTAAGAAAAGTCATTTTTGTCAACATTGCGACAAACTTTGCACTCGCTCGTGCTCCAATAAAAATCAATTGTACACCTTCATCAAAAACATATGAACAGTTCCTCTCATATGACAAGCTTTATAATTACCGTTTTTATTTTAACAAAGAAAAATTTCTCATTCATGACTTCTGTCTGCCACACGCCAAGCGATATAAAATGCTTCCAACTGGACCACACACTAACAAACTTTTATCAGAAAAGTCGGTCAAATAGCCAACCACAATACTGCAGAGAAAAAAAAGTTAGTCGAGAGCTGCAGGATTACTGGTTTCAAAGCACAGCCGTAGGATTCTATTGAGTACCGTGTCTTGAGCGAAGCCGAACCGTTGTCGTGCCCGGAGAAAACACGTCATTGCGCTTTGATTTCCCAACTTTCCAAAGCCATTGACTATTTTAAAGCGAAAGTTGTTACGAGAACAGAAGAGTACCTAAGTTGTCCGCCGCTGTGCCACGCAAAACTATAGAAGCCACGTTAAAAAAAATGTCCAGGGTTTGAGGGTATTTGAACCCAGGCTTTCCGTGTGACAGTGACATCACGCGACAAAGCCACGCTGGTATTTTTTCCCGTATTGCTTGTTGCAAAAGTAACAGTAAGATCAAAATAGACAATAGATTGTAGTGACATACTGATGCAATGTTGTATAGTCTTGAACTTCCTCGTACTTATGAGCACGTGACTCAGTCTGGTGGACCAGGCTGGACTCTGTATATCATCTTAACTCGCACAACTTTTTCAATGAGACTGTCTTTCGAATGTTTGACCTGCACATCTGCACGGCGTTACATGCATTCACATTTTACATTATCAATCGGGAAGAATCATTATCCAATATCTACAGGCATGAACCGAATGCCATAAGTATCCCAAGGTAATTTTTTTAGTTTACACTGAGGCACGTACCAGTAAAATACACATCCCTGCAATCTAGAAAAGCCTGTTCGATAGTGTCTGGTTGTTTGGCGTAATGGGCAGCCGGTTGTCCAAGGAACAAAATCCCCCATTTTCTTTATCCACGTTTTCATGGGAAGTGTATCCGTATGTAATTTAAAAAAAAGAAAGCTTTTTGCAGTTGGTGTTCCTGGCATTTTCTTAAGCCTCTTCAAAATGTTTTGTTTCGTGTGTTCATGCATGATATGGTCAACTGTACATAGGTACCTAGATGAGGTGTAATATCCGAAGTCTTCTTTTGTAGAAAATCGGGTTAAAAGGACTAATACGCTTGGAGATGAAGAGCAGTGCGCCTTGACGCAGCCGCTCCTTGCGGCGCAGATCAAGGACCGACGTCGCGTCCCACGTGCTGTTCTTCGTTGTTCTGTTCCTCTGGCGCGCGCAATGTACCCTGTTTTAACCCTCCCGGCCCAAGATTTGCTGCTGACTCAATTCTAGGAAACGCAGATGTTAAAAAGGCTACGTTACAACTTTGCCATCTGCTAGCTTTAGGCGACATGCATGAACAATGCCGTGGTTTCTCGTGATGTTCTTCAGAAAACGTGCGAATTTCTAACACAACTTGGGCAGAGCCTCAACGCGCACTATTACTATATTGCCTTCCGCAATACCAGTAATGTCCTTCACTCACCTATAGTGAGCGACTCTAAGGAGTAATAATTATTCCTTATACCAGCGATTCGAGAAGTCTTTTTGTAGCTTTTGTCGCTGTACCCAAGTTTTATGTACGTCCGAATGGGAGCTGGTCAGTACGGCTAAAGTGTGCAAGTGGGGAAGTGCCGTCAATCAGTTGCCATGCAATAAATGGACAGGTTTTAAGACTTCTGGTTCCTCTGGTGCAGAATACAAGGACGTCAGTGGTCTACTTTTTATGATCGCTTCAATTTCTGCTAAGACCGTGCTCATTTGACCGCAATCTAGAAGAGGCTTTCCTATAGCTTTTAATGAGTTGCCTTTTACTAATCTCACAATACGCTGTCAAAACCCGCCCCACCAAGGAGCATGGTCAGCAGATAATTTCCACTTGATGCTATGAGTAGACTGATAATCACTAACCTCACTTCCCTTAATTGTGTCGTACACAGCATGAAGTTCGCGAGAAGCACGTTTAAAGCGCAAAGCATTGTCAGACTAAATCACTGAAGGCAATCCACGACGCGCTGTGAAACGCCGAAAAGCTTCCAAGAAACTGCTGTTGAGCGTGAAACATGCTTTCGAAGAACAGTGCGTACTACCGCGCAAGTGAATAGTACGATATATCATTTCTGTGCTGTCTCACTTTTCGAGTACACTGGTCCAATAAAATATACACCAGTAACGTCAAACGGTGTGAAAACATTCACCTAGTCAGTAGGTAGCACTACCAAGGAAGCTGTCACAGGGCCTTAATCGCGCGCACCAGGTACACCACTTGACCACTCTTTTCACACACTGCTTCGTCTTCGTCATTTAGAAGCAATCTCGCAGTTCTGAAGTGATGGTTGCGACTCCTGCGGGCCGAAACCTTTATTGCGAGCCAGTTGCAATGAGTTCAGATGCGATGGCAAGCAGAATCGAGTGTTTGATGCCCTCGTGGTTTATGGCATTCCGAAGCCTTGTTTGAATTCTCAGTGATTCATCCTCCTCCGCAAGAAAGGGTGGAAATCACGAATCATCGACGCCTTGGGCAGATCTTGCCCAGTCTGGAGGGCAGCTCATTTACGGCCAAATTGTTGCTTTTAGACAATGAACTACCAATATCTTTCTGAGGCGACAAGCTCCTCCATCGTTAGGTGTACTTGAGGGGTCAGCTGGTCACGGAAGGCTGCGACGAACCTCAGTATCTTAGCCGTGATACGTAGCACCCGCAACCAGGAACTATTATACCTTCTTGGGTCCAAAACTGCATGCACTGAGGTCGAGGACGAATTGAGCGTAACGGTGTCTACTTCGAACTCCTGTTTTAGATCATCTTAAAGAACATTCTTTTTATTATTCGTGTACTTGGGCCATTATTCACTTCTGACCAACCAAACTGGTCCTCTCAACCAAATCTTCTTCACATACGAATGTGTCCCGCTGGGTTCTCTTCGTGAGAAATGCTGCCACCCTGATAGGATGCCTCAGATCCAACCCAGTGCCACTGTTCAATCGGTTCAAAAATAGCAGTTAGAAGAAAAGACTTCCATTGCATCAGCTATGAACTTTGCTAGTCGGGCACACAATAAAGCGCCAAGAAGCCTGAACAGCAGCAGCGAAACCTGCCTAACGGGAGCAACTCGGGCCTTTGCCATGTGTTGTGCGTTGTGCCGCACAACACAATTATTGCGGTTGTGCCGCACGCAAGCAACGGCCCCGTGAGTGGCCTTGCTTGCGCCCGTGAAAGAATGCAGCCCATAATCTAAGTCACTGATTGACAAACAAAACCTGGGCACTGAAAGAGTCTTGATGTCATGCACTTCTCAGCACCACTTGTCCCATTTTTGGGTAAGTTGAGTTGGTGTTTTCCAATCCCAATCAGGCTGTATTTTTCAAATGTGCTGAAATATTACTTTGGCGTGAATTTAAAATGATTCTGAAAGACCGAAAGGGTCGAACTATCGAGAGGAAGTCTATACATGAACCGTTTCGTTGGCGAATCGCCTTGTAGACATTCAAGAACAGGATCCACGTTCAAGCTTAGCCTGTCAGACCTGGTGTTCCACAGCAGCCCTAGTATATTCACGTGGTCTGGTTGTTCTACGCAGTTTCCTAGGTCAGTGCAGTTAGTTGCCCACTTCTGTAACTTCATTCCAGCTTTCGCGAAGATTTCTGTAGCTCGGTCGTATAGCTCACATACATCCGCTGTAGTAGGAACGCATGTGACCCTGTCGTCCACGCAAAAGCAACGCACCAACTTCTCAGCTGTTCTGCGATACTTTGCGGTTACACTCTGGAGTTGACACTAATTTCCCACTCGGTAAGAAAGGGCTTGCCGTAGTGCCAAAGCACACACGAATGATGCTGTATTAGCAAACTCGATTCATGTCCTGCACTCCTCTTGGCGTTCTTGCAAACCACAGGAATGTCAGAGCATCCCTGTCACTCGGCTTAATTTCAATCTGCAGGAACGCTTTCTGGACGTCAGCCGCGACCACGACCTGATGCTGATGAAAACGCAGCAACATCTTCAACATATCGTCACTCAGGTTCAGGCATTTTTTCAGGAGGCCATTTACTGAAGTCACTCCTAAGGCATGGGACAAGGCATCGAAGACAACCCGGAGTTTCATTGTGGTGTATGATTTTCTAATTACTTCCTGATAGAACATGTAATATTTAGGGGTGGTTGCATCCTCGATGACGGGAACTGGCTCAGCATGACAATCAGTAAGGTACTGTCTCACTGCTGCATAATAGTGAAGCAGTAATTTTTTATTCTGAAAGAACCGTTGAAGTAGGAAGAGAGTCACTTAATTGCTACCGCACGATTTTCGTGTAGGTGGGATTGCCTGTTCTTCCAAGGCAAGGAGACTTCATATCTTTCGTCTCACCGATCCATAGTTTCATTCAAAGCTACCAGCACCTTCTTATCGTGGGAGGATGGTTCATCCGTATCTGTGATTCCCGAAGCTTTCGAGCTGCCAGAACTATCGTAGTTCTAAACCTATGCGTTCCTGCATCAGGGCGTCGCTCCAGCAACAACTTGTGCATAGTACACAAACGTTTGCGTTTGTGAGTGGAAGAATGGTTGCATCGTTTAAGGGTCCTTGTACTGTCCAACCCACTGCAGTTTGAATGGAAAGGAGACTTTCGCGATTGTTATGCCAAGTGACTTCGCTTTCAAGAATCTTTCCCAGTTGGTGTGAGCTAATGAATAAGCTGACGACTTCTTCCTGTGAGAGGTGGAAAGCAAAGAGCATCAGCTAATTGTTCACCACGATTTCGTAACTCTGATGAATTCGAGGTCTCACAACCCTGTACGGTGATATAAGGGTTCCTCCTGTGAGGGAGCAAATGCAATGCCACTCCCATTACTCCCCTAAAATGAGCAATCAAGGTGACGAAACGTTACTCTCCTTTCACTTACTCCTTCAGGGGATGAACAGTTACTCCTGCCACTCTCTCCTCGAGGACCAATTGTCACTCCTGCCAGATGTTTCCCAAAGACCAACGGTTACTTCTGCAACTCACTCTTCAAAGACCAGCCGTCACTCCCGCCAGATGCTCCACAAAGACCAACGGTTACTCAAGTCACTTGCTCTATAAGACCAACCGTTTCTTTCGCCAGATGCTCCCCAAAGACCAGCGGTTACTCCTGCCACTTGCTCCCCTAAGACTACCAGCTACTCTCACCAATTGCTCCTCAATGACTAACGGTTGGTCTCACCGACTACTCCTCAAGGAATAAATGTCTGTCTTAGCAGTACCTCCGCGAAATGAACCACTCATTCCCTGCTTACTTTCCAGAAAATAAACTGTTCAGTTTTCCCTGCATATGTACAGTTACTTCTGGGGTTTAAATGTTGATTCTGAAAAAGTTCTTCAAGGTCTCAGAACGTTGCCCCAACTACTTGGATTGAGTTAAGTTTTTGTAGTAAAATTTACCTTTCTGACTCTTCGAAAACAAGCAGAGGAGACTCGTGATGTGCTGCTTAGGTGCTTGTAACACAAAAATAAAAAAATCCATTTATAAAATTCATGGCTTCTTTACTGCAGCAGCGTATGTGCCACACGCACTAAAAGTTGTTGGCTGCACACCGCTAACAACTCCTATTAGTCGGCACAACAAATCAAAGATTGTTTGTGCTTTCAAAGAAAACACTATATCGAAGGCCGAGTGCAAGGCAATCGAAGTTGCTAGAGCGCACAGAAGGTTATCTTCGTCGATGATGACGTTTTCCACCCGCACACTGAGGCCAGTTGTCTCAAGCAGGCTAGTGCCCTCAATTGTGACCATGGACATAGGGTGTGAAGTAGCAGGGCACTGCGAAAATAAAACTGAATTAAGGAATGCTGCATGTCAAATCACGATAGACCTATAAGGCAAGTTGCAGCGAACATCTTTGCATTATTTTAAACACGTAATGTTCGATAATGCAGTGCTACACGGAATTAAGCCAATTCTTCTCGAAGTTGCATCAAGCCTTTTCAACACAGAAATTAGTCTGTCAACTAGTAAGTTACTCCTAATAAAAGTGGTGTTAATACATTTTCTCCATATTGCATCCAGTGATTCATAGCTAGTTGAACGTTTTGAAGTATCTGACATCTTTGATGCGTAGTTCTAGACAGGATAATCAGTCTAGATTTTTATACCCATTTTACTGGTGAGTAGTTCCCTTAACTAGGAATACAGATTAAAAACAAAAGCTAGCAGGCCGCTTCAGCTTCGCCTTCAAGAGCGAAGAACACGATAGCATAATCTGGCCTCATGCGCACAGAAGTGAATCGTGCCACAAAGAACGGCACATTAAGGTGTACGTGGCTATTTGAAACTATCCTAGAATGCCTTCTGCAACTAAAGTTGCAAAGCGCGCACTACGCTAAAATTCTTCCTTTTGTAAATTTGTGAAGAACTCTTTGCCTGACTGTAAGCTGCCATGGGCATCTTTGCTTTTACCCACTTTGTAATGGGTGGGCAGCTTTAAACCACGCATTTATTATCCAGTTCTCATGTTTATGAAGTAAAGAGTATGGCGGAATCCCGCCTGGCCGGGAATGACATTGATGATGAAAACACAGCGCCGAACAGAGTAAAAGTATATAGCATAAAAAAGACGTTTCAGCCCTCACACGAACGCCTTGCTCACAATGAAACATGAACAGCAACTTCGCTCATTTACACCGTTATGTCATCACATGTCTGGAGCCACGCGTACGCTGGTGAAAGATTACCACAGCGCTCGGTTTGAATCATTAAGGATTCTCGATTAAGCCATGGAAAGTTTTTTTTTCTGGGGTTATAAAAGAAGCACCTTCCCAGTCGATCACGTGGCTCGTCGATACATGTTCGGCGAGGACATTTTACATCACGCTTTTTGTTTTTCACGTCATAACAGTGCTCGCGTACCTTCTCTTGAAATTGTCGGTCTCACTGATGTAAACTTGTGTGCAATCTGCGTATGGGATTCGGTAGACGACACATGGATACTTCTTCTACTCTAAATTGTCCTTGATGTTTGCGAGGCTGTTTCCCAGTTTCACGGTAGGCATAAGTGAGACTTACATGTCGCAGGAATGTAAACGTCTATAGAGTACATGACTGAACCCGGAACACACGGCACCTATGTTCTCTTCTTTACTGAAAGATTGCACGGTTGGATAGACCCTGATAGTTGACGATGGACTGAATTGATGCATGAGGACAGGTAACCACATACCGCCAGCTCCTGATGAATGATCTCAACGTCACTCCATGCGTCTGCTGAGCCCGTTGTAAGTGTCAAGACTTAGCGTTTGTGGCAGGAAAAATTCAGGGATCTGAAATTCAGCCAGCAGCTTGTACGCGAGTTCTTCTTGTAGTCGGAAAACTTCAAGCACCTCTTTTCTCGTTCTACGAGGATGTTGAGAAGAGGAAGGCAGTCATCCGATTCTTACTCCCGTGAATTGTACAGAGTCATGGATTGAATTCTTGTGACCCTCCTAAAATAAGAAGGCAGGGGTCTTGAAGTTCTCAGTCTAAAGGAAGAGCATGCATACTGCCTGCTACCTGAATTTCAGATCGCTGACTCCACCCGGTTAGCCGTCGATAATAATCAACTCTGTTCATTATCAACTTTCATGGTCAATTCTGCCAAGCAATCTTTCAGCAAAGAAGAGAACGCTTGTGCTGTGTCTTCCGGGATCCAGTGAGACACTCGCCAGGACTTTACGTTACTATGACGTACAAATCTCACATGTGCCTGCTCTGAAACTTGTAAACAGCCTCACGAACGTCATGGAGAAATTAGAGCAGGAGTTTTTATGTGTCGTCTCACGCGCAGATTGCGCAGGAGTTTATATCGGTGAGACCGACAATTTGAAGGTAAAGTTATGCGAGTATTGTGATGACGTGAGAAACAAAAGGGTGATGTCAAATTTCCTCGCCGAACATGTATGCACAGGCCACGTGATCAACTGGCAAGGTGCTTTCTTCATAGCCACGGAAAAAAGAAAGCTTTCCAGGGCTTAATTTAGAGTCATATTTGATTCATACCAAAAGATGTGGTGACCTTCTACCAGCGCATGCATGGCTTTAGACACGTGATTACACGACCCTGTGAAAAAGCGAACTTGCTGCTCATGATCAATTGCCAACAAGGCTCCTGTGCTAGGACTGAATTGTATTTTTTTGAATAATATAGGTTTACTCTGATCGGTGCTGTGTTTCTATTGTCAATTTTCATGTTTTTTATGAGCACTTTTTTCACGACTTAGTTCCAATCACTGTTGTGGTTTCATGGTAGAACACCTGCTTGTCGGACAAAAGAAATAGGTTCAGTTGTCACTTTGGTCAAAAGCTTTTTCTAATTACTTATTTCTTTTTATCTCTCTAGAATTTTCATTTGTACACAATGCCAGCTTTTCACTCTCAGCCAATCATGTCTCCACCACGAGCGCCAGAAAATTTGCGGAATGATCTCTTTATTTGACGTGTTAATAAAGGGTCCCTGACACATTCAATATATCTCCAAATATTTAGAACCATTACTCCAGAACTCAAACTATCGTCTTCACAAAAGGCTGCTGAAGTGGTGTCACTGCTTAGCTCATAATGATGGTTGGTCACCAACAATAATTAGTAGTCTCCTAAATGAGAGCCCGAAGCCATCAAAAAAAAAAACTTCAAGGCACTGTTCATTTTTTGGGACATTCTTTTGAGAAAGTTGGCCAACTTATAGTACTACACTTAGCTTGTGCAAGCATTATTTGGCCTATTCAGCAAAACATGTAGATTTTGCGTGCGATTCCTGAAGCCTATGAGAAGAAGACAAAAGTCTGATTAACATGAAAGTTGCAGGTAATCTTACAGGGGGAAATGAAAGCCTCCATCCCCTCTTTTACAAGGCATGGTAGAACGCAAATTGAGGCGGTGAGCTTGAGGTCTGAAACAAAACGATTTCATAAATTAGGCTTGCGCAACCAAAAACCATCAATGTAAAGCTTCAGGCAGGAACAAACACTGAAAGAAGTTACCCTGCTGTTATGAGGTAACTATATAACGGCCAATAAAGGCATCTTATGAGTTTTTTTTTAAACAGCTATGAACACCTAACCTCGTGCTCAGCCCAGTGGCTAAAGAGCCTGCCATGACAAGTCAGTGGTGCCATGTCAGAATTCCTAACCAACACAAAGTTTTTTATTAAATAAACTCGATTAGTCAATTAACACACAAATAGAACTCGAGAAAACTTAGCATCGGACAGTAAAATTTACCGGTGATCTAAGTGAAAGCACGCGAACTTGGCTTTGCAGAAGAAAATTAAACCAAGAGAATTTTTCGACATGCAGCTATGATCCCATATCCGCTAAACATTTAGTGAGAATGAGCAGCATGAAGCACCGTCAGTGCATTGTGATGCAAAAGACCGAAAAAACTTGCTATATGCATAGAATGTACAGGATATGCTACATTGTTAGCGAGAACTCAACCTCCTCTAGTGAACCGAAGAAGCTGCGACAAATTGAGTGCTGCTCAGTGTGAAATGTCATGCGAAATAAACTTACTCGGAATGATGAACTTTCCTTACCCGTAAGTGAAAAGAAACCCTACATAAAAAATAGAAGAAGCGGCAGCATTTTTCTGACGACAACAAAGAAGTAGTCTTGACTGCCACTTTTGACGATGAGGAAATTGATTTTAGTCACAGGTTTTACACTGAGAAAAACTATTCTGAAGCAAGTTTCATGAAGAAAGATTTTTTTACTTGAAAATAACACATTTTGTCTGCTGATAATCCTTTCCTGTCATTTTCACAATTTCTGAACTTTTAGTGCACTTATTAACCAAATGTTGCACTTCTTGGTCTTAATAAGTTTTCACGATAAACAACAGGGGAAATGCAACTATACGAGTACTTCGTCCCACTTTGCTGTAGAAAGAATTTCAACACGTACAATTTCAAACATGGTGAATTAGAACTAACAGACCAGAAACCCAAAGGAATTATAGAGGATGGTATTTATAGCTTATATAGTGTAAAATTAGAAGAAAGTAAGGTGGGCAAAAAGATAGCTTGCCGCTGGCAGGGACCGAGAAGCTATCTTTCTGACATATTTATTTTTTTAATTTCTCAGGTTAATTTCAAAAATTGTCTGCTATTCTTGCAAATAAAAAATTGCATTATTTGAGTTTCTTACAAGCCACAAAGCGTGAAGCCTGAAGTTCAGCCTTATGACCACATCATGAGTTCTGTATTACAAATTGGATGCACTGAGAAATTAGTGAACAGGAGTGACCAGTTTTGTCTTGAAAAGGAAGCGTTTACTTATTGCAACGTTGACTCCAGAATACACCCCTTGTTCATTGATTGATATGCGGGGTTTAACGTCCCAAAACCACCATATGATTATGAGAGACGCCGTAGTGGAGGGCTCCGGAAATTTTGACCACCTGGGGTTCTTTAACGTGCACCCAAATCTAAGTACACGGACCTACAACATTTCCGCCTCCATCGGAATTGCAGCCGCCGCAGCCGGGATTCGAACCCGCGACCTGCGGGTCAGCAGCCGAGTACCTTAGCCACTAGACCACCGCGGCGGGGCACACCCCTTGTTCACAAATTTCACATCACAAGCTTCCATCTTCTCCTTCCTACTTCGAATTGAATGCAGATTGTTTAATGTATTTGTATTCAATTTAGAAATCCCTAAATAAGAATTGTGTTTTCGAGGCTCAGTAAAAGAACCCTTGTCTATAGATTTTTTCATCGCAAGTTTCCGTCTTCCCCTTCCTACCGTTTTTTGGTACTCAATGTAAACACAAATAAACTGTTTATATAACAAAAATGTGCCACCTGGTTGCACAGAATGGGCAGCTTTCTCTAACAGCCTGGCACTGGCTCACTAGAGGGTATGAAAAATGGTCACAATTCCTTACAGTGAGTGGAGTCAGCTGAAATTACCTCATCTAGGAGAAAATGAGATGAACAGCTTTCACTTTTCACCTTTTCACTGCGAAAAGTGAAAGCTGTTAACTGCCAACAACTGTGCTACAAGACTGTTCACTTCAAAACTACCGACAGTCTTTGTTGCATGATTGGTACCATTGCTAGTGAATAAGGGCTTTCGCTTTTGACAGTGACACGTTCTTTATGACAAGTCGCCCTCTGTACGTCACTTTCTTGTGCAAGCAGAGTTCCCGTAAATTGACACTGATTTAATGAGAACATTAGCCACCGTAATAGGTTGTCAGCACAGATGGTCTACTGCTAAAGTTTGCTAAGCGGAAGATATTAAGACTAAGCTTGTCACACCATGAAATCTAGCAGAACAGTTGAAGCTTATTTGGGACAACATTAGGTAAGCAGTTGGCATCTGATTAGTAGCACACTTGCAAGGCTGAGTTCATCACATAGAGCTTTGTGGCTTTCAAAGGGCTGAAGTAATGAGTTTATTTTTCAATAAAAATGAGTAAACATCTGCAATTGCAATCTAAAAATACATGTTGCTTGGCTAGTTTGTTCATATTCAAGTGGAAGCCACAGCCGTGGCTTTTTTACACAAAGAAAAATGAGGAAAATGTGTCCCCCAGACACCTTCTCATGTCATTTCTGTGCGTGAAGCAGCCACAACTGTGGCTTCTATTTCATCTGCAGTTGACCAGAAAATGAAAGAAAGTTTTTTTCAATCAATTCAACATTTAAACGATTTTGCTAAACCATGTGCATCTCAGCACAATTTTCGTGCTTAAAGGTCTGTGGCACAGCCACAAAAACATTCAAAGGTGCATATACTAGTCAATATCAAGTTTCAGCGTCATAGCTTCAGCTTGCCAACAGCAAATATTTCAATTCTTTATTATGTATTCCTAAATTCTACCAGCACATTTCTGGAATATTGACATCTCAGGTTTTTAACCGTTGCTGTTTTTTACTGGGAATTCTTGCTGTTCCTAAAAAAGTTCCTAAATTTGTATTTCATTTTTTTACACCAAGTGTGCTAAACCTTCCCACAATCTGGAATTGAGAGATAAGTTTTTTTACGCACCAGGACTTCCAGGCTGACAAATTGAGGCAAAAAATTTTTTTCATGGAAATAATTCACAATTAGTGTTCATTATTACACTGCACCCAATATTGTTCGAAGACCTGGAGCTGCCCTCAGTAGCACACTATAAAGCATGAGCTTATTTTGTTTAATTCATTCAGCACATCAGACTGGTTCTCCAACATAGTAAAACTAAGTTGGCGCTAAAAGCCATCAAAGCTCATGCAAAATAATACCTTCGTGCAGAGGCCGTGCGGTGCTTGCTGCCTCGTCAAAAGTGGAAGTGTGTCAGGTGGCGCTTCTTTCTGGGCACCACAAGAATATTTCTAGATGCTACAGTGAGCACATCCTGAAGCTTTTCTAGCAGACAAATTCCCGTCTGGGACCTAAACTCGTTCTGAGCCTTCACTGAGACAGTGTAATATAACTTCAATATTATTATTGCTGCAGTAAACAATAAAAGCATGTAAGTCCTGTCTTAGTAAATTTTAATCCTAAGATCCAATTTATATTTTCCAACAGCAGCCCATACATGTGGACGCCTCAGTGCTCAATTACTGAACTGATTTAACAAAATAATTTACTTTCTTCAGCTGCATGATACCAGGCCAAACAAGAGGTGGGCCAAGGAGAATCATCAGCAAGGATGATACACAATAAAGAACAGTGTGTGGGACATAAAGAAGGCTGCCTTACTTTAAAGTAGAAGCATACACAAACATGCAGGGAAAACAGAGAAAAGTTTCCAAAGGCACCAGAAAGCAGGCATCCATTCAGTTCTTTGTAACATAGATGTGAAAGTTACAATAAATAAAAAAACTCAATGGATAGAGTTTTCAATTTGCAAATCAGTTCTGTAGTATCCCGAAAGGTGGAGGAAGGGTTGTAAAGGGTACCGTGTTTAAAGAGTACCAAACACGGATTCACATTGTTTACCTGGTCGACATTTAAAAATTGTGAGAGTTCGGTAGGTGTTCTGTTAGTGATACGAAACTTTAATTTAAAGAGGTGTTGCCATAAAAACTGTAGCTTATGCATTCTTTGTTAAAATGTTTTTTATTACTCCATGAGGCTTGATACACGCTGCAAGATTTACGTATTCTCACTAAATAATTAGATATCACCCTATTTATATGAACATCTGGTTTCTATTTCTGGGTGAAGGGTCAGAGAGTGACGCATGCCACCTGTAGGAAGCTGAACACGTGGGCCCGCAAAGCTGTGACACACACTGTGCTGCATCGGCTACACACGCCCACGAACCCGACCACCCGTCCGGATGCCTTCAAAACTTGCTGAATTTCGCTAATAGAGGATATTATCATTTACAAAATTCCAGTATATACAGAAATCATTGAGGAGTACTGAGTTACGAGTAATGATATCGACATCTCGTGACGCTTCACACAACCACAATAAGAAGTGTGCTTTATTGTTTTCTTTGAGCCACCGTGGTGGAAAAATGTTAATGAAAGGCAATGAATTCAGGCAGCACCCCTTCTCGCTGATTTGGGACCACGACACTCCTGAGAATTTTCAACACCGGAGAAGTAAAATACATTAGATATCTTCAACAACGATTGCATCTTTGCCTGGCTCTTCGAAGCACCGACAGGAGCCCCGACCACTCCGATCTCACGTTTAGAGCTATATTAACCCAGCATTCCAAATCAAAGAAGTGTGCGAAGACACAAATTTTCTCAAGTCGCCTTTGAAAGTTTGGGTGACGTTGCGAAGCACTTTTAAAAATGCAAGTTTGGTTACTTAAGCAACACGCTTAGAAAAAATGAGGCTGCTTGGTTTGACGCCACTGAAACTTTTGTTGCACTTCGCACTTTCTACAGACTAAGGTCAGCGTTAGCCGCTCAAGTGATTGGTCCTAATAGCGAGAATGATCGTTCAGGTACACTTCTGAAGTGAATTAAAACGCACTCTATACGACTGCTGTGCTCAACACTTTGTACTAAGTGACCTTGCATATAGAAGAAGCCTACAACAGGCTTTAATTGGCCTCGATATTTGATGTTCCCTCCCCTTTACGTAAAGGTCGATGCCATTTCACCGAAGACTGTAACCCGCTAATAAGCTTGTTAGTTTAATAAACTGCCTAATCAAGTTTGAATGGTAAACAGTAGTGTTTAGATTTTTCAAAGAATAACAAAACAAAATGGAGGCGTTATTAAATGCGAATTAATACATGATGTTCGTAAACAATTGATAGATCTCATTAAAACATTGTCAAATACGATAATAGGAAGTAGGTGCAATAGAACAAAAAATTGTTACACAAGGCAAGGTAACTTAATAGGGGTTTTGAATGGGCCCTGAGTCCGCGCTCACAGTATAATGATGATGATCTCCACTGCCATGGCTCGTACCCACTCAGAGGGTTCGCAGCGGAGGCAACGTCATCTTCATTCTCTACCCGCGCTTCCCTTGTTTTCCTGGTCGTGATGCTTCTTATCATTCCTCCGGTCTCAGACGAAGCCCTCTGGGCGAGTAATTCTTGCATCCTTCGTGTAAACGGCTTCAGGCGGGCAACATCCGTCAACTCTGTCTTGCATGAACGTCGGCCACTAGTGATGACACGTGCAATTTCATAGTTGACCTCAATGAGACGATGGAGTATCAAGAAAGTATCGGCGTAGTGTGCCCGTAGCTTTTGGCTCAAGCCACGTCTGCGTATTGGGGTCCACACCCACACTAGATCACCGGGGGCATAGGTTACATGCCTGTGTTGACTGTCGTAGCGAGTTTAGAAGGACTCTTGCGCTGCCAGTGTACGTAAGCAGGCAAGTCGACGTGTCTCTTCCGCACGACACAATGTTCCCGCAATTGTTAAATCGTCATGGACGACAAAAGGAAAGATAGTGTCTAGCGTATGTCGAGGTGAGCGAGCGTAGAGCAGATAAAAAGGGCTGTAGCCTGTCGTTTTGTGTTTCGACGTGTTGAATGCTTACGTGACGAATGGTAAAACTTTATCCCAGTTTTTGTTGTCGGGGGCGACGTACATCGACAACATGTTGATCAACGTTCGGTTTATGCGCTCGGTGAGGCCGTTAGTTTGCGGATAATACGCAGTTGAGTGTCGGAACTTGAAGGCACACAAACGAAATAATGATTCGACAATATCAGCGGTAAATTGTCGTTCACGGTCACTTATTATCACGCGAGGAGGTCCGTGTCGGAGGATGACTGAATGCAACAGGAACTCTGAAACCTGGACTGCCGTGGCGGAGCATGAGGCAGCCGTCTCGCAGGACCGCGTCAGGTAGTCGACGTATACAATTATCCACCGGTTACCTTTTGAGGAGCGTGGAAATTGTCCCATTATATCAATGCCGACCTTTTCAAAGGGGGAACCGGGAGACTTTACAGGTTGCAGGTGGCCAACTGAACCCGAGGAGGGCCGCTTGTGGCTCTGGCACTGCGTACAGCTGGCTACGTAGTTCTGAATTGTCTTGCTCATTTTCGGCCAATATAACCGCTCTTTCGTGCAACTAAGTGTTCGTGCGGTGCCTAGATGGCCAGAGGTGGGGTCATCATGCGTGAGACGCAGAACAGATGTTTGGAGGGACGCAGGAACAACTAGCAGAAAGCGGGCGCCCATCGTGGACAAGTTTCTCTGGTAAAGAAGACCTTTTCGGACGCAGAATCGGCCTTCGCTTAATGGATTTCTCACTCCAGGAAAGAGAGATTTCAAGCTTAGGTCATTACGCTGCTCAGCGGCAAAAGTCACGGCATCAGGAAAGCCAGACGACAGAGAAGAGATAAGGTGGTCAAAGTTATCGCCTTCACAATCTGTCGATGGTAGCGGGATTCTGGAGAGACAATCCGCAGCAGCGTGTACATGGCCATTCTTCTATGAAATGGTGAAAACATGTTCTTGCAAACGAATGGCCCATCGTGCGAGGCGGCCGGATGGGTCACGAGGGTTGACCAGCCAACACAGGGAATGGTTATCTGTGGCGATAGTGAACGGGCGACCATAGATGTATGAGCGAAACCGTTGCATGGCAAAGACTACTGCTAGGCATTCCTGTTCGGTCACTGTGTAGTTGCGTTCAGGCTTGCTCAAAGCACGACTTGCATACGCCACAACGTGTTCCTTCTTGCCAGAACGCTGAAAGAGAATGGCACCGATACCGATGCCATTTGCGTCTGTTTGAATTTCCGTGGGCGACAAAGAATGGAAGTGCCGAAGTATTGGCTGCGAAGTTAACAAACACTTCAGCTTGTGAAAAGCGTTATCACACTCGGAGGTCCGCTGAACTGGGCTGTTCTTGCGTAGAAGGCTCGTCAGGGGGTGAAGGACATCCGCAAACTTGGGTACGAAGCGGCGGAAATACGAGCAGAGCCCGATGAAGCTATCCAGTTGTTTCACAGATTTATGACGCTCGAACAATTCAACGGCCGCTGTCTTTTGTGGGTCAGGTCTAAAGCCATCTTTGTAGACGAGATGTCCTAACACCAAAGTCTGTCGCTCGCCAAAGTGCCACTTTTTCGAATTCAATACAAGACCAGCTTTTTCAGTGCAGCTGAGCACGAGGTCTAGGTGAGTGTTGTGCTCCTCAAACGTACGTCCAAAAATTACGACATCATCAAGGTAACACAAGCATATATGGCATTTTAAACCACGCAATATAGAGTCCATAAATCTTTTGAATGTCGCAAGAGCCCTACATAATCCGAATGGCATAACGTTGAACTCGTAAAGTCCGTCGGTCGTAACGAATGCAGTCTTTTCTTTTTCAGCTGCGTGCATCGGAATTTGCCCGTAAACTGATGTCAGGTCGACAGATGAAAAGTAGGACGCGGAATGCAGGCAGTCTAGAACGTCATCGATGCGTGGCAGTGGATAGACGTCTTTCTTGGTAACAGAATTCAGTTGGCGGTAGTCAACGCAAAATCTCCACGTACCATCCTTCTTTCTCACTAGAATGACGGGAGCAGCCCGCGGACTTGCCGATTCCTGTATTATGCAGCATTTCTTTTTTTGCAGCATTTCTTGGACTTGCTCATTGATGATCTTGTGCTCCTATGGTGCCACTCGGCAAGGTTTCCGCCTAATGGAATGCACCGACTCGGTGTGGATCTGATGACGTAGCCGGTAAGCTGAGATTAAGGGCCTTTGGCTGTATTTAAAAAAAATCGAACACTTTCGAGTGCTTCGATAGAACGTCGAGCAGTGTATGACGTTCGCTTTGGTCAAGTGACTTGCTGACCATTTGTAGCAATTAGGCATCTGCTGAACCTTCTAAGCTTAGATGTTCATTTTGGTTTGTAGCATCAACAAGCGCAACCAGCGTCGTACATCACTCGGGTCTAAATACTGCAAGTTTCATGCCGCCTGGCAGAATTGCAGGCTCCAGGGAACTGTTCATTGTCCACACACGTGCCCGTCCATCAACGACTGACACTATACAATGGGGAATGAGAATTCTCTTTTTCAGGCATGCTAAGAGAATCGGTTCGAGCGTGGCGTCAAACGTGCCACAGTTGTTACTGGAACATGTCAAGGAAACACACACAGCAGAAAATGCAGGAACGACTCTATCCATGGAGACGAAAATTATGCATTCCTCCGAACAGGAATTTTTCAAGAGCACAGTTGGCAAAGTACCGTTTATTGAAAGATGCCCACTTCTGCAGTGTACAGTTGCCCCACACTCACACAAGAAGTCTATACCCCAGATAACGTCATGTGTAGACCGCGGAATAACCGCAAACTCTGTGCAAAACTCCTTGCCATACAGCGAGACGTCCACAGTAAAATATCCTGCCGGATAGAACACGTCACCACTTACACCACGAAATTTCACCCCATGGTTCAGGCAAAACATCACTTTTGATCCTAGCAGGTTCCTAAAATTTACACTCTTCACCGAGCCTGTCGTGCCGGTATCCACAAGTGCCATAGTAGCCACTCCATCGACAACTACATGAACTTTGTTCTTCAACATAAACGCTGACGGGGGTATATCTGTAGATAGCACCTCTGATTTCGCGGCCTCATCCTCACTGGCCGCACCACTGGCCGCTTCTTATCAATATTTTCAAATATGCGCTATTTCAACTGAAAGCAGCGTCATTGGCCTCATGCCTGAACACTACCACAAGCGAGATTCCTTCTATGCAGCAAGAATTAGCCTCAACCATCCCAACATTCCATGATGCTGAGAGTTGTATTTCACTGCTTTAAGATGTTCATTTTCAGTTTGGGAGAGAGACACCTACGTCTTGGCCTGGCTAACTTTCAGCACAAGGCACCCCCAAAAGAAAGGTACAGAGCCACAGACGATAATGTATTGCACTTTGTCTAGTCAGGCTGCTTTTTGTTGGCAGCTTCTGACGACAGAAACCATTAAAAGGATAGAAGCTGATGCCACGGCTGCACAGATCGATACACGTGTCATAGGAGTGTCAAGACAAAAACACCTCATCATTTATAACATCCTAATTATGTTTCAAAATGTCAATTGCTGCACGCACTTGTAGGACGTCTGTAACTGTTGCTGAAATATTTGAAGGTTGAACAGAACATCATGCCATTAGTGCGGCCCTGGACAAAACAGCCGTCAGTGGTTTGCTCGCCAGCGGCGTTGCAAATCAAGATACAGAGTGTGTCCTAGCTCTGCTTGCAACGAGTTGGCACTTTGTACCTTCTGTGGAAGTTGTTACCAATATTCATTCCGTACGGCTCTGAGAAACTGCTTTTTTCATAGTGCACTATACACAGTGTTCTAAGAACTTTCAGTGCGTCTGACCTAAACTGCTAACTACATATTGTGATTCGTTTTGTCCTGGACAAAAGTGCATCAAAATGCCGACATACAATGCAGTAGCCAACAGTGTATTCAGAAGCTGAAAATTCATACACATATTCAACACCACCAATAATCTTATCGAAGTAACGACAGGCGACGACTTAAAATTCGAATGCCCTACAATGCGCCATTAAATTTTTCAGACTCCAGCTACCTGACCAAGCGTCATGTCGATTGCCATGAAGAGCTGTTGGCGATGTTTACAATAATTTTGTTGGGTCGACAGCACTGAAAAATTGCATAAGCTACGGTTGTAGGTTGTGGTTGTAGGCATGTGATTACAAGGTTGCTTTGAATTTCCTTCTTGTAGATTGTACAATGCCGGAAATATAAAAGCTAGATTAACGTGAATTACGATTTGAAATAGAGCCACAAATTCGGCAAAAGACTGAGCAGAAAAACGTGAGCCCAATAAACACGAAATGTTTTTATTTGGCTGATAGAAGTATAACATACGATCGTCGCCAGCATCAATGCCCTGTACCTGTCCGTGATGTCTTTTATGGATGGTATTTCTTTTGAAGTCCATTCTAGCTTCGCTGTGAAAGTCCTCAACATGCTGTCTCTTACATAATCACAGTGTGGCCTTGCCTTTCCACACTCTTTGTTCATGCTGGTGATGTGTGCCAAGATGCTCTCATGGTCTTCTGCTTTCAAGAAATTACTTGCTTGAAAAAAAGGGGGGAAAATGTTGAATGCTACATAAGCAAGTGCACCTAGCATCAGCTCTGTGTGTTTGCAGTCTTGCTATGGAAGGTCTCGCGATTCGATTCTGGTCTTCTGCAGAGGTAGGCTGCATGCGTGGCCTTTTTGCTACAACAAGATGCAGTTCCCCTGTGTTTTCTCTCATCTTTTTCCTTTCACATTTTGCCTTGAACTTCAGGGCATCGCGCCACGAGTCCTGCAGAGCACGAAAAAATTTTAATGAAAGCTCTGCTCACTGAGTAGATTAGGCTGAGAATGTCCACCGTCGCACAGACAATGCAGCCAGCCAGCGCATTATAGAACTATGCTCACTATTCTGTAAACACAATAATCAGCGGTTTTTCCCCTAGTGAGGATAGGAAAATGCAGATAGCAGAGCGTCATAAAAATCAAACAATGTGCACAAATATACCTTTCTTCTGCATATAAGCATTAGCTAAGAAGCTTAGGTGTGACCAAAACTCAACCATTGCCAATCAATTCACGCTGAAGCAGGCTTTCATGGGTAATGGCAGAGTTTTTGACACTGTAGTTACCTTGAAGGGACACTTAGGAGAAACAATGAACTGGTATAGATTGATTAAGTTTGCTCTTCTAATGACGTACCACCATAGGTACGTCATTAGAGGAGAAAATCAAGTTCAAAGTTTCAATTTGGAATTTTGCGCCAAACTTCGTAATCTTCAACATCAAAGGTTTTCAGGAGCGTTTACCAAGTTTCGGCGCCACTGGCTCAATGAAATTTCCTCACACTTGTTATGTTGCGCCTCTGGGCTCCTCAGAGGACAATGTACTTCGTTTTAACCGACTAGGAACTTCGTTCGTCCTAGTAGGCGCCGTCAAAAATATGTGATATCACGGCAAATGATGCGGGAATTTCTGGGTGGTATAACCACCTGCATTTTCGCTTTGCGCGTTTTCTCACTTAATAAGCGTCTTCTCGCAACAAGCGTGGTGTTTTTGGTATCGTGTAAAAATTCTCTACTTATTCAAGACAAATTGTTTTACTCTTTAGTGTCCCTTTAATGGTGCGACGCAGAAAGAAATGCTCTAGCTGACGAACTCTACATATATATGGTGTTAATGTGACTTCACAGCCCCCACTCGCACTCTCCTGCCATCTATCCCGAATAACTAACCCGCCGTTCACACCCTGCAGCGCAGAGTTTAGGTTGAGTGGTTCCTGTCGCAGGGCACAAATAAAATCAAGCTGTGAGATTTTTTGCTGTCACAATTCGGCAAACTCCTTGTATCAAGCCAGTTCGCCAGTTATCTCTATACATACATACGCAACATTTAAAGTGTGACGACGATGACCTGACTGGCTTTCCATGCGGAGAAATGTCATTGCAGACGCTGACTTGTTGCCCTCAATGATCCTTGTAGACAATCCGTCAAGCTCATTTTCACTACAAACTATATGGCTCAAATACAAATGGAAGGCCGGAGTTGCTTGAGTGCGCTATATTTGTGCCTATTACCGAAGCAGCTCCCATGGAAACAGCTGGGTCGTCGTGTGAATCAAGGCCACTTGCTTTAGATTCGGCCCACACCACCAAAGTAGTTCATGCACCAAAAAAGCGCAATTTCGCTCATTTTTAAACACTGCTGAAGACGAGGCTCTCTTTTCTGCATTCACAAAAAAAAACAGAAAAAGAAACTGTGAATGTCTAAAGTAGTGACTTCGCAGGGTTGAAATACATGCCAGTGCAAACAAAATGGCAGCATATCCACGGAGTGAATGATGGAGAGTGGGGCGAAGCATTCGTACGTCCATGCGTCCGTCTGTGTGACCGTCCATGCGTCTGTTTGTGCGCCCGTCCCTGCGTTCTTTCATGCATCCGCCCCTGCGTCCGTTCATGCGTCCATCCATGCATCTGTTTGTGTGTCCGTTCGTTCATCTATTCAACACTCCAAGTCCCACCATCTCGCATCTTTTTATCATATATTCCCCATATAGAAGCACCGCCATCCAGCGGACATTCCAAGGACTAAACGAGAGGTGGCACACGCACACTTTCTTACGGCCTGCGCTTTGGGTCCACTTCCCACCTTTAACCACCTCGAGTTCTTGGTATGTTCTAGTTCACTGTATTCATGGCACTGCGACCAAACACTCGCTAAACCTTTCGAAAACCAACGAGGTTACGCCCAGCGAGTATAACGTAGCAACCTTTCCCTGTCAGATAGGGCTCAATTTACATGCCACTGGCTGCTTATGAGAAATGAGAGACAGGAGAATTCGGCTTTTACTTTCTTACGGCTTGCGCTTCGTATCTACTTCTCATTTTTAACCACCTTGAGTTCATTCATGGTATATACAAGTTCATTGTATTCATGACACTGCGTCTCAACGCTCGCTAAACCTTTCTAAAGCTAAGGAGGTTACACCCAGCGAGTATAATGTAGCATCCCTTTCTTGTCCGATAGTGCTCAATGTACATGCCAATGGCTGCTAATGGGGATCGCAGCGTGCGCGTTGACTAAAAGCCGAATGCTCATGTCTCTCATTCCCCATTAGCAGCCATTGGCATGTACATTGAGCACTATTTTTTATTGTTAAACAACGCACAGAAGAAATCTCTCACTGGCACCACCTTGGAGGTCAAGTGTTATACCTATTTCGGGTATGTGCCACTGGTGGTTACGTACGAGGGACGCCCAAGCCACGCCATAAGGAGCTTCGCCCCTAAAATGCCTGTTTCTTCTGACTCATGTGAAATGTTTTGCAGTTTTCTGCCTCGTTTTTTTCTTTCACTGCTTCACACTAGTGTGCAGTGGCATACCTACAAACAACGGGGACAGTAACAAGCAGTAAAAAAACTGGAAAAATTAACTGATCTTTCACTAGGACCAAGAGTTCCTTAACCATATTTTTGTGTTAATTTGAACTGCTACTGAACTAGACTTGTTTGTACCACTTCAGTAAAATGTAACCATCCCACCTTTGTGACCATGCTCATTACTTCACTGTGCCGCTTACTGGCTGACTAATCATGTAGCGCAAAATGTCAGGTCGCAGCGAATAGATTGTCATATGCTCCGTTTCTCTATGAGCGAAAAGAATGCACCGCCAGTAGTAAAATGCAATTTCATTCTCTCTTTTTTTGTACTGGTAAGTGCTTGGATAGCACTTGTTTGTAATGACTGTAATGACACACACTCCTGTAGGCACAAATAATATTGATGTTCTTCAAATTACTTTTGTTAATGTGTGCTAGAGAAACACGGTTGCACTCTTTGCGAAGCTGCATATACATTCACAATACCCCTTTGCGAGGAGAATTTCCCCACGCTTTGTGTTATGTTCATAACTTTCAAGGATGGCGTGCCTCACCGACTGCCAGTAACTGCATACACTGGCGTCTTGAGGCTGACCTGAGTGGGCGCTAGCACACCAAAACGACATGGCAGTATGCCCTGACATCGTCCATAGGCACCCATAGATGTCGGTTGTGCAAACAGGAAGTGATGAAGCGGCGCATGGGGACACACTCGCACACTATGTACAGTCAACAACATATACAAGAGGTGGCTTCGCCGCAATCACAGAAGCTGTTTACATGTCCAGTTCCTGTCGTGTTTTTCAAGTTTAGATAGGCGTTCACCAACGCACTGGCATCTTCATTGTACATTTTCTCAGGATATCTTAGAAAAAGTACTTTCGTATATGAGACTCTTTTCAGCACATTTAAATGGGAGCACAGACAAACATTTAAGTTTCAAAACCTAGATGAGGAAATAGTGGCATACAAGTTGTAACCCTGCAAGCTATAGAAAAGCAGAACTGAATGAAACTGACTTGTGCACAAGCCATCATGCAACATAACCAAGGTGTAACTTTTCACTGGTGTCAACACACCCCAAAAGCCAATACTGCAAATTACACTACAAACCATGCCACATTATTTACGTGCAGGCACTGAATAAAGATAGTTTGTGGTATGGTTGTGACCGTCTACGTATGGGGGCATGGCACGGTTGATTTTCGATATATGGCTCCATTTGTTTGGTCATTTGTTGAGAAAAGAGCAAGAAAGTTCTAGCTGACTTCAAGATAAAATTTAGGTTTTCTGTCACAAGCTGCGCAACAATGTTTGACTCACATATTTGCAAGAGTATTGACCACCAATACGAAGCATTTTCTAACCATGTTCAGAAAGTTTGGAAGGGCAACTTTAATTATGCACTACACAGCAATACTGCGAACAACTTTAGAACGCCTCCATGATGTGCAGCTGCAGTCTTAAAGGGCCCTCACCAAGTCACATCACAAATTTTAGTTACACAATAGAAGTTGTTATGTGCCCAATGAAGAGCATTATGCAAGAGTTTTTCAAATCGGTGCATTCCTAGCAAAGCAAACAAATATTTTGAAGTGGCGCGAATGCATGAGGCGAGAAGGCAAGTTCGAAACACTTGCCACTAGCCCCGCCATGGCAAGCCAAATCTCTCTATTGCCCCCTTCAGCACGCGAGCCGAAAGGTCACATAACTCATACGCATGAACAACGAACATCACGCACACGCAAGCTCACGAGCCTGCAATGTGCACGAACCAGCCCATGCCCCCGAGACGTGAGCGGTGTTGTGTCGATGTTCTCTCGGCAAGATATGCCGAATGTGCTCACGTCGATCGCTGTCAAAGCTGCGAAACTTCTACAGGCACAAGTCTAGCGGTATCACCAACCAGTGCCGCATGAACATTTGGTTAGATACGGGAGAATATATGAGCCTAATGGGTGCCTAAACGCGGTAAAAGAATACTTTTGTTTTCAGGGCTGGTGTCTGCTCAACGCACCAACCGCGAGAACTAGAATGCATGCGAAACGAACCCAAAACATACTGACATATCACTGTGATTGCAGAAAAAAAAAGAAAAACACACACGCACTGCAGTTGTGTGTGTTAGTGATTCTTTCAAGTTTCCTTCACCTACTAAAGGAACAAATTAGGCTAGCTACACTCATAGCGTCAAAACTATTATCACAGCGGCACGTGCATCTGTGTGCTACGTCAGAGCACACACATCTACATAGGGGCCATTCAATGACAAACGTCATGCCCTGCACCTTCGGGCACGCGCCCACAAGAGAAAGTGAAAGCCGTGTTCAGCTTGAAATCTGACCTCTTTCCGTGGCGCGTATTGTTGCATAATTTGGCAGGTGTGATCGTGAGCATCCGGTTTATACATTGCGCTCGTCAGGTCAAAATGGTGAAACATAGCAACAGACCTTTTGAAGAAGTAATCACAAAAACTGTACATGTTGCTTCTTCAGTTTTCATTTTCTTTTCCTGTCATTGCTGTGGCAGTAAGTAGCTACTGTGCCACATACTATGGTTGAAAACTTCGTTTGGTCGATCGCACACCGATTATACTTGGAGAAGGTTACACAGTCCCAGCGACCCTTACGGTGCTTCACTACACATGCTAACACTTCCGGCGAACACTTCGATATTGTTTGCAGATATGTTCTATGCTTAATCTGGGCATGGCACCGGCGACATGGCAGTGCCCATAATCTTGTTCTTGCTGCTCACACAGGCTCGTGTCGTAATCAGTCCCTTGGGCGGGGATGCTTCAGCTGATTTTACCGACGGCAATGCGTGCGGGCTTCACGACACGGAAGCCGTTTTTCGGTTATTTATTCCAGCTGCAATGGATTCACAGAAAGGCCCCGCACTGATGAATTTGGACTTTTCATCGCTGTTCAGCTGCCAACCACGGACACTGGGCGGTGCCGGCGTGGCTGTTGACATACGGCTACAAATAGAGTGCAGCGGCACATGTTCGACAGGGCATGGAACCGGCGACATGACAGTGCCCTTAATCTCGTTCTTGCTGCTAACGCAGGTTGTTTTTTCCCACCACATTTACGGTTTTTGTTATTTTGTTCCACAGGTTCCGCCCCAGTGTTCTTTGCCATAGAAGTGCTCGCATCGTGAGATGTCTCGCAGATTGATTCGCAGACAGCAGTTGTTGATGTTCCGGAGTACTGCCTTTTATTTGTTAATCTTGTTATTGTGTGGGGGCGACGTCGAGTGAAAGCCTAAGTCTTCAAATCCACAGATGGAGCACTTACTCGAAGGACAGGCTGCAATTATTTCTAAATTGTCAACAATTGCGGAAAAAAACACCAATGCTGATATAACTGAATTGAAAACACGCCTGGCTTCGTTAGAAAAAAATGTCCCGAACCTAGACGATCTACGAATAGCAATAGATAACATAAAGGAAAAACAGAAAGAGGCGCAATGTGCGATGTCCTTTGTTCTCCGGAAGGTAGAAGACCTTGATAATCGGCAAAGGCGTGAGAATTTGCTCTTCTATGGGATAGAGGACTCAGTGGCAGGTAAGAGTAATGCTCAGGCTGAGCAGGTATTCCTTAATCTGTGCCATACGAAACTTGGGCTCACTTCTGTGAACATAGAGCGTGTCCATAGAATAGGGTCATACAATGCACATAAAACACGACAAGTAATATTCAGATATGCCTACTTTAAAATGATACAGCAAGTCTTGACGAAAGCGTATAACTTATGGGGGACTTCATAGGGCATATCTGAAGATTTTTCACGTACAGTTCATGAAAAAAAAAAGCTTTGGGCATACGCAAAAAATAATAGGAAGGAAGGCGAGAAATCCGTTTTAAGATTTGATACACTATATTTGGGTGATAAACGGTATCGGATTGACAGCACTACAGGTGACGTAATTCAAATGTGACCACTGTTGCAGTCTTCAGTGACGCATCAACTAAAACTGGTCATCGTCAATTGCAGAAGTCCTAGAAATAAGGTTGACGACTTTCACTTGCTGTTAAGTTCTGTTCAGCCTGCAGTTGTATTAGGCTCTGAATCATGGCTCGATGCCACTATCCTTGATAGAGAATTGTTCCCCATTGGGTATCACTGTTTTACGCGGGACCGTTAATCTATGGGTGGTGGTGGGATCAGACTGGCCCTGTGTTCGAGTTGATTGTGCTTCGGAATGTGAATCTGTATTTTGCAATTTGCGGGCTGATAATGGTCAATGTTTTCTCATTGGTTCTTATTATCGACCACCTGGTGCCTCTTGTCAGCAGTTTGCCCAATTGACTATTTTTCTTGAGACGGTTCAGTGTGATCACATTATAGTCGGAGGAGATTTTAACCTTCCCGGTTCGTACTGCGGGTCGGGTAATTGTCTTGCAGGTGGTACAACAGGTGGTTTATACAAAGCCTTCTTTGAATTTATGCACGAAAACAGTCTGCATCAGTTGGTAAGAGATTCTTCCCGTAATGATGATACTGGTAACGTGCTTGATTTGTTGCTTTGAGATGCGCCGAACATTATTTCAGATATATGTGCTTTGCCCTGCATAAGTGATCATAAGGTTATTGTAGCGGACGCTACATATCGAAATGCGTGTGTATCGAAAAAAGCCCCTAGAACAATGTGTGCATATAACAGGGCTAACTACGCTGCACTAAATCTAGCTCTTGAATCTTACTTTTCTACTTTTGACACATTGGCAGATAAACTAAACGGGGAAGAGTTATAGGGAGTACTTAAAGAGAAGCTTTTTGAACTGCGTGCTAAATTTGTTCATGTTCGAACACTCTCTTCCAAAAGTTCAAAAATTAAGCCGTGGTTTAACTGGCAACTAAGTTTTTATTAAGAAAAATAAGAAGAATCTATCGGCTTAGCAAGACTAAAAAATCTGATAGTCGCTACATACAGTTGGGAGAGTTAAAACGTTGTTTTAGGAAGCTCGCTGGATCAGCCAAACAAACATTACTTCGCTCACTTAGGCTAGAGGCTGGTAGACGATCCGAAGGAATTTTGGAAATACGTTAAAAGAAACGGTAAGGAGGACACTTCTGTTCCACCGACCGAATTAATAAGGATGATCCGAGTAAGGTCGAAGTTTTGTTAATTTCTTTTCATCGATATTTCAGTCTGATTTTTCAGATGCTAGTGTAGTTACAAATAATGATTTTTTCTGTACAAGTCGACAAAATGTTTGAGGGTGTGTTTAGTGCGACGAGAGTGGAGGCTTGAAACACACGAAAGCGAGTGGTCCGGATGAAATTCCGGCATCGTTTCTTATTAACTGTTCGGGCACTCTGTGTTTATATCTTTGTCGTTTATTTCAAAATTCCTTTAAGCACGGTATTGTTCCTGGGGACTGGAAGTTGGCCGCGTGGTACCAATCCATAAATGTGGACAGAGGGACAGAGTTGAGAATTATGGGCCACTTTTGTTAACTAGTATTGTATGCAAAGTTATGAAACATGTGATCTATAGCAGCATCATCTCTCACCTTGTTGCAAATAACCTTCTTCACCCTAGTCGGCAAGGGTTCCGGCAGGGCTTTTCTAGTACGACGCAATTGGTAGAATTTACTCATGACTTGCCTCAGCTGTCGACAAGCAGCTAAGTGTTGACTGTATATTTTTGGATTTCAGATAAGCTTTTGACGTCGTTACGCATAGTCTCTTGATCGCTAAACTTCGATATTACAAATTGAATGATAGGGTTATTGCTTGGATAACTGAGTATCTTCGCTCAAGGCAGATGCCTGTGACTCTGACTGGTTGTTCCTCTACGTATGTTGCTGTCACCTCTGGTGTACCACAGCGATCAGTCGTAGGTCCGCTTTTATTTTTGTTGTTCATAAATGACATCGCTTTCAGTGTCACATCATGATTTAGAATGTTTGCAGATGACTGTACAGTATATAGGGTGATAGATAGCGACCTTGACAAACAAACACTGCAAAACGATTTATATTTAGTTGCAGCATAGTGTGAAAAATTTTAAATGTTGTTGAATGTGAAAAAAGCGTCCACGTCCCCTTCACCAGGAAACTCTCGCACTGCAGAAATTATTTCACGATTATAACGTTAATCTTCAACATGACACGGAATATAAATATCTAGGCGTATTTTTCACTGCTGATTTGAGATGCAATAAGCACGTTACTTACGTTAGGAACAAGGCGGTAGGAACTATAGGTTTTGTGAAGCGTAGCTTCAGCAGTTTACCACAAAAAGTTAGACAGCAGCTCTATTTTACACACGTACACAGTATACTGGAGTATGCGTGCGTCTGCTGGGACCCATATACTAAGGAACTCACAGATAATTTTGAAAAAGTGCAGAATAGAGCAATTCAATTTGTCCTTGAATATTACGACAGGATGCTTAGTGTGAAAGAGAGCAGAAGAACATTAAATTGGAATCTTCTTTAAAACCATCGTCGGAAACTCAGATAAAGATTCTTTCATAGCATTTATCATTCGAGAACAGGAATCATCAGGCAATTATATTTTCAACCACCCAACTATGTTTCTCAAAGACGCGATCATCGTTTAAAAATTCGCGAGATTCCTTTTGGGGGTGACGCTTTTCGCTACTCTTTCTTTCTCCGCACTATAAGAAATTGGAACACTCTGCCACCGGAAATAGTCTCTATTGATTCAAGTGATAATTTTTCATGCTTTATGAATGTTTTTTTTGTGTTTGATCATAAGTACTGTACCCTCTCTGCTGTAATGCCTTACAGCGAATCAGGTACTTAAAAAATGAAATAAATGATCTAGCCCTATTATTTCGTAGGTAATGTATGTTTGTCCACACAAATAAGTTTTACGTGGTATTGCCTTTGAATGTTTGTGTCAGTGCTCTTTCAAAAACTTTTTAGGTATAATTGTAATGTGGTAGTTTGGAAATGCAGCGAATTGAGCTCCCACTCTCAGATCACAATGTGGTACTTTGTGAAAACAAAAATAGGAATAAAAATACAAAATGCACAGCCACTAGGTTTTCATGAGTGTCAAGTATTTCACAGCCAAGGCCAGATGAAACGGATGCGTCACCAAAGCAATGAGCGTAAATTGTAATAAATGTAAAAATGCGAAACAGGCTTACAGTGTTTAGGTGTATAGTCCACAGAAAAGCCATCCTATAACTTGGTTGCGGCTTTTTAAATGTGTCCCCGGCACGTGCCTCTTCAGGCTTGACTTCAATGCCAGCGGTGGCTGTGGCAGCGTATACACAGTGCGTGCTGACTGCTGTGTCTGTTCTATTTCCACATCAAGGACATCGACAATCCTGAAGCAAATGAAACATGAACAAGACTTTGAAATTTGCAGAATTGCATCAAAGCTTAGCAGTCACAATGCTTTTAATAATGGTAACATTGGCATGCATTTTGCTCCGAAATCGCTATATATATGTATCACATACATAAGCACAAAATCAACACATACCGAAATTCACTTTGCTCCTTTATTTTTATTTTGGCTTCTCAAGTGGAAACCAGCACACTTTTGCACAAGTGACATAGCTCATTGTGCCATACCCTGGTCTCAAAAATGAAGCAGTGAAGTTATGTTCAGTGTTAGTTGTGTGCCTTATAATGATACACTGCTTTTTATATGTAAAACTTCATCAATTACTTACTAATATTAGCCAGAATGCGGCTTAAGTGGTTAAACTTTAGCAATGCTTCACTGTGCATACACATTCATTATTTTATGCAGCATAATATAGAACACACTCTCATAATTTTACTCTGTCACGTTTCGTTAAGCAGTAGACATTCTATTATGTAAAGAACTAGTATGATTAATGAAAAACTTCGAAATGCTTGTTTACAACCTTCTGTCTGGGTCATGATCTCGTACTTGGCAATGGCTGTTTTGTCAGACAAGGCTTACATGACATGCAGCTTGGGGTTTGTAGAGCTTGCTTTACTTAAATGCGTCCACTATTTCAGATCTATAACGTCCATGTTTAAGAGGATCGCGCGTGACAAAGGCATTGTGTCGACAAACGCTAATGCCATACTTCGAAAACTAACTTGCGGCTCGGTAGTGGTACACAACGCAATATTGCTGCCATACTCAGCACCCAGCCGGTATTAACACTAAATAAAGCCAACCATAGAACTTTTGCGATATAAATCTACTAATTCATTGAGTAGATAAGCAGCACTTCTACGTTACAGCGCAAAACAGCACAACGCTGCTCGTTCAGTCAGCACGTGGTGAGCAATCAGTGAAGAGAAATAGATCGTTCACTATGCAGCAGAAAGTGCTCAACGACTATCCTCTACGCGGACACAGCTAAATGCATTTCGTGATTACATACCTGCAAGCTCCAGCTGGCACAGTCTTGTTCGGCGAGCAGGCTGCTGTTTCGATGCGTGCTGAGCAGGTCTTTTCTTGTCAACTCACCATGAAAATTTACTACTATGTTGCGGTCGCGAAACCTCAATAAATGTTTGAACGCCTATGCTAAGACATAAAACTAAAGAGAAAAAGTGCGAAGCTCTCAAAAGCAGGATGACAATGCCGTAGCTCAGCCGAAGTGCTGAAGGCTCCGCTGAATAGCGTGCTTTGTCCGTAAACTACTGAAGAAACTAGTGCCACTGCAAGTGTGAGAGCGGTGAAAATATTGAGGGATGGCAGCGCAGGCGCTAGCAAATAACCACTATTTGACATAGCTGTGTTATATAGGCAATGTTGCTCATATTGGCTGAATATTTCTCATAAACAAACTATGTTAACAAAGGCATAGTGTTAACGCACGAGGTTTGGGAATTGTTAAATAATTATTAGAGTACATCACATGCTTTACTCGCGCTACGCACCGGTGTGTCAAGGTGCTTGTTTGCCAGCGTGTACAGGTATATTCTGCACTGATATGTCCGCAGCTGTTTTTGTGGAGAATGTTGGAATTGTGTCAATATTGTCGTGATGATATTCTCCATATCCTTCCAGGAGTTGTCAGACGAGATGATTTTTATATGATGCGTGCTCTTAGGAAGACATGCCGTATTCAACTCAAGAAGTTATAAGCGTCTGTTGCGGCACAAGTAACTGATTGTGTCACGGGTCACTGCACCATTTGCTGGTTGGCAGCGCATTGAATTGTGAGATCAGCGGATGCGCATGAAGAGGACTGCAGAACAAATCATCTGTGTGTCGCGTTGTGAACGAACTGATGGAAGTGCAAAACTGCCCTCGCTGCCTGTTTTTGTTGGCGCAGTTCATCACAGTTAATAACCAAATCGGTGTGGTGCACAGCGCGAAGCACAACTTCAGTGTTCTTGGAGGAATATACAGCTTGTTTAATAAGTACGAAAATTTCATTCTACAAGTCGCATTTGTATCACCGACACAGGACCTTACTGGAAGGCACCAGCAGTAGTTTGCAGCACCGTTTTCATGAAGGAACGAGCAGTGCAGATAGACCAGATGGAATGGGCAACGAATCTTTATACCAGCAGGAAGCGGGCCCTGAGCCTTTGGAGTCAGACAGCTTTGGCAGGCGAAACGACGAACCAGTTAACAATTATGCATTACAGGACCGTCGAAACGCAAGGCCGACTCGAGGAAGCAAAGTCTGCCTTATGGAGGTTTTTAGTGCTACTGGGCATCATAACTTGTCTCACACGGGTGTTGAGAAATTGTTATCTGAACTGCAGCTGGTATTTCAGCTTGTAATGAAGGCCTATGCGAATGAATGAGCTTATGCTCGTAGACACGTGGGGGCAGCCCGGAAACTTCACCTTCTGCTGTCTTGCTCCTTCGTTCCTGACCTCTTAAAAGGGCTCGACAAAAACTTTTGCGAGAAAAGTACGCCAAAGAGGCGTTTCCTTTTGTTGCACCAGAGAAGCAAGTCTCGGGCCAAGGTGCCAAGTATTACTATTTGCCGTTGCCGAAGAAGCTTCATGTCCTCTGCAATATCTCAGGCATTGGGGCTCATTAGAAGACCCCTCAGCTTGACAACCAGACACTGAGTGTCTGCAGAGATTACATGGATGGTACGCTTTATAGAGAGCTTCTTCGCTCTGTGATACCAAGAAGCTGTGCTTACAGAGTAATTATTTTGTTTTAAATAGACGAGATTCAGGTAGTCAATCCACTGGGTACTGTACCAGGCGGGCCACCGCTTAATAAATCGGGATGATCCCACCTCACCTGGCCACCTTGAGAGAGGGCGCGCGCGCCCTCTCTCAAGGTGGCCAGGTGAGGTGGGATCATCCCGATTTATTAAGCGGTGGCCCGCCTGGTACATCCTCCTTTTTCTTTAGGTGATGTAGTCGGCAAAGCGCGTCGGTGCTCTACGTGGCCTAGTTGATCTTCTGAGACTCGAGTCGGCTGCTTCTTGTGCCTGGCAAGTGACCTTATGCTGGGACGGGACCACGTCGGGGTCCCTTGATGGTTGACTTGCAATGGGTGGTGCACGTGCAGCTGACTGGTTCAGTAGAGCATCCGATGCAGGCGCCTGTTGTGACGGATGTCGTTCCTTTCGTGATGCGGATGCTGTTGTCAAATCGGGCGCTGTATCTGATGTTGAATGTTGTCTATGCTGTATAGGCGACGGGATTATCGGTGCGACATCCTTGTCATCCAGTGGGTCTAAGTGTTCGGGCGTCCTTTTTAGATGCTGACGATTCCTTCGATAACGCCGGCCTTCATCTGTACAGACTATGTAAGATCTAGGGCCAGCAAGTTTCTCTACTCGGGCTTTCGGAAACCACCCCTTGTCGTTTCTTATTCTGACGACGTCCCCTTCGGAGAGAGGTGTGAGAGGTATGCCTTTGCCGTGATCCTGTGGATGTTTCCGCACTGACGATGTCGAAGCCGATGAGAAGTCTGGAAGTCGTCCCCGAAGCATCCGTCCCATAAGGAGCTGACTTGGTGTGCGTCCGTCTATCAGGGGCGAGATTCGATAATTGAGCAGTGCAACCCAAAACTCCTCGCCAGCGTACTCACTTTTCTTCAAGAGGCGCTTTACGACCTGTACCCCTTTCTCAGCTAGACCATTGGCCCTGGGGAAGTGTGGACTGGATATGGTATGAGTAAAATCGTATTTTACTGCAAACTGTCTAAACTCTCGCGATGTGAACTGTGGTCCTCCATCGGTACAGACTTCAATGGGTATACCGTGGCGAGCAAACATGGTCCCTAGTGTGTCCACTACGACCTGACTTGTTGACTGAGGCAACTGTTCCACTTCTGGGTAGTTGGAGTAGGCACAGTACGCAACCAGGTAACGCTTGCCCCCATGGTCAAATAGGTCGACACCAATTCGCTGCCACGGCCCCGTTGGGATTTCCCTCGATAACAGTGGCTCTGAAGGTTGCCGGTAGGCAAAGTGCTGACATGTGGCACACTTGCTAATGAGTGACTTGATGTCAGCATTCATCCCAGGCCAGTACATCAGAAGGCGTGCTCTGGCTTTGCACTTGCTCATTCCCAAATGGCCTTCATGAAGACGTTGCAGCATGGATCGCCTCAGACTCTTTGGGATTACCACCCTGCTGCCCCGCAAAAGCACTCCATCAACATATGACAGTTCTGACAAACATGGAGCTAGTTCGCCTGAGACTGGTCGTCCTTCCTGGAGAGCCTCCACCACTTGCTTGAGGTATGGGTCCGCCAGGATTGCAGAGGTCAGTTCAGTCTTCGTGTTCTCACTTACGATGCTGGCTAGCACGCGAGTCGCATGGATGCATACGTCTTGTTCGCTTTCTCCGTCACTCGGTTGGGTTCCTGGAATTCGGGACAGTGTGTCCGCCACTAGCAGATGCTTCCCAGGAACATATTGCAATTTGATATCAAAAGGCATTAGCCTCAAGAAATAGCGCTGCAATCGTGGCGGCATTTCACTCAGGTTCTTTTGTGAAATAGCAAGCAAAGGTCGGTGGTCTGTTTCGACTGTCACTGATAACCCCAGTACGAACTCCCGGAAACGCTCACAAGCAAACGTCACGGCCAGCGCTTCCTTTTCAATTTGGGCATATTTTGTTTCAGCCTTTGAGAGCACCCTTGAAGCATAACCCACTGGGCGCCAATCTTGGTCATGGAGTTGAAGAAGAGCAGCACCTACTGCAAAGCTTGATGCATCAGCTGAGAGTTTCGTTTGCTTCAATGGGTCAAAAACTGCGATCACTGGAGCCGATGTCAAAGCCTTAATAAGATCTTTCCATTCTTTGTCATGGTGAACTTCCCATATGAATTCAACATCATTCTTTATCAATGACCTAAGGGCGTCAGTTCTTTTTGAGAGATTAGGTATGAATTTGCCAAAGTAATTCATAATACCTAAAAACCTTTGAACTTCCTGTTTACTCGACGGCTTTTGCATGTTGGCAACGCATTCAATGAGACTAGCATCGGGTTTTATTCCTTCTTTGCTGATACAATCTCCCAGGAATTTAACTTCGGCCTTCGCGAACAGACACTTTTCTTTGTTCAGTGTCAGGCCAGCCTTTCTCGCTGCCATCAGTGCTGCACGCAGGCGTTGATCATGCTGCTCTTTTGATGCACCCCAAATTAAAATATCATCGACATATACGCGTGTGCCCGGCAGGTTTTCAAACACTTCCGTCATTGCCTTCTGAAATACTTCGGGGGCGGACGCGATACCAAATGGCAGGCGCAAAAATCGGTATCTTCCGAACGGCGTGCTAAAGGTGCAGATCTTTGAAGTGTCTTCGTCTAAGGGGATCTGGTGAAACCCGCTATTGGCATCAAGCTTGGTGAACATCACCGCTCCTGCCAGCTCTGCTTCTATTTCTTCACGTGAGGGTAGCTGATAATGCTCGCGTTTAAGGCTTCGATTAATGTACCGCGGGTCTAGGCATATTCGCATGCGGCCATTCTTCTTCATAATAAGAACAAGTGGACTCACCCAGTCTGACGGCTCTTCCATTTTGCATATGATGCCCTGCGAGACCATCCGGGCCAACTCCTGCTTAAGTGGCGCTCGCAGTGCGTGTGGCACTTTCCTCGGCGGCATGATCGTGGGGCGCGCATCATCCTTCATTGCCAGCGAATATGGTCTACGGATGCAGCCCAGACCGTGGAATAACTCCGGGAACTCGGTGACCCAGTCGGTGCTAACGTCACTTCTTGAAGATACATCGTGAACGCGGGAAATCAGCCCGAAACGTTCTGCTGCATTCAATCCGAGTAGGACTTGCTTGCCTCTCTTGACCACAAAAAAACTGATATTCTCTTGCTGCTCTCCTAGACGTAGTGGCAGACTGATAACGCCCAAATGATGTATTTTGCTTCCTTCGTAGTTAGTAAGTACTGTGGTCGATGGCCGCACCATGGTCGGCAAACGCATCCTGCGAAAGTACGAGTACGGCAATATGTTCGCTTGCGCTCCTGTATCCACTTTCAGTTCTGTCGGGTGCCCGGCAAGGTCCCCTGCCACCGTCCAATCCTGATTTTTGGACACGTTTCTGATTTGTACCGTGAGAACTTGAATGTCTTCATCGGTAGCGTCCGAGGACTCCTCCAGTGCATCTTCTGTTGCAGCGACGCCTAACTCATGAACGCCGCGTCTACTCCTGCAGCAAGCTGCAAAATGGTTTCTTTTGTTGCACAGCGTGCACGTTTTTCCAAACGCTGGGCAGCGTCTTGGTCCGTGAATCTTGCCACAGTAGCCACAGCGTCGACGTTGTCCGCTCGTACGAGACTGTCCGGCAGCGTTTGCAATTTTTTCGACTCTCTGCACTTTCGCTTCGCTTTCAAGAGCCCGGTTCTGCGTTGCTGCCAGTTCCGCGGCTTTGCAGATTTCTACAGCTGATTCTAGGGTTAAGTCCTTCTCCTGAAGCAGGCGTGCACGTAGCTTCTTGTCGACGATACCGCACACTATCTGGTCCCTCACCATCGAGTCCCTAAGTTCGCCAAAATTACAAGTCTGTGCTTTCAACTGAATATCGCGCAAAAACTGTTCGAAAGGTTCACCATCCTGTTGTTGCCGACTGCGCAGAACGTACCTCTCGAATGTCTCGTTGCACCGAGGCGTGCAGTAGTCTTCGAAGGCTTTGACGATCGAGTCATAGTCCTCTCGTTGTTCTGCTGATAGAGGTAGGGTGTTAAACACTTCAATTGCCTCTGGGCCCGCGACGTGTAGAAAGATGGCAGCCTTCTGTGCTGGCGTCCGTTTCTTGTTGGTCTCAGTAGCTTTGAAGTAGAGTTCGATTCGTTGGCGGAACTTTTTCCAGTTGTCGGCCGGAGTATTTGTCAGTACAAGTGGCTCGGGTGGTGGTAGGCAGTCCATCTTCAGCGCAGGGTTCAACTGTTCCACTTCTGGGTAGTTGGAGTAGGCACAGTACGCAACCAGGTAACGCTTGCCCCCATGGTCAAATAGGTCGACACCAATTCGCTGCCACGGCCCCGTTGGGATTTCCCTCGATAACAGTGGCTCTGAAGGTTGCCGGTAGGCAAAGTGCTGACATGTGGCACACTTGCTAATGAGTGACTTGATGTCAGCATTCATCCCAGGCCAGTACATCAGAAGGCGTGCTCTGGCTTTGCACTTGCTCATTCCCAAATGGCCTTCATGAAGACGTTGCAGCATGGATCGCCTCAGACTCTTTGGGATTACCACCCTGCTGCCCCGCAAAAGCACTCCATCAACATATGACAGTTCTGACAAACATGGAGCTAGTTCGCCTGAGACTGGTCGTCCTTCCTGGAGAGCCTCCACCACTTGCTTGAGGTATGGGTCCGCCAGGATTGCAGAGGTCAGTTCAGTCTTCGTGTTCTCACTTACGATGCTGGCTAGCACGCGAGTCGCATGGATGCATACGTCTTGTTCGCTTTCTCCGTCACTCGGTTGGGTTCCTGGAATTCGGGACAGTGTGTCCGCCACTAGCAGATGCTTCCCAGGAACATATTGCAATTTGATATCAAAAGGCATTAGCCTCAAGAAATAGCGCTGCAATCGTGGCGGCATTTCACTCAGGTTCTTTTGTGAAATAGCAAGCAAAGGTCGGTGGTCTGTTTCGACTGTCACTGATAACCCCAGTACGAACTCCCGGAAACGCTCACAAGCAAACGTCACGGCCAGCGCTTCCTTTTCAATTTGGGCATATTTTGTTTCAGCCTTTGAGAGCACCCTTGAAGCATAACCCACTGGGCGCCAATCTTGGTCATGGAGTTGAAGAAGAGCAGCACCTACTGCAAAGCTTGATGCATCAGCTGAGAGTTTCGTTTGCTTCAATGGGTCAAAAACTGCGATCACTGGAGCCGATGTCAAAGCCTTAATAAGATCTTTCCATTCTTTGTCATGGTGAACTTCCCATATGAATTCAACATCATTCTTTATCAATGACCTAAGGGCGTCAGTTCTTTTTGAGAGATTAGGTATGAATTTGCCAAAGTAATTCATAATACCTAAAAACCTTTGAACTTCCTGTTTACTCGACGGCTTTTGCATGTTGGCAACGCATTCAATGAGACTAGCATCGGGTTTTATTCCTTCTTTGCTGATACAATCTCCCAGGAATTTAACTTCGGCCTTCGCGAACAGACACTTTTCTTTGTTCAGTGTCAGGCCAGCCTTTCTCGCTGCCATCAGTGCTGAACAAAGAAAAGTGTCTGTTCGCGAAGGCCGAAGTTAAATTCCTGGGAGATTGTATCAGCAAAGAAGGAATAAAACCCGATGCTAGTCTCATTGAATGCGTTGCCAACATGCAAAAGCCGTCGAGTAAACAGGAAGTTCAAAGGTTTTTAGGTATTATGAATTACTTTGGCAAATTCATACCTAATCTCTCAAAAAGAACTGACGCCCTTAGGTCATTGATAAAGAATGATGTTGAATTCATATGGGAAGTTCACCATGACAAAGAATGGAAAGATCTTATTAAGGCTTTGACATCGGCTCCAGTGATCGCAGTTTTTGACCCATTGAAGCAAACGAAACTCTCAGCTGATGCATCAAGCTTTGCAGTAGGTGCTGCTCTTCTTCAACTCCATGACCAAGATTGGCGCCCAGTGGGTTATGCTTCAAGGGTGCTCTCAAAGGCTGAAACAAAATATGCCCAAATTGAAACAAATCGGGATGATCCCACCTCACCTGGCCACCTTGAGAGAGGGCGCGCGCGCGGCGCGGCAGCCATCAATAAACAGTCCCTTGCTAGCTAGCGTCTCGTGTGGTTGTGTCTTTGTTGAGCGCGTAAAGCAGAACATGGTGTCAGAAGTGGGATCATCCCGATTTATTAAGCGGTGGCCCGCCTGGTACAGGTACCAAACGAGGAACCCATAACACTTTGTCCATCTACTGCTGCTTCCTCAATCTGCATGCTAGGTACAGGTCATAGCTGCAAAGAATATACCCGGTAATGCTCGTGCGTTATGCATATGTGAAGTCCTATGGTCTCACACGTGTATTGCGGCCGCTCTTGACAGACTTGAACCATCTGTTCACAAAGGTCTCACCATTGACTTGGAAGGCATGACAAACGTCAGGGTACTAATGTTTAGATTTTCTGGTGACAAATTGTCAATGCACCATCTAGAAGGGTTTACATGCTCATTCTGCAATCGCCGTGTGTGCAGGTTCTGCATGGTACCTACGAAACAGTTCTCGCTTCAGACCAGCGAAAGCCTGTGCAAAGTACGCACCGTGGCCCCGCCGTGGTGGTCTAGTGGTTGAAGTACTCGGCTGCTGAACCGCAGGTCGCGAGAGCGAATCCCGGCTGCGGCGCCTGCATTTCCGATGGAGGCGAAAATGCTGTAGGCTCGTGTGCTCACATTTGGGTGCACGTTAAAGAGCCTGTTATGATCCTCGTCAGTAGGCGCCATGCTGTCGCGGCGAAACGTAGCCGCGCAGCGCTCGCACGCCCGGAACCCCAGTTTCTCGGATCCAAGGACGGGGAGCGATGAAAGGATTAGAAAGCGGTCCGTAAGCCAATGTCCCTACAAGAAATTCCTCCAGGTCAGGTTGTTTAGCAAGACGGCGAAGCAGACAGACAGCACACGTCGTGTCTTTGCGATTCAAGTATCTACTCCTTGGCTGGCCTTCCTGGGAAAGGCGGAAGAAGCAACCTAACCGTTAAATTGTTCCGGGAGAGAACCCCCGGAACAATTTTCTGGGGTTCTCAATGCTCTCAGAGCATTGAGTTGAGAGATGCAATAACTATTCGGCGGACCGTGTGTTATTGACTGTTGGCCTGTTGACATTGTTTTATGTGTATGATAGGTGTTCCGATCAAGGAGAAGGAGTCCGACAGGGCTTAAGACGACGCTGCAGAGTGCTGGACGTCACTATGAACAATGTAACGGTTCAACCACCACACTCGTGATTTGTGAACTCCTAACCTCATGCTGTATATAATTGTAAATAGTGCCATAAACCTGTTTGTTATTCGTATCCCGATCTTGTCAGCGTTCGTTTCCTCAATCCGAAGTTACACCACGCTAACACAAGAGGCCGGGTAGACCCCGGTCCCCAACAACTGGTGATCAGCACTGGGATTCGGAGCGACTACTGGAGTACGATGCTGGGAGCCGCAACAACTGGTGGGCAGCGGTCGGATACGAAGCTACAAGAGACAACAGTCGGCCCATAGGAAGCAGCTGGCTCGAGACATAGATCACGTATGGGTAAATTTTAGAACTGGCAGTAAACTTGGCCAAAATACTCAGTTTTGCCATTTAGGGAAGTTTTTTAGGAAGTAGCGAGCACTCAGTACGATTATAGACTTACAGGAGCTCCAGAAGTCAGACTTGTTCCTGTCGTGTCAGAAATTGGAGATCGATACAAAGGGTTTGGCAAGAAAACCCATCATCATAAAAGCAAATAATGATTTGGGGGCTGATGATGAAGAACTAAGTGAAGAATGGGACGTCATCATTGAAAGAAAGTTAAGAGCAGCTGAGATGGTAGGAAAGAAAAAAGACGGAAGACTAGAGCTCAAGGTACAGTTTTTTGAAGAAGACTATGAGATGAGTAAGAGGTTGGGACCCAGTGAGGCGTAGTTCTTCTCGACGATGACGCAGAGTTCGAAATTTCTAGGTACATGCAGCCAAGTGAGGTATCGCGGGATGTGGGCCTGTATCCTAGACCCTTTGAACGAAAGTGCAGGCAACTGTCGTGTGAGCGAGACACCTTGTCTCAGAAGCTACTCGCGGTTCTGCCCTGCGAGGCAGCGGATGCTGTTGCGGGACTCAGTAAGCAGGACGCAAACAACTACGAAGTTGTTAAAGCAGAGCTAATCAGGAGATTTGGAACTTATGTTAGCAAAAAGAAAGAAAGACTCAGACCGGAGTCTGAAAGCGAGGCGCGTCGCAAAGCGTCAGAAGTTGAGGCACGTCATAAAGCATGAGAGGAACAGATCGCGCCAGAGAAGGGCCCGCATATTCTAGAATATATCAAGGTAGAGTATGTAGAGAACGAGGCCTTGGCTGGTCTAGACGTAGGGAAGATGTCGAAAGACACCCCTTACGTGGACGAGGAAGGTTCAAACAGCTTTAATGGGCCCAGTAAGGAGCTGGAAAACTTCTGTGTGCCTCAAGAGGATGTTTCGACATCATCAAATATGAGCATGATTAGCACAATAGCTCATGAGAGCAATACTGTGATGCTTCAGCAGTGCAGCGATATCGTCAAGGTGGTAAGCAAACATCGCCGAAAATAAAGAAGCGGAAGCGTAGGGCACTGCGTAAGCCTAGGAGAGGTCCTACTCCTTCGCGCGAAAGACGAAAGGGTAGGCTGTTAATCCGTTTCAGGAAACGTCAATGGTGGCATTGAGGGAGGCATAAGCAGCGAGCCAGATGTGGAGAGGGAAAACGAGGTGCGTCACCCCAATGAAGCGCACGGTTCAGTTTGACAACTTCGGGAAAGCGGCCTTGCCCGAAAGGTCAAAGTCGAAAGGGCAGAGTGGCTAAATAGCGCATAGGAGGGAGAACACAAAGAGAAAATGGCAGAGGTTTCAGCCCCGCTTCTCTCATCCCTTTAAGATTCCTGAGGACAGCCTGCTGAAGCGCCGAATGAGGTGTGATAGCAGGACACCGCGTAGCGTTTGTGCGTTGTGTAGCCTCTGGCGAGCTTGAAAACCACGGGGATCACGACCCCATTGTGTGCGATTCAAAAGAATAAGGTTAAGAAAGGGGGAATGGTCAGTTTGAGTATCTCTTGCACAGGCGTGTTAAATATGGTTACTTAAGCAGCATTAGAGATGCCTATTTGAGTCCCTTTAATTTTGTAAGTTACGTGATGCGGTGTGAATATTTCAGAGGGAAAACCGCCGAACCAAAGGCTGAAAGTTAGAATCGAAGGGATTCAATCATTAGGGCGAATATGCGCAGAAGGTGAAAACTAGAAAATTGTGTTATTTTTCTAGTATTTTCGAGGGTTAAGTGTAATGTCGTATGCCTTCACTGCCATGTGGATGTGACGTGAATGAGAATTTCAAGTAGCAAGATGTTAGCGTAGACCAAACGATTTTGTAAAACGATTAAGCTTGGCGCGACACAGTGGAATTGTCGTCGCGCGGTGTGAGAATCGAGAGCCATTGGTGCACGGTTTTTGCAAAAACCTGTGCATTATTGTGAGGTGGTCTTGATGAGTACAGCACCTAGGATTATTTTTGTGTTTTACACAGAGTGTTACAACGTAACGAAAGAATGTTAGAAAAACTGTGAGGGATTATGCGTTTAGTTAATAGTGGCCTGTATTTTGCAATGTCGTAGATATGAGACTAATTGAACACTCAGGAGAGCCCAGTAAGTTCTACTAAGAGGCATTAGCATAGGCTGTTTGCTTTAATTGAACGAACCTGCTAGAAGGCAGTTGTTGTTCGGTATGTTTTGTTGGCTTTCTTTGAAGACGATTGATCAAGTGATCATGTGAGCGTAAAAGTAAGCTTTTGCTAATGTTGAGGAAACTAAGAGTATTTTGGCCACAGCATAGGCCAAAGTTTCAGGAAAGCTAGATAGCTTAACGTCTCAGTATTGGACGGTCGTAAACAAAGACGGACGTTGGGACAACTTTAGCGCTCACTGAATGCTAGTTCCGGACTCATGCTCTCAGCAGGACAGAACCAAAAAAAGTGCTCAACGATGACAAGAAGGAACCTGCTTTCTTAAGCAAAGCTGCAGTACTGATCATCGTATGGTTTTGAGAGTTCCCTATTACGACCAGGTTAACTGGCAGAACATGAGAGAGGCCTTTGTCCTGCAGTGGGCGTAGCCAGACTGATGATGATGATGACGATGATAATGATTACGACAGAGAATTAACGGTTCAGTGTTATGTGAGAGGTCGAGGCCTAGGTGCCGTTCTATGTGAGGACGACAGTGGTAACAAGCAAAGCTGCGCTTTACTACAGCCAGAAATTGGGCTCTCGTGAGATAACATACTGCGCTTCAGAAAAGGAGTGCGCTTGCATTGTGTAAGCCAGTCATCAGTTGCAGTGTTATCTCGGGAGGTGCTAAATTTAAAAAAGAGACAGACCATTGTCCCCTTGAGTGCAAACTGTGAATTCTAAGAATAGTCGCCTTTTGAGGTGGAGCTTGATTCTTCAAAAATATCAGTTTGCATTAAGTATAGGAAGCACAAATTGATGGGAAACGCTGACGCGCTCGGCCGCTATTTCTAGGCTGTCTAGGGGTGCTCTTTACGTGCCAAAATTGATATTTAGTTTTTTTCGGGCAACATATTATGTGAGAGTCGTAAGCTAGCACGTCTGGTTTCTCAGATCAAGTGGCTCCTGAAAGTTTTGAGTGTGAATTTTTTGTTTAAAGCTAGGTAAGAAAATTGGTTTGCCATCCCTCTTTTGGCTTGGTCTGTTCGAAAGGGGCCGAGTGCTTGCTTCTGCAAGTGATCCAGTTCCAGAGACGCTGTCAAAGTTTTCGGCAATTACTCAGACAATGCGACAAGCAAAGGCCTGTTGCGGGCATTCAACTATGGACCATTTCGTCGTCTCTTTAAACAGCAGCGGTGATTGCTGCCCTCCATGACTCATCTGGCGAGGGGAAGCTGCTATGACCCTCGTCAGTAGACACCATGCTGTCACTGAGAAACGTACCTGGGCAGCGCTCCCATGCCCGGATTTCCAGTTTCTCGGATCAAGCGACGGAGAGCGACAAAAAGATTAGAAGACAGTCCGTGAACCAATGTCTCTACAAGTGATTCCTCCGGGCCAGCTTGTTTAGCAAGACGGCGAAGCAAACCTATCGCACAGGTCGTGTCTCCGCGATTGAAGTGTCTAGTCCTTGGCTGGTCTTCCTGGGAAAGGCGGAAGAAGCAACATAACCATCAAATTGTTCCGGGAGAGAAACCCATTCCCCCTCTTCTCACGTCATTGAGTTGGGAGATTCAATAACTAGTCGGTGGACTGTGTGTTATTGACTGATGGCTTGTTGGTGGTGTTTTGTGTGTGTGATTGGTGTTCCGATCAAGAAGGAGGAGCCTGACAGGGCTTAAAACGAAGCTTCAGAGTGCTGGACGTCACTCTGAACCATGTAACGATTCAACCACCACACTCGTGGTTTGTGAAACTCCTAACCTCATGCTGTAAATAATTGTAATGCCATAAACCTGTTTGTTTCTCGTATCCTCAGTTTGTCAGCGTTCGTTTACTCCACCCCAAGTTACACCACGCTACCACAAGAGACCGGCTCCGACGTAACCCTGACGTTCCGCGACCCCACGTCAGCGGGGAAGCATTGGGTAGACCCCGGTCCGCAACAAGCACCAGGTGTCGAAATTTCTGGGGCGCTCCACTACGGAGTCCTCATCATCATATGGTGACTTCGGGACGTTAAATCTAACATCAGTACGTACCACAGACAGCCACATCTTCACCTTCAGGCAATTTCCGCAAATGGTGCCGTAAACAAACGTCTGTATGATGTTAATGAGCCATCTGTCCTCCTCCAGTTACCTTATGCTGACGTCACTCGCCAGTTGCCACCTGACCTCATGCATGGTGGTTTAGAGCTAGGAGCTGAGTGTGTTTTGCGCCACATTCTGCATGCTTTGCTATCTGTTGAACTACTGTCAAGGAGTAACCTGGACGGAGTATGTGGTTTTCAGTGTGGCCCAAATGACAGTAAAAACAAAACACTTGAAATCAATGTGGAATATTTGACTAGTAAAGCTGCTTTGAAAGGAATAGCGTCGAGCAAGTAGTGTCTTTTGACATTCCTTGCACTGAGTTTTGGAGATAGCATTCCTCAAAAAAATGAAGACTAGGAGCTTCTGCAGCAATGCAGGCAAATTGTGGACATTATATTTGCACCAGAGATCTTCCATACCTTGCTGTCATTGTGCAGTCATTTTGAACAGACATTGCTGCACAATAAGGCCCCAGTGCTGCAACACCTAAGCTGCACTACATGGTGCACTATAGACAGTTTTTTAGTGAAATGGGCCCTCTCAAAGACTTCTGTGCCATGAGCTTTGAAGCAAAGCACCAGAATTTCAAGAATATATCAGCCTGTGTAAAAAAACTTCAAGAATTTACCGTTCACGCTTTCTAAAAGCATCAACTATGGCAGAGCTTTGAACTTCATGAACTTAAACCTTATGAACGGCTGAGCGCAACACAAATCAGACCTGCTGACTAGAGCATACTTTCGGATTGTGCCAAAAAAGTGCTACCGAGAACAGTTCACGAGGTTCAGTCTGCAGCACTTGAGCGACGCAAGTACAGGTGCGGAAGTGTTCCAGTGTCACAAAACGAGGAGTCTCTAAAATTTCATGAAATTCAGTCACTTCTCATTGTAAGTGGTCAGCTATACATCTTGACTAGTGTCCCGAATATTGACCACTTCGATCGGCACAAGTATTGCTACTGCGTAAAAAGTCTCTGCAGAAAGATCACTACCTAGATCTTCACCTATACGTAGGTCTTCGCCTAGGTCTTCGACGTGGTGGCAGTGGCACTGCTGACCAGGGTAAGATCTGGCATCGTGTCTTGAGATACGCTATTTCCTTTCCTCGTTGGCTGCATTGGGTCTATTATAAGTATGAACTCATTTTGTTGAATTTCGTTCCACAAATTTCTGCCCTTAACCTGGGTGAATTTAGAACCCAATGCCGTATGATGCGCATTAAAGTCGCCCAAAATCAATAGTACGCCGATTGCTGAAATAACCTTTGTTTCGGTGAAAAGATCACCAAAGCTAATTTTGCGCTGCCTGGGGGAACTATACACATTCAGGACTAAAAAAACCCTTGTCTTTGCGCTTGCGAGGCACGAGTTCGACTAAAACATGATCAATCTGCAAGTTCTCCGTCTCGTGCTGCAATGTCATAATGTTTCTCTTTACGAAGGTCGTAACTTGGGTATCATTACCTTAGTAGGCAGCGTGATCTCCTTCACAGTTCGAACGATGAGTTGTTTCTGAGGTGCAGTTGTATGATATGTGTTGAATGGATGCGCACTTTGCGCATGTGGCACACCCTCTGCAACTCTGTGTTCTATGACCGAAACATTGACACTTAAAACATCGACGAGGGTTGGGAATGTATGGTGTTACACGGGGCTTACAATTGCCGGTTTTGATTGATTCTGGTAGGGGACTTGTTCCGCACGTAATTATTACGTGTTTTGTAGGGGTCAGTGTGTTGTTGCGCCTTATTGTTATTCGTTGGACTTTGACCACGTTCTGGTCCTGCCAACCTTCGAGCAGCTCACTTTCAGAAAGCTCAGTAAGATCGTCATCGGAAATTACGCCACGGACAGTGTTCATGAACCTGTGTGGGCCCACCGAAACAGGGGTTTCCCCAAAGGCTGCAACCTTAGACAGCTTTTCATACTGAGCTTTGTCACGAGCCTCCAGAAGAAGATCGCCACTTCCTATCTTTGTCACTTTATAACCTGGGCCTATTGCTTCTGTGAGAGTTTTGGAAACGAGGAAAGATAAAATGCTCGGACTGTCTTCTTTTAGTTTTGACTGTGGATTACATGGTACTTTGGGAATGTCGGCTTTGCTGTGTTAGGCAGGAAAGTGTCTTCGGTGCGCCACCTTTCAGGGAGCAATCAGGAAGAGAGGGGAGAAAGATTTTGCCATAAAAATACTATAAAGTTCGGTGGCGATTGTGGCCACCCACCACCGAGCCCAACAAGGGACGCTACAAGGTTTAGTAGTGAACACTTAGAGACGCCAGCCATGCATCGCCGCTATAACGGAATATAAACACCCAAGGTTGGGTAACTACACAGGGTTAACCCTCGCCGCCAGGAAATTCGGAAGTAAACAAAAAAGAGAAGATGACAGGACAGATAAAAAGTGAGAGATAAAGACGAAGATGTAGGAAGAGAGATAGGAAAAGGCGACTGCCGATTTCCCCTGAGTGGTTCAGCCCAGGGGTGCCGTCTACGTGACGCCGGGGCCAAATGGGTGTGTTGCCTCTGCCGGGGGGCCTTAAAGCTCCATTTACCCAGCGTCAGCTCAACCTCCAGGATCCCGTTTCCCCCGGACATGGCAAAGCCTTGCACGGCTAGGTGTGGGAAGGAGTCAAAACTCCCCCGTTAGCTCGGGTCCGTGGTGTCGCTACACACCAAACGCCTACTTGCGCAGGCACCCCTGGGGGGGGGGGAGGGCAACTCGTAGTATATCTGGTAGCTACCTCTAGAAGGTTTTTCGGTTTAACAAATGAAACGGGACGAGCCGCTGAACAGCCGCCGGCGTATTACCTGCATGTGTTAAAATCTTTGCAACAATGGCGAAAGTATTTTGCATTTCAAGAACAGATGGAAATGTCTCCCACCGACATGAGTGAACAAGTAGCATTCAAAAGTCTAACTGACGAAAAGTGCCGGAAATGCCACGCGGGATGACGTTGGGCTCTTCGACACACGTCCGTGCTCTCCAAAGTCCGCGATTGAAACTGGCTTAAGGAATGGAAGGCTCTACCGACGGCCGACCGCCTTGCAGCGTTGGGCATGGTGCTTTCCGCCACATGTCCCCAATGCGGCCGCGTCGAAACGATGCACCATGTCTTTCATGAATGCATATAGCACGCACCTTTTGGCGCATAGTTACCACTATATTCCAAATAAGTAAGCAATGGAAGTCTCGCCACAGGGATAACTTTGTCGAACTTTTAATGGCCATGGATGCGGAGGGGGCTGGCTCATCTAAGGGGATGCCCTCAGAGAGCCATGTTTCCTATGCTACATCGGTTAAGAAACGTAATGCTTATGCATCTCATTGATTGATTTGTGGGGTTTAACGTCCAAAAACTACCATTTGATTATGAGAGACGCCATAGTGGAGGGCTCCGGAAATTTTGACCACCTGGGGTTCTTTAACGTGCACCCAAATCTGAGTACACGGGCCTACAACATTCCCGCCACCATTGGAAATGCAGCCGCCGCAGCCGGAAATCGAACCCGCGACCAGGGGATGCTTATGCATCTCAATGAAGAACTAGTTATGCTGGGAGAGGAGGTTTTCCTTCAACGCAAATTGTCTTCACAGTTGGATGCAAAAGGTCACCTTAAATTGTGAAAGGCCCCCTTGTTTGTACACATAGCCTTTACTCTTAGTATAAGTTTCATTTCAAAGTTGATGAATTTCCCGTTCTTGTACAAATTTTTGCCTTGTACATCACTACATACGCAAATAAGTTATTTTCACTGTACATAAGCATGATCATTATTGTCTATATTTCTGCGTACACATAAGTTATGCGAGATATATCTGGTAATGAAATTTTCTTAAAAGACCCCCGTCTTTCGCGCACCTAAAACATCGCTCCAGCTGCATTTTCCCATTCCCAGCCCCATATCAAGACCGCGAACACTCTGAGCAGCCTTTGCACATTGATCCTCGAACAATGCAGCACCTGCATCACATACCACAGCTTCGTGGTATCCAAATTACTGCACACAGTTGTTTTAGCAAAAACAGAAAGGCTCGTGCCTTTTCACCTGTCTGCCTTTTCTTTAATTTCTCTTGTTTGATGTGACCAATGCTGCTCGTTGCCTTTATAACTTTCAAAGAGAACACCAAGGTACATAGTAAGTGTTTTCGTCTAGTACACATTCGCGAAATAGGCCGGCTTTGAAGGCCATCTTCTATGCCACCACCCGAGAGATTTCCTCTAGTTTACTCGGCTTCCTGTGACGTTACGAAAATGCTTGACCGCACTTATGGTTTCTTGAACGCTTTCTTTGCTGATATAACACACTGCAAGGTCCTATGCATTTGCCAGCAGCTTGACTTCTGCTGCCGCCAAGCTGAAATCACGTATTTTCTCGTTTTCATTGATTGCCAGACACAGCGCTCCAAATAAGTACTAAACAAAAATGGACTGAGGGAGCAGGCTTGACGCACAGAATGCATTACGTGATGGGGGCCTTCAAAGACTTAACACTCAAACGTGTTGTTCTGATACGTCAAGGCTACTCCCTCCCTGATGATGGAACCAGCGTTCACATGATCTGAGATGACATTCAACATTTCATGCGCAGCGCAATCAAATGCTTTCTCCAGGTTTAGCTGAAGCAGAGAAATGCCACCTAACGCTTCATCACAGCACTCTAGAACGCTTCGCATCCTGCGTGTGTTAGTGCTAATAGTTCTACCTTTGACTCCACACATTCGGTGTTTTGCCACTATTTCTTTGATGACACCTTGAAGCCTGGCTACAAGAACCTTCATAAAATTTTGTAATCGACATTGGTCAGCAATATGGGCGTATATGACGTCACTAGTGTCAGCTTTTCGGCTTCATCAGTTTTAGGAATCTATATTGTATGCGCCTTGCTGAAAGAAGGCGGTATAGTTTTCCATTCGTACACCTCATTGAACAGGTCTGTCAACAAAGGGCCAGTTCGGTTTTAAACATTTTATACCAAACAGCGGTTAGCCCATCGGGTCCCGGTGATTTTCTAATGCTCAAATGATTCTAGGCGCACTCAATTTCGCCTCTGGTAATTTTCCCTTCTAAGAGCTTGTTGTCACTCAGCCGAGGCATGCGCTGACGAAAATGTTCTCGAAACCCATCAACATTTGCTCGTAATGCTGAAAAGAGTGTCTTATAGTAAGCAAAAACACGTGCTCTATGGTTTCATAGTTGCTCGGGAGTGTTCCATTGCAATAAGCCGTATCGATATGATTAAGCGACCCCTGCGCTTTTTCTAGACCACGCGCTCTTTTTTGTGGGCGTCTCCCTCGCTACTAGTTCTTTCGCGCTAGTGCGAACACAGGCAACTTTGTGACGCTGCTTGTCATATTGTTGAAGTTTTTCTTTTATACTGCGCACCTCGTCTTTGAAAGTCCCAGGCTCTTTGCTTTCGAGGGCAATCAGCTGCTGCACTGTTTTATTCACACTTCTTTCTTGTAATTGTGCTTCAAATTTTAGCGTGCTCGATCTGTCCAACGCTTTCAATTTTACCTTCTGCTTAGAACATTCCCATTTCTCTGCGACAGTTTCAGTTCCTTCCGTAGGCATTTCATTACTGACGCCGTGTGCTCCTACAAATTGCTCATCACTTAGCAATGACCCGTTTAGTTTCTATACCTCCCGTATAAATGGCTTTCGTTGTTTTATAGCTATGCGACATACGACCAAGCGATGATCTGATAATGACACTGGCCGTAAGGTGAAGCCATTGCATATTGGCATAATGGCTAGCGATAAGTATTCCTTGTCTTACCACGCGTGGTTAGTGCCTCTAAATTGCGTGTACATGAGTTCCCAGTTCGCTTCGAAGCATTCGTACACGTCGTCTATGTCATGGTCGTTAATTAATTTGCTTAACACATCACTGCTTTTGTCACGAATGCCAGTACTATTGACTCTATCACTAGCATTTAAGACAGAACTGAATTCCCCAAATATATATTCCACTTATCGCACTTGGTCCACTGGAGCAGATATGAAAAAAAATTACGGCATATTCACGGGGTGAATGATAACGAATGGGCGAAGCTCCGGAGGGATTCATCGGTAAACTGTGAATCTTCCGTGTAATTCGCCCAGTCGATCATCATGTAAAGACGTGAGAAACGCTGTGTGTGTATATACACAAATCAACTTTTATTTGTTCTTAGACGATGGATGGCTTGCGATGTCCCTTGCCTCGCGCGCTCGCACATCGGGATTCTGTCTGCGAGCGCGCGCTGCTGCCGCTTTGCGCTCTCTCCGCTGTGCAGCCTTATCCATCCGGCGACTCCGAGCGCGCGCCAACAGCGAACGGATTTTATTACAACGCTCCCCCTAGCGTACGTCGCCGCACTAAATCGAACGATTGCCTTCAACCAATGACACGCGTCATATGTGACATCATTCCTATTTTATAAGATCTCGCGTCTTTCATCAACTACAAGTACCGCTTTCTAGTTTATAACATCTTGCATCTTTTCATCATCAGCTACAAGTACCACCATCTAGTAAACACTACAAGAACTAAACGAGAGGTGGCTAGATACAGGAGACGGTACCGCCATCTAGTGAACACTGCAAGAACTAAACTAGAGGTGACTACATGGATGGATGGATGCTATGAGCGTCCCCTTTATAACGGGGTGGTGACAAGTATGCCACCAGGCTCGACAAAAAAAAAAAAATCTTTTTTCCTTTTTTTTTTATGTTGGCCTATTGCCTCTACTTCGATAAATTCTATCTTAATGGAAAAAAGGTAAATTTTCAGCTTAAGTTCTCTGCCATTTACGGCACACTGTCCATATTTTATTTTTCCAATATTTATTTTTGTCCTTTCTCTCTAATTTTCTGCCACCAATACTCTAACCGTCTCTTACTTATTTCAATCGCGGGTGTGTTCAGCTTTCCATTGTTGTCCCTAAAACCCAAGGCTTCCTGTAGGTTCGTGCCCAAACGTACACCTGGGTGGATATCTCCACATTCAATCAGAACATGTTCCGCCGTTTCCTTATCTTTCCCGCAGCATGTGCATTGTTCTTCTTCTTTACTGAATCTTGCTTTATAACTACGCGTTCTAAGGCAACCCGATCTCGCTTCAAACAGTAAAGCGCTTCCCCTTGAATTATCGTAAAATGCCTCCCTCCTTATTTCATTTTTGCCCTTTCGGTAGTTACTCAAAGCCGGTTTTTTCTCCATAGCTGCCATCCAGTAAATCCTCTCCGCCTCCCTGACTTTTCCCTTAACGCTCTTTGTTGACATATGGCTCATAATACCAGCCGTATATTTACTAGTGAGTCTTCTAGTTCTTTTTCTCCACTGTGTGTCCACGCTCTTCCTATACAAATAACGGAACACCTTCTCTGCCCATCTACTCTCCTTCATATTTCTTAGCCTTTCTTCGAACCTTATTTTGCTCTGCGCTTCCCTCGCCTCAAAACCTGCCCACCCCATATCGCCCTTTACAGCCTCGTTTGTCGTTTTCCCGTGAGCACCCAACGCGAGGCGTCCCACAGTCCTTTGATTTACATCCATTCCCGATTGCACCTCTGCCCTCATGCACACCACTGAGTTCCCAAAAGTAAGCCCTGGAACCATTACACCCTTCCACAGACCTCGAAGCACCTCATACCTATTGTATCCCCACAACGCTCTGTGCTTCATTATTGCCGCATTCCTCTTTCCTTTTGCTGCGGAGGCTTTTTCCTGTACCTCCATGTATCTATCACTCTCATTTACCCATACTCCAAGGTACTTGTATTCACTTACCCTCGGTATTTCTTGGCCTTGTATGGACACCGTCTGATCACAGGGATCATTGAATACCATCAAACCACACTTCGTTACACTGAATCCTAGTCCAAGAGCTTCACCTTCCCTTCCGCATATATTCGCCAGCTGCTGTATATCATCTCGACTGTCCGCAAATAAGACGATATCGTCCGCATAAAATAAACCTGGAAGCTTCTGCTCAATCATCATGCCGCCCTGTTTGTGTGACAGATTAAAACCAATGTTGCTACCTTCTAGCGCTTTTTCCATACTCACCATGTACAGCATGAATAACAGTGGGGACAAAGGACATCCCTGTCTCAGACCCCTGCTAACCGCAACGTTCTCTTTGCTACGCATTCCTTCCCACTCTATGCAAACTGTATTTTCTCGGTATATCTCCCTCAAAAGCTGTATACAGTCGTCGCCCATGCCCATTCCTTTCAATATATCCCACAAAACTTCCTGATTAACGTTGTCGTATGCCCCAGTGATGTCTAGAAAAGCCACGTACAAGGGCCTATTCTCTATTTTAGATATTTCTATACACTGAGTGAGAACAAACAGGTTATCGTCTAACCGCCTGTCGACTCGAAATCCGTTCTGAAGTTCTCCCAAAATATCGTTATGTTCGGCCCATGTTTCTATTTTCATTTTTACTGCTTGCATCGCCAACCTGTATAGTACCGATGTAATGGTTAGTGGTCTATACGAGCGAATCTTGTCCTTTTCTCCCTTGCCTTTATAGATTAAGTTCATTCTACTTTGTCGCCAACTGTCCGGTATTTGTCCGTCCTTTAAGCTTTTTTCTACTGCTTTTAACAATGCTTCTTTAGTGTTATGTCCTAGTTCGTTAATGAGGCTAACGGGAATCCCATCTAAACCCGCGGCAGTGCGCTTTGGAATTTTTCCTTCGGCCTTTTTCCAGTTGAAATTATCTAGTACTAGCTCTTCCTCTGTTGCTTTCTCCGCCACACCTTTACTCACTGGGGAGATCCCCTGGACGCTCTTTTGAAACGAATCGGCTGTTACCTTTTGGATGTAACCTAGCGCTTCGTACCCTTCCAATTGATTTCCTCCTTCATCTAGAATATGTTGTTGCGTTGTGACAGACTTCCTACCTAGCGCCTTTATGTGGCTCCAAAAAATCCTAGGCGCGGCCTCCTTTTTTTCGTGTATCTCTGTCATCCAGCGTTCACTTTCACCTTTAATTTTTGCCTCTACCAATTTCTGTACAAGGGATTTTTTCTCCAAATATATTTCCCATATTTTTTTGACTTCGTCCTGCGGCCGCTTCTCCTTTTTTGCCTTTCTATGCTCCCGTGATGCTTCGCGTCGCTTCTCGATCGCCTCCCGGATTTCCTTGTTCCACCAACTTTTTGGCTTCCTTTTTCCTTTCCAGCAAACGGTTTTCTTCTCTTTCCCTATCTCCTTCGTCATTAGATGTAACAGCTCCCTATACTCCCAGTCCTTGCCTGGTATTTCGCCTACTTCTTTCTCGACTCTTGCGGCTATATTTATTATTTGTTTGTCATTTAAATACGAGCTGCCAGACTTTGATTCCATGCTCGTATTTTTAGTTTCGTATCCCATTTGTAATGTTATTCGTTTATGATCACTACCCAAGCTGTTAATGCCTTCCTCGTCTATCCTCATTTCTGTCAGTTTGTGGTAAATTCCTTCAGTCATGAGACAATAATCAATACTTGATTGCTTGTTTCCGACTTCCCATGTGATCTGGCCGTCACATTTAGGCCCTGTGTTAACTATCTCCAGACTATGTTGCTCGCAAAGATCTAGTAATAACTTCCCATTGGTGTCTGAATATCCGTCAAGGTCATGTATGTGGGCATTCATGTCCCCTAGAAGGATGATTTCGGCCCCATTACCAAATTCCTTAATATCCGCACTCATGCAATCCACTATCTCCTGATTCTTTTCTCTGCAGTTATTCCCCGTCCACAAGTAGGCTACCCCTAGCCACGTTTCCTTTCCACCTACTGTGCCCAGAACCCAGAGGTGCTCTGAACACGTCTGTTTCACTCTAACCCATTTGGCTCCGCGGTGAATTAGCATTCCTACACCCCCACCTTTCCTTTCCGATATGGTCCTGTTACACCCTTCCCAAACATAATTTTTAATATGTGGTGGCTCTTCCAAGTCTCTAAGGTGTGTTTCTGTAACCGCATACACGCCTATCTGTTCTTTGTTTAACTGCTCCTCAATCTCTAACCATTTTGCCTTCTTTCTGCCACCCTGCATGTTTATGTAACTAATTGCAACACGCGCCTTTTTCCTTTTTCTTTTACCTTTTTTCTGGTTTTTCGCAATTCTACCTGTCAAAGCGTCCTCCTGTTTGTTTTCCCTGTTACGAGCTACCCCGGACTCCGAAGGGCCCGTGAGCCCCCCAAAAAAGCTACTGCGCGTCCTGCCAGTCACCAGCCCACCTCGTGTCCAAGCCTCTTATCGAAATGAATCTTGTCTCTTTGGAATCCACCCCACCTGTGCACTTCCCTGTTTAAATCCACTACCTCGAAACCCTTCTCTCGACTAATTTGCCATATCTCTTTGTTTGCGTCGACTACCGCTCTTTGCAGGTTGATGTTGCGTACTGGTACTTCCGGTACTGTGCATACTACAATTTGCACCTGGGGGGACACGGTGCGCATGTCATCCACCCCTTTCGCCAAGGTCGTCGCTAGTCCTGACGATTCTTTTTTTAGGACGTCATTTAACCCTCCCGCAATTACAACGAGGTTGCGATTGTTAGCTTTAGCTGCGAGTTGTTCACCCGCTTGACTCATTACTGTCCCCAGCGTTTGTCCTGGGAACGTCCCTATCGCAACTCTCTTGTCGCCTTTCACCCTTTCTTTGATTGCCGCTGCGCATCGGACTAAATTTGAGTCACCGGCGATGATGACCTGTTCAGACATTCCTTCTGAAACCTGCACCTGGCTGCTGACTAGGTGACTAGCGTGAGTCACGGCTGCTGGTTTGCTCCCTCCCTCCCTCAAAACTACTTCCCGGTAGCTGGGCCCTGTGGCCAATGTATCTGCCTTTGTCATGCCTGTTTCCCTCATCTCTCCCGCACGGTGGGTCGTCGCCATAATGCTTCCGCCGTCACCTGCGTCTTCGTTCCCCTTCACGACCTTCGATAGGCCCTTCTCGGCTGCCCGGAGCCTTTCCTCCATGGCTGACGTTTTCTCTCGCTCCTTCGCCAATGCATTCTCCAGCTCTGCGATTTTCTCCATGAGCCCACTCTGGACCGCCATCATATTTTTCATTTTCTCCTCGATCTCGCACTGTCTACACTTGGCGTCATCTTCTGCTTTCTCTTCCGCACTAATTTCCACCTTCAACCCTATCCCGCACTCTGAACACTTTACGGTCTTTTTGACCATGGCTAGCTCAGTTTACCGATGCCCACGTGTTAGAAAACTTCAGGGGATGGTACCGCCATCTAGCGGATGGTACATACAGGGGATGGTACCGCCATCTAGTGAACACTGCAAGAACTAAACTAGAGGTGGCTACATACAGGCTACAGGGGACGCACAGCCCACGCCCTAAGGAGCTTCGCCCCTGAAAAATGGACACGCTCTTATACACAAGTTGGCGCGTATATGCATACTATACGGAATTCTATGTGGCCAACTACATATTCACAATAAAGAACTCTTCCTGACTTACATGAAAATATTCTTTCGGCAACGGGGTCCTCATATTTGTTCACAAAAACGACACACCCCGCGGAAGTTCCTATGGCATGGCTAACGACTGCATAGTACCTTCAAGTGAAACGGGGCACCATGCCCCCAGTCTCTTCCTCTTCGACAAACTTAGTTTCCTGGATGGCTAGTTCGTCTACGTCTCGGTCAGTGACCAACCGTAAGAGCTGACTTTGCCTACGCCTAGCCGCCAACCCTCTGACGTTAAGCGTAGCTATGCTAAGTCGGTGTCATGGTGACTTATACGCTGAAGAAGCAGGCCAGGAAGATGATGCTTACCTTTGACAACCAGCCATCGGCTAGCCGCCTCCAGGACCATCCTGCTTTCCAGCGTTCTTTTCATTCGCCTGGTCCGGAAGTCTAGTCCATATGAATGTTCGGTTTGAGCTTCAAACGCCACCGCCTTCCTTAAGGAGTCTTTGCAGGGGGCTCCTCGCTGTTGACCTTCGACGTCTTGCCACTTTCACTTATCTTGTCGCGCACACGCCTTAGCGTGGCATGGATGACACTCGTTTCCTCGCTGTATGACGTCTCTCCCTAGACCTCTGCTACGTCGACCTTGTCCTCGGGTGCCCCTTCCCTCAACGTACGTTGAGGCTCGTCCACTGACGTTGTGATGGCAGGTGCCGTCCAGTGCCATGGAGTCTCGGCCTCCTTACTTTCATCACCCGACGCCGAATGCCCGGTTTTCGCAAAAACCACTGGATTGTCGGTTCCTTCAGCGGCTTTCTCCGTCTCGTCCACGTCCATGAATCGCTCGGCCAAACCTTCGTTTCTTGCTCTTCCAGTTGCCGAGGCATACGTTAATACGCAATCAGCCTCGACGTGCCCGAAGCGTCTACAGTGGGAGAAGCGGGGGACCATGCACTCGCGACGGACGTGGCTAGTACCTTAGTAACGCAGGCACAGCATTGAACGGCTAGGCGCCACGACCAAGGCCAATTCTCCGTCGACACGGATTCGTTGAGGGAGGTCCTCAAACTTGTAGCCACTCTTGAGCTTAAGCAGAACCGCCCTTGTCATGGAACACTTGTCGGCCATACCGGGGGCGCACCAACTCTCACGGCTCCCTTCCACGACTTTTTCGAAGTTGACAAAAGCCGTTCTTTCGTCTTCCACACTTACACTGTGGAGCAGCCAGTGCAGCCTCAGCTTCACCTGCTGATCCTGCGGGTCAACGACGACGCAATGCCGCTCCTTCGTCTAAAGCTCTTTCAGCGCAACTAGGCGTTTTATGGGAGCAGCAACATTGAAGGTGACTGCCCCCAAGTGGTCGATCTGATAAGCGCCAAGGCTCACCCCATCAGGCAGCAGGCCTGCCGGCGCAAGTGCATCCTGGAAATCCTCGACCTTGTAGGGCCTGTCTCTGACGTACCCTTGCAAAAACACGGTGCTTGTTAAAGGTTTTACTTGAGGCAGCTGAGTAAAAAATAAACTGATAATCGTCATTCTTGTTCCTCTTTCCGTGGCCCATAGTGGTGGCCGCTGTAGCTGCTTCGCTGGAGCAAACGACCCTGCGAACCATTCAGCTCGGCTGCCGGAAGCTGAATGCGCCACTTTGCTGATTCCACGACGATCAACACGCAATAGCTACAAAAGCATGCGCGGTTGGGGTGGTTCGATAATGCAGATTTTATGTCCGATCTTTGGCTTTGTCACTTGCGCTGTCTGCTCATAAAGCCATGTAGCAATTGTGACCTTGGATCCGTCATACACAGCAGTTGTTTTATCACGGAATACACACCTGTCTCGGTTACACGAATTGTGTTTGTTCCATGCCACGTGTAAACCGGGAAACACAAAAAACAGAGCAGTGTAGTTACGCAGTTCAATGACTATTTATTGATCATGCATGCATTAGTTTATTTAGTTTAGTTGGGCTTGTGTAATTAACAAATGAATTATAAAGTTGGCGTCATAATTTTTTAGCGGATATAGACATCTTTCAACAACAATTTTTGACAAAGACGATGACATAAGTATACGTTCCATTTTGGAAAAATGATATATTTATTTACTATCTGTCTATAGATACGTCTACATCTCTCTTTCTTTCGTGGTATATCGAAAATTGGGGGAATATGCTACGCTGTGAATATCATCATTTTCATGGTCTTGTAATATCACATCGCGAATTCTCAGCTTCTTGCATTTGGTGTCACCGGGCTTGTAAGTTTCTGTACTGCCCTTCCCCAGATACTGCATTTACTACAGTGTCAGTGACGTGAGTAACTGCCTCTTTTTAAGGTTATAACATTTCACGTGAAAGCATGCTTGGCGTTTTTTTTTACAAAAAATGACACTTGCTCTTAGTTGTACAATGCTCAATCATAGCGATTATTTGTTCAATACCACCACGATTACAACCCACAAAACTGAGAGAAATAGACGCGGCTTTCTTCCCAGTGCCGCTTTTGTAGTGATTGCAAAGGAAGTAAAAAATCAGCCGCCGTAACGAGGTTGCACGCGTCTTCAAAAAGCAGTCTTCTCAAAAAAATGTAACCGTTGGTAGCGTGCAGTCGTGGCCGAGTGGTTAAGGCGATAAACTAGTATTTCATTGGGGTCTCCCCGCACATGTTCGAATCCTGTCGGCTGCGCAAAATTTTTTTCTTCTGGTGAAAGATTTTAACGAGCGGTAGAGCTGGCTCAGTGGCTGATTAGCAACGTGACTAATTATATGTATTAATATGCTGGTAGCTTTATACAGCTAAAATTTGCATTTTGTGCAGTTCTCGTAGAGTGTGGTTGCTCGCATATTTTTCGGATTATGGGAAAGCCTACAGGTCATGTGGCCCGACAAAGAGGTCATGTCTGAAGCTTTAGTAACTTAAAAAATGTGTGAATACGACTGCAGTCTTATTGTTACAGAATATCAATACGGGACTTTCGTTCAAGTGGGGTAGAGAAAACAGTAGGGAATGTGTTCTGTGCCAGGCCTGACTGCTGCAGAATTCCTGGCTATTACATTGGCTCTACGAAAACTAAATTATCAGCAATCAAAAGCTATTATTGTAGTAGCCAACGTATGACGTGCCGTACTGACGTCACAGGCTACGTCATGTGCCTGTACTTATATTGGCATGCAAGCCGCTTGCTTAGGACATTAAACCTTCACCACCAACTGAGTCTAGCGTCGCCTTGCTCGCCGGCTACAACAGATGGCGACGAGGATGGGATAGGCTGCACCGAACGACGGGGACGGATCCTGTGAACAACGACAGCTGGAAGGCGAAAGGCAAGGAATGGCGAAGATGTGGGAATTTGACGCCTTTATAGAAGAAGGAGACGAAGATTTTGCTTCGTATGTACAACGGTTTGGGCGCTATTGCAAAGTAGCTGGCGTACAAGACGAAGAACTTAAAAAGTCCGCCTTCATCTCTGCCATAAGAAAGCGTGCAAGACGCTCAAGGACCTTCTTCTACCTGCAAAACCTGAAGAGAAGACGTTCGAGGACTTGGTCAAAGTGCTGAGTGGCCACTACGAGCCTTCAAGTCAAGTCATTGCGGAGCGTTTCAAATTCAACAGGAGGTACCAAGAAGAAGGGAAGTCCGTCGCGGCATTTGCAGTCACGCTGAAGCACATGGCAGCCAAGTGCAACTACGGTACGTTTCTCGACGACGCTTTACGGGACCGGTTCGTCGCTGGGTTACGGAATTCCACCATTCAGACGGGTTTACTGAAGAGGAAGGAACTGACGTTCGAATCGGCCTGCGTTTTTGCTAAGAGCGTTGAGCTAGCGGAGCGGGAGTCGAGGGGATTCCGACCAACTGCGAATACAGATGCCGACATTCACGCTCTAAAGAAGACGGGGAAGGAACGGGAGTTTGCCAGCAAGCCGAAGAACAGTTCAATGCAAAGCTACTATCGATGCGGTCAAGAGCATGACGCCCGTTGCTGCCGTTATCGTAAATTCAAATGCCATCTTTGCAAGCGCGTGGGACATTTGGCGCGCATGTGCAGATGCAAGCAACCGGCGCCTGGCACCGTCAACAACGTGAGTGACGAAGCGAGCGGAGGCACAGAGCTGCTGCTGCACGGTGTGTATCTGGTGGGCACGGAAAAACCATATGAAGTTGAAGTACAGATAGCCGGCCAGCTTGTGAAGATGCAAGTAGATACGGGCGCAGCCGTATCACTCGTTCCGGAATGCGTTCACTGGCAGCTAAAGCAGCCGCCGCAGCTTGCGAAGTGCGAGATGAAGCTCAAGACTCACGGCGGAGCGACGCTACAAGTGAAAAGCGAAGTGGAGGTTTTGGTCGATTATAAGGGACAGCGGAAACTCCTGCCAATCATCTTAGTACCAGCAGAGAAGCCGGCACTCCTAGGCCGCGGCTGGATTGCGAACCTCGGAATGGACCTAAATAGTATTCACGAGGTGCACGCACAACCGTCTGTCAACAGCATCCTGTCAAGGTATGCCAGCGTTTTTTCACCTGGTTTAGGGTTGATAAAGGGTTACCAAGCAAAATTGGTGCTTAAGGAAGGAAGCATGCCAGTCTTTTGCAAGGCGCGGTCTGTGCCGTATGCCATTCGTGAACCTGTCGAGCATGAGCTAGGCAACTTGCAAAAAGAGGGCGTACTGGTGCCCGTAACCCCCAGCGACTGGGCCACGCCGCTGGTAGCTGTTCACAAGCCAGACGGCACAGTACGATTATGTGGACACTGGCTGGGAGCAAGGTTTTCACCGTTCTGGACCTTTCGACGGCATATCAGCAAATCGAGGTGCACCCTGACTCACGACCTTTGCTGACTATAAACTCTCACATGGAGTTGTTCCAGTATGTTCGAATGCCGTACGGAAGCTCAAGTGCACCTGCAGTTTTCCAGGCAATCATGAACGAGCTGTTGAAAGGACTACCGGGAGGTGTATGCTACCTCGACGACATCCTCATCATGGGAGCATCGCATACCGAATGCCTGGCCCGGGTGGAAGCAGTCCTGCAGGTTTTCATGGACCACGACGTAAAAGTGAGAAAGGAAAAATGCAAGTTTTTCTTGAATTCTGTCAAATATCTTGGGCATATCATTGACGAAAATGGTGTGCACCCATGCGTCGAGAAGGTTGAAGCCATAATGGAAGCACCCACACCTAAGAACAACAGTGAGCTTAAAGCGTACCTCGGCATGATATTTTTTTACTCCAAGTTCATGCCAAACATGTCTTCGAAGCTAAAGCCTTTGTATTCACTGCTTCAGAAGGATAAGAAGTGGGTCTGGTCCGCAAAAGAAGAAAAAGCCTTCGCAGAGTGTAAGAGCCTCCTTACGCAAGCGAGCGTGCTAGCATTCTATGACCCAAAGAAGCCTCTTGGATTAGTCTGCGACGCCTCTCCTCACGGTGTTGGCGCAGTGTTGTTTCATGTCGTGAACGCTGAAGAAAGGCCGATAGCTTATGCGTCACGCACTTTGAGCAAGGCCGAAAGTGGCTACGCACACATAGAAAAGGAAGCGTTGGCTGTGATTTTCGGAATCAAACGGTTTCACAAGTATCTTTACGGCCGTGAATTCACAATTTATTCATATCACCTTCCCCTGGAGGGACTGCTGGGGCAAACAAAGCCAATTCAGCAAATGGCAGCAGCACGCATGCAGCGCTGGATGCTAGTGCTGGCTGCATATCGCTACAAATGGGTGTACAGAAAGGGAGCCCAAGTAGCAAACGCGGACGCGTTATTGCGATTACCGCTTCCGAACAACACCGACGAAAGCGACTACGTTCACTTATTTTCAGCAGTAGAAGCCGTACCACTATCTGCGAAAAGGATCAGTGACGAAACCCCAAAGGACCCAGTTTTGTCTAAGGTGCTGATGTATGTTTTGAATGGATGGCCATCGTACGTGTCAGAAGACAACGTAGCCCCATTCTTCTCGCGGAAAGGCGAACTGTCGGTAGACTGTGGTTTCATAACATGGGGAACTCGGGTTGTTATACCTGAAGCGGTACAATCTGAAGTCTTATCGCTTTTGCATAAAGGGCATCCAGGCATCACTCGCATAAAAATGCTATCAAGAAGCCATGTGTGGTGGCCAAAGTTGTGCGACCGCATTGAAGAGACTGTAAGAGGTTGTTCAACTTGCCAACTAACGCAGAACTCTGCGCCCCACGTGCCGATGTTATCGTGGGGATGGCCAGCCCGCAGGTGGCAGAGAGTTCACCTGGATTTTGCCTACTACAAGAACGACTGGTATTTAGTGCTTGTTGATGTGCACTCCAAGTGGGTTGATGTTCTGCACATGAAGTTCACTACAGCACAGGCGACAGTTGAAAAACTCCGCACTGTTTTTGCTGCATTTGGGCTTCCCGAGAGAATTGTGACTAACAATGGGCCGCAATTTGTGTCTGCTGAATTCACAAATTTTCTCAACTCCAGTGCAGTGCAGCACACCAAGACACCACCTTACCACCCAGCTTCAAATGGCACGGCAGAGAGGCTTGTCCAGACCGTCAAGCGAAGCTTCATCAAACAGCTACGGGACGAGCAGAACACGGGAGTGACTCGGACGATGCAACATCGGGTAGACCAGTTTTTGTTCACCTACCGAAACACACCGTGTTCGACGACCGGTTAGACACCAGCCGAACTGTTTCTCTCATGGAGGCCACGCACGAGGCTGAGCATCTTGCATACGGAACTAGCGAAACGTGCCGAAGCAAATATAGCTCGAAGACAGGGTCAGGAAAACCATACTTCATGAAGGGAGTTCGAGGTTGGCGACAACGTTCGTGTGCGAGGAAACCGACCGAGTGATCTACGCTGGTTGGAAGGAACAGTTGTGCGACGAGTTAGCAAAGGAACATACATAGTCCGAATCGAAGACCACGAGCGCTTTCTGCATGCGGACGATATTGTTCCTAACACATGCCTTGCTCCTCTTCCCAGAAGCGTGTGGATTCCTGAGCAAACCCGCATGGCACAGCCGGGTTCCACTCCGTAACAAAGCGACAGAGACACCGCATCGCCGCTGGACGGGTCTGCACCAGAGCAACGACTTCCGCCACCCGACCGAGCCAGCGTGACGGAACTGCCATCACAGCAGGTGCCTGACGCCAGCTCCCAAGAAAACGTCGCGCCACCTGAATTGCGACGAAGCACAAGAATTTGAAAGCCTCCCGAACGTTTTGGCTATGCTGCTAAATAAAGGGGGAAGAGATGTAGTAGCCAACGTATGACGTGCCGTACTGACGTTCCAGGCTACGTCATGTGCCTGTACTTATATTGGCATGCGAGACGCTTGCTTAGGACATTAAACCTTCGCCACCAACTGAGTCCAGCGTCGCCTTGCTCGCCGGCTACAACAATTAATATTTCGGATTCTTTGTCTATTTGTACACATCTAACGTCCGCAAAGGAGTCTCCTCATCTCAGGATATTTTGGTCTCTCGTACCGCATAGCCTATCAGAAGTTCGGTTTATTTGGGTCTCCGGATATGCTGGAATTGTACTAAATGAAATTGCTGATCCGCTCTCTTCGGCATCTTTAAAATTCCTGGTGGTGCTAGTAGCCCCACCGTTAATACTTATTAACGGTGAACTTTTATTACTGGTGAACGATTGAAACACCTGTTAATATTAAAAATCAACGAAACGTCTCTCCTACAATCTGAAGAATTTCGGCACTTGCAATTCACATGGAACACCACACAAAGCCTTTCCCGTTGTAAGGAATGGACACAAAACCACTGTGTGTTAGGTACGATTTGTGAAAAAAGGAGTTAAAGACACCGAGGAACGTCAAACCAAAACTGAAGAAGACGAGCGGAGGGCAGGTGGCACGAAGGCGACAACAAGAACTGAAGAAGAAGAGAAGAAGAAGAAGGAACGTGCGAAAAAAAAGAGCTCGAGGGTTGAGGCCGCGAAGGCCGACGAAGCGGTGTGCCACTCGAGATGACGAGTTCCTGGCAGCGTTCCTGAGACGGACGTGGGACCCGTACGTGTCGGCCAGATCGAGCTCCGGTGTGTCTGTTCGAGGTCGAGTCTGTCGGCCTGTACAAGGTCCAAGGACGGGGCCTGCTGAACGGCTCCTGCCTGAGTGCAGTAGCCGGGAGCAGGTTCGTGGGCGAGGCCTACCGGGTGTGGTCCTCGTGATCCGTGGCCTGATCCTGGACCTCAGGATTAGCGACCCTGACTGCTGGGTTGGCCGCCACGTCCGACTCAACGGCGCTGCACACGGTAGCGCATGCGTGTGCCGTCAGCCGTTCCAGCCGTGCCACCTTTGCCCTCGCGCACGTCGACGACCGCAACATGTCGGGACGACCGGGACCCAAACTGTGAGACAGCGGTTTCTTCTTACGAACCGAGAACTATACGCGCTGGACGCTGAGTTAGCGTAGCCATGAACTCAGCGCATATTAATGGCGGTCTGGCTCTCGTGCATGTTGCGTGATGCTTGGCGTGTAGGGTTGAATATATAGTTTTATTTTATCCTGCCACTTCATTTTCTAGTGTACAATATAAAGCTTCTTTTGTTGGCTTAAATTGTTCATGTTGATCTTTTCTCGTCCGCTATAAACAAACATAGTGACGAACGTCCTTAACCATCACAATATCTGGTGTCCGTGACAGGACTAAGCTCTCGCGTTACATCTGAGAGCCTCACGTTGTTTGTGTGTGGCGGACGAGAATGGACGACAAGAGAAAGCTAGTTGAGCTCGGGAAGGAGATGGGGCTGAGTGGAGAGGCTTTGCTGGCATTGGTGAGCGCTGAGGAAAAAGAAATGAGGGACCAGAGAGCGAAAGATCAAGAGGAGGCACGTCTAGCAGCACAGGTGGAGCATGAGCGTTAAATAGCTCGCATGGAGGCTGAAAGGCTCCTGCTCGAAGAGCGACGTCGTGTCGCAGAAGCGCAGCGTCCGAGAACGAGTTCTGCGGACGATAGTATGGGTGGTGGTCAGAGTTTCCGCAGCCCACACAAAATGATTCCGCCCTACAATGAGAGTAGGGACGAACTGGATGCGTGCATCCAGAGATTGGAGAGGGTTGCCACGAGCCAAGGCTGGCCAACCGACAAGTGGGCCCTGTCACTGAGCTTGTGTCTAACGGGAGAAGCCTTGACCGTGGTAGGACGGATGTCTGCAGAAGACTCTACGGACTACTCAAAGCTCAAGCAGACGCTCCTACAGCGGTTCCGTTATGCAGAGGAGGGATACCGCACGAAGTTTAGGGATGCCCGGCCCGAGAATACTGAGACAGGTCGACAGTTCGCGGGACGTCTCTGTGGATACTTCGACCATTGGCAGGAGCTGTCGAAGACTCCCAAAACATATGATGCACTGCGAGACAAGATGGTGTCCGAGCGATTCCTCAGGTGGTGCGACGAGAAGTTGGCTGTCCTCCTGAAGGAGCGAGGATGTCATAACCTGGACACGTTGGCAACGACGGCTGATCAATATTTGGAAGCCCAGGGAATTGTGAATCTCGCTAGAGGAAAAGACGAAAAAGGGAAACCGATGGCTACAGCTAAAGTTGGCACTGTCAGCGAAAGCGAAGGAAAACCGCTTTGTTTTCTGTGCAACAAGTCGGGTCAACGAGCTTCCGATTGCTGGACAAAGTCTCGAGCGCCCAAGTCGACGTCGTGCTGGATCTGTAAAAAGTCAGGGCACAGATCTGATAACTGTCCCTCAGATTCGGGAAAACGTAGAGGCATCATGTTCCGTCTTGGGATACCAGAAAGCGCAGCATGAGAAATCAATGGAAGATGCACCTGACAATCAGGATGAGAAACATTGTCATGACATGTGTGATGGGACCCAAAGCAACGCAACTTGCGACAACGGGTCAAAACAGATGCCAACTGTGAAGGGCTATCTCGAAGGGAAGCTGGTTACCGTATTGCGGGGATACCGGTTGCAATACAGTAGTGGTGAAACGATCACTAGTTCCTGACTGCAACTTGACTGGCAACACCCGTACCATTCGCTTATTGGACCGTTCTGCAAAAGACTTACCAGAAGCAGAGGTGTACATAGATTCTCCGTTTTTCAGGAACAGGTGCTTGCTGTTTGTATGGAGAATCCATTGTATGAAGTCGTGCTTGGCAACATTGCGGTTGTACTGTCAGCTCCCCAACCAGTCCTGAAGCAGCCAGTAGGACGACCAAAGCTAGCACAGATTCACCGTGATCCAGTATGCACTGAAGAAGAACCTGAAGATGCAACCTCATCAGATAGAAGACGACAAGATGACATGTCGGCGGCTGCAGGAAAAGAAAGGAAAAAGCCCAGTGAACTGATTGTTCCTCGTATCCGACCCCTGGATATCAGCCGGGAAGCGCTAAAGAATTTACAGCACGCAGATCCCGCGCTAGAAACCTGCTTCGCCGCATTGGGGAAGATCATATCTAGGAAGCCAACAGTCACTGAGTTTGTGCTGGTACGCGACATTCTTTTCCGGCGCCACCGCACGGCAGAAAGGCGATACTTGGAGCAACTTGTAGTACCCAAGAATCTTCGGAACACCGTAAAGAAGATGGCTCATGAAGGCCTTCTGTCAGGTCACCAAAAAAAGAAGGACAACAGACCGTGTCCTTACAGAGTTTTATTGGCCGGGTGTACAGGCTTTTGTTATACGGTTCGTGAAGTCGTGCGACATATGTCAGAGGACCGTGCCCAAACACCTCGTTGGACGAGTTCCAATGGGAAATATGCCTATCATAGACACACCTTTTCAGCGGGTCGCCATCGATAATAATGGCCCTCTGTCACCAACGTCATCCAAGGGCAACAAGTATGTCTTAACAATGGTAGACTTCGCTACGCGTTTCCCGGATGCGGTAGCACTACCGAGCATCGAGACAGAGCGCATAGCACTAGTAGAGATGTTCTCCCGCGTCGGAGTGCCCCGTGAGATAGTGAGCGACTGTGGAAAGTCGTTCATCTCGAGTCTCATGCAGGAACTCGGTCGGCGACTTTCATTTCGTCAGCTACCCACAACGGCCTATCACCCCATGGCCAACGGAATTGTGGAGAGATTTAATGGCACTCTCAAACAAATGGTTCGCCGCATGTGTAAAGAACGGCCGCAACATTGGGACAGATACTTGGCTCCCCTGCTCTTTGCACACCGTGAAGTTCCCCAAGCGAGCCTTGGATTCGCGCCGTTCGATCTCCTCTACGGCAGATTTGTACGCGGGCCAATGTCGATCCTTAAGGAGCTGTGGACAGGGGCCAACAATAATCCTGAAACGAAAACAACATACGAGTGTGTTATAGATCTCTAGGAGCGACTGCAAGAAACCTGAAAGGTAGCGCACGAAGAACTCCTGAAGGCGAAAATGACACAGAAGAAATATTACGATAGGAAAGCAAGAGTTCGACACCTATCACCTGGCGACAAAGTATTGCTGTTGCTACCATCAGATAAAAATAAATTGATCTTGACATGGAAGGGACCCTTCACAGTGCTTGAAAAACGCAGTGACTATGACTACGAGATAGATCTCGGAACTCGGAGAAGTCTTTTTCACATTAACTTTCTCAAGAAATACCACGAAAGGAAGCCTGAAAATGAAGCACAACAAGCTGCCGTTTCTGTGCAGTCAGACACTGTTGACGAGCGAGAAATTCCCTTTGTTGCCCTGCACCAAAGGGAAACATATAAAATTGTGTTACTAGCGCCTAACTTGAATAGCCCGCAGACAAACCAAATTAATGAACTCCTGAGAGAGTTACATGATGTATTTTCTGACGTGCCAGGGAAGAGGGACCTCGTCGAGTGCAAGTTACGCCTTATCACTGAAACACCGGTAAAGGTACGCCCGTACCCTATACCATTCGCCTTCCAAGAAACTGTAGGAAAAGAAGTAGAGGACATGCTATCACAAGGTATCATTGAGCTCTCGGAGTCCCCATATCAAGCTCCAATCGTCGTGGTCAAGAAGAAAGACGGGAACATCCGACTTTGCATTGATTTCAGACAGCTGAATCGAGTCGTCGCTACCGACAACGAACTGATACCACGAGTGGACATGATGTTTGCCAAACTAGGTCAGAGTCGGTACTTTTCGAAGTTTGACTTCACAAAAGGGTACTGTCAGGTGCCGATGCACGAAGCATTTTTCTGGCCTTTACCAATTCAGATTCATGCCTTTCGGCATCAAAACAGCACCTGCTGTGTTCACCCGACTAATGAGACGAGTGGTAGAAGAATACCGAACATCTATCACTATTTTGACGATGTGCTCATAGCCACACAAACTTGGGACGAGCACATCACAACTCTCACCAAGTTTCTGCAACGTGTCAGGCAGCTCATCTGACAATAAAGCCATCGAAAAGTGAGGTGGCTTTCGCCGAAGTGAAATTCTTGGGACACATCGTCGGGAACAATCTTCTCCGGCCCCAGATTGAGACATTGGAGAAGATTCAGGCCGCAAAGAGACCGAAGACGAAGAAAGAAGATCGCTCCTTTCCAGGTCTAATCGGTTATTATTGAGATTTCGTCCCCAATTGCTCCGCTGTAGTATCTCCTCTAACGGACCTCACTAGGAAGCGAGGTCCTAATAAGGTCATCTGCGAAGAATGCCATGAACAAGCGTTTGTAACACTACAGCGTCTACTATCGTCTGGTTCGGTACTGCGATCACCGGGCTTACAAGAGCCGTTCATATTGTGCACGGATGCATCTTCATCCAGCATTGGAGCCGTTTTATGCAGCGTCACGACAGCATGTTGCATCCAGTAGCCTACGCAAACCGTAAACTGCTCGAACAGCAGTCGTGGTACTCAACAATCGAAAGAGAGGCGCTGGCTCTTGTGTGGGCTATCCAAAAGTTTCATGTGTACCTCTTCGGAAACCGATTCGTGCTGCAAACTGACCACCAGCCTCTCGCTTACATAAACTCCGCAAAACAAATCAACAGCCGAGTACTCCGCTGGAGTCTATTGCTTACTGAGTATGACTTCGTGGTTGAGTACTATAAGGGCTCCGAAAACATAGGTGCCGACTACCTCAGCCACATTTGACTTCCCCGCTGGTTAGCGTTTAGTGGTGGCACAATTTTTTTTCTTGTTGTCACCCTTTCCCTAACGCAATAGACTTCTGTATATTGTTATTGTTTTGGCTATTTTTTTGCTTTTGTTTACTCCATCCCGTGCGCTTGTAAAAAGTTGTTTTCCCCCTAAACAACTTCCTTGAGCAGGGGGATATTGTAAAGAAAGGACACAAAAGCACTGTGTGTTAGGTACGATTTGTGGAAAAAAGGACTTAAAGACGCCGAGGAACGTCAAACCAAAACTGAAGAAGACGAGCGGAGGGCAGGTGGCATGAGGCGACAACAAGAAATGAAGAAGAAGAGGAGAAGAAGAAGGAACGTGCGAAAAAAAAAGAGCTCGAGGGTTGAGGCCGCGAAGGCAGACGAAGCGGTGCGCCGCTCGAGAGAATGAGTTCCTGGCAGCATTCCTGAGACGGACGTGGGACCCGTACGTGTCGGCCAGGTCGACCTCCGGTGTGTCTGTTCGAGGTCGAGTCCGTCGGCCTGTACAAGGTCCGAGGACGGGGCCTGCCGAATGGCTCCTGCCTGGGTGCAGTGGCCGCGAGCAGGTTCGTGGGCGAGGCCTACCGGATGTGGTCCTCGTGAGCCGTGGCCTGATCCTGGACCTCAGGAGTTGCGAACCTGACTGCTGGGTTGGCCGCGACGTCAGACTCAACGGCGCTGCACACGGTAGCGCATCTTTGTGCCGTCACCGTTCCAGCCGTGCCACCTTTGCCCTCACGCACGTCGACTACCGCATCATGTCGGGACGTCGGGGACCCAAACTGTGAGACAGCGGTTTCTTCTTACGAACCGAGAACTATATGCGCTGGACCCTGAGTTAGCGTAGCCGCGAACTCTGCGTATATTAATGGCGGTCTGACTCGTGCATGGAGCGCGATGCTTGGCGTATAGGGTTGAATATATAGTTTTATTTTATCCTGTCACTTCCTTCTCTAGTGTACAATATAAGGCTTCTTTTGTTCGCTTAAATTGTTCATGTTAATCCTTTCTCGTCCGCTATAAACAAATGCCCGCGATGCCCACAGACTATCGAAGTCGTTGATGACGTAGTTTTACCGGCCCCGTTGATAGTTCAAGTGCCTGTGAGTGTTTGTGGTATCACAGCCGATAACGTTGACGTTATCGTTCACCCAAGCCAGCTGAACTGTGCGAAGAAGGATGTGGCTGTGCCACACTGCGGGAATTCTGCAAGTAGTGGCAAAGCCTTGGTACAGGTGGTCAACTTTTCTTTCGAGCCGATTCTACTGCCTGGTAGAATGAGGCTGGCTGTGTTTGAGTTAAACGTCAGGAGCAACGTTAACATTGCAGTAATTAGCAACGAGAGGAACAAGGAAAATGCGTCTGATGTGGCTTGTCCTAGTGATGACATACAAATAGATACGGTGAATAAGTAGCTATCGCCAGAGAAGAGACAAGCATTAGTTCGGATTCTCTCTAACCTTGCATCCGTTTTTGATTTCGCACTCCATAGGCGTAGAATTTCTGCACCACCTTTACGCACTCGTCATGCGATTGATACTAGTTCCGCCCATCCAATTCACCAGCGAACATACAGAGTATCCCCGTCGGAGCGTAAAGTTCTTGCTACGCAGATGGAAGAAATGCTGTCTAACAGAGTTAAACAAGAGTCGTCTAGCCCCTGGGCTGCACCAGTTATACTTGTAAGAAAAAGGATGGGTCTTGAAGATTCTGTGTAGATTATTGGCGGCTCAACTCAGTTACAAAAAAAGAGACGTATATCCGCTTCCCCGTTGAAACGACGTTATCGATTATTTGCACTCTGCTTTGTACTTTTCTTCCGTACACTTAAGCTCGGGATATTGGCAAATCCCTATGCACTCTGCCGATAAAGCAAAGACGGCTTTTATAACACCAGATGGTTTATTTGAATTTACTGTCATGCGATTTGGTCTGTTTATTGCTCCAGCCACGTTTGAGCCCTTTTTACAGTTCGCCGTGGCTTAATATGCGAAGTATGTATTTGCTATCTTGACGACGTTGCAATCTTTGTCCGCACGTTTGAAGAATACAATCAGCAACTTGATGTCGTTCTCACGTGCCTTGAGAAAGCAGTACTTACCTTGAATTCCAAAAAGTGCCATTTTGGTGATAATGAAACTAGTTATTGGTCATCTCGTAGATAAACACGGCGTTCGGCCTGATCCCCACAAAATTACTGCCGTCAGCACTTTCCCTCAAGTACGCTCACCTCGAGAACTCAGAAGCTTCCTGGGCCTTTGTTCGTATTTCCGGCGCTTTGTTCCCAGCTTCGCCGATGTTGCTGAGCCTCTTACTCATCTGCTCAAGAAAGACGTACCCTTCAAGTGGACGAAAGAGTGCGAGCCATCATTTTCGCAGCTGTAGCTTCTACTCACCTCTGGGCCTATTCTTCGTCATTTCGATGCATCAGCCCCAATTGAGGTTCACAGTGACGCAAGCGGAATCGGTATCGGCGCAGTATTACTTCATCGTAACGGCGCCGCCGAACATGTCATTGCTTACGCGAGCCGTTCTTTGAGCAAAGCTGAGCGCAATCACACTGTTACAGAGCAAGAATGTCTGGCAGATGCATTCGCCGTGCATCAGTTTCACCCGTACATCTATGGCCATCAATTCTCTATCGTAACAGACCACCACTTACTTTCTTGGCTCACTGGTCTACGAGGTCTAACCGGTCGTCTTGAAAAATGGGCGCTTCGTTTGCAAGAATATGACTATGATGTTTGCTTCAAGAGTGGCCGCCGTCACGCGGACGCTGACTGCCTATCGCGACTTCCTCTTCCCACGACTGAATGTGACGCCGACAATTTAGACGACTGTCTGGCCGCTCTTGTATCACGTTTTCCAGATTTGAAAATGTTCCGTACAGAACAACGCCAAGACCGTAGTCTGGCTCTTTTTTTTCTCATCTGCCGTCGATAAGCAGCATCAGAGCTCATTCTCACGCAGGATGACATCCTTTACAAGCGAAATTTCGCTGCAAAGGGGGCCCACCTACTTTTGGTTGTCCGCAAATCATTGCGACTCAAGGTGCTGCAAGCTATGCACGACCATCTGTCATCTGGGCATATCGGGTCGCTAAGACCTATTCCCGCACAATGAAACGTTTCTACTCGCCCCGCATGCGTAAGGCTACAGCTAAATACGTGACCAGCTGTGAGCATTGTCAATGGCAGAAGAGTCCAACAAGTGCGCCGCCAGGATTTCTTCATCCCATACCGCCTCCATGTTTTCCCTTTGAGGTCGTCGGTATTGACTTGATGGGCCCTTTTCCACGCCCTATCACTGGAAACCACTGAATTATAGTCTGTGGAGACCACCTAACTTGGTATGCTGAAACCACAGCGATCTCAGCCGCAACAGCCGATCTTGTTTGTGACTTCCTGCTACTCTACATCATCCTTCGGCATGGCTCCCCTCGTGCCATCATCAGCGACCGTGCCCGGCAGTTTGTAGCCGACGTCGTGGAAGAGTTCATTCGCCGGTCTGCTTCCCAGTTTCGTCAGGCCACTTCATACGTCCACAGACCAATGGTTGGACTGAGGATGTCAACAGGACGCTCATTAACATGCTCGCTATTTACGTTGATTCCAAGCATAAAAACTGAGATGAAGTTTTACCGTTTATGACCGACGTCTACAACACTGCGCTACAAAAGACCACTGGCTTTAGCCCGTTTTACTTCCTCTACATTTTTTAACCACGTGGTACCCTGGACAAAATTTTCCCGTTTTCAGAGCAAGAAAACTCATCCCTTGCAGACACTGTCGCGCAGAGGAGGCACGGCGCATCGCGCGTCTCCAGACTTTCGCAGCCCAAGACCGTTCAAAGGCTCGCTACGATAACCGACATTGACATGTGTCCTACAGCGAAGGTGATATGGTGTGGCTGTCGACTCCATATCGCAAGAGTGGTTTGTATCAAAAGTGTCTGGCCTGCTATATAGGTCCTTTTGTCGTTTTTTCGCGCCGTAGTAACGTTACGTACGTGACATCACGCTTTAGATCTTCTGGCCATCCCTCCAGGAAAACTGACGTCGTCCATGTCGCCCGGTTGAACCCATACTACGTACGACACTAACTCGCCCAGTGGGCATCGTCTGCAACGGGGGAAATGTTACGCGACTTTCGTTGAAGTGGGGTAGAGGAAAAAGAGGGGAATTCGTTCGTGCCAGGCCTGACTGCTGCAATCATCTATCGTCCAGCCTCCCGCCTGTACATAAACATCTCTCATGCTTAACAATATTTATAAAAATAAAGTGTTGTCTAAAAGAAGACCTGCCGTATATTAAGCTGTTGTTTTGATACATTAGCAGAGCTGAATTACTAAACTTGGACTATTCTATACAAGTAATGAGGCACTTTATACCCTTCTTCGTTGGAGCCTGATATATTACCACGGCAAAACGTAGACGGAGAGAAAAGGCGAGGGCTACTATTGATGCGTTCAGCACATGAATAATGCCTTACATAGCATATACGTAAGACATTTGCGGTGGTGGCTTCTTAAAAGAAGTAAAAAAACACTAGCAGGACGGGGTTTCAATTCACGGACCTCTGGGTTATGGGCCGAACACGCTTCCACTGCGTCACTCTGCTGAGTACAAGCAGCCTGACATGAAGCAGATGTGTCATACTGAATCCCATACCGATGTCTCTGCGTAGACCGGTGTCCTTCATGTGTACATACGACGCCAACTGGTTAATACGTCCACTTGCCACCGCTTTGTAATTTTCGTTCACGCACAATTTTACGATTTTTGGCTCACAACCAACGACGCCGTAGCCGGCATTGAAGTCGACACCGACGCCGGAATTTCGGCGAGAAGAGCTCCTTAGTGCTATCGGTACGCTGTCACGTTGAAATTGCATCCGCCTGCAGTCGCTTCCTATTAAAGTAGAAATAAAAGCAAAGACTTATTTTCATTCTCCTTAGCCAACCCGTGGTGGCAGCTGATTTACCTTTGTGAGAGGGCTGGAGTGGCTCGAAGGAAAGAAGTGCCCATTTTCCACATGGCGAATCAAATGCTCGTGTCGAAATATTTGATCAAACAAAACAAGCACATCGATAAGTGTAAACACGTTTCATTTAACAATTCATACGGGGATCATGCGTGCAGGGATCGCTGAGTGCGTGATGTCGGTTTCTAGCTTCTCGTGTTTTTCTGTAAAGTCAACAATCACCACGACAATCCACATTTGTTCGTGGCTGCACCTTCGCTAAGTATTTGTGTTGGTACGCTCAAGGGCAGGCGTTTTCTAACATTGATACAAGCAGTTCATTTCTGCGACTTCCTAATTATGTGATACGAACTGTTCCACCTGTCTGTCGTTTAGCAGGTTTTCTGTCTTAGAGTCGCGACTTATCATCATCATCATATTACAACGTTGTCACTATTGTCACGGGGTCATGACGTGGACGAATGGAGCTCACTGCGAGTCAAATAATAAATTGTTTATTTGGGTGAACGTGCGCCCAGTAAACGGAAAGTCGAACTACAGTAGCGGTCTGGGGCTGATAGCAGTGATCGGAAAGTCGGCCGTAGATCAGCAACTGACAATCGGTGAAGTGCGTCGGCATTCATACACTTGCCATCGAACACGAGTAATCCACATTGTACTTATGTTCCCTCAGCCTTTCATTAATAAAAAGACCTGTTTGACTTTCCGTTCAGTGCAACACGTGTGGCTGCCGGCCAATATTTTCATAGTGTACTATTGCTGCAAGATGCAGGGATCGCACCACACGTGAGATCACAGAGGCAGAAAAGATTTGCTCATTGAAAGATGCTTGTATTAGCATCCCTTGTGTCGCACTCACGGATAAGGAAAGGTTGTTCCCTTGCTTGTCGGTGTGATATACTTACGCATTGCCATTGTGTTTCGCTCATGACTACAGGGACTGGAAACTGTATAAAAGCGAAGACCTTCGCAAGACCTTCTATCTATCTATCTATCTATCTATCTATCTATCTATCTATCTATCTATCTATCTATCTATCTATCTATCTATCTATCTATCTATCTATCTATCTATCTATCTATCTATCTATCTATCTATCTATCTATCTATCTATCTATCTATCTATCTATCTATCTATCTATCTATCTATCTATCTATCTATCTATCTATCTATCTATCTATCTATCTATCTATCTATCTATCTATCTATCTATCTATCTATCTATCTATCTATCTATCTATCTATCTATCTATCTATCTATCTATCTATCTATCTATCTATCTATCTATCTATCTATCTATCTATCTATCTATCTATCTATCTATCTATCTATCTATCTAGCTGCCTGCGACCTTTAGTTCTCTTGGACTTTTAGAATGGTATGGCGCCACATGACTATGTGACGAATATATTTGAATAGTCATAACATGACGATCATGGCATTTTTGTCATGAATGTCATGACTTACGTTTTATGGTCTTGCTGCTCTTGCGATTGTTTCGTTAACATGACATGTTCCGAAACTGGTATAGTGCAACATGATTTTATGGCGAACGTAAGCAACATAACCTAACGCGAAAATTATGACTGGAGTGTCAGGTAATAACATGACTACCTGCCACGCTCATGAAACGCTCTCTGCTAATTCACAAGCGTCACAAATACCAAATTTGGTATTATAATACGTAAATCGATGACGAAGCTTTTTGACTGGTGCAAACTTGATTATCATGAGATGCATGTCATGTAACATGACTGCATGCCATGCTCATGATGTGCTAGTGGCCGTTTCTTCTGCTTCACTTATACGAAATTTGGTATTACAGGGCGTGAATGCATGCCGAACGTATGAGACTGGTGCAAACATGATAACATGAGATGCGTGTCATGTAACAACATGCTACGCTCACCATGTGCCACCAGCCGTTTCACTAGCTCCACATATACCAAAACTGTATTGATTTTTGGCCTAGTTCGCCTACATATACCAAATTCAGTGTTACGTCAGGTGAACGGACGACATAGGTAAATGACACATCTAAACGTGATAACCAGGACATGTGTGTCATGTAACAACATGACTAAATGCCACACTCAATATGCGCTCGCGGTCGTTTCGCTAGCTTCACATATGCGAAATTTGGTATTACGTGACGTCAATGGATGACGAAGGTTTGTGACTGGTGCAACATGATAATCATGAGATGCGTGTCATGTCTGATGCGTGTCCATGAGATGCTTGTCTATGTCTATGTCCGAGTGTTTCTCTCTGTAAGCGACGATGAATCTTACTTGGTGTGTGAGCAACGCGCTCCTTTCGTAAAGGCAGCCGCGGCAACGAGCGAATTCACGTTCACACTCTCTAAAGGCTCAACCTTTAAAAGCCACACCGCGTGCACATGGTTTTCTAGCAACAGTGACAACTAGCCCTGTCTTGACTTTGCATGGCGACGGCTGCAACTGCATGTCGGCGACAAAGTGAGTTTGTTGCTTGAATGAAATCGTCGCGTGCATACCCATGAATTACACATAGAAGTTTAAAAGTTGATCAATGGCAGCATTGAAAATTCATTACTGCCTATATAGTAAAAATGAGCCACAAAAACATTTTACGACCTTCTTTGTTCGCAAAATGTGGTTTAATCGCAACGGGGCGCCCAGAAGCGTACACTTCGATGGCTACGACGGACTTCGTATGACGATTTCACATTCCAGCAAGCAATTATATTTGTCACAAGCTATTGGAACAGCAAAACAAACCATTGGTAACGAAATTCGTGACATAATACGGCCGCTTTCTCGCTCTTCGCGTGAGATGCAAATGTAAAAAAGGTGGTCAATACCTTGCATTCTTTGAAGTGCGCGCGAGTAACAAGCATCGAAGTGACTTACAACCGAAGCGAAGACCAGGGGCGCAGCCATGTTGTCGGAAGTCACCAGTCTGACTTCCGGGCCATCAGCCATCTTTTCTGGTTTTTCAGAAATGTGACAATCAATGGCAACGAATGGGCCTCCATGACAGCAAATCCTGTCACTCGTCGCTGCCGCTTGTCGCTAGAAAAACCCGTGCATGAGGTTGATCCTTAAACTCAAGCCTTGACTTCAAACAAACATTGCGATGGAAGCCCAAGAGGTACAAAGCACCCAAATTTCGAGATAAGTACGCACGCAAGCCAGTGAGCCCCTGCGCTAGAGAACTACTCGTATACACTTTGACTACGTCATCTGGAGGCACGCACGCTCAGTGATCGCCCGCGGTGGGGCGACACAAATACATTTAGAACACTTGTCGTGCCATCTCGCAACTGATTACTAAAACGCGCTGATGTTTCCGAGCTCTGAGGACCACCAGGAGCACATGGCTCCATCAATGTGAAGAAAGTTCCCTCTGCGGTTTAGTGGTTTATGTCGAGCTCTGAAGAGCGCGCGGCTGGTGGTTCGGCTTCCGCAGCGAAACTCTCTCTTCTTTTTTTCTTTTTTGCAATCAGGTACTTAATAATATTTAACGTCATATCCGTGACGTAAATAAGTGACGGAGCTCTGGTGAAGCCGGGGATAACTTATTTTAGTGTTGAAAGACCCAAGCGTATGTCGGTGCAACGTCAATTGTAGTTTTATTGTTCCTTATCCTATTTTATAACCATGTAATAAAGATTACACATGTACTTCGACAATATAGGTGTCATGTCAGATTAACTATAGTTGCAGCGTTGGCTTTTTTTTTCAGAGGAGCCTCATGAACATTACGTTAGTATTCTAATAATCAGTAAGCTATTGAAGCGTTTCTCGGCCCAGGAGGTATGCGCTATAGAGAAATCGAGGTACATTCTTCGTAAAGTGCACTATGTTTCGTTAATACTCACGTCTGTGCTCTAGCGTGGGTATTGACGACGTGGTGCTGACACCACGTCCTTTCACTTTTTACCTTTTAGACGCCAATGTAGTCACCGTTTCTGTTGAGCCCACAATGTGGGCACCTCGACTGCACTCTCAAAAAAAAAAAAACACCGATTTACTTCGCCAAGCGTTACAAGCTGCAGGTCCAATGCAGTGTGGGCTACTCTGCATGTTGTAAATCGAGATAAATTTCAAATGGGCGTTGATGAATATTAAAGTCTAGTTGTGACGTCGCACCTGAGGCCTCACAGTAAGCATTCGAAACTCTGATAAATTTAATACTTTAGGAAGCCATTTTGAGTTAAATCAATCTCAAAGTGAATGCGTTTTTAAGAGGTGAGAAATAATGCCTTGACCATGATATGACTATGAGGGACGCCTAAATTCTGACCACCATGCGCCTAATTAAACCGAATTCAAGTTTTTCCCCTTCATAGAAAAGCGGCAGCCGGGGCCAGCATTCTATCTCACGACTTTCGGTCACAAAGGTCTTGCAGAGCGCAGACATCAGCGGTAATTGTCGTTGAAAGTCGCGGTCCAGCCATGCTTACAGGTTCACGCGTCTATCGTAAAACAGACAACTTTGCGAACTTGAGAGAAATTTTGCCAACATCAGAAAACGTGAACGTGTGGTGGCCTGAATTGAACGAGTGCTTGCGCTCTTCACCCGTCAGGTTCGCCAAATGCTGCCTGTATTCGGGCGCATGCTGAGGCCGGCTGTGCAGTCGGCGCTGGATCTCCTGAGCAGGCACGTGAGCTACAACGTGCTGGGAGTCCTGGCCGTGCTGCTTTCGAGTGCCGTCACGCTGGTCTTCTGGTTTCCCCACACACTCGGCTACGTAGGGTTCACACCGGGTAGGTGGATGGACTCTTAGAATATATTACGCCCAAATTCTAGTGCTGATTTTGCATTCAAGGTACACCTCCAGGGCTCCTCCAGGCGTTCAAGGGAGCCCACCAGGTTCCCAAAATACAAAAAAGAGTGCATTAGTTTCCTCTGGCATTTCTCGTTTTTCTTGCGCAGTTCGTCACATAGACAGTAAATACCGTGACGTATATAGTGTAAATATACGCGAAATATGAAATGTGGTTGATAACACGTCATTATTATCTAAAAAAAAGCCTCTAGTGTAGTCGGTGTGCCAGCTCGTTGAAGACATATCTTACCCGCAAAAGTGAAATTGCAATTAAAACATGCTGTTTTTCTCTCGCACTTAAATTATGGCAGTTTGGTGTGGGCAACGACGACAAAACTAACGTATTGAAGCTTCAGAACTTGCAGGAAAACTTTATTAGATATGTAGCTAGTTTAGATTATTTGTCTTAAGCACAACTTGTGTGTGGGAACTGCGGTACTATTGAAGTTGAATATACGTGTGCTTTTCGCATTCTGCCATCCTGCTACTTTTCTTGCATTTCTTTTAAACCATTCATCAAATGAGTGCATGTTTAACAGCGAAAAATATTTTATCATGTACAAGAAGCATTGATGTTTGATTTGTTCCGAGGTTTCACAATAACCACAAACTTCAAACATTGCAATACATTTTACCAATAGTTCTCAATAAATATAGTCACGTAAACAGCTTCAGATTAAAAGAACTGCTATCCCTTTTTGTAAAAATGGGCTAACTTTTTGACGTTGTGAAATGTGTTGTTCTTGTACGATTTCATTTTTTTTCTTTCAGTGTGTACATGAATACCATACCGAATAGGTTGTGTGATGGAAAGCACATAAAAATCATAATGTCTGTATAATTTTGTTGCCTGACATTCGATTGATTGATTGATTGATTTGAGGGGTGTAACGTCCCAAAACCACCATATGATTATAAGAGACGCCGTAGTGGAGGGACGACCTCAGCGCATACAACGTGAATCTGTCAAACTTAGTGCTGCATCTTCGCGCCTCGACATTGCATGGGCGTTTTCGCGAGGGCATTGTCAGTTTGCTACCCGAAAATGCGAAGATTTAACTGCCTCCTTCAACCTGAACACAGTCCTTACACCGACACCAAGTATGTCGGTGAAAAACTTGCTCGTGTCCTCCACGCTGCGTTTAGACTCCTTGTTGTGCCAGTACGTGTATCACTGGAAGATAATGTTACGTGAATCGCTGTTCAGGATGTGGCCATTCTTGTTCTTGCTGAAGCTCATTGGTCGTGCGGCCAATGAGGCGACACAAGCTTGTACGGCAACAAGCTTTTACGGCCTCTTTGCACAAGATGGCATTCAATATAGTGGTGTGACGGGCAATAGGGTTGGTAATAAGATGGGTCGTCAAGCCACAGCTTTTTTAAGGGGGCCCAGAGCCCCGAGGCCAACAGTGTAGCCAAAGACAGTTCTAAAGGGCACCAATATTCCAGCCACACGGGGTCCGTGGAAAAGGAAATCGACGTAAGCACACGGGCAGAGCTAAGTGAGACATGGGCTCTATTAACAAGCAGATTGACAGGAATATGTTAAAGTGGAAAGAAATAGAAGAGCCGTTAAGGCAGAAGGAGCTGATGGTATATGGGGTTATGAAGACACATCTTCGGGACATGAAGCAACCATCTTGCGATCCAGACAACGTATGGGAATATTGCAATATAACACAAGGCAGCAAGAAGCGAGTGGACTTCGAGCATTTATACATAAAAGTATGGGTTGGCAAAGAGTCAAGCAGGGAAGCATGGAACATTTATGGTTAAAAGGGAAAGTAGCTGGGCAGATGACGCTTATTGGTTTGGTGTACTTGTGAACGGGAGCAAAGGGCAGACAGGATAGCCAGGCAATGGTGGAGTGCATAACAAAGGACTTTAAACAATTAGGAGGAGAAGGCGAGATATTGATACTAGAAGATATTGCTACGTAGCTATCGCATGAAGGGTGAACCAATCTGCCAAAAGAAGATGACGAAGAGAACTAGTTCGCTTGCTCTGTGTGCTGCGCTCTGATTTTATCAGTGTAAATACACTGGCAAATAGTCACGTCCCGTCTCATTTTACGGAACAATTTGAATGCACATATAGTAGATATAGATAGGTATACTGACCCAACAGGCAAAATGATCAGTGATATGTGTAAAAGGCATGATTTCAACATTCGCAACAGTACTGAGAAGTGTGAAGGGCAAGTAGCATAGGAGGTAGGAAGGCTGCAGTCGACGATAGATTATGCACTGATGTCCCATAGGTTGTATGACAGGCACAGGGTAGTGCGTATATATGAATGTGGCTTCAGAAGTCTAGGTAGTGATCGAAATTGCATCAATGTAAGTTTTCGAAGAGCAATAAAAGTGGGAAGGAGACAAGGTGAGCAACTAGAGGGTAATTTATATTCAGAAAGGCAAATTGAAATAGCCACTAAACAAATTGAGAAAGTAATCACTGAGGATAATAAAACAGTGTAGACATACACGAATCTAATTAGACTGTTTGAGCTAGAGCTTGCTAAGGCACGTGACAAGTCACCCCGGAAAAGAAGAAACAAACCCAAAAGTTGATGGGATGATGAAGTTAAGACAGCCATAGCAAAACGTCAGGAAGCCTCTAGGGAACACAGACATGCTAAGCAGCGGGGTGAACCGACAGATGATGTTGGAAGAAAATGGGATATTTTTCCAAGTTGTAGAAAGGAGGCATACCATCTGATCAATAAAAAAATTAGAAGAAAGGGAGATCAGTGGCTGGCAGAACTACATTAAAAGGATAGAAAGGCTGTTGCAAAATTGTGGAACCATCTAAACTCCTTAAGAAATGAAACACGCCTAGAGCGGAGGTTCATAACTACAGCTCAAGGTGTTAGGCTAAAAAAGGACGAAGCTATTGAATATATAAGAGCAAGGATGACATAAAAATTTTAACAAAGAAGTGCTTTATGCATCTTAAAAGACAAGGATGAATCAAGTGGTGCAGTTGCCCAATTTTCGCAACGAAAGTCGGAAAGGGCTGAGAAGAAGGTTCCTAGTACTACATTAACAGACCCTGGCGATATCCCAATTACGCTGATAAATACATTGATTCCCAAGTCTTAGTAGACTTTGAGAGAAGCAGCGAGCAAAACAATAATCGAAGGTGAAGTCCCCGAAAAATTGAAACTTAGTAGGATGAGCATGATCTATAAAGAAAAAGGGGACTAAGCTGATATAAACAACTATCGTCCCGTAACAGTGACAACAGTTGTTTACAGGCTGGTTCTGCAGTATTTAAAGAAAAGACTGCAAGCATAGATAGAAGATGAGGGGTTGCTGGGGGAACGAAACAATGGGTTTCAAAAACAAAGGAGGTTGGAATACAATGTTTCACTGACAAAGTGCATCAAAATAGCAGAAAAGGAACACAGGCCTCTGTGGCTAGCATGTTTGGATATCAAGTGAGCGTACGACAACGTGGTTCAAGAGGTCTTGTGGGAAATACTGGACACATTATGTGTGGAGGATGGAATCGCTAAGTTCTTAAAGGATATATAAAAGTAACAAGGTGGTTGTCAAATAGGAAAAACAGGTACCCAAGCCCACAGTGGTTTAACGGAGGCTTAGGCAGTGGTGTCCTTTGTCACCCTTGTTATTCATGATGTACCTACAATGATTAGAGGCCAAGTTAGAGGGGAGTGGACTTGGCTTCAACCTCTCTTTCGTCAAGCAAGGATAACTCATTGAACAGGCACTACCAGCATTATTATACGCAGATGATATGGTGCTAATGGCGGACAGCAAGGAAGATTTCCAGAGATTGATAGGCATCTGCGGTAATGAGGGAGATCAGTTAGATTTGAGATTCAGTAAGGAAAATTCAGCAGTCATGACTTTTAATGATAACAAAGGTAGTGAGCTTAGAATACAGGAGGTAACGCTAGAGATAACAGATATATACAAATATATGGGCGTATGGTTGAGCAATGAGACCGAGTACCTGAGGGAACACGAAATATACGTAACGTTTAAAGTAAACATGAATGCATTAGCGATAAAAACTTGGGCGCTCTGGAATGAAAATAGGGGTGATGTGGTGAGAGGAATTTGGAAAGGTATCTTGGTTCCTGGTAGGGCTTTCGGCAATGCGCTCTTGTGCATGACATCAGAAGCTCAAGCAAGATAGATATTAAGCAACTTGTGATCAAGCAAGACTGGTATTAAGCAAGTTGGGATAGGTAGGCTTGCCTTAGGAGCTCACGGAAAAACACCAATTAAGCGACTACAAGGTGATATGGGATGGATATCGTTAGAGGGCAGGGAAGCTAGCAGCAAGATATAATTTGAGAAGCAATTGAGAGAAATGGGGGAAGAGTGTTGGGCTAGGAAGGCTTAGAGCCACTTGTACATGAAGAATGTCGATAGCAAATGGAGGAAGCAAACCAGAAAATTATTGGCTAAGTACCAAAAAAACAGCAGGGGGACAAACCAAAAAGAATTATCGGTTAAGAAGAAGGTCAAGGAAGCTGAGACTGATATGAAGAATATTGGAATGATTAACAAGTCCGCACTAGAGATCTATCGAACTTTTAAGCGGGAAATAGTCAAGGAAAGAATCTATGATAATACTCGGGGTACGTAGTTCTGTACAGTTTGAGGCCAGGATGATAGTTGCGAACCAAGATATATCGGGCCAAGTACGAAGAGGCAGACACGGCATGCAGTGTGTGTGGAGAGGAAGAAGAAACTGCCGAACACTTGGAACTGTTCTGCAAAGGGCTTCAACCTAAAGTTCAGGATGATGACGCAAAGTTTATCAAAGTACTGGGGTTTCGGGACAGGGAAGTTAAAATAGACTTTAAGTGAATAGAATTAAATAGAAGGATGGTATCTGATTGGTGGCTAAAATCAAAGTACGTGTCAAAATAAATCCTTTACTGCCTATTACCTGTCCTCGACTTCACTATTCAAAGGGAAAAAAGAAACGTCTCGGTTTTGTTTCACTAAGTATTACAGCTAGGTGGTGTTAGACGCCGCCCGATCTAAAGGGTACAGCCATATCCATCCATCCATCCATCCATCCATCCATCCATCCATCCATCCATCCATCCATCCATCCATCCATCCATCCATCCATCCATCCATCCATCCATCCATCCATCCATCCATCCATCCATCCATCCATCCATCCATCCATCCATCCATCCATCCATCCATCCATCCATCCATCCATCCATCCATCCATCCATCCATCCATCCATCCATCCATTCATTCATCCTACCAACCATCCATTCATCCATCCATCCATCCATCCATCCCGTAAAACTGGGCCATGTGCGTGTCCGGATTTTGGAACGCAGTTTCACAACTACTATAATTTAATAACTCTGGCACGGAATGCCGTGTGCCAACGTGTGCGAACTCACGATATTGCAGGTTCGCAATCGAAAAAAAAAGCATGACACTTTAGAAAAAAACTTGCGCAAACACAACAAAAAGCACATACAAATCTCATTCTATGAAACCAGCGACTGCTTTACAATTACACGCCCGGTGCCGTCAATCTTGCTCCATAGCAGACGAAGGACAGCGTTGTAGAAGCCACGGAGTTATTTTCCTCTCACGATCCGGCATGTGCTGCAGAATTTCCATCATTACAGTTTTACCAAAGCTCTCGTCACGATACACAAATCCTATTTATACCCACAAGTACGCATTTTAGAAGCAGTCGAACTTCTTTGAGCGGGACTATTTCTTTAGTCGCGGAGCAAGTCGGCTGCTGCGCTCCGGTCATCTGGGGGGGCCACGGAGGAAGGAAAGGTAGGAGAGGACATGTCCAGCCAGTGCGCGACGTGAAAAGTGTGGCGGAAATGACATCATGGCGGCCATATTCACTGGGCACAATGGCGGCATTGTTATGGTTACGTTACAGTGTACTAGAAAGGGGCAGTGGAGTGAACGAGGCGGCCGCGCCGCATCTCGGCCGATTCTCCGGCGGGTTAAAGTAGCGGCGGCGCTGTAGTCCCATGGTACTGCAAAATCTCAGAGGCGTCTGCATTGGGAGCGCGTGCGCCCGAGCCTGCAAAAGCGTGTAATTGCTTGTCTTAGCGTGCTTAATGCGTTTCTGAGCCTTTATCAGTGTATGCACATCTGCTAAGCGCCACGATGCACACGTGAATATGCAGGCACGCCGAAATTGCATCTATACATCCACTGTTTCAAGAGCGTGCCGACCCAGAAAAAAAAATGTCAATCGGAATTTGCATGGATCCGCCTAGCTTCTTACTCAACCAGCGCTTGGAGCTCCGTTACGCTATAAGTGGCTAGTGGCGAACAACAAAGAGAGGAGAAGTATAAAAACCGTCATTAAATCATATACGTTTGTTTTCTCGGCAGTCTATACGATATCCAGGGCACAGTGTTCCTCATATCATCATCATCGTCATTTATTTTCCCTTAAGGGCCCCTGACGGGGTATTACATAAGGAGGGGTCAAACAGAGATACACAAAGGCAATTGCAGAACATAAAGTAGCCTAAAATTTAAGAATTGGAAGTACAGGGCAATAATAAAAACAGAACTCATTACACAACTAATAGCATGGTTAAAAATGAGAGAAAGGCAACTGTCTACACAGAATTACGATGGTGTGGTTGTAAATTGAGTTTCTAGTAAAGTTTTGAACTTCACAGTATTACGTTCATTGCCTATTGCATTTGGAAACCGATTCCAATCCTCAATTGTTAACGGGAAACGGGAGGAAAAATTTCTTAAAAGCGTTTGTTGAACCTTTTACATTTCAAACACTAGAAGAATTGAAGAGAAGGCGTGAAGTTCGAATTGGTTGGTGAATCAGGGAGCTATGTAAGTAAGAATAATTGAAATACAGTTAGTGAAATAAACATAGGCGTGCTCTTTTTGTATAAGATTTAGAGAGGTGAGAGACAGGGATGATTTTATAGTAGTAACACTTTAGTGGAAATTGTATTCGGAGGTTATAAAACGAGCCGTGCGATTTTGAATGGCTTCAAGGGCGTCTATTAAATAGGATTGGTGTAGATTCCAAATTGGAGAGGCAAACTCGAGCTTGCTATGGACGTAAGTTTCTTAGGCAAGTTTACGAGCTGAGGCTGGTGAGCGAGACAGCGATCTTTCGATGAAACCTGATGTTTTGTATGCATCGGCAGTAAGCTGTGCGAAATGGTCAGTCCATGTTAGCTTGCTGTTGATGAGAACACCCAAGTATTGGTATGATTCTGCTAGAGCGAGAAGGTTAGACTGCAGAGAATAAGTAAAATTTAGGTTTGAACGCTTACGGGAAACTTGATTAGACTTACATTTAAAAATATTAAGTTGCATCATCCATAAAAAACACCAATTTTCAATTACATTTAAATCATTTTGGAGGGCAAGTTGGAGGCAAGGTCATTATTAAAAATTAGAAAGAGGAGAGGGCCAAGGACGGAACCTTGAGGTACGCCAGATATTACATTTGTAGTCGAGGAACGGTGACCTCCGATGACTGTGTATTGGGATCGATTAGTGAGGAAGGCTTGTATTCATGACAGTATGAGCGGTTCTAGATTAAGGGAGGAAAGTTTAAGCATAAGTCTTTGATGAGGATCGCAATCGAACGCCTTAGAAAAGTCAAGGAAGATGACATCTGTTTGAAGTGAAGAGTCGAGGTTTAAGTGGAGGTCCGTTGTAAATTCAAAAAACTGTGTTTAACAGGAAAAACCCGAGCGAAAGCCATGCTGACATTTAAAAAAGAAGGAGTTCTTTTCAAGATGGGTTACCACGCTAGAGTATATTATGGGCTCAAGCAGCTTACAAGGTATAGAAGTCAAAGAAATCAAACGATAATTTGGGGAAACGAACCGATCACCTGCTTTAAATATTGGAGATATGCTGCTTAGCTTTCAGTCATGCGGAAGCATACTGTCTTTTATCGTTTGCGTGAATAATATTTCTAATAATTTGCTGGAACACGTGAGGGTAACTTTAAGTAATTTAGCTGTGAGTTTATTTGGTCCCGGGGCACAAGACATTTTTTTGTTTTTCTATTATTTTAGCGATGCCCGAGGCAGTAATGCTAATCGGAACCATTTGGGAGAAATGTTAGAAGGATAAATCGGGGCTATTGAAGTTATTTTCACGGGTGAAAAACGGACAGACAAAATGTATTCATGACATCAGACCATTGATCCTGCGGTACCTCCGTACCGTCGGAATTTTTTGAAGAAACTGTATGTGTGTGGTTGTGTTTCGGGGTTAGGAGATTCCAGAATTTACGGGGGTTAACGCGTAAAATGCATAACATGGCGTGGTGATAAAACTTTTCTTTAGAGCGTCGCAGAAGACGCGTGTAATCATGAAGCGACTTCAAATATTTAGACCACTTCGTTGCAATGGAGCGCCGTTTTGCCTCTAAAAAACCACGTTTCTTCCTTTTCGAAAGTTTTTTAGGCGTTAGATTACCATAGTTGATTGGAATTGTCGCGAATACGAATTAGGGGAACATACTTTTCAATTAGCTCTTGAATTTTATGTTTGTAATGTAGCCAATTTCGTTCGACTGTCTTCTGAAGGGCGAAAACCCTAAGAAAGCTGTGGCAGGTTTAAACATCGGCGTTGATGCAAGTAAAGTTTGCTTTTTTGTAATCTCGAATATGATTTATCAAAGGTAATCGACGAAGAATCGGAATGCGCAAGTTGAACAGAAAAGGTTTGTGGTCGCTTAGTCCATTTATGCACGATAACGACTGAATGAGATCAGGCTTCGAAGATAGAACGAAATCAAGAATATTGCCACGTTCCACTTTACAAGTTTAGTTATCACCCCAAAACACTACACAATTCTCAGCGCAAAACGCACGTGCAGTTTTCGAGAAGCTTCCGGACTTTAGTAGATAATTTCGACAAGATCACGCCTACTTTGCGAACTGAACAGATTCTTCTGGAACCTACACCACCGCCAGCGATAACGCTAGAACATTCGATGGCAAGAGTATAAATGCTGACGCACTTCACCGCTTGTCAGTAGTTGATCGACGGCCGACGCTCCGTTCGCCGCTCTCACTCCAAGACTGCTACTGTAATCGGACTTTCCGTTTACCGGGCAGAGGTTCACCCAAATAAACAGGTAAATTCCAACACAATGTCTCCTGTCTTCGGCCAAGTCACGACCCCGTGACATCTAGTTGAGGCGCTGTTTTTTCCATGTACCGGACGCCTCCTTCAAACCGCGACCCCAGCCCAAGTGTCAAAAAAGACACGGACGCTAACCCTGAACAGCGAACAAGCCGCAGGCAGAGGGGACTAAAACCAGGGTACGGGCTCCTTCCTGAAACAGCCAGGCTGACTCGGACCTCGACATCCACTACTGCAATCATGACCGCCCCCGTGCATCCTGCACCACTCCTGCTCCGGCAACCCAAAGAGCCGCCAACTTTCCGCGGTTCGCCACTGGAAGACCTGGAAAGCTGGATTGAAAGGTTCGACCGCGTCGCCTCCTTGAATGACTGAACAGACAATGACAAGCTCCGGCATGTGTATTTCGCCTCAGAAGATGCTGCTCGGACCTGGTTCGAGAATCAAGAGCGAAGCTTTACAACGTGGGACGTCTTTCGCACCAGGTTCCTCACCACTTTCGCAAGTGTTGTGCGCAAGGAGAAGGTCGCAGCTCTTCTTGAAACCCGCATGCAGATGCCAAACGAAAACGTGGCCCTATTCACTGCAGATATGATTAAACGTTTCCACCACGCTGACTCCAACGTGTTCAAGGAGAAGAAGGTCGCCCGTCTGCTCATGCGAGAAGTAAAGCAGGAACTCTTTGCCAGGCTGATCAGAAACCCGCCAAAGACGGTCGCCGAATTCATTTCAGAAGCATCTACGATACAGAAAACGCTCGAGATGCGCACGCCGCAATATAACCGTAGCTTCTCGTCTACCAGCTACGCCTGCATTCAAGTGCTTGGAACCACTGACTTGCGTGAGACGATCCGAGCGATCGTGCAAGAAGAGCTGCGAAAATTACTTCCTTCTGCGCAGCCTCATGTGGAATCCATCGTGGACGTCGTACGCCAGGAGATCCAGCAATCGCTGGGCATTCCTCAGCCTCAAGAGCCTCAGCTGCAAACCATGAGCTATGCTGCTGGATCCCGCCGCCACGCCCTTCCTCCATGCGTTCGCCAAAACGCTGCCCCATCGCACTTCCGTCGCCAGACGCCACCGCCACCACCACCCTATCGACGTCCTACCGTCCGCCAGCGGCCCAGCGAAGTGCGACGAGGAAGACTGATGTCTGGCGCATCCGTGACCACCACCCGCTCTGCTTCCACTGCGAAGAGGCCGGACGCACATACCGCCGTTGCCAGTACCGACAGATAGGACTGCGTGGCTTCGCCGTCAATGCACCGCGTCCGCCGCCAGGAGAACAGCCACGTGACATCGCCGACTACCTGACAGGAGCTCAGTGTACACCACAAAACCTGACAGGAGCTCAGTGTACACCACAAAGTCCTTCCCGTTCGCCATCGCCCAGCCGCCGCATGTCACCGCACTACCGGCAGTACTCTGGCCAACGGGGGGCCGGTCTCCAAGCCCGTATCCGGGAAACTAAGGGCAGCAACCGATGAAGGTGCGGTTGCTGTGCGACGAACTACCGAAGATCCTCCTCCGACGACGACGACGCGAAGGAGCTTTCCGAACACAACGCCAACCAGACAAAGCCATGACGGCGAAACCTCCCTTACCGAAGGGGACCTGACGACGCAACATGGAAGCAGCGGAACAAGCCGACGCAGCGGTGACCCGACGCCATGCCCAAACTGTAATGCGAGACGGCGAACTAGCGAACTCGACGTTCTTATCGACGGCCACAGTGCGACCGCTCTCGTCGATACTGGAGCGGACTACTCCGTCATCAGTGGGTCGTTCGCCGCGAAGTTAAAAAAAGTTAGGACAGCTTTGGAAGGCCCTGAAATCCGCACAGCCAGAGGTCATCTCGTAACGCCAGCAGGAATCTGCACAGCGAGAGTCAACATTAATGACTGTATTTATCCTACAGACTTCGTAGTCCTACAGCGTTGCTCGAGAGACGTCATCCTTGGCATGGACTTCCTGTTCCTCCATTGTGCTGTCATCAACATAAAAACAAAGTTGATAACGTTATCCACAGAAGAAGCACTACCGCTGCGAACGCCGTCAGGAAACCATGCTTTGAATGTGCTGGAAGAACAATTCACTATTCCGCCTCGCTCAAGCATCATTATTTCCGTCGGCGCTCCTAAATCACTTGACTTGGAATGTGTCGTTGAAGGCAGTGAGCATCTGATAGTCACCCGAAACATTTGCGTCGCAAGAGGAAATCCAGAGCTGCGGGGAGGCAAAGCAACGGTTATGCTCATGAATTTCAGCAATGAGTACAAACATGTGAACAAAGGAACAACGATTGCATACATCGAATAAATTGTCGCAGCCACCAGTGCTTTCGCCGTCGCCGATTCTACGGAACCTGCGCAGAGGAACCAAGCCCTCCCATAGCTTTCGATGTCAATCCCAGACTTCCGAACCGTAAGCGAGGACAGCTCAAGGCCCTGCTCCTGCAATACGAAGATTGCTTTTCGTCGTCATCGAAAATTCGGCCGACCCCAATCACGAAACATCGCATCATAACCGAAGAAAATGCCAGACCATTTCGTTAGAGTCCGTACACAATTTCGACGCGAGAACGTGAGGCCATGAAGAGACAAGTTGATAAAATGCTGCGGGATGACAATATCTAGCCGTCAAAAAGCCCATGGGCATCCCCCGTGGTGTTAGTGAAGAAAAAGAATGAGACCCTACGTTGCTGCGTCGATTATTGCCGCCTTAACCAAATCACAAGAAAGGACGTGTATCCTCTCACACGAATAGACGACGCACTTGATCGGCTCCATAACGCCAAGTACTTTTCGTCAATGGACCTCAAGACGGGCTATTGGCAAATTGAAGTCGATGAAAGAGACCGAGAGAAGACGGCGTTTATAACACCGAACGGCCTCTTCGAGTTTAGGGTGATGCCCTTCGGTCTTTGCTCAGCGCCTGCAACTTTTCAACGTGGTATGGTTACAGTACTGGCAGGATTGAAGTGGCAGACTTGCCTTGTGTACTTTGACGACGTAGTCGTGTTTTCCTCGAATTTCGACGAGCATCTTCGGCGCCTTGAAGCTGTACTTCAATCTTTCAAGACGTCCGGACTCACACTGAAGCCAAAAAAGTGCATATTTGCGTACGAGGCGCTCTTGTTTCTGGGGCACGTTATTAGCAAGTCTGGAGTTCGTCCCGATCCACGGAAAACAGCCGCCATTGCCGACTTTCCGCCGCCAATTCACAAGAAGGCGGTGCGCTGCTTTCTGGGCCTGTGCGCCCATTATAGGGGGTTCGTGAAAAACTTCCCCCGCATCGCCAATCCTCTCACTAGGCTTACCAAGGCCGGCGTGGAGTTCAAGTGCCAAACGCCGCAGGAGCACGCTTTCCAGGAGCTTAAACATCGCCTCCAGACGCCTCCGTTACTTGCCCATTTCGACGAATTCGCTGAGACAGAAATACATACTGACGCATGCAGCGTAGGTCTTGGCGCCATTCTTGTGCAGAGGACTCACGGACTTGAAAGGGTTATTAGTTACGCCAGCCGATCGCTATCCAAAGCAGAAGCCAATTATTCCACAACAGAAAAGGACTGCCTCGCCATCATCTAGGCTACGTCGAAATTTCGCCCCTACCTCTAAGGCAGGCCCTTGAAGTTTGAAGTTTGAAGTTTGAAGTTTATTTGCTTCCATTCCTTCAAAGTTGTAAGTGACCACCACGCCTTGTGTTGGCTAGCCACCTTGAAGGACCCTTCAGATCGTCTGGCACGATGGAGCCTGAGACTTCAAGAATATGACATTACTGTCATTTACAAGTCCTGCAAGAAACACTCCGACACGGACTGTCTTTCTCGTGCGCCTGTCGACCAACCACCACGCGACGACCCGGATGACGACTGCTTCTTGGGAACGATAACTGCCGACGAATTCGCTGAACGACAGCGGGCCTACCCGGAACTTAAGGCCCTAATAGAATACCTCGAAGGCAGGACCGCCGAAGTCTCGAAGGTATTCAAGCACTTACCTGCGTAGTTCTTCCTGCGAAACGGTCTTCTCCAAACGAAAAACATTTCACCGCTCCGAGCCAAGTACCTTCTTGTGGTGCCTTCAGCTCTGCGATCAAAGCTCCTGCAGACCCTGCACGACGATCCGAGAGCAGAGCACCTCGGTGTTTCCCGCACGCTCGCGAGGATACAAGAAAGGTACTACTGGCCACGTCTTACCACCGACGTCACTCGTTATGTGAGGACATGGCGGGAGTGTCAGCGACGCAAGACACCGCCGACAAGGCCAGTGAGACTTCTGAAGCCAATTGAACTACCTTGCCGACCTTTCTAGCAGATTGGTATGGACCTACCGGGGCCGTTCCTGAAATGGTCTTTCGGAAACAAGTGGATCGTGGTAGCTACCGACTACCTCACCCGCTACGCCGAGACAAATGCCCTTCCCAAAGGCAGTGCATCCGAGGTAGCTAAGTTCTTCGCCAAAAATATCGTCCTACGTCACGGTGCCCCGGAGGTCCTTATCACCGACAGAGGAACGGCATTTACTTCTGACCAAACTCAAGCGATCTTGGCATACAGCCAGGCAAACCACCGCCGGACGACAGCGTACCACACACAGACCAACCGCCTCACCGAGCGGCTAAACAAGACGATCGCTGACATGTTGGCAATGTACGTCGATGTCGAACACAAGACGTGGGAAGCCATTCTTTCGTACGTGACCTTCACATACAACACGGCGGTGCAGGAGACGACGCAGATATCTCCGTACAAATTGGTCTATGGAAGAGCCCGGCAACGACGCTCGATGCCATGTTACCCAACGTCACCGACGAAGAAAACGTCGATGTGAGTGAGTACCTTCAACGCGCTGAAGAAGCCCGACAACTCGCGCGTCTCCGTATCAAGAATCAACAGACGACCAACAGCCGCCGTTACAATCTTCGATGACGTTTCGTGGAATACCAGCCCAGTGAACGTGTTTGGGTATGGACGCCGATACGCCGATGTGGACTAAGTGAAAAGCTTCTGCGATGGTACTTCGGACTGTACAGGGTAGTTCGACGTCTCGGCCCACTTGATTACGAGGTTGTCCTCGACGGCATCACTAACTCTAAACGACACCGATCGCGACCTGAAGTCGTCCATGTCGCGCGCCTCAAGTCGTTTCATGCACGTTAAGAAACTGAAACAGTGTTTTTTGCATTATTAATGTATCGTAATTTATTCATTGTACTTTCTTGCATTAATATTGTACCTTCATCTTTAGTTAAAGCATCGGGACCATGCCTTTTTCAGATGGGGGCAATGCCACGTTCCATTTCTGAAGTTTTGTTATCGCCCCAAAACACTACACAATTCTCAGCGCAAAACGCGCGTGCAGTTTTAGAGAAGCTTCCGGAATTCAGTAGATATTTTCCATAACATCACGCCCACTCTGCGAACTGTACAGATTATTCTGGAACCTACGCCACTGCGAGCGATAATGCTAGGACATTCGATGGCAAGAGTGTAAATGCCAACGCACTTCGCCGCTTGTCAGTAGTTGATCGACGGCTGACGCTCCGTTCGCCTCTCTCAGTGCAAGACTGCTACTGTAATCGGACTTTCCGTTTACCATGGACAGGTTCGCCCAAATAAACAGTTAAATTCCAACACAAGTCTCCTGTCTTCATTGCCGCCACGTGTCGGTATATTGACTGCTTGGGCGAAATCGAACATTAGTATGAAATCCAGAAAAACTTTAGAATGACGGGACAGTGCAGACAAATTATTCCAGTCGATGTCAGGAAAATTGAAGTCACCACTTATGAAGTAACTGTCACGAGGAAAGCGACAGTAAATATGAAGCATGACAGAATGAAGGTCATAATTAAACTAGATATCGGAGTCAGGGGCTCAATAACACGCTATAAGCATGTTTACACAAGAAAGAAATGATACATTTACGCAAAGAATTTCACGATTAGTGTTAATTTTAACTTGGAAGGAAGGCAAAACACTTTTTACAAAGATTAGGACGCCACCACCCCTGCGCCCGGTCCGGTAAAGTCTGTACACGTGGTATGATGTATCCTGAAGTAGTTCTTCGTCATTAATCGAAGAAGTTAGCCATGTTTTTGTTAGTATCGCAAAGTCGGTGGCAGTATCCTCCAAGATGGCCTCAAAAGCTGCCCTCTTGGGAAGATAGCTTTTGACGTTCGCAAGTAAAACTGATGCGGAATCGTAAGTAGGGCTGCGGTCTTTGGGTACAGGTAAGGGCGCTCTGGCGGGAATCGGGGAAGCCAGCCGTGGCTGCTATGATTTCTGTTCGATCACGGAATTGGATACCGCTTCGTAGATATATTTTTTATCTCCGATGCTTACTTTATGAAAATCTATTTTGAAATCAGCTTTTCTTTGTTGGGCATACTCGTAAAGTTTATTGCCGGCAAGGCGTGCACGTGCAGAGTGGTCTATCCGGATCGCGAAATCTGTGCCTTTCAGTTTAGGACCAGCGGAGAGAATTTTGGATTTGTCTTTAAAACGACCTAGCTGGACGACAATTGGGCGGTTCTTACCTTCTTGGTGGCAGCCTATTCTATGGGCTCTTTCAATGTCTTTAGGAGCGATAGTTACTTTGAGCTTCTCGGAACAGAAAGAAACTACGCTTGTTTTCTACTGGGGCCAGCTTTCGTTCTTAATGTCCGGAATTCCAAAAAAAGCAAATTATATCGTTTAAGGCAGTTTTCGGAACCGTCACATTTGTCGGCTATAGCTTTGATTTAACATGATAGTTCTAGAACGATTGCAGTGGCTTTGGTACCGGTACTGCCATCAGGAGATGGGGAAGTACCGATTAACTTGTCTAAAGTGTCAACACGACAGTAAATACTGGCGACCATACCTTCGATGTTCGATTGTGGTGTGCGAATTGCGGCCAGCCTGTTTTTCAGAATATTTTGTACGAGTTCCAACTACGCTATTCTACTTGCATTTGATTCAACGGTTGAAGCAAGAGTTACAGGACCTGGGTTGAGCTCCACCTCGCCAGAAAGGATTAGCAAAAGAAGCGTGAGTTGAAACTTAACACAATACAAAAATAACTGCTGAGACAGCAATTTACGCCAAGCATCAAGGGTGTCAGAGGGGCACGATACCGCGAACAGATATGCATCACCTGAACGGCAGCATTCTGCATGAGGCAGAACACTAACCTGCATTAGAAAGGGCAAGTTCATGGCCAAATTTTACGCGCTGTCATGCCCCATCTGGTCCGTGACAGGCGCCTGCTTATGAAGACACGACGATGATCCCACGGCCCCCGCCGCGGTGGTCTAGTTGCTAAGGTACTCGGCTGCTGACCCGCAGGTCGCGGGTTCAAATCCCGGCTGCGGCGGCTGCATTTCCGATGGAGGCGGAAATGTCGAGGCCCGTGTGCTCAGATTTGGGTGCACGTTAAAGAACCCCAGGTGGTCAAAATTTCCGGAGCCCTCCACTACGGCGTCTCTCATAATCATATGGTGGTTTTGGGACGTTAAACCCCACAAATCAATCAATCAATGATCCCACGCAGATAGCTCTTCCGGGTTGCCAGGTTAGGAACTGATTGAGGACTGGGAACGGCGGTAGTGCGGCCTCTTTCTGGTCTGTGCCAAAATGGGCCGGAAACTGGCAGGGAAGCCCGTCCATTTCGTAGTATAGGAGCGTAGCGGTGCTGTCTGCGCATGTGGGGGAGGTAGCCGCCCACAAGAGGAAAGCCTGCATTAGAAAGGGCAAGTTTTTGGCCAAATTGGACGCGGTGGCGTGCCCCGCGTTAAATTAGACCCTACATGCACTCGATTGTTTCACGAGAAACCCGAGTATAAAACGTCGCCACGACATTATACGATGACGGCCCTGTTTCATCATGGCTGTTTTGCGGAAGATAGTAATTATAGCTTTCTGGAAGGCTTATTACATAATCAACCTATTAAAAAAACGCGAACATTTCAAAAAGTGCCAATTGTATACATAGCCCGTCTCTTAATCTGCGTAAATTTATTGTAACCACTTCTCATTTTGGATCGACAGCTTACAGCGTTCCAAATATTCTATTGGCGTAACGCCATTGCAAGCGAGCAAATTTACGATGATGTTTTGTATCGTAAGCGTAGTTCTAATATTAAGTGTAAAAAGTGTTGGCAGGCAGTGGTGCTTCTTGTTTTGAGAAATTAGCCTTCCTTGAATATATACACAGTAAACACACACACCTAAATATAAGTATATATATATATATATATATATATATATATATATATATATATATATATATATATATATATATATATATATATAAATTAAATAAATATATATATATATATATATATATATATATATATATATATATATATATATATATATATATATATATATATATATTCATGCAGTGCCCCTTAGCACAGCTACTATTTTTATCGGTGCACTTCTCGTCCGACTACGTTAAGCTTGAACTAGTTTTGAGGCCTCATACTGTTAAAAAGGTGAAATCTTCAGTGCGCATTTGTAGAGACACGCTATACTCAGCTTCGCCAGCTGTAAACTATTGGCACGGCTACCCAGGATTTCTTTTTTTTAGAGGATAGGGTGTGCAGCAGAACGCTCAACTTTGGCAATCGGTGGTCTCTGTGAATGCGTTTAAATATTTTAGTATACCCTGAAAAGTTAAATTACGAAAACATTTCGTGGTGTAGGCCATTCAGATTCCCTTCCTCCTCCCCTATTTACTTATAGATTTCTCGTTCGGCGCGCATGTGACAGAGTATTCGTTTTTAATCTCACAGCTTTGTTAGCACAGCGAACTTGCAATAACATGGCTCAGTTATTCTGATTATTGTAGGCGCCTAACCATCAAAGAAATAGTTAGGAGAGAATAAATCAGTTAGGACACACCCTTTCTGAATTAGTTTCGATCTCTCACAAGGGCTATTAAGGAGCTCAAATTCAGTAGATTGGCGCGCTATACTTCCAGGGCTATGGCATTATATGCTAGACATAAATTATGGGCAGGTACGAAGAAATCTGCATCAAGAAAGCGCGACAGAGGAGCCGAACCACATAGGAGTTCCTGCACGCGGCGAACGTCTCTTTCAGTACTATTCGACGGTAGCCCACCGCTGCGGGCAACGCGGGAGGGTTCAGGCGGCGAGGCGTGGTCACGCCACTCAACCCTTCTAGTACACTCGAGTTACGTGTGGCGCAGTGGAGCTGGTCTAGCAGTGAGCGGCCACGGCTGGCGGCGGCATGTGTGCCTTTTCAGGTCTCGTGTTCAGCAGTGGCGGACCATATCTGTGCTCTACGCCGCATTATTGGTTACGCAGTGTTCTCTTGGCAGCTCTTGTACTCTTAGCAACGTTTAGAGATCCCTTTGTCCATCACGGTGTTTCAACAGTGCGTAGAACGAGTGCATATCTATGTGTCATGTGGCGGATGAAGCAGTTAGTGTTCAGCGAAATTGCGTTGGGCACTATGACGAAGCTGAACGACGACGAACGCCTTGCAGGTCAGTGACGGTTGAGCAGTGCTCCCGCTTGTGACAACGGACGATGCTGTTGAGCCCAGCAAGACGCCGTGAGGACCATGTGCACATACGTAGTTTCGTGTTGTGTGTGGACAGTAACAACTTGCATGTGCGTATTAAAACAATTTTTCTGTTCCGCTTCATACACTCTCCACCAGCTTTGCATGTGATCTCAACGTAACAGCAACCGCGTTCAAGTGTCATTTGCACCGTGCTCAAAGTTACCACGGTTGCAGAATGCTGATGCCGGTGAGTTGCACGCGGAACACGGACACAGTGGCCGGACGCTGCATCGGCCGCGTGGCGGAATGGAACTGTAGAAGGCGCACGACCGATCGTGTTGCCTGTACAGGTGCTGAATTAATGACTTGAAAACACTCGCCGTTGTCAGTGCATCTAGCACGCGTTCTCTTGTAGTGGCTTCGTTGTCGGCGAGCCGTTACTCCCTGATATTACCCGGACGAAATGATTTCGCCGAAGGTGTCTCACTGGCTCAGAGTGGTGAGCCCCGTTCAATTAGTTTCGGATCATCACGACACACGCGCTGCGCAGCCCACGAACTTTTCGAGCTAAAAAGAGAGCCGCGCCTTCTGCTCTAAATTCGGATAAACACAAGAAAGGAGAATTTAACCAGTCAATATGGCCGACTTCCGGCTTCATCGCGGCTTCGCAACGAGTGACGTCAGGGCCTCTCCTACCTTTCCTCTCTCCATGGGGTGGGCCCTCTCCTGCCTTCTCAAAGGGACACTAAAGACAAATAACAATTCACGTCAAAGTAAAATCTCAATTTATGACACCATCTAAAACGAGATTTTAGCAACAGCGCCCTACTTACCAAGAAATTAAGGTATATGCTCAAGAAAACAAGTGCCGCAATAGGATGTTTCCACAATAATGCCTAGGACATTACATAGACCGCCTTTAAAAATTCACAAGTAATTGATCTAACTGCACCAAATAAAGAGCCTTCGGTGCATCGAGAGATGCAATAAAATGCTCCTTGTTCGTTTGTGTTTGTTTCATGAAAAAAAAGAACCGCAGGATGTTACTGTGGTGAACTGCTCGAGTGGTTCGAAATTCTCATTTTTGCGTGGTTATCCGGGACAGGTGATGTCATCTAGTGGAGCCAACTTGAAACAAAAGCGTCTGCAATATCGAAGCCAATGGCGGGACATTGATCAATTGGCGTTGTTGCTCCTGCGGCTCCCGCTGCTTTCGGTCTGCTGCTACTGGCGCAGTAAAGTCGCGCAACGTTGTGCACGGCAACGGTGACGTAAGTGGGTCTGGTCAGTCCACTTCTTGAAACGGATAAATTGAAGTGCGATAACCCGATGCGGAGCACTAAAGCGTAGTTTTGTTTAAAAAGTGGCCCTTCCTTGGCATAAAAGTAAGACTACGAGGTTTCTGGACTGTCATTTCAACAATCAACGTCGACATCATAGCTGACATCAGTGTCTCTCTAACTTGTACCCGACTATAGAAAACGCTGGGGAGTGTCCGAGAGCGCGAGAGGATGCAGGGACCGGGCAGCACTCTGCACCACCAGTGAGATGGCATCCAATTCTCGGTTGGTTTGTTTGTAGCTTGAAAACTGTGGCACATACCCACTCTGGAAGATTGGCCACGAAATCATATAATATCCTATGAATGGTGACTGCACTATTGCTTATAAAAAAGGAAAAAATAGAAGGAAGACATTATCAAGAAAAAAACTCCGCTGTCTGGTCGGCTTCCAAAAACAACGTATAGTACATTAGTGATTGTGTGACCAAGTGCTTGTGGGGTGGTTGGTGCCGCATGGTACACGAAGAAGGGGCTTAACAGTGCGAACGACAATAGGGGATAGAAGAGACCAGAACAGCGCGCTCAACTGATTACCAAAGTTTATTGCAAACCACCTGCAATAAATTGAAAAACAGAGTCTGCGCATAACCAAGCAACAAGCGCATTGATCATCAGCATAAGGTTGCCATTCCGTTTTGCCGCACCAAATTATTTTCAGCAGCCTTCTTACCGAAAACAGCCGCCGATTGGAACCACCTTCCCTCTTCCGTTGTATCAATAACAGACCCTTTGTTATTCAAGACTGCAATTTCTCAGCAATGCTTGTAACTATACGCAGTTTTCATTATCTATCTTTGTCTTGTATGTGCTTGAATTCTTATACATTTTTAGTTGACTTATGTTGCCTTCCTGATTTGCGCATCTGATACTTGTTTCTTTATTTTGTCTTTTTTCTTGTGTTATATATGTTGTACCCACCCCCTCTGTAATGCCCTACGGGCCCTGAGGGTATTCTAATAAATAAATAAATAAATAAACACCTGCACAACCACACATACATGTACCAAACGGCCTACTTTATTAAGATCCAGTCATATCAGTGAACCCTAGATAACTAATTTCACTGCAATGAAGAAAAATATTAGGTACGCTAACACAGACAGCATGAAATTTTTGAATGTGAAAGGCTTCGCTAATCTCGCACTCGTGCTCAATTTTATATCGCCCCATATTCTCACACTTGTCAAAAATTGGCTCACAGCCATATTTTTTACAATGGTCTACCAAGTGGCAGGGAACGGAGCCTTTTATAGAGTAAGCGTGCTCCCTGAACCGATCAATAATGCATCAGCCTGTTTGGCCAATGTAACAGAGCCCGCATGTAAACAATGTCTTGTATACAATCGCTAAAACACATTCAACATAGCGCGTGGCGTGTTCATTAGAGCGTACTTCTTTCTTAGGTCATTCGCTGTTGACCTTATGACATAGCCCAGCGAGCGTGCGCAGAACACGATCATTACACCTATTTTATCAGAGACCTGCTTTAGCCTATGAGAAACCTCGTGTACGTAGGGATTGACAGCCGTGCTAGAATGAGGCTTGTTGAGTAGGCAGTTGATTTTTTTTCCTTTATCAGGTACTCTTGGCATCGTAAGGAGAGTCTTGGCCATTAAAGTGTGCTGGGGATTAGGAAAACCCACTTGTTGAAGGTAGTGAACTTGGAGCGAAAAACTGCATTCTATCTGATGGTGACAAGAGCGAGTTAGGGCTGCCTTTAGTTAGGAAAAAGCAAAAAAAGTGGCTGCCCACTGATCCGCGGATCAGATTTGCGTGCTCCTAGGGCGATCGTTGAGACAGTGCCCTGTCAGATAAAAATAGTATCAAGTACATGATAAATACATTTTGGCAAAAAACTTTGCTAACTATGGGGGCACCCATAAGTTGGATGAATACCAAGTAATGGCAAGATATAATGACAAGAGGGCACGCGAAATGTATGATGCTTTTTTTCATTCGCAAAGCAGGAATTGAGTGTGTAAGTGCGCCATCGCTCAATCTGTTGGATAATGAATACAAGTATCTTTTCTGTTAAAGTGTCATATCAAGATTCGAATAAGGTGGTCTGGCGCATGCACCAGAAATCGTTCTTTCTTCCATGTGTGATCTCCTCACCCTCTTGACTGTGTATATATTTCCGCTGTTTGTGCAATAAAATTGGTTGTAATGCATGCGCTCTGCCCTATCTCTCTACTCTTTCTTCCTTCTGAAATATTCCTGCGCACTAAGGAAATCTATTTCTTTCAACAAAAAAAAAAGAAATATTCGTCGTACTCTAGGGATTGTACCATCGGCCAAGGCGTCCCGACAAATCTTTGAGAGACGATAGCCAACGCAGAGCATGATGGTCCACCTTTTGAACTGATTGTCATATGAATAAGGGCGAAAGTTTTGTACGAACCACATAATGGCGAGACATTGTTGTTCGGTGATGCTCTAAATTTGCTCAGCAAGGGAAAGAGTGCGGCTCGCGTACGCCATGACTTGCTCATCGGAAGCGTGGTTTTGCTGTAGAAGGAGAGCATTGGTGTCACTCCCCTTGCGTCAGTGTGTAGCACAGTAGGGACTGCAGGGTCGAAATAATAAAGCACTGGCCGTTATGTTAGGCATTGCTCGAGAGCATGAAAATCAGTTTCGCACTCATCCGACCAAACAAATGGTGCTCTCGTGGTCAGATTATTGTGCAGAGAAGCCGCGATAGTAGCGAAATAACGCCCAAAGCAGCGGAAGTACGACGCAAAGCCCAGGAAGCTACGGAGGTCTTTGTGTGTGGTTGGTGTAGAAAAGTGCAGTTCCACGGCAACCTTGTCGGGATTGGGCTGAACGCCATGTTTACTGACGACGTGACGTAATACCATGATGCTGTGACGGGCGAACCAACACTTCTTAGTATTGAGATGGAAAGCAGACTTAGATAAACACATAGCGACTTTGTCTGGTCGTTACAAGTGCTGTCAGAAGCTGAAAAAAGAGTGACGATATTGTCCAGGTAAAAAAGCCAGGTCTTCCATTTTAGTCCCTGCGATATTGTGTCCATAATTCGTTCGAAAGTGTTTCGGGCGTTGCATAAGCCAAAAGACATCACATTCAACTCAAAAAGTCCTTCTGGTGTGGCAAACGCAGTCTTCTCTTTATCGGACTCGTGCATCGAAATCTGCCAGAAACCAAAGCGCAAGTCGAGACTTGAAAAGTACTCGGTACCTTGTAAAGTATCAAGAGCCTCGTCAATGCGAGCCATTTGAAGTGACTCCGAGTAATTTTTATAGTAAATTTGTTGAGTGTTCTGTAATCAATGCAAAACCATACAAAGCAATTCTTTTTTTGTTTACTAGCACGACAAGAGAAGACCATGCGCTTGCCGGAGGCCTGAAGACGTGCCGCGCGAGAGCATGTCGTTAGCTTCTCAATGCAAGGTCATAGATAGATATGTGGGGTTTAACGTCCCAAAACCACCATATGATTATGAGAAACGCCGTAGTGGAGGGCTCCGAAAATTTCGACCACCTTTGTTTCTTCAACGTGCACCCAAGTCTGAGCACACGGGCCTGCAGCATTTCTGCCTCCATCGAAAATGCAGCCGGCGCAGCCGGCACTCGAACCCGCGACCTGCGGGTCAGCAGCCGAGTACCTTAGCCACTATACCTCCGCGGCGGGGCAATGCAAGGTCTTAGAAGAACAAGCTAACACACGGCAAAAGTGGCGGCGAATAACAAGAGATTCGTCTGTGTTGATTCGATGAGCGGCCACTGTTGTTGACCGAGACCTTCGAAACAAACGTCAAAGCAAGTTTTGTGCTTTGATAATAACTCTAGCAAGACATCAGTTTGTGTTGAGATGTTTACACAAAGTGGACTTGAGGGCAAAAGATGATCCTGTCGTACACATACACCTTGAGAATGACGTAGCAGATAAACCGCTGATGACTCTTACCGGTGCTTCTGCGGTAATGCGGGCAAAAGTGGTCTACCTTAGCAGCAGTAATGGTTGTGGCGTCGTGTTACTTGCATGACCACGTGAGAACCGCACTAAACAGTATGCGATGACGATACCTCGAAAAATGCAGCGCTGGCAAACAACAACCACTGCGTCACCATCTAGAATGTTTTGTGACTTTATCGTAAGAACACGCTTTTGTCCAGAGGCCAGGAGAAAATTCGTAGTCCAGACAAAATCGGGCGATGAAATGTCGGCAGCGGAAGAAAGATCGGTGTCCGTAATACGAATGAGGGACCAACCACACGTATTTACAGGAAAAGCAGCTGACAAGAAGTCCTTGTCTAAGATTATCTGATAAGCGCACAAAGACAGCCCAGCCAACTGTATGTGATGACGGATTCCATCGATGAGGACGGGAGTCCTACAATGTCCGGTCGCGCAAATTGGACTATCAATAGCGCCACATAAGAGCGGACAGAGATAAGGAGTTTGAACATGGATATGTGGAGTCTAACGTCCCAAAACCACCATTAGATTATGAGAGACGCCGTAGTTGAGGGCTCCAGAAAGTTTGACCAGCGAAGTTCTTTACCATGCAACCAAATCTGAGCACATGGGCCTACAGCATTCTCGCCTCCTTTGAAAATGCGGCCGCCGCTGACGGGATTCGATCCCGCGATCTGTGGGTCAGTAGCCAAGTACCTTAGCCACTAGACCACCGCGGCGGGCAGGTGTTCGCACTTTGTGCAGATGAAAACAGAATTCATGGTTGATTACTGGAATGGCGGCTCCATCTTCATGTAAAACGTACACAATTCGTTCTCCCCGTGAATGCGGGTTGCGAGCTCCTGTTTGACTACTGCACAGCATCCTGCAGACGTGCCAAATATCTGAGGAGATGTCCAGTGAAGGCCGCCCAATCAATGAAGTCTTCACCTCACCTCACTTCACTTTAATTTCCTTAAAGGGCCCCCGTAGGGGTATTACATAAGGGGTGGTGTATAACAAAAAAAAGAAAACTATACAACGGCGTTTTTAATGGCTTCTCTAAACATAGATGGGTTAGTGATGGCACAGATGGGGTGAGGAAGGTCGTTCCAGTCTTTTGCTGCTCTTACGAAACAGGAAGCTTGGAATGCAGTAGTCCGGGTACGTGGTATTGCGACTTGTAATGGATGACCAGTGCAATGGAAATGTGCTGAGGGGGTGTGATGTACGGTGAATGATTCAGTGAACTGTTATAAAACATACGAAGAAGAGAGAGGGTGGCACACTATCGGGGTGAAGCAAGGGTTTCTAGACCTGATTCCGCCTTTAGAGATGAGATGCTGATATCGTACGAATATGCAGAATGAATGAACCTGGTAGCCCGATTTTGAAGTGATTCGGGTTTTCTTATGATGTATGATTGATGAGGGCTCTAGATGGAAAATGCATACTCGAGTTTAGATCTGATAAATTATTTGTATTCAAGCGTCTTGACGTCAAGGGGAGTATATGTCGTCTGAAAAACCCGAGTGATTTGTTAGCATATGAGATAATGTTAGTAGTGTGATGACGCGAATACAGATCATGAGCCAAGGGGATGCCAAGGTATTTCGCAATTGTTGTTGTAGTAACAGGTTTTAGCTAGCACAGTTTTTGCGCCTCGTCCCAATAATTACAAACGCTGGTGTGGTCATAACTTTCGAGCCATTCCTCGACGTCATCGTCGTGAAGGCCAAGAAATATCGGGGGGTCTCGTTGAGAGGTACTCACGGTGTAGTTAGGCCTAACTGGCATGTATGAAGCGGTTGAAGCAGCTCACACGCTGTGTTCTGCCGTCGCGGTGGTTCGAGAGCAAGACCATCGACCAGACCGGAGCTCCAAGGGTTACTGGTAGAGAAGGAGGGCGTCGGAACGAAAGCCCGCTCCAACATTTATGAGACGTTGTCCGGTACGGCTGTGACCAAACGCGCGAGAGCAAAAGGGGACCCAGCACGCATGACAGACAATAGTGATCATTACAATGATTTGGTTTTACATAGAAGTGTGGCAGTTTGAGCTAGTTGGTATGGCATGACGATAGTTAGAGCCTGAGAACAGAACTACTCCTTCTTGCCTCTTTTTCTTCGTTCTGTTCTCGCGCTATAACTATTGTCTCGGTTTTAGAGATGAAGTGAAGTACATAGTCAGCGCTCAAGATATTTTTCTTTATTTAAATGTACTGCTGACCTTCTCGGTCGAAGCAGGAGTTGTTATACATAAAGTTAGTACAAACGTGTCGAAAGTGATGACCACAATAAAACTAAAAAACAAAAAAAAGAAACAAAACTGTTGAGTGTTGAATGGTTGTTAACAGTGTGCAACCGTATAACAAATAATATATACAAATACAGAACGTGGTGCTGATGACAACGGCGAAAATCAGCTGAGAGTGTCCATATAATTGCAATTGTAACGAAATGTCCCTGCCGGTTTGCAAACACTCATGACTCGTATTCGAAGGTACTATATGAAAATTCGCAAATAACACCGTTGCAACAGGTATTGGTGTTATAGAGCATCGACGTTATCAACTAAAAAGGGAATTTTAGACTTGCGGACTCGTGGTTCGACTCACTCGGACTCATTCTGACTAAGATTGAGCCTTGAGTTGGCGTCTGAGGGAGTCCCAGGTGAATAATATGTTGGTGAGTTTGAGTCCGAAAGTGTCCGGTTGAAGAACATTTTTGTGCATCAGGCTCAGGCAAATTGCGGTGAGTCTGAGCCTGAGTGAGTCCTAAGCGCAAAATATGTTTCATGAGTGAGTCTGAGTGAAATGCGCAGTTTTTGCTGACCTATGCGTCAGAGCACCGTTTACGTGTCATTTGCTCCTGCGTAGCTGGGGTCGTGTGGCCGGCGCTGACACTGAGTAGCACATTCCGGCCACTGCCGTACGTGCGACTGGCTGTGAACGTGAGCCTGCTGACATCGCCTCCTGTCGCCATGGAGACTCCCACCAATTCCTCGCCCCTTCCCATGGCAGCCACGCGCCGGAATGGTCAGATGCGTATTCCTTGCCTCACAAGACGCTCTTAATTGTCTGGGCTTCTAGCAAGCATGGTTCTTTGCACTCACTTTTCGACATTTGTCTTTTGCAGCGAAAGCTGCCATGAGATCACTTTTCGAGTCACGCGCAGTTGTATGTTGCCCGCCGCCGCCAACGCCGGTGTCCGTAACCACGTCGAACGAAATTAAAGAAAAAATATTGCACCAATGACGCACTGGGGCTTGAATCCGGGTCCACTGGGTGCCAGCGCAATATTCGACCACTGAGTTACGTCGGTGCTTGTAACTTGTTGTCAAACTTGCCTTTGGCAGGCATGACCTAGCACCAATAGCACAGTGGGGCTCGAACCAAAGTGCGCTGGGTGCCCGCCCAGTATTCTACCACGGTGCTTGTAACTTGTTGTCAAACTTACCTTAGGCAGGCTTGATGTCGGGAAAGCAATCGCGTTAATACGACTTATAAAGCGTGTTAAAACCACGAAAGAACAAGCAGCTGTCACACAATGCGATTAGCATAACGAGTGGGTCGTCCAATGCATAAGCTTCCCCATTACAAAACCCATCCTTATCGGAAAAACTGCCATGGTATATACTGGAAAACACGGTGGGCGTTGTGGAAATAATAGTGGGTATGGTGTAAATTATGATGGATATGGTGGCAAATAGTGAAAATTATGGTGGGTACGCCGGGACATACTAGGTGGTATGGTGTACAGAAGATGGGTAAAGTAGAAACGATGGTGAAAAGTAGAGGCTAGATAGTGGGAAATCATGGGACGCTTGGCCCACCATTGCGATAATGCTGGGAAGCACTAAACAGATGATGGGTGGTGCTTATTATGGTTGGCCACATGGTGTACCATGCTGAGAAGCTCTTCCCATCATTGCGATAATGCTGGGAAGCACTAGGCAGATCATGGGGGCTGCTTGTTATGGCGGGCCACATGGTGTACCAAGCTGAGACGTTCTGCCCACCATTGCGATAATGCTGGGAAGCAGCAAGCAGATGATGGGTGGGCTTATAATGGGATCTGTACACTGCCTATTATACCACCATGATTTCCACCAAAGGTTAGGCCTACCAACCGAGCCCGTACAATTGTGTTATCCGTGCTTTTGATTTTTAAAATACGCGATTTCTATGATTAAGAATGACAATGTAGCACAGCCATGGCATCAATTAACCTAAATGAAGCATTTTTCATTGTGTACAGTGTCCGCGCAAGAAGCAACAAACATCGATGCGACGCGATTCTAGCACTCCCAGAGAATGTACGTCTCCCCTCACCGACACCCACCGGTCGCACTTGGCGGTATTTTTCTAGCTTTTATGCGAGAACACAGACTTGTCAATTCGTATGCTTGGGGAACCAATATGATAGCGTAATGTTTCCGGCACACTGCATTAGTTTTGGCCAAGTCATTATGTAGTTGTTGCTATAGTGGAAGAGCTACAGCAGTGCGCTGGCATGACTGCCCTCTACATTGCGCGAAAATCAACCCAATACTCAATCAACTAAATTAGGTGGGCGTATCTATGGAATGAGCCTGGAGGCGTCATAATGCGTGAGCAGATGTCGCCCTTTGGAATGAGTGCGAAACGAATATTAAACTTGGCAGACCCCGCCAGTAAACTGTAGCTGCTTCCCATTCTACTAGTTTTTTTCTTGCGGTTGCGAATTGTAAAAACATTGCGCTGGTGCCATTATCGCAGTGGCAATCATTACAGGCAGGAGTTGCTTGCGTTTATAAATGTGCGAATTTTTAGTAGCAGGCGCAGATCTCGTGTAAGTCGAGTACACGACGAACAAACTGAAGTTGAACCGTAAGTTTGTATGTCAACTAGCTATTACACACGTGACAAACGTCATGTTGGCATAGCGCAGTGGTTAGTGTCTCCGAATGGAGATCGGCAGGTTGCACGTTCAATCCTCCCGTGGTAGATTCTTTGTTTTTTACAGGACTAGTGTTTTTTACATCGTTTTTATACAATTATTTTTTTAATTTTTTGTGGCAGCTTTTCATGGTGATTCTGACGGCGTTTCGTGCTCAAGCGTAGCCGGCACTGCAGCGCCCGCCATATCCCACCATGCGCCATGGTGGACATTTTCCGGCATTCACCCACTACATTAATCCACTATAATGGTGGGTGTTGGTGTGAACCATGCCAACCAATCCTTTTTTTAATAAGGATTACGAAAGATTCTTCTTGTCTCCCTGTTAATTGTGGCGCATACCCACTACAGCCATAATTCCTCATCGTCGTCAGCCACTGCATGGACAATTGGCACAAAATTCCTGGCAAGTGTTTTGGGGATATCGATACCACGCTTCTCAGAAGAATGTCAAAAAATATCATAGCGAATGACGGTCTAATACCCAAAATTTTATTATTAATGCCGTAGTGGGTACCAAGCAAGTGTGCTTGCAGTAGTTACTCAATGAGTGTTTTGAAAAGGCTCTGACAGGCCGGTGTTCTAGCTTTTGCTGTGACTGTGCTGCGCCTACCGCGCAGGCGTGGCGTGTTTTTAACTTGCGCAGCCTTAGATAACAAATGCTTTGCCTTCCGGATGGTACTTAGCTACTCCTCGTATGGTGAATTGTGGTCGCTTCTTAACTCTATTTGCATGTAGTAGGCGTTATAGCAAACTTTCTTTTGATCTCGGCATGCTTGAGGTGCACTCTGCCGCGGTCGTCTAGTGGCTAAGTAACTCGGCTGCTGAACGGCAGGTCGCGGCATCTAATCCCGGCTGTGGCGGCTGCATTTCTGATGGAAGCAGAAATGTTGAAGGCCCGTGTGCTCAGATTTGGGTGCACGTCAAAGAACTCCAGGTGGTCGAAATTTCCGGAGCCCTCCACTATGGCATGTATCATAATCGTATGGTGGTTTTGGGACGTCAAACCCCACATATCAGTTAATCAATGAATGCTTGATGTGCCTAGTGAGGTGCGGCTTGGAAATGAGACGATGGGACCCGATTGCTCTATGGCGTTCTTCTTCAGCGTCCGCCGCGGTTTCTTATCTTTTTGCGTGTGAAGAAACTTTTTTCTTTCCCTTGTACATCGGTGAACTCATTTTACGCTTCTTTCAGCAAAATTATTCGATAACCTAACCCCCAAATCGCGAACTTTTTCGGAGTCCCAGGAAGCCCGCAAATATGTAGCACTCGTCTGTGCTTTTTGTGTCTCTTGCCTTCGTGTAAGTCGCGCTGCAGTTGACCAAGCATGGGCCAACTCACCCCAGTGAAAGTGTTATTGGCTCCGGAAACTACCTCTGTGCAGTGGGCCAGCAGCGGCGTGACAGCAGGTCCGTAGCTCAAATGTACTATCGGCTATCACAACAGCACTCGCGGCAACCGAATTGGAGCTTCAATGCAAGAGCACGTTTTTTTTTCTTTGCGCTCTCGTCAGTCTGACCTTTTATGTTTTTAGTGCTACTACGTGCCCTCGTACGCACAGACCTTCTAATTGCTAAACATGGCGACCCTGTAGGTCCCCAAAAAGACAGTAGGATTAGGCGTGTTGGTATAACATGATCAAGAGTGCTTACCAGCGCAAACGACAGGGCAGGCTGGGACAGGAGACCAATCGTCAAAGCACCCGATCCGAGAAGAGAACTCGTGCTTCGGTCTGACAACTCTAATTCTTGCATTGGTGCTATTCTTATGCTAGATTATGATGGCATCCTTCACCAAGTGTCGTATGCCAGTCGTCAACTTCACCCTCGCGAAGAGAGATACTCCACAATAGAAAGGGAATGCTTACTGTTGGTTTGGGCGATCGAAAAGTATCATGTTTTTCTGTGCGAAAAACTATTTGTCGCACAAACTGATCACCAGTCACAGCACTTGCTCTAAAGAGAAAAACACCTGAACAGCAGGTATTACGGTGGAGCCTTACATTACAAGAATATTCATTCCGAGTGGAGCCCATTAAGGGCTCTGAAAATGTCGGCCCAGGTAATATGAGCCAGTTTTGAATTTGTATGTTTGCTCAAGACAAGCCACTACTGCAACTTCTTTTGTTCGCTAGACATTTTGCGCGTGGACGACACATAATGACAAGTCGCGCACTGAACTGCAGCTTATTTTCTTTGTAAAAGAAATTTCAAAAGAGGCGACTCTTCTTATGAGTGAAGTGCGAGAGTTTGGTTGTTTTAAAGTTAGTGCGGCAAGATGACGAGGACGCTCTGGTGCATTTGTGTTACCTGCGCCAGCGTGGTGAACACCAGCGAATGAAAAAGAAGAAGAACTGAAGAAAACTAAAGACAAAATCCAGAGCCACTGCACCGAAGAAGCAGAAAAAAGAAGAGTCGAGTGGCTAGTTAAAAGAACGTGGCTAGGGTGCGGCATGCGAGCTCATCGGGAGTGGATACCCGGGCTTCAATGCATTCACCTAGCCCACGACGACGTACACGGGGGTCCTGCTGACCATTTAACCACCTGAGAAGTCCCCCGATACTGACCGCCAAAAAAGGGAAGGCCGCTTAACCCTTTTCTCGGTTCCCTGTTGTCTATGCTTCTCAACCACTTTCGACACACAGGGATTCATGCTGCAACCGGGAAGTAAGAGACGCTGCGACCTTTTCCTAATTACTGACACATTTCATTTAATAGAAAGTGCAAATGGCGTACACACATGTTGTGTACATACGGCGATTCTGCTGCGCCAATTTATAACTCATGAGAAAAACACTCACGACTTGCGACACAGGACAAATCAGCAAAATAACTGCAACAATGCAAGAGTATGCCAATGTAAAAAAAACACACGATGACACAAATGATGAAGTTATCAATAATCAAAGCAAGCACTGTCTCAACGCGCCGCATCCCACCCTGCAAAGCTCGTCTAAGTGAAGGAGACGAAGTTAGCCTCATAAAAATTTCATGTTCTCGGGGCCTCAGAGCTGGCTGTTCGAGTCGGGGCTCAGGGCTGCTCCCATGGGGTCACTGCAGAACACGTCAAGGTCTTTATCGTCTTTGTCATTGTTGCCTTCGTTGCCTCTTCCTGTGATTTCCATCTCAGTCTTCTTTCATAGCGTCCCAATCACTCGCCGCCTCGTCTCCCATCCTTAACTTTGCTTCAACATCACACCACCTCTGCCTCAGTCATCATCTCGTCGACTCTCATCGCTATTTGTTCGCACCATATTATCTTCTTTTTCCATCTCGTTATTCTACCATCTCGATATCATAGCACCATCTCATCCAGATCGCCGTTCGGCAGTCCCTTATTGTTGGACCCGACTTCGCCCTTCCATGGCACTTACCCAAATGCCACTGTTGATGCGACTTTTATCGATCAGTTTATGAGTATAAGCTTCGACGGCTTCCCCTGCCGCTTACGCCAGTGGAAAGCCCTCTCCCAAGCAAAGTAAAGCAAGTAACAATGTACAACCTCCAAATTTAGAGAAATGAGCGACCTGACTGTTGACACGTGAATTATATGAATGACCAGAAGTCCCAACGTTCAGACAAAGCGCGCCGTCCGTAATGGCTGACGACTGGAGTTTGGAGTGCTGTGCCGGAATGTTTTCGCCTGCCCCGACTGCCCCAGTTTCCGGTATCCAACGACCCGATGTCCAGATCGAGTTTCGATGCATCCATGCAACTAGGTGTCTCCCACGCAATTCTGCGCAGCAGCCACCTCTTCATCCTTCAACGGCGCAGGTGGTCATTCGGAAAGAACGCAGTAACAATACCGGGAGCCGCGGAGGCTAACAAAATGTGAGGCCGGACGCGGCGCAGGCGCTACAGCAGGGTCGCACGTACAGAACCAACAGGAGGCGCTCTACTGCTTCCCCTCCCCCATGCCACAAATCTGAAGGGCGGGCAAGGTTCATCGGCACCGTAGCGTCCATGTAGACAACAAGCCACCACCTGGTTCTGGTGTTTGTGCGGTGAACTTGTGAGAATCGTTGACAGAATCCTTCCAGGAACTCAACTCCAAAATGCGGATTTGTTAGCCCGGAAGTTTTCCTTTTTTTCCAATGCGTGGGTTGAAGAAATGAATAAAATTATCTTGAAAGGCTGGGTTCAGTCCGCGTTTGCGGAAAGTCACCATTCCTTCATTTTGAAGAAGAATTTTCCTAGAAGGGACATTCAAGCACGGGCGCTTAGCGCCTTTGGGTGCCACAGCGAAATTGAGACATTGCGGAAGTCTTAGGAATGAGGCATGGATACACAGTACACTTGTGATTCAGTCCCGGTGTCAGCGCGTCACCGAAAAGAACCAATCTGCGATTGCCCTTCTATCACCCACCACGAAGCAGTTCGATTCCGCATCTCAACCACGCTCAAAACACTTGAAACGTTTATTGCCACCGAAGAAACTCATAGATGACGCGTAGATAAATGCAGACTGGTCACAGTCACTCATCCGTCGGGCGGTAACGGACAACGTTCGGTCAAACGCCTGGAAGATTCGCTACCATGCGAGCACATCACCCACTTTGTCTGCAGTGTCTACCTACAGCACAATCAAACTTAAGATACACACGTTTCCATACATTTTCATACTACACATGCACACAAAAAATTAGAATTTTTTCGAACACCTCAAACCAAATTGAGTGGAATGGTGGGGAAGCATAGGTCACACGGGTACCAGCACTTAATTACACTCCCGTACTATCTCCGGCCCGGCCTCTGCTGCACCCGTCGGTGAGGGAAAGGTGCCTTCATACGTGAATTGCGTGTTTGAATGGACTGAGAAAGTAGCGTACTTGCTGTTCGATGCAACTGTGGCATTGGTCGCTGTACCTTAGCACCATTCGCGACGCTCCCTGCCTCCTAACGAGGCGCGACACCTTTGTGTGGGGAGACGCCGTAACCACATTTTTAATCCAAAATTTCACCTCCCTTCTTCGATACTCTGGCTGCTCCACTTCCAACAAGGCGGAACTCCCCGCCTCTCATCGAAGCAAGACACTATTGTGTAAGGAAAGACGCCGTAGTCCCTTCACTATCTTTACTCGTCTCGTCTCATCACTTGTTCAGTGGCGCCCATTAATTCGACCAACCACAGCGCATAATCTACTTAACATGGGTCACCACTGTTAGTCACATGTCTTGTCTTTCTAAACCTTCCTGTTACCTTCAAAAGTCTCTTTTGCACCTCCTCTCCGACGAGTGGCTAGAACTTGGTAACCTCACCTGCACTGCCTCCACGCTCTTCCCCCATCATTACGTGTTCACCGATATCGGGCGGTATCACTCACTCAGTTACAAACATCAGATAACGCGAGCAACACAAAACCACGATAATCGAGCAAACTACTTGCCTCAATTTAATAGACAATGAACAAATTAAAGCAAATGTACAAGTCAAAGCGAAACAAAACATAAATGTAAACGGAAACTTCAACACAAGGCCTCCACTAAAGTAAGTAGGAATCATAGAACATGAAACTCATGGCCCTAGCCTTGTGGCCCTAGCCGATCCTAGGGCTATAGGTGTCCCTAGAATCGGCTAGGAACACTTAGGGCCCTAGCCGATCCCCGAGCGCTCAGCGTCTACCCGAATGCAGACCTCTTCCTCTATATTGAGTCCTGGAATCTCATTGGGTTGTCCGAACCCCACTTACTCAACTCAGCAGTGGAGTGGGTGTGGGAAAAGCCATTTAATAGGGCCACCGTTTATGTGGTCATAAAATGGAAAAGAAGAGAAAATGAGCCCCGTAACTGCCTGCATCTGGTGTGACACCTCAGCAGTAGCACACAAGGAATAGGGGTATGGAGAGAATAAAAGAGAAGGAGTAAAAGGCATATAAGGAAAGAGAGGCGCAGGGACAGGGAGTGACGGAAGAGAAGAAAGGAAAGATGAACATGGTCACAGGAGTCCGAGGACGGGGCATTATTGACGAAAGCTCTTGTCGGCAACAGGAGATGGCGTAGGGCTAATCCAGTCGGCCAGAACTACGCTGTCGTCATCGTCGGGGACCGGTGTCAGGAGGTGGCGTAGGACCAACCCAGTCGGCCAGAGCTGCACCTTCGTTGGAGATCGCGAGGGCAAAACCAGTCGGCACGAAATCCAGCGAGCGAGTCAAGGCCGCCGCTGGGTCTGCTTGCGTTTGGTGCGGTGTACATTAGAAAGTTTTAGGGCTGAGTACGCAAGCTCTTGGGGCGTTGCGGGCTTGGGTGCGCACGGCGTTGCGTACCCAACCCATACCCAACCGGAATGCCTTATAGAGGCGCGCACGCACACGCAAGCCGCACGAAGGTCACACGCGCTCGCAACGCCGTAGCGTCTTGTCGCGTAAGTATTATTTATTTATTTTTATGATTTAAAATGTAAAATTAAACATACAAAGTGATCAGGACACTTTTTTATTCTGTACAGTATCCTGGTATACGCAAAAATGTGAAAAATACAAGGTTACTGTAACGACAGTGTCGACATCTTGTGACAAATCACAGTCATGAACATGTTAGCTTACTCGTAATGTTTTTGAGGTGAAAATGAATAAAAAGATTACTCATTTGTAATACTGTCGCTGCGCAGTTTTTGTACCAGATGTACAATGCACAATGTTTCGGGAATATCAATGTTGTGATTGTCTGGTTCACTATTGACGCGCTAGATGGCGCCACCTATTCAGCTGGTCGGGGCTGGCATATTTTTAGTTTATATTTCCAGGCCATTTTATCTCTGGTAATCTGGCTGAAAACGTGTAATCGCTATAAGTGCTCGCACTTTGGCTTATTTTAACTCGACGGCTAGAGTATCCGCAGTGCGGATACCGTGAGCTCTTGTGAAAGTGGACCTTACAAGGCGGCCGACTCATTCTGTCCGAGATTTTGCGCATTTGTTCCACGCTATTTGTATAGTGGCTAGCCACTATAATATTTGCGTTTAAAGCTTAAAAATCAAAGTGGTGGATCTGGCCAGCCTCGACTTTGCTCGCCGTGAAGGTAACATGATGCGGAAGCATGTGCGCCGGGGCAGCTTATTTCCGCTAGGAGGCCAGTGGTGGCAGCGTTGTTTATGGCCGCGCGGACGCGTGGCCCCAACGCTCCGGCGACCTTGCGACGCATCTGTTTGGGGTTTCGCGCGTGCGCAATACCGCCGCCCCAACGTCCTGTGTACGCAAGCCCCTTGGTTACCCAGCACTAAAAATCCCTATTGAGTGTGCTCCAGTTCCCCCCTTTCCGCTCATAAACCACCCTGTTTCCATCTTGGCATTCCATAGCCTCATCTATTTTCTCCAACCTTAGGTTCACTACCATGTCGACCAGGACACCCACAACTTCGTCCTCAGAAAACCAGTTCTCATCCAACTCCAAATCTGCTACTCCTACTTGTAATGCCTCATTGTATCGTGGGATATTCAAGGTAGAAACTGCAGCTAAACCTTCTGCACCCACTTCAGCAACCTCAGCAGTGTTTGTCTGACCCAGTGGCCCTAGCACGTGAGCGTTCCTCCCTAACACTCACTCAACGGCGGAACATCCTTCTCGATCACATAACTTACAATAATGACATCCTCACAAGGTGAACTGTGACTTGTTCTCACGGCGCTTGTTTTCTCGCGAACATTTATGACCACTTTTGACTTCTGCACATCGCTGTCACGAAGAAGAGTTTCGTCGATGTTTCGGAAATCGAATTTCGTCACCATCTTCTCGCTATCGCGACCTTTGTGGATACGGCTGCCACGCACCGGATTCCACATTTGTCACCGGTACTGGTGGCATTCCCGCCAAAAATGATCAAACCTACCGCATTTATAGCACTCACCAGGATAAGGCAGCCACGTTGTAAGTTCCTGCCAATGGTCTTTCACTTTATTGTGCACTGTCATGCTCTTCACAAGTCTTTCGAGGTGGTCAAGGCGGCTATATGCATCTCATGAATATCCGCGTTCTCATCTACGCATCGAACGGGTAACGTATGGCTTCGGAATATTTTCTCATTCTGTTCCTTCCTGACCACTACGCCAGTGGCGTCGTTAAACGTTTCGGGGTCACGAGAAAGAAGAAATCTGCGGACAGGATCCCTCAGGCCAAATAAAATTACGACAAAAATTGTTCGGCTACAATTTCGCGGCACAGTGGAGCATTCACTAAATCCTCGCCATCGGAGTTCGCCAGGGTGGCGGTGCCGAGCATGCACAAGCAACTCGCGAATGACCGCGCCTGCGCATCTGCCCTCTGTTATTTTCCCGTTTAAAAACTTTGCAATTCTAATTATAAGTGGCTCGGTATCGAACCTCGTGAGCACCAAAAGCTTCAACTCGGAAAAAGTTGCAACCGCAAGGACGCCATCGTCTCACCATGCAAAATCGTGCACCGCGTCTATCATCTGCATCGTGCTATGCCCACCAGCTCACTATCCTGCCATCCACCCAAGTGACCAACCTGCTCCAAAATTTTCAAGAAGTCCAAAAATCCGTATCCGTAGCGCCTCCCGTAAACGACGGAATGATGTTTGCTAACACTAGCGCACGAGCTCATTTCGATTTCCCCACTGTGGGTCATCCTCAAAGCCCGCTCATTCATTTTTCTGCCTATCCTTCCCTACAGTACGAGGATAAAATCTCGCACCGTTGGCCCAGCGAAAATCCCACCGCGGTCACCGCTTAAGACGTCCCCCGTTACCGACCTCTAAATAGAGGGAAGGCCGCTCAACCCCTTTCCTCGGTTCCCTCTTGTCTATGCATCTCAACCACTTTCTACGCACAGCGATTACTGCCTGAGCTGGGAAGTAAGATATGCTAGTACCTTTTTTTTAAATACTGGCGCATTTCATTTAACAGCAAGTGCGAATGGCGTACACACATGCTGCCCGCATATACGACAATTCTGCTGCACCGAATCATAAAACATTAAAAAAACACTCGCAACGTGCGACGCAGGATACATAAGCAAAGTACTTGCACTAATAGAAAGTTACACCAATATAATGGAAACACGCGATGACGCAAATGATGATGTTATCGGTTAATAAAACCGCGCAAAGTCTGAACATGCCGCATCCCTTCCCGCAAAGCTCGTCTAAGTAAAGGAGATGAAGTTCGTCTCACGAAAGCTCCATGTTGTCGTGGCCTCGGAGTTGCATGTCCGAGTCGGGACTCGGGGCTTCTTCCATAGTGTCATTGCCCAACTCGTCAAGGTACTTATCATCTTCGTCATCGTCGCCTTTGTTGTCTCTTTTCATAATTTCTATCTTAGTCCACTTCCATAACGTCCCAATCAATCACCTCCTCGTCTCCCATCTCTAACTTTCCTTCCGCATCATACCACCCCTGCCTCAGTCATCATCTCGTCGACTGTCGTCGCTATTTCTTCGCACCACACTATCTTCCTTTTCCATCCGGTCGTTCTACTATCTCGATATCATAGCACCATCTCATTCCGATCGCTGTTCCGCAGTCTCTTTTTGTAGGACCGCAATCCACCTCTCCATGGCACCTAACCGATTGCCACTGTTGATGTGAAAGATTTTTCTGTCAGTCCGCGAGTGTCAAGTTCGACAACTGCCCCCGCAGCCTATGCCAAAAAAGCCTTCGCCAAGCAAAGTAGAGCAAGTAACAATGTACAAACTCCAAAGATAGAGACAGGGATGGGCGAGCTGTCCGATGACACGTAAATTATGGGCGACCAGGAGCCTCAATGTTCAAAGAAAGCACGCCTTCTTAATGGCCGACACCCGGATTTCGGAGTGCTATGTCGAAGTATTTTCAGCCGCCCTGATTGCCCCAGTTTTCGGTTTCCAATGACCCGGCGTCCACATCGAGTTTCGACACCTCCATGGAACTCGATGTCTCCCACACAATTCTCCGCAGCCGTCGCCTCTTCATGCTTCAACGCAGCAGGGGGTCATTTGAGCACAACGCAGTAATGAGCACGGGAGTCGTGGAGGCTACCGAAATGTCAGGCGGGGCCCGGCACAGGCGCAGGTTTGCATGTACAGAACCAAGCGCATATGGTGCATCGGCACTGTTGTGTATATAGACAGCAAGCCACCACCCCGTTCTGGTGTCTGCGTGGTGGGCCCGCGAGAACCGCCGACAGAATAATTCCAGGACGTCAACTCCGGAATGCGCATTTGTTACCCCGAAAGCTTTTTCATCCTTTTGTTCAAGGCAATGTTTGAAGAAATGAACATAAACATCTTGAAAGGCCCGGGTTCGGTCCGCGTTTGCGGGGACGTCACACACCGAGGCTTTTAGGGAGTCTCTGGTAAGGCCTGGTTCTGGTGTTTGAGCAGAGGAGAGCGCCGCAGATGAGGTCGTCTACCGGAAGCGGGAGCGAGCCGTCTGGCGGTGTGCCCGAGCTTGTGCACTTCCGCCAAGGTGGCTTCCCACTGGACTGTTGATGGGTGTGAACCGTTGGTCAGCCGTATCTGTCTCTTTGCGCGACCGGACTCAAATAATAGAACTTCAATGGCTGTACTCAAAGACCGTTCGGACGAGAACTGCGTCGATATTCTGCCGAACAGTGCGAGAACATTAACGGGTGAACTCGGTAGACAATTCAGATTTTTAGAGGTTACTCTCTTTAGGCAGAACTGTATTTACTTTCTTCCTGACCAGTGCTTGTTAGTATCTTTTGTTCAATTTAGCATTCCCTTTTCGTGTTCTTTTTGTGTTTGTGCAAATAAACATATTTTTGATGCAAATCAAATAGTCACCTCCTTGTCGATTTGATAGCTAGCCCGACCGGCATTATTTACCCAACCTGTCACAACTGCGAGCTTGAGATCAGAACACTTTCTCCGGGAGACAGCTTGACGGTGAATTCGCCAATTGTACAATATCAGCCTTTCCTTGACGCACGGGGATTGCTGCGCGTGAAATGGCGTATTAAAATTTTGAAAGTATGCAAAGACGTGAATCACCCACTCTTTCTGCCGAAAGATCATGTATTAACTAGATTAACACTGGTTGCAGCTCGTCTTCGAACTCTTCACAGAGGCGCTCTCAGCACCATTTATGAACTGCGTCAGTTTTACTGCATTCCATGTTGTCGACAGCTTGTGAAGAAAAAGATATCACGATGCCCTGTTAGTGCAAAGCATCGACTATAACCAGTGACTGCTCCGACACCTCTCCTTCCAACTGAGAGACTGAACACTGTACAAACTTTTCAAGTAGTAGGCATCGTCTTTGCCGGCACTCTTTGCACCGAAAATAAAGCGTCAAACACAAACATTTACATCGTCATGTTCACGTGCACAACAACGAGAGCAGTGCATTTAGAGTTAGTTTCCAGCCTCTCAACTGAATGTTTTCTGTTGGCCTTCCGACGCTTCGTGGCACGCAGCGGCCTGCCGTAGACAATTTTCAGCAATAACACTTTGACGTCCCAGAAGGCATCAAAAAAAATTTAAAGTATCTGGAAAATTCTTCGCAGGGGTGATGTTCAAGACTACTGGGGCTCTCAGCGCATTACATGGAAATTCAATATAGAAAAGGCAGCTTGGTGTGTGGGTTGGTGGAAGTGAGCGGTAAAGTTCGTGAAGGTATCCATTCGAAAAGTTCTTGGCCGTGAAAGCTTGTCGTTTGAGGTGCTCACTACAGTTTTGGTTGGCGTGGAGACAATGATAAACTCGCGCCCGCTTACTTATGTCTTAGAAGAGCCAGGTGAGGTGCCTGTGCTGACACCATCACAACTGGTAACAGGAAACAGACTGCTTAGTTTTACTGTTTCCTGGTTAAGTGCTGTTCCTACTTCTACAACAACTGACATAAACCGGCTCTGGAAGAACCGACGATCACTTGTCAACACCTTTTGAAACCAATGGAAAAACGATTATCTGCTACAGTTGTGCTCTGCGCACCTGATACCGTCAAGACAGAACAATGTTTTCATGGTAGATGTCAATTTGATTGTACATGAGGATCATACCAAGCCATATATGTAAAAAACAAGAAGAATTGAAGTTTTCAAAGACCGTGACGGAGCAGTGCGTTCTTACGCCATAAAATTGTCCACCGGAATCACTTTGTGACGTCCGGTAACATTCCTCTACCCAGTGGAAACACATGTAAATGATCGAAGCTCAGCTTTTTTTGGGGGGGGGGGGGAGGGGTAGGGAGGATGTAAAAACACGAAGATCTCCAAAATACAGACAATATAACAATCCTCAAAAGTCAGTTTCTCCCAGAACTCGAAACAGCGAACGAAAACCAAACCATCGACATACGAGAGCCAGACTCTACGTGGACTGGGAACCCAGGCAGGAAAGAGTGCGCTGCCTTCTGCCCAAAGAGAGAATTTGGTTGGGTGGGACAGTCTGAACATTGAACTTGATCAGAGAAGACGTGTTTTTTTGTACGTGCGCGTGTAATACAGTTTTTTCCAATACACCATTTATCACGAGTAGAGCTCAATTACTTCGAACTAGTCAATCAGTTTAAAGATAGATAACACCAGGAAAGCATGGCTCATTTTTCTCTGGTCATCGTGCCTACCACCCTGTGCCAATAAAATCACCCCTTATTGAAAAGCACCGAGGACTAAGTTGTGGAAGACTGGCTGCAGCTGTTTAAAAAGTGAACGCCGCAAATAAGTGAGACAACCGCTCGAAGTTGAAGTATGTCCTATTTTAGATCAAAGACGTCGGCAGCCTGTGGTTCACAAACTACCTCAATGAATTTTCCACTTGAACTGCTTTTAAGACCACCCTTACAGCTGTGTTTCATCGCCCCGCAGTGCGCAAGCTTCGTGCCGAACAGCACCTCCGCGGACATGCGCAAAGGCTTGGCGAAAGCTTCAAAAGTTATATCGAAGATGTCATTGATGTATGCCAGCACTTAAACCCCGACATGACGAAACAAAAAAAATATCAGGCATATCTTGAAAGGCATGGACGATGCTCCCTTAGATATGATGCTGGAGAAAGGCCCTAGTACAGTGTCCGAACTTGTGACCTTATGCCAGAGCTTGGAAAAACTTCGCAAGCAACGTGCATCAGTTCGGAGGTCAACGAAAGTAGACGATTTTCTCGCTGCGCTGACCATCAGTGGTGAAAAGACCCTGATTGCGCAGATAAGAGAACATGTACACGTACAGGCCGCTTGACAGCTTTCGTGTCTCGTATCTGCCGACCACCGAAATACCAAAAAGCTGCCTCACCCTGATCATCAGACAGGCTATTCTGGAGCTGGTCTCCGGGAGTGCTGCCGTTGCCGACGTCTGCCTCTTCACCAACACCTGTCGCCGCGCCACTGACTAAGGCGGCTGTCACAGCGATGCCACCACGTCATCTGCCATTATATGCCTCACAACCTGTGGGACCGTCCACCATGCCATACTCAGCTACACAGCAGCGCTCCGGAAATGCCTGGCGCACTGCTAACAACCGTCCTATATGGTTCTTTTGTGGAATTACAAGTCACGTTTCACGCCTAAGTCGTCGGTGCTTCGCAGTAAACCCGGAGGCAACAAAATATCCTGACTACTTGTTAAGGCTTCCTTACCGCACGCCTCTCGTTCCACCTGAAGTTTACGAACGCGACGCGCAAGCTGCTTTCAGTATACAAAACCTTCTCGACGTTCTACCTGCCGCTTGCCTTCCCCTTCAACACGTTGTTGCTCTTTATCGCCTAGGCGTTGGTAGCCCACCTCCATTAAGACGAAAAACTGTCTGCGTTAACTCCGGAGGCACCAGCTGTGTCATCGTCTATTCGTTTAAGTCCTCACCTGTTCCCCGCCAAACTTATTGATGTAATCGTCGAACGTGTACGAAAACTTGCGCTTATCGATACTGCTGCCGTGATATCTGTGATCAGTCAAAGACTCTGCCCCTCTCTTCGTAAATTAACGATGCTTTCTCCCAAGCTTTCCCTTAACACTGAGACCACCAAACAAGCTGAGCCAGTTGCGGCATGAACAGCAAAAGTTGTAATTCGAGACGTTTTTACATCATTGAATATCTCGCATTGGCTTCAAGTTCTCACGATGTTATCCTAGGATGCAATTTTTCTTCACGTCAACACGCTGTTGTGGACTGCGCTCGGGCCGAAGCGGAGCTGTCACCGCTTCGTGATGCACCTTCGATTGATGCGGCCGTTTTTAGTGTGTACAACGTTCTCGTCGCGACAGACATTGACCTTTCTTCTTTGAACGCCCAATTTGTTCCTGCCTATACAGTGCTTCACTTTCTTACCCTACCGTCCTGTTCACGCCCCCGATATGTTCGGTAGCTGACACAACACATCGCCGCCATTCACCGTTCTAGCGCTTTGTGAAGACAGTATCACTTCAAATCCCAACTCTTGCTCTCTCAGTTTGATGCGTTCATTTCTCTTCCCCCAAAGGGTGCTATGTTGGACGAACACTGTTGTTCACACAATTGACTCGGGCAAGAGTACTCCGCGCCAGCCAGCGCCCCTATCGTGCGTCACCGGAGGAGCGTTGCTCCATTACAGAACAAGTAGACGACATGCTACAGCATGGAGTGATCAAGCCTTTTATAGTCCTTGGTATTCTCCGGTTTTACTCGCTAAGAAAAAAAATCATTCCATCTGGTTCTGCGTAGACTACAGGTGTTTAAACAATATTACAAGGAAATGCATTTATCCTCTTATTTGCAGAGATGACGCCCTCGATTGTCTCCAAGGTGCAAAAGTATTTTCCTCACTTGACCTGCTTTCCGGTTATTGGCAGGTCCCAATAGCTGAGCCTGGTCGTTTCCCCTCGATTGTCTCCAAGGGACGGAAGTCTTTTACTCACTTGACCTGTGTTCCGGTTATTGGCAGGTCCCAATGGCTGAGCCTGATCGTCTGAAAACAGTGTTTGTCACACAGAATGGCCTTTGTGAATTTACCGCATTGTCATTCAGTGTCTGCAATGCACCCAAAACATTCGAGCAGATGATCATTAACAGCATTTTACGTGGTATCAAATGCAACATATGTTTGTGCTATCTCATGACGTTGTGGTCTTTTCACCGAATTTCACTTCACATGTAACTCGTCTGCCTAAGATTCTACAGTGGCTTACAAACGCCAAGCTTTAGCTTAACCTGAAAAGTGTTACTTTGGGGCTAAACAACTCACCATATTTGGTCATGTCATCTTCGAAAACAGCATCCTCTCCAACACGTACAAAATTTGTGCTGTCACCGCGTTTTCAAAGCCGACTACAGTTAAAGAACTACGGAGCTTCGCGGGCCTGTTCTCGTATTTCCGTCGGTTTGTCTGGAACTTTGCTTCTATCATCGCCCCACTCACCAAGCTCATTGCTGGCCCTGAGGATCTTTCCTTTGGACACCAGCCTGTGACGTATCTTTCACAACACTGGGCCAACTCTTTCGCCGCCCGTCATGCGCCTTTACGACCTTACTGTGCCGACCGAAGTACACACGGATAAAAGGGGCGTCGGCCTTGGTGCAGTACTCACGCAACACAAACCAGGGTTTACGGAGTATGTGGTCGCCTATGCCAGCCGCGCCCTCATTCATGCAAAGGCCCACTACTTTGTTACCGATTAAGAGTGCCTCGCAATCGTGTGGGCGTTAAACACGTTTCTCCCCTATTTGTACGGCCAAACTTTCGACGTGGTGACTGACCATCACGCACTCTGTTGGTTGGCGTCACTGAAAGATCCTTCTCGTCGCCTAGGTCCATTGGCCTTTCGCCTCCAAGAATTCAATATTTGCGTCATCTACTGAACGGGGCGAAAAAACTCGGACGCAGATGCGCTTTCACGATCACACACTTAACTAATTCTGACCCGTACTCTCTAAAAAAATATCGAGTAAAAAGGGTGTCTTTTTGTCCGACAACAATAATCGCTATCAGGCTTGCGTGTGCTTCCTTTCTTGAAAACTCGGCGCTGGCCACTTTTCTATTGAAACTGCAATATAACCCTGATAATGGGCATGTCGATCGTGACCGGAATGTACCGGGCATGGGGCGATAGCGCAAGGATGGAACGCATTATATATGACGATTATTGTTGTGGGACAAAAAGACACCCTTTTTACTCGCTCTTTTTCTAGAGTGTATGGGTGTGTAAAAGGGTGCAAACACCCTTAGCAAACCCTTTTAGCATCCTATTCGCGCCTCAGCACTCTACAAGCGTTACTAAAAGGGTGCATACATCAAAAGAGTGCAAACTAGGGTGCAAAAAGTGTTCAGAAACTAATGGATGCTGATGAGCACCCATTCGGGTGCACAGTCACCGACAAAACTTTGTGAGCAACGTGGTCATAGGGCATAACCAACAGCTTTTAGAGGTCCCATGGTTAGACAACAAGGTCTCCTGAGTAGCCCCACCACAGTAGCGGATATCTGAATAGCGGTAGTGCCCGGCTGAACGTAAGTTCTGCATTGGCTCTTGCATTCGTGCTGCCTCTTTCTCGTCGCCTCACAGCCGGCGCTAACCACGCTATGCGCTACAAGCTCACTAGCCAATGGCGGCGTATGCAGCTTGTAGAGCTACAACAGGATTTTGACTAACACATATAGAGCTGTTGGCCTCGTTTGCGACTAACATTGCAAACAAAACTTTGTCAATGACAGCACATATGAATCATACATTTGTTAAGGCAAATAAACAGAAACCAAGAAGACCGTGGTATAGAAAATAAATTTTGTGTTGTACAAATATTTTGTAACCTTATAATGTATCATATTGGCACGTATTACCAATTTTAATGACGAGCTATGGACGCTGACCTTGTAATAATATAGCATTAAAAGAACGTTTTCTTTTTTTTTGTTTACAGAAATATTCTTTAACGCAAGTTACAATGAGCCTTGACTAGAACCTTTTTCAAAAAGAAACTTTCACTAAACATAGGTAAAGTAATGTTTGCCAATCAAGTACCAGTACGCCTATTTTGTTGTGACCAATTTTGCTTGCTGCCTGTAATTTGTATTTAAATACAACGATTTTAACACTGTTTTTAACAGCTAGCTTAACCACTCAACTAATGTACAAATGTTAACAAGGTATCGGTATAAGAAATACACAAACAAGCAAACGTTTCGAATTTCGCGTGCCCCAAGACATTTCAAAGTTTGCGCATATACGCGTTGTGTGTGTGCTTTTTTTTCAAAGTCGAGAAATATTGTATGCACTACATGCTGGCGCATCTTATATTTTCACTAATTGTCACTGCATTTTTAAGTAGAAACATTTTATATACATACCATATAAAAATTATGTGCGCAAATGCGGATCTGTTGCGTTAGAGTGTACTAGGAGTGAGGAGTGGCATGACCGCGCCTCACCGCCTTATTCCTTCCGCGTTGCCCGCAGCGGCGACGCTGCAGTCGAATAGTACTGAAAGAGCCACGTGCCGCGTGCACGAACTGCTACACGCTTCGGCTCCCCCATCGCGATTTCTTGATGCAGATATCTTCGCACCTGCCCATCATTCATGTCTAGCACATGATGCCATCGCGATTGAAGTATGACACGCCCATCTATTGAATTCGAGCTCCATAAAAGCCCTTGTGAGAGATCGAAAATAATTCAGAAAGGCTGTGTCTAATACTGATTTTTTTCTCTCTTAACTCTGACTTCGTTGGTAAGGCGTCTGCAATATTCAGAATAACTGAGCTGATTTAGTGGAAATTAGCTGCACTCAGAAAGCTGTGAGAATAAAAAACGAATACTGTGTCACACGCACGAGCCAGAAAGCCACAAGCAAAGACGGGAGAGGAAGGGAATCTGAACACCCTACACCACGAAATGTTTTGGAAATTTAATTTTTCAGGGTATACTAAAATAGTCAGGCATTCACTGCGACCACCAATTGCCAAAGTTAGGGGTGCTGCTGCACACCACACCCCCTATAAAAAATAAAAATAAATCCTGGGTAGCCCTGCGCCAGTAGTTTACAGTTGGCGAAGCGGAACATAGCGCGTGTCTTTACAAATGCGCACTGTAGATTTCACCTTTTCGAGTATGAGGTCTCAAAACTAGTTCAAGTCTAACGTAGTCGGACGAGAAATACACCGTCTAAAAATAGTAGTAGCTGTGCTAAGGTGAATTTAATATATATATATATATATATATATATATATATATATATATATATATATATATATATATATATATATATATATAAGGCAAACAAATGTATACCTAAAGGCTCGTATTTGCGTGTTTTGAACAATAATAATGAGATCTAACAGACGAAAATGCCAAGGTATCCATAGGGGAAGTTATTAGGACGAATGTAACGCAAATAAAAAGAAGAAAGTGGAAGAGAAAAAAAAATAACGTACCGTGCGCAGGAATCGAACCTACGACCTTCAAAAAACACGTTCGCTGCTCTAACCACTGAGCTATCACAACAGCCTTCCCCCCATCCACTTTTATTTTTTTTTTTTTTTGGGGGGGGGGGGTGGTTCATATGTGAATTGCGAATTGAAACGCGGCAGTGTCAGTCAGTGCCATCTGTAGCCAAGCGGCGAGTATGAAACACCCTTTTATGAGCCTGTGTGGCGTCACGTTGCCCGTGAACTTATTACGAGCGGGCAGCTGACCAATTGACCTCGTACACAACCTAATGACACCAAGTTTGCCAGTACGAGACCCTCGTTAATAAAAAAGGGAAAAAAGTGTATACCTAAGGGCTCCTTTTTTCCGTGTGTTGACACAATATTATTGAAATTTAACAGACAATAATGCAGGTGATTGTAGAAGGGAAGTTATTAGAACCAAAGTAATGTAATTAAGAAGGAAGAAAAGTGGGTGAAAAAATAACCTACCATGCCCCCACTTTTCTTTTCTTCTTATTTCCCTATGCATACCTGCTTATTTCCCTATACATAACTTCCCCTATACATACCTTCGGATTATTGGCTGTTAGATCTCATATATATATATATATATAGATATATATATATATATAACATCGTCATAAGCTTCCTCGCTTGCAATGGCATTACGCCAATGGAACATTTGGAAAGCAGCACAATTTAAGCTCCCGATACAAAATGAGAACCGGTTACAATTAATTTAAGCAGGTTAACAGACGGGCTATATATACAATTGGTACTTTTTATACGCTTGAGTGTTGTTTTTAATAAGTTTATTATGTAATCAGCCTTTCGGAAAGCAATAATTGTTATCTTCGACAAAACTGGCATCATAAAAAAGAGTCGACACCAAATAATGTTGTGACAACGTAACTTACACTCGTGTGTCTCGTGAAACAATCGAACGCACGTAAGCTCATATGAAGAACACTGTGCTCAGAATATTGTAGAGACTGCTGACAAAATGAGCGCATGATTTAATCATAGTTTGATACTTCTCCTTTCATTGTAGTTTGCCAGTAGCCACCTTTGATGTAACACAGCTCAAAGCGCTTATTGAGTAAGGAGTTAGGTGGATCCATGCAAAGTTTGATTGACATTTTTTTTTTTGCTGGGTCGGCAGGCTCTTGACACAGTGAACGTATCGACGCAATTTTGGCGTTCCTGCATATTTACTCGTGCACCATGGTGCGTAGCAGGTGCGTCCACTGATAAATGCTCAGAAACTCATTAAACGTACTGAAAACGAGCAATTCCACGCTTTTGCAAGCTCGGGCGCGCGCGCTCCCAATGCAGAAGCTCCCGCAATCTTCAGTTCCATGGAACTACAGCGCCGCCGCTTCCGTCACCCGCCGGAGAATCAGCCGAGATGCAGCGCGGCCGCCACGTGCCCTCTGTGTCAGGACCAAAATGGCGGAATCTACCTAGTGACCGCAACGGCCGTGTGCGGAGCGTTTAAAGTCATTTTTTGTTGTTGTTCAAAGTGTCTCTGCGCTGTCTTTCGTGTTCTGTTGGTGCTGCTTGTTAGGAAGATGCACTACACTCAATAGAGGACCGGCTGCTTCTTATCGTCGAGCGCTCGCCAAACTAAAAAGGTAGGTAAATGTTTCTGCTGTTTGTTTTTTGCTTCTTCCACCAAGGCCGTGGTGCGCCCGATCCATACGGCCGTGCTTGCGTCGTCGGCTCCTCCCGCGGTTAACACCGTGAGCGCTATAGTATAATAACATTGTGAACTAAGGTTTTCCAAGCTAGTAGACGACAAGTGAGTTTTTATTGCCATAGTGAGCCTGTTGGCGTGTTTGATCATTAGGCTCAAGCGTAAGCTCCGTGACGTTGCGCGTAGACAAGCTTTTTTTGAGGGGGAGAGGGTTGATTTTGAAGCAATGTGCGCTGTGCGGCTGTGATTTGGCGGCTGCTTAGAACAGAGGTGGGGCGATGCTCTGCACGCTACAAATCACTATATTTTTGTTATGCCGTCGGACGCTGTTCGGGGACTGCGCCTGTTAGCCGTAAGCGTCGTCTGTGTGTCTGTCACGTGCGTTCGAGGATGCTGGTGATTCGCGTTGAATTAGATCTTAGCGTATTTATTTAATTACAAAGAACGAAGAAGAATGAGGCGGTGTCCGCGTAGGTGTTACCCCGGCCTTTTTTATTTTCTGTGCCAAAGAAGTATCTGAAAAAAGTTTCATATGTTGCGCGTCTTAATTTCAACAGTTACAGGGCAGTTAAATGTGTATGACTACTATAACGCGGATGTTTTCCTGTGTTACCAAATGTGTTCATCCACCGGGCACGTATAATAATAAACTACCATAATATTCAGCGTAATTAAATGTGGGCAAACTCGACACAACGTGCTGTAGGTGCGCTTTGCAAAGCGTGCAATTACGCCTGGGTTAATACGTGTTTTTTATGAGCCGAACCTTAGCTGTGAAGGGTTAGGTTGAGCAGTAGTTCACTCCTTCGAGCGCAATTTTCGTGGTACTGCTTGCTCCCCCACTGTTCACCTATCATTGCAGTGTTCTGGTTTTTATGAATTGTGTGTGCGCCTCACCCCGCTTTGGCCTTAAAACTGCCGAATACCTTTACGTCTACAAACATTCTAAAACAAACTTGTACCACAACTTCCATTGACAATCTTGAATTGCAAGTGTCATTCTGTATCTGATATCGTAAATTCTTTGTCCTTGCTGCAGATTTACAAGTAAGCTGTGGTGTGTGCAGTGTATAAATACCTCATTTATTGCTCAAAACACAATAAGGTTATACATCATGGTATGCATGCCTAAGGCGTGTGTATGTTGCTGCTGGAATGCAAAATCAAGCATTGTGTTTATCTAGGAATGAAGAAATCTATACTGCCTTTTTTGAAGATGTAGGTATGGGACCAATTGAATAATGTCAAAAATAATCTTAACCAAGGGATTGATTTTATTGGCTTGCACCGATGTCACTAAAATTACCTTGTTGGTACTTAGACGGCACGGTAGGATGCAAGATTCATGTTGTCGTAATAAGTGTTACTGTCACATGATTTTCAATGTAAATTGTTGTTAGCATACAGAGGCCAATAACGTTGTGGCCTCATCGTTATCATAATGAAGCAGGTTAGGCACAATGTTATTCTTCTGCGCTTATGTCATGTAGGGAAGCTATTACGTTATGTAGGTATCGGTAGTTTCTGAGATTCTGGTTTCCGGACATTATCACAGAAGCTTGCCTGCTTTATTGTGATGGCATGTGGTTAAAGATTGATGTTTTGTCTTAGCATTTACACTTTTTCCCCCTGCGGGCATTAGACAGCCTGTGCCGTTTGATGACAAGGGAGGAATATTGCCTTTTTACCCAACCAGAACAATTTAGATCAATGATCACAATGAAGCTGCACACAATATTCATTTAGTGAACTCAATTTCAGGTGCGATGATGTTTATTCGAACAGAGGAGTCGCAACGAGGTCGCGACGGAAAAATGGGTGAAGAGCAAGTCTGGCAAAGGCGGCACAGGTTCTCGCGCAATCACAGCACGGGCTTTTCGTTGTCTTCCGAAGGTGCATACGCGTTGGTGCGTATGCTTCACTACAATACCCCCGGGGTGAAGGGTAGCCATCCTGGCGACTCAGGGAGTAGGCAGAATGAGGGGGTCGTAGTAGGGCTTGAGACGGTCGACGTGTACGGTCTCGCGTCCTCGACGGCGCAAATCTGGTTATTGTGTTAATGGCTCGATGATGTATTTCACCAGGGAGGTCGCGTCAATGACACGGTAGGGACCATGGTACCGGGTCAGAAGTTTAGAAGACAGGCCAGGAACGTGCGGGGGCACCCAAAGCCACACAAGGGAGCCAGCACGAAATGTAGAAGCTATGCGGTGAGCGTCGTCGTGTCGAGTCTTTTGTAGACCTTGAGCCTCACTTGTCAGAGACCGAGTCAACTGACGGCAGTCTTCAGCGTATCTGGCGACTTCCGAAAGCGGGGAGCACTCAGATGCATCAGGGCGGTACGGTAGTATAGTGTCGAGTGGGTGGGAAGGTTCGCGGCCATACAATAGAAAGAACGGGGAAAAACTGGTAGTCGCTTGCGTCGCGGTGTTATAAGCGAAGGTAACAAAGGGCAATACAGCGTCCCAGTTAGTGTGGTCGGGGGAGGTGTACATCCTCAGCATGTCGCCAAGTGTGCGGTTGAACCGCTCAGTAACACCATTTGTCTGTGGATGGTATGCGGTAGATTTCCGGTGGATAATGTTGCATTCAGCGAGAATAGCTTGGATGACCTCTGACAGGAACACTCGACCCCTATCACTGAGTAATTCCCGCGGAGCACCATGGCGTAGAATGAAGCTGTGGAGAATGAAGAGTGCAACTTCGTGGGCGGTCGCTGCCGGTAGAGCTGCAGTCTCAGCGTAGCGTATCAGATGATCCACTGGTTTCCAGAGATACTATATGGGAGGGGGTCATAGAGGTGAATACCCACGCGGTCGAATGGGCGAGCCGGGCACGGGAGCGGCTGTAACATGCCCGGAAGGTGCCGCGGAGGTGTCTTTTTCTGTTGGCAAGTGGGGCAAGACTGAACGTATTTCTGCACAAAGCGATACATTCCTCGCCAGTAATAGCGTTGGCGCAGCCTTTCGTAGGTTTTCAGGACACCTGCGTGAGCACTTTGGGGATCTGCATGGAAATTCATGCAGATGTCAGAGCGCATATGAGTTGGGACAGCAAGGAGCCACTTCCGACCACCAGGCATGTAGTTGCGGCGGTACATAATGTTGTCTCGTAAGGAAAAGTGGGCTGCTTGCCGGCGTAGCGCTCTCGTGGAAGGGACAGCAGACGGATCGGTAAGGTAGTCGGCTAACAAGGCAAGGTGTGGGTCTTTACGCTGCTCCGAAAGCATGTCAGTCGTGTCGAGTGGTGACAAGGTGGTAAAAAGGGGAGACAGAGAAGCCACACCTGGTGTTAATGGCGATCTCGAAAGTGCATCGGCATCCGCATGCTTGCGACCGGAACGATATACGACACGGATGTCGTATTCTTGCAATCGAAGTGCCCAACGCCCCAGGCGTCCGGACGGGTCTTTCAAGGTGGACAGCCAACATAGAGCGTGGTGATCTGTGACCACGTCGAAAGGACGGCCGTAAAGGTGAGGGCGAAACTTCGTCAACGCCCAGATTATGGCCAAACACTCCTTCTCTGTCAGGAGTAATTCAATTCAGCCTTCTTGAGAGCGCGACGTGCGTAGGCGACTACGTATTCAGCTTGGGTGCCTTTCCGTTGTGTCAAAACTGTACCAAGACCGATGCCACTTGCATCGGTGTGAATTTCTGTGGCCGCAGCAGGGTCGAAGTGACGAAGAACAGGTGGGGAGGTCAGCAGGCGGCGCAGCTGGCGAAATCCGTCGTCACATGCAGATGATCATGCAGATATGCCTTTGCTGTTGGAAAGCAGACTCGTGAGAGGTGCGATGATGGACGCGAAGTTGCGCACGAAGCGACGAAAGTAGGAGCAGAGACCGACGAAACTTCTTAGGACTTTCAGTGATGTGGGCAACAGAAAGTCAGCGACAGCTCCAAGCTTATCGGTATCCGGAAGAACACCGTCTCTAGTGATGACATGTCCCAAGATGGTTAGTTTTCATGCTGCGAAGTGGCACTTCTTGGAGTTAAGTTGTAGGCCTGCAGAAGTTAGACACGTCAGAATCTCCTGAAGGCGAGCAAGATGTGTCGGGAAATCGGATGAAAAAACTACGATGTCGTGCAGGTAACATAAGCAGGTTTTCCACTTGTGGGCACGCAAGATGGTGTCGATCATGCGCTCAAATGTGGCAGGCGCGTTGTAGAGCCCAAATGGCGTGACTTTGAACTCATATAGGCCATCCGGCGTTACAAAGGCTGTTTTAGGGCGATCACATTTAGCCATTGGCACCTGCCAATACCCACAACGCAGATCCAAAGATGTAAAGTACTCGGCGCCTTGTAAACAGTCAAGAGCATCGTCTATTCGTGGTAGCGGGTAGACATCTTTTTTCGTAATATTGTTTAAGCGGCGATAGTCCACGCAAAATCGTAAGGTGCATTCTTTTTTCTTGACCAGAACCACAGATGATGACCAAGCGCTTTGAGAAGGCTGTATGACTCCACGTTTAAGCATGTCATCTACTTGCTCCGTAATGAAACGGTGCTCTTCGGCGGAAACGTGGTATGGATGCTGTCGCAGAGGTGAATGTGAGCCGGTGTCAATAGTATGAGTGATAGTCGTGGTGTGGCCCAAAGCAGGTTCTTGAAAGTCGAAAGAAGAACAAAACTTGTTAAGGAGAGCAACAAGTTGGCGGCGATGCGAGAGGGGAACATCTGCGTCAATAGCATTGTCGAAGGCTGAGGAACTTGATGGCTCAGACGCATGAGTGATTGCAGCAATGTGACATGTCGTCTCGTCGGGAAGAATAATATCATCGATATGGTCGACAGGTTGCACATATTCTAACGTTTCACCACGAAGTTAGCCAATGGGGTAGTTGCAGTGGTTGGTGACCAGCATTACGGTTAAACCAAACGCAATTGTAAGAACAACAAATGGGAGAACGATGCCCTTGCGTTCAGTAAAAACCGGAGATGGCGTAAACACCACCGCGCCGTCAGGTTGCGCCACACATCGATGAGTTTGCAGAGCAGAGGAGAGCGGTCGGGTGGTGGAAATTCATATGTTGGCACAAGGGACACTTCAGCTCGGGAACAATCGATGATAGCTTCATGACGTGATAAGAAATCCCAACCCAGGATAAGGTCATGAGAGCAAGATGGTAGAACAAAAAACTGTACGACGTACAAAACGTCTCGGATGACGACGCGCGCCGTACACACAGCCGAAGGATGAATGCGTTGTGCACTAGCCATGGACAGCACCAAGCCACTGAGAGGTGTGGTCACTTTCTTCAGTTTCCTACAAAATTTTGCGTTCATCACAGAAACGTTGGCCCCGGTATCAATTAACGCTAATGTGGCGACTCCCTCAACATCGACATCAACAACATTTTGCGGCGAAAATGGAGGCCTTGGGAATTGCGCACAAGGTGCAGTTCTTGCCTCGGGAACTGCACTGATTAGTTTCCCTCCTCAGGAGGCGGTCGACGACGCATAGGCGATGGCGATCGGCGACGAGATGATGGGAAACGAGCAGTCGATGGGTGGCGATCCGAGTCGGAGTGCCTATGTTCATAAGCAGACGTGGTGGTCTGCTGCGGTGCGTAGGTAGGAGCTACGAAGTATGCGTGCGCAGGTGTGGGACGGCGGCGGCAGAAGCGTGCAATGTGGCCAGCGATGCCACACGCGAAGCAGATGGGACGATTGTCTCGGGTGCGCCACTCATGAGATGGACGGAAAAAGCGAGGTGGGGGCCTGTAAACTGGAGGCGAGGCCGGAGGAGGTGGAGCCGATAAGGAGACTGGATGCGGTGGGGGCCGCGCGACCACAGCTGCGTAGCTGAGAGGTGAAGGCGGCGCAGTTGGTGCGTAGCCAGCAGTTCAGAGATAAGATGGCACCGAAGTGCATGGGTAAGAGGCCGGAACTGTAGGGAGGGCATTGCAAATTTTAGTACGTATGGCCTGCTGCATATTCGAAGGGAGGCTTGTCGTGGGCGCGTCGCTATGCGGCAGCAGGGAGAGCTGTCGGGCGACTTCCTCCCTGATGAAGTCTTTAATCTGGTTCGACAGAGTTCCTTGGTGAACGTTGCCATATGCGAGTGCGACGGCCGAGATCGAATGTGGTAATGGGACACTCTGTCGGGCGATGGAACGCTGACGACGCAATTCATCGAAGCTCTGGCACAGGCTTACGAGGACTGCCACCGTGGTCGGGCTTTTCGCCAGCAACATCTGGAATGCGCCATCCTCTATGCCTTTGAGAATATGTCGAATTTTCTCTTCTTCAGGCATGGATGAGTTAACACGCCTGCAGAGGTCGAGCACATCCTCAATATAGCTAGTAAAGGTCTCGCCAGGCTGCTGGGCTCGGTGGCGCAGACGCTGGTCAGCACGGAGCTTGCGGACCTCTGGTCGGCCGCACGCTTCGGTCACGAGGGTCTTAAAGGTGGACCAGCTGGCGACGGCGGTTTCGCGGTTGGTGAACCATAGCTTGGCGACGTCAGCAAAGTAAAAGATAACATAGACAAGCTTAGAGTCGTTGTCCCATTTGTTGCTGGCACTCACGCGTTCGTACAAGGAGAGCCAGTCTTCGACGTCTTGCTCACCACTGCCGCTGAAGATTGGTGGGTCCCGCTGACGAGTAGCACCGGGGCAGGTCGACGGGGCAGCCGATGGTGCTGGCTGTGCTGGGATGGGCTGGTTGGCGACTGCGTCAGTCATGTTGTACAGTGGCCTTTCGGCCAACTTGCGAGAGCGGAGCTCCATGTCTGCTTAGGGATCTCAGCAGCCTCCACCAAATGTGATGATGTTTATTCGAACAGAGGAGTCGCAACGAGGTCGCGACGGAAAAATGGGTGAACAGCAAGTCTGGCAAATGCGGCACAGGTTCTCGCGCAATCAAAGCACGGACTTTTTGTTGTCTTCCGAAGGCGCGTACGCGTTGGTGCGCATGCTCCACTACACAGGCAATATATAATTGCCCAAATGTTAGACACTTGAAGGAAGCTGCATTTGTTGATTTCGTGAGAAGAAACAGTTAAGAAGGAAAGACAGGGAGGTTAGCCAGACCAGCAAAGCAGGTTTGCCACCCTATACGGGGGAACAGGGAGATTTAAGTCTTGTTGCGGTGATCTAGTCGCTCAGGTACTCGGTTTCTGACCCGAAGGTCGCAAGATGAAATCCCGGCTGTGGTGGCTGCTTTTTTTGATGCCGGTGAAAATGCTGTAGGCCTGTGTGCTCAGATTTGGGTGCACATTAAAGAACCCCAAGTGGTCGAAATTTCCGGAGCCGTCCACTACCTCGGTGAAAAATTTATGTGTAAGTATTACTTTATGTTTTATATGCCGTGAATGCATATGCGCATACTGTCATGTATATGTAGAGGTATTGCAATTTTACATTATAAAATATTCATATGGTGCATATTGCAAAGCATTAACCTAAGAAACACATCACATGAGTATCATAACTACACAAATGCATATGTGCCTCTATGGATGCACTCTTGCATATATTTGGCCAGCTGCGAGAACAGAATTTCTTGATCGCGGGCAACAACATTACTCACGCATGCTTATCGCTTAATCACACGCAGTTGATACAGCTAAAACCGGTGTGTTCGTCTAAGAGTACTAAATTCTCGTTCATGCATGAGCGAGCTATAAGGGTGAATGAAAATTCAAATCTATGACATTGACGATATTAAAAGCTCTGCAACAGCACGTTTTTTGTTGTATTTATTCTGCAGCGTGCCCTTTTTGTATTCTTAGTTGCATGCCACTAAATATATGTTGGCCATGTATTGCTAGCGATTTACTGCAATTTGGCAAGCAGCACATGCAGTCTTCACAAAGCTCACAAAAACATTTTTTGCCCCGGTACAGAAATTCTTCGGCACGGTCTGACGTTTTGTCTTAGTGAGGCTGCTCAAAGAAAGTTCCTGACAAAGTCAAGGAGCCCAAGCACCAGCAACTCTGAACCATTGTTCCAAGCATCAGCTGTGTTGACCCTGCTCATGCACTGTGACTCGGCAAGCCACTGGACGTTGCCTACATATATGAAGTGTCTCTTCACATTCCCCTTAGTTTGGCAGCAGTGTGCGTGGTCTTCACAGGGCTTGCCAAAATCATTTTTGCACAGGTGAGAAACTTATTTCATGCTTCATTTGTGTTAGTATTACTGCATGCACTCCCTCCAAGCAAGAATACCAATGTTTCCTGTGAATTATTTGTCATGGCAAGCAGAGGATTTCAAGCACAAAATTCATGCTGAACTTTGGTCCTTCAAGCAGTGTGGAACGTAGCTGGTGACAGTGTCAACCTGCTCTTTTTATAAATAAGGGCTTTGCATGAAGAGCCTGTCGCACCGTGAAAAAGTCACAAAAAACTTCCAGGTGAAAATTAGCAAGTTCAGATGAAAATTGAAGAATTCACACTGTATTCAAGACCAAACTATTGACATAAATGGTGTCCCAGATGACGGTTTGCCTTTTGACACTGTCCAAAGTTTTGGTGTGATGATGGGAAAACCATTAACTCGTGATGATATGGACATTATAGACAGAATAGAAACAAACAAGCCCAGTTTGAAAAACATAGTAGTCCATTATGCCCAATGTCACAAATGAAATGTTGTTCTGGATAAGGCAAAAAAGTTACTTCTGTCTATAGTGGCCTTTCGTTCTAGATTAAGTGGTCCTATTTATGTCAACGAACACTTGACAAGACTAGGTAACCAGTTAGTGAGAGCACGAATGCAAAGAAACACCAAGTGGGATGGAGGTTCAATTGGATGCATGGCTCGAAATCTATAGCAAAAAATTGGAAACATCAGCAATTTTAAGGGCTGCCTTTTTCAAAGATCTGGACAAAACGCTGTATTGATGCCTTCACAGCCGCACTTTTTTTTAGCTTGCAATGTCTCTAAACTATGACTGACATGGCAGAATTTCGATACCTGGATAGAAAAAAATCAACGCTCCAGCCTAAACGCCACCAGCTCGCTTAAATGTATTTAACCTAAATGCTCTTAGCATTAAAAATAAGGCTAGAAGCCAGCGTCTCTATTTCGATGATATGTCGGTAAAGTTTGATGTGGTTCTTATGACATTATCCTGGTTTTATTCGTGCAATATAGCCCACCAAGAATACCAGGGTACAATTTTCATGGCACTGAATCGTTCGTGAAATGAGGAGGAGGAATAGCGCTGTACATCATAACGTAATTTGTGGCTGATGTCAATGAACTTTCGTTTTTTAGCCCTGTGTTGAGTGTCTAGTAGTACGACTTGGGGGTTTTGTTTTGCAGCGATTGGCAAGCCTCCATTAGGTGTTAAGTAGGAATTCTTTTGAGTTTATGGAAACTTGGTAACTTGATTTTTCGGCTACACAGATTGATTTTTCACTCACAACTAACAGGGCCGACGCCGCCGGCAGGTTTTCTGCGACACGAGCTCTTCAATGCTATCATGTTAAAAATCTGACATAGGCAGCATTGACTAGATGAGTGTTAAGAATAAAGTTAAGTGTCCCAGCAGGAATTGAACCCTGGTATTCTGCTTGGCAATTAGGTATTCTACCACAGTGCCATGCCCGGCCTCTGTTATAGTTTTCAAATAGACCCAAATGTTCGTGTAACATCAACTGTTGTTGCAGTACTGGCTATCAAATTTTATACCTATTACAAATGCACTCCCATGATACAGCCGGGACGTCGAACCAACGTCAATTATAGTCAGGCGCCATCCTGTGAGGTATTTGTGTAGCAGTGTTGAGGGCTACCATCCTCGCGAGTCTCAGCGAAAACACCACTGCTTCATACCAGCCTGCCACTTCTAGTGTGGCTAATATTCATATTTCTGTTGGCATCGTTACTAAACTGCAAATAACTGTTAATGTTGTCACGGGTGTAACATCTCCCCATAACGAATAAAACAAATGTGGCTGTTTAACATATTGGGTGCGAGGATTTGTACAAATATTGAGCTCCACTTCATGAGATCGCTCAATAAAAACATTAAAATACATTCACTTTGCATCCGCGTGCTTGGCATAACATCGATTCTTGAAGTATGTGGGATCTGCCAAATTTTTAGCGTCGATTACGTAACTCTAATGCTACTATACTATTTAATAGAACATGAACAACAGCTGGACTGCAACAAACTAAGATTTAGGAATTAAGAAAACTAAATATATTCACGAATACAGCATACTTAACAGGCAAACACTAGTACCACATACATGACACACAACAGTAGAGCTAGACTAGAATATTGCATATTAGCACTTTACAATTCTTTAAAAACCCTAATCAACTTCAGTGCCCTATTCGGTTTGTTCAAGCTGGATGTGCGCAATTACTTGATGAATACCTTTTTCACGCAAACCTACTTAATGTATCACGTGTGCATCATGCTGAATCATTGCTCAAATATTTCTGGTATATATTTTTCTCTTCTACTGTGCTATTTGTTTTTATATGTGAAATCTGTTGTCTGTACTAGCCTCTGTAGGCCCCCAAGTGCTGTCAAGTTGTGCACACAGCTTTTTGCCGGGGGGACCCCCAACAAGCATGTTTCCCGTTAAAACAAAGTGGATTTTGATGCTGACTTCTGCTCACACAGAACTAAGAACACTCGAACATGACTGAGCATATTGTATATTGGACACTCTGTTTTGTGAAACTCTTGGTGACTACTTCTGTCTTTATTTTAGGCTTCTGGGTACGGATGGGCTGTAGAGAAGGAGCCAAAGTCGCCTGGGCAGCTGAAGATGGATTGTGCAAGTGTTTGAATGATCCCATTATATTAATGTAACACCACTTGCATTACCTTGTCAATACTTGTGGTTTTGTAACACACAAGTTTAGAAACACACACATATATATAAAGGGAGAGCTTTAAATAAGTCTTGAGCAAGTTTGTAGTCAATGTTTTTAGCATGATGACAAAAGCATGTTAAATGTGTATGTATATACATATGTATGTTTTTAGTTTTGTGTACAGATATGCATGCCCGTCCTGTAATGGCCACGACGTGGTCTGCAGTATGTACTAAATAATTAAACAAATAAATAAAATAAATATTAGCCCACATGTTTTACACACACCTACTTTGCTATCAATTTTCTTTTTCAATTGTCTGGCGACTGGCAACACCCCCAATATGCATATTTTGACTCCTGCTGCCTCTAAATTATACTTTATTGTTCTAAATAATTTGTTATCTACTGTGCAAGGAGAAAAGTCAGAATGTTAATAGTTAGAAAAAGAAGTCTCGTCACAAAAAAAGATGTCTACTCATAAGAAAAACATTAGGAAAACAGAAGATTGATCCTCACTCACACTGATCTCACCATTACAATCGGTGCAGTAGGTCATAGCTCATGCATACTATTGTCAATCTTTTTGGGTTGTATGCTATGTACAATAAAATAGATGAGGTGACTATTTGCATCGTGTTAATTTATTTTTACTAAATTTTCTTTGGTGCCTAATATCTTGCATTCTCACATGCATAAAAGCTCACTTCTGCTATGCAAAACTCCAAAGAGCACAATGTGGTAAAGTGCGGTATTTAGTGCATATTATCTGTGTTTCTTTTAAAGTGAATATGTGGCTGTTGAAATGATCGCCAGTATTCTAACCTTATAAATGTTCCATTTGCACACATACATGTCTGTACGGTGACCAAGCATACATAAATCGGGCATGCACGTGTGCAGGAAGGGGCCATAGATAGATGTCTTTCATTCTGGTCCGAAAATAGCTATCATAGGCCATATACGCACTATGGGATCAATTTCATGTTTAATAAATTACACATGTTTATTCAATATGGCTTGTTTTAGGTATATATTTACATATTGTCTATTTCCACCTTGAACATTGCACCATGCAGCCACCACTCTGTTAAGCACTTCTCGAGGGCACTTTAGTAACTAGCACACAAACGTGCCGACAGCTGTAAGTGGGGCCTTCACTGTAGACTGCTGGAGAACAACGGCTTCACCAAATCACACTCCCTTTGCGGTGAAGCTAACTTTGCTCTTGCAACAGTGCAAGCTAATCAAAAATTCAGCACTGTTCTTAAGAAGTGTAGTAAGTGCGGCTTGTTCCATCCTGAGCAGCAAAAAAAAAAAAAACAAACCCGAGAAGCAGCACCTGGACAGGGTAAGGCACAATCGCAGCACTCCTCAATAACAGTGCCGGATTCTCTATTTGCCTACATATCGAAAAAGCAACACACTGCAGCCAACTCACCAGAAGTTTCACTGCAGAGCCATTGTGCTTTAAAAGACGATGAGGTAGAAGCCCCACCTAGATCTGTCACTGTGCTTCAGTGCTAGCATCATAAGCGCCTGCGAGAGGCACTCCGTGGAGTGCCGGCCGCACGGCGCACGTGTTCAGGGTGGAATGATCGACATTGTACATCTTTTCAAGTATTAACTAACCGTATGTTGCCTGTCACACAGCACGGTCTACAGAGTATAGAGCATTCTGCATTTCTAGTCATCTCCAGCATCGATCCTACATTTGGCCCACTAGTACGTCAATGTGGAGCACCGTTCCAGCACCCATTTGAAAGCGTGTTATGGCATGACAGATCCCTCAGTCAAAGGGTTCACCCACTACACACTTGAAAATTTTTGCTCTGCACCCTTTTCTTGAGGGTGCTGAGCTCTGCAAGCTTTCTCAGCACCCTTTTTGGAACACCCAATAGGGAGCAAAGAGCGCTCGTCTGGCGACAAGCTCATTTACACCCTTAAAGGGCCACTCACCAGGCCCAATACCGAATTGTAGTTAGACAGTGGAAGTTATTGGGTGTCCTATGAGGAACATTTTGCCACAAACATTTTTCGCATCGGTTCATCACGAGCGGAGAAAACAGGTTTTTTGAAGCGGCGCGAAACGAGGATGAGAGGAGGTGAACTCGAAACCCTTCCCGTTCTTCTGCGTAGCCTTCGCAAGCCAAATCTTTTTGCCACCCTCTCCAGCACCAGACCATGAGGTGACGTGCGCAAGACGTGCCCAAACAAGTCCAACCCTCGAGAACGCGAGCAGCGTTGCTTTGTTGACTAGCGTTCTTTTGTGGTCATCTGCCTGTTTCTGCGGGATGTTTTGGAAATGCTAGCTTGGACTCGGTGGAGTAGATGAGCACAGTGTGTGCGCAAATGCGTAGGAGCGTTCCAAAGCGGTCGTCTGCTCAATGCGCTGACCGTGGGGACACGAACACATGCGAAACGCTGGCACATTAGCCTCGCATCTCGTAGCGTTTCAAGGAAAAAAATTAAAAGCGCGCACAATTTTTTCTTGCGTCTCATTATTTACTTCATGTTTTATTATTCTCTTCAAGCAACAAATACTTAAACTACGAATTTTGTGGTAAATAATTTTTGCCATATCACGTAGTATGCAGTCGACAACGTCAGAGCAGACTCGTCTACGCAGAGGACCAACGTCACTGCATTGCCGTGTATGTAGAGCCATTCCTACGCCTACGTCATGCCCTCATTCTCTATGCGTGTGCCGGCAGAGGGAAGGGGGAGCAGCTTTCATCTTGAAATTTGACCCATTTACGCGGCGCGTAGCGTTGCAAAGTTTGGCAGACATGATCATGAACGCCTCGTCTACGCATTGCGCTTGCCAGCTGAAAATTGTCAAACATGTTGAGTGCCCCTTAAAGGGTGAGATTCCGTTTAGTGTGCACCCGTGAACTCTGATGAATTAGAAATTTCTTCCCTCTCTGCCATTAGCGTCACAGGCATGCCATGTGGACAGTAAAAGGACCCTTGGATTGTCTCATTCTTGAAAATGCTCTCTGACACACCACCTTCCGGAATTCACGCGTGTTCTTCCCCGCCAAGCAACGCATTTCGCCAAACGGGATGGCGTGCTTGACTGTCGGAATTACGAAGTGGCGGGTCGTAAATGGCTGCTCGTCATACCCAGTCATATATGGTCTGTTGTCTTCAAATATTTTCATACTGAAGTGCAAAATGCACTCACCGGTGCGGCTAAAGACGTATAAGGGGATGCGCACACGCTACTGCAGGTACACACTTCTGCAGGTACACACTTCTATGTACACACTTCTACGCAAACACATTCGCTCTTGATCCTTGCCTCAGCAGTGCAAGACATTTCCTCAGTACCCGTTCTGCTGCAGCCTTTACCCTGTCCTGCACGCCCACTTGACAGTGTTGAGATTGATCTATACGGCCCGCTACCGTGTTCTGTTGCTGGTGATCGATAGGTGATTTGCTACCATCTGGCAAGGTACGACGAAACGCAAGTGCTACCGTCAGCTGGGGCTCGCAACATTGCCACCTTCATCTTGCATTGGTCCATTCTCTGTCATGGTGCACCACAAGAGCTACTGAGTGACAGAGGTCGCGTATTTTTGTCTGAATTTCTGCAAAAGCTCCTACATTCATGCGCACGGTGTAACGCACATCAACAGCTACCACCCTCAAACGGCATAACGGAAAGTTTCAATAGAACCCTGAGAGATGTGCTCGCTATATATATTGACTCTGACCTATACAATTAGGATGTTGTTCTTACTTTCGTGACGTATGCATACAACACGGCAATTCAATCAGGAAAAGATTTTTCTCCATTTTTTTTTCTTGTATATGGCCGTGACCCACGTACCACATTGGACACAATTCTGCCATAAAATCCTGATGCCGTCGAGTTCAGCCTAGTTTTTAAAATGGCCGAGTATGCCGAAGAGTGTCGTCAGCCTGCCAGCTCATTCGTAGCGCATAATCAAGCCGTCCAAAAATATCGCCATGATCGTGATCTGGTCCAGGACACTTCCCCCGTTGGTTCTCTCGTGTGGCTCTGACTGCAGTTCCACTCTTCTGGAGTTACTCCCAAGTTTCCACTGAAGTATACTGGCCCTCAGTACGACTTCCTCCAGTGCCCATCTTCTGTCACCTATGTGATTGAGCCGCTAAAGCCTTCCGCGGGCAAGCGCTGGTCGTGAGACGGTTCATGTTATTCACCTGAAGCCCTAGCTGCTACGACCCTCCCTTGTCTTGTCACCTTGAGTTGCCCGGATGGCTCGTCTTCATCACCCGGTTATTGTAGTGGTGAATTAGCTAGGCAATCGCCTGTGGACCATCTCTTGGTGCGAAGCGCATGCGGTGTGCACGGGCTGGGCACGCTGAGCCTGTTCGAGGATATCTCTACTGGCTGTCTGCCTACTACCAGGCATCGTTATTAAATCGCATTGCATAATAATAATAATAATAATAATAATAATAATAATAATAATAATAATAATAATAATAATAATAATAATAATAATAATAATAATAATAATAATATAAAATAATACATTTATTATTAGAATTTTACTATTATTATTATTATTATTATTAATGGGAAGCTTGTAGAAATGTCTATATTCCAAAACTTTTCAATGAACTACGTGGAGACTTTTTCTCAGCTAGTTCAAAAAACCTTCTGAAGAAAGTATTCGCTGAGCTGTAAAATCACATGGTCTACTTGTATGCCACGTATGCTCAGGGTCCCTCCTTTGTTCTTCTTTTTTTAGTTACTGCCTGTAAAAAATAAATGGCGTCAATCAATAATCTGTTCTTTGGCAAAAAAATCAACAATTCTTTTTGTTACTGGGCTCACTTTTCTCTTCTTTTTCATCTTATAACTACTTCAGACACAAGTGTTTGGTTTGTGTATGCGTGTTTGTTGGGGTGGTGCCGGCATTATGACACTCGTGCGTGCTACGGGACATGTAATTAGACAATGATGTAGGGACCAATTCGCCGATCTAAAGATCTCGGGAGATGAGACTGTATTTTATGAGCCCTCATGAGCTGCTCGGTATGGTTCACGGAGCTTGTTAAATGGACAGCCTTTTTCAAAGTAGAGCTTCGGGCTAGAGAGCCCGTGCCATGTAATTAATGTAAACAAACTCGCTCTAGAAGTTCAACCTCCTCCCGCCTCGACATCTTGATCCCGGATCTCCGGCGGCTACGGACGTGCTGCCTAAATGAACTGGAGTTCACGGGTATCCGTCACAAGAACACGTATTTCTGAAGTCGCAGTGTCCTCGCATTAGCTTCTTAATATCGAGAAAAATACATTCAACACAAGCTTAACTCGAACGTTCCGACGCGTGACCTGGATTACTTCGACTGATGTCAGCCACGAAGCACAGGGCCCTGTTCCGAATATAATAGATCGGTATGCTTAGATAGTATGTTGGCACGCATAGGTAACATCTCGGAAACAGATCCCACAGCTATGCAATGCTAGCGTAAATCAAATTGCTTCAGGGCATGCTGTGGAGCTTTTGTGTTAAGTCTCGTGTATATCCCTGCACGCTTGCTCTGTACCGGCTCACACCGCATGCTGAATGAACCATACCGGCATTCAAACGTTTGCGGCTGATGCGGAATGCGCCAAAACTGACCTGTTTTGCGCCAAACACGCCTCCTTGGCGGTGCCGAGGGCATACTGTGGTGCCATCTGCCGGAATCATTCTGTGACGTATAAAACGACATCACGTGATACCGGCTGCGCAAAGTGTTCGACAACTCCTGTGATTCAGGCTCTTCTGGCTTCACTAGTGTCGCTTTTGTTTGTATTAGCTGCGGAACAATGTAGAATGTTTGCCAACCAAAAGTTTTAGCGAGCTGACGTGTGGTCATCGCAGCGTCGTCCACTTTGGATGGAGCGCGTGCGCTTGGTGCCATGGACGCACAAAGTGAAGAGGCGCATTGGTAAAAGGGGAGTTGTTATAAAATGGTCTATAATTTGTAAATTGATGCATTCTCAAGTTGCGCGAATATTTATGTTCACTGAGGCAAGCGAGATGAAGGAAACCTGTTTCTTGCTTTTACGCGGAGAGTGCGTGGCCGAGAGGCAATCTTTTGATCAGTGTGGACTGCCGTGCTCCGTTCACGGCAGCACCTCGCCCTAGTTTTCCGAGCAGTATCAAGTGGCTGAAGGAAAACGATGTTTGACATTGGTTATTAGGTTTCGTTGACCTTTCATAAGGGTATCTAGAGCTCCTTTGCCGCAATAACATTACTGTTCACAACTAAAGTGGTTCGTGTGGCTTGCTACTTTCCCCAAAAATAATATCGAACGATTATTTGTAAGACATACTTAAATAAATTTACTTTCACCCCCATATATTTAGTCCCCATAATCCTCGCTTTCACTACACGCGGATCCTTGCACGGGGTGTACTGAGTGATGTGATGTGATATGCGAACGTTGCAATAATACCTGCTCGCATCGTTTGCTCAACAATAAAAAAAAGTTACCGTATCTTCTTTTCGGCGACTCTTCTGGTCTCTGTCATCAACCAATTGTTTGCCAGCAGCTCAGCACATCATGGCTGCTAACAGAAGAGACATCTGCATCTGCAACTCAATATGACAGCTTTTCGACAAAATCATTAGGGCCGCCCTTGAGATGCAGACAGCCGGAAAAGGCCTGTCGCCCTGGCGGGAATAAATGTCGCAAATTTCAATAAGTGCCTTCCCGAAAAGTCCACCGCTTTATACACCAGATATCAATCCCCACGTATTGCACTAAATATTTTCGCAAAAGTGCTTGCCGCACATGCGATAATCAATGGTGTGTTGTTTCCGCATTCTCGGCCTCATCGAACATGCATCCCGCTGCTTCTTGGTTTTTGCGTATGCGTGGGAACTCACACCAGGACGAGAAGTGGAGACCACTTTAGACGTTCCTTTAACTATACAAGCGCCGAACAGAATGGTTGCTGTGATTCCACGCTTTGGGAATCGTTCTTTAGAGCCTGGTGAAAATAAAGACATTAAGTTCCTATGCTTTCATATCCGCAAAAAACACCGTCATAAATACCGAACATGTTATCTCCAATTATCGACGAGAAAATATTCGCGGATGCATGGATAATAAAAAAAATTGTGGCTGCGTCAAATGCACACCAGAGGATGAATGATAAGTTGCTTTGCCAATTTCAGTCCTATCAGTCAACTGTATTGGTGCCGCGACGTTTTGGAAGGGCTCTTTAACTTTAATGCTCACCCGAATGCGTCGAGCACTGCGGCAACGAGCATATAAACAAACCTGTAAGTTAGAAAATGAACTAACTCTCCGGGGTTGAAAGCGAGCGCGCTGCACTGACGACGGCATTGGCGAGTCACGCGATGTCGTTTACCACGTCACAGCGACCATAGCGCTGGCCTCTTCAGTGGTCGCCCTCCCTCACAATTCCGAACTCTTGATTTCGCCTTCTTCACACAATTTTTTTCTTACTCCACGCAAGAGCACGGCATCTTAATTCACGCAAGAGCATGTTGCCAAGCAACATTACTAGAATAGTAACCTTGTTCCCAAGGGCACGTCTACTCTTTTTAAGGCTTTTATTATGTGATTACTGAAAAGAAAAGAAGAGAAAAGTGAGCCCCGTAACTGTCTTTATCAGAGTGTGACACCTCAACTGTAGCTCACGAGGGATGGGGGTAAGGAGGGAATAAAATGATAGGATTAAAAGGTATATAGACAGAGGGAAGAGAGGGAACGAGGCGCAGGGACAGTGAACGACAAAAAACAGCGGAAGTAAAGAGAATATAAAAAAGATGGACACGGTCGCAAGAGTCCGAGGACGGGGCACCACTCAGCGAGAGCTCTTGTTGGCGAGAGGAGATGGCGTAGCCGAGCCAGTCGGCCAGAGCTGCACTGTCGTCGAACGTCGCGGGGGCACAACCAGTCGGCACGAAATCCAGAGAGCGAGTCCTGTTCACGCGCACAGGAAAGAATGCATAGTCACCCCTGTGTATACTTACTTGCAGCATTGCTTGCCCCTGCGGCTGAGGCTGCTGGCGCATGCGTGTCACGGATATATGCACGGCATGCCCCGACATGAACGGCAGCGAAATAATAGGAGGGACTTCGCTCGCGCTGCCCTCATCGCAAGCGCGCAGACCTGTCGGCCGCCTATGAGGCGTGCTTGAAGGGTGCCTCCTCTTTTGCCGCTTGGCCTCTTGCAGCCGTTACTTTTTCTAAATTTTGGAGTATCCCGCCTACAGGGCGTGCGCTAGCCCGGACTTGATTAGGAGAGTACTCAAGTGCGCCCGCTACCTCTTCGAGCGTGACGACCACCGCAGCCCCTTCTTCCACTTCGCTGGCCTTCTTCATCGACCCGAAGGACACGGTGATGGCCGCACCAGCTGCGGCCATACGTGCAGTGCTTTCGGTGTTGCCAGCCGACTCTGTGATTCTTGGATTATGTGCCGCTGTTTCTTTCGCGCATTACCTCTTTTGCGGCGGAGATTTAGTCGGTCAGATGCGATCACATTGAGGCCAACTGGATTCTCACCCGTCAGTTCAACGGAGCTCTATTTTTCCTGAACCTGGACTCGCTCAGGCGCGTGCTTCGCACGCTGCCGCTTGCCTAGCGTGCCACCATGGTTCATTTGTATTTCTTCTTCGGCGATGTCTTTCTTCTTCGGTGATTATTTTTGCCGGCCTTCTCGGCAGCTTTCCTCGTCAACTGCGCGTTACGGGTCAGGCTTTGTGTGTGCGTGCAGGAGAGAGATCGGACATACTTTTTTTCCTACCCTTCTATACTCTTGTCCTGTACATTTTTAACTTTCAATCCCATTCCCCGTGCAGTGTTGTAGAGGTAACCTCTAAAGTGAGAGACTGTTACGCCGCCTAAATAATTTCTTCATTTCTTCCTTTAAAGCCACTTCCACAACAGCCTCGTGAGGTGACTGGCGGAAGTTTCCAGTTATGCCTTTGCCAAACCTACATGTGAGAACTTCCAATGAAATGTCGCGCTACCGTTGCCACGTCAGATGTTTTCAATGTCCCCTGCCGTATGTGTAGACAATGGTTTTATTGATTTTCTGCTAATAAACATTGTTCACCACTAAGGTACCGCTCGTCTTCCACCTAAAGTTTGTTTTGTGTTAAGGTTTTGTCTTCTTTATGAAGGAGAACACGTGTGTGTGTGGCCTGAGCTCTATGACGGCTGCCTACAAGACCATCATCAACTGACAGAAAAAAAAGACGTTGGCTTTAGGGACCGTCTATTGGCAAACAAAATAACGAAATATGACAGCTGGATATTTGTTGCAAAATACCGTAGGCAACGATTGTAAAGAACAAAGCATGCGATCGCCTGTTTCCTTTCATAAAAAAACGACAGTGTACATATAAAAAAATGTGGCTGATCCCACTTTCCATGAATCGGCATAAACCGAAAGTGCAACGTGTCTTAACCGAGGTAGTTGGGTGTTTATTGTACATTGTTTCGCCACAAGTCCAGAGAATTGAGTGCTACCGCAAGAACTTGCAGATTCACGCGAACTACGGCAAGTAGCCCGAAACTTGCAGCGTAAACCTCAAGCTGAAAGCAAGCACGAAATCAGCATACAAAGCACGAGCGCGGACTAACAGCCGCCACAGCTTGACACCTAAAGCGCGCTCTTTAAGCAGAATTAAACACGTACAAAACAAATACATAGAGACACAGAGGACGAGTTCGAACAACTGTCGCTATTCTTTTTTTTTCTCGGTGTACGTGCAGCGTGCTCCTTCCGTGACGTGGCAGCGACTGACCGACCTTCGTGCCCTTCCGATGCAGCAGTCTGATAAGCGCGCGCGGGAGAGACCATGCTCCGTGGAGACCGGCGCTCATCGTAACGCGAGAGGCGTGCACCGTGGAGTTTCCTAAATATAAATTATGTGCCCTCGCGATTCGTGACGATAGTGCTGCTCTGGCCTACTGGGCTCACCCTACACCATCTACTGACGCTAACCCCCGACGACAGCGCTGCTCTGGCCGACTGGGCTCGTCTTAGGCCATCTCCTCACGCCGACATGAGCTCTCGCTTAGTGGTGCCCTGTCCTCAGACTCCTGCTACCAGGTGCATCTTTACTATCTCCACTTTATTTCTGTTGCTCACTGTCCCTGCGCTTTGCTCTCTCCTTCTTCTTTCTATATATACCTTTTTAATACTATCCTTTTAACTTCTCCTTGTCCCCATTCCTTGTGAGCTGCTGTTGAGGTGTCGCACCTGATGCAGACAGTTACGGGGCTCACTTTTCTTTTCCCTTCGAGTACCACATAAGAAAAAAAGAGCTATCGGAGCCACCACACACGGTGCTTCAGCGAGCATAAAAATGACGGGTAGTACACGGATTTGTCTAACCTTCGTACTTCTGGCTCTGTGTGTGTTCGTGTGCCTTGTATTTGTTTTCTCATGAAACAGAAATGAGCAAATGTTCAGTGGTTGTGCTTGACCACCTTATTTGTTTGGGCTTACTATTCAAAATTGGGTCACGAAGTTCAGAAGGATTCGTTCTTTCCCTCGAAACCAAACTGAAACACAGCAATCAAAGAAGTCACAAGTTTGATTCGCCACCCGCAAATACGAAGACCAGGCAATTTCGTATACTACCCATAATTCCCATGTGACTGAACAATCGGAGCGCCAGAGGCCCCACTAGTTAATTTTGGAAACTCTGTGGCAGGCACCTGAGTGCGCACAACGCGAGGCTGTCACACCGTATCGCTACTGATGACGATAACGTGCTAAAGTTGCGGAACTCTGAGGACCGCCAAGCGGTGTATGGTGTGTGTAAATAAGTAGCTTGCCGCTAACAAATCTAAAACATTCATTTAGTTGTCTAGTTCATTTAGTGGCAGAGCAAGAGGCCACTGGTTTGACGCGGTGTGATAGAACCATTGTCGTTTTCTTTTTTCATTTAGCTATCTGTTAGTTTATACCTTACAACGTAAAATCCGTGACTAAAATACGCCAGTGGAGCTGTGGTGGGCCCCGGCATAATATATGTAAAGTTTTCATGCAGACATTATGACTTCATCAGTGTATTTTTCTATTCTTCCTCTTTCTTGCTTTCGTCTTTGCCCTCCGCTTGCTGGCGCTAGCGATGTAGATCGTTACACCCTCCCTGCCGGCTGCCATTCCTTTCACGCTGGTAATAAGGTGACACATTTCATATTGACGCTATTTCGTCTATCCACTTGTTCTAGTATAATACAGTATTTAGCAGTGCTTGTTGCTTATAGTCGTTTCAATCACGAAGTATGTATCGGTGAAGATAGCTTTGAAGTCCAGTTCTTTTCTGACCAGTATGATAGATCCTGGATCAATCTCAGGCACCTTACTGCAAGGGTAACGGTCAAGTTCTTCATTGTGCTTCGATATTTCTGTTTTCAGAGCTTAGTCTTTGGGTGTTCTTTGAAAGCGATTTTGTCAACTAAACCGAGCTTTTTGTCAGCTAGTAACTAAGGGCCATACAAAATGCGGAAAAGTGCAGGCTGCACGCAACGCTTGCGGTGTAAGACCTGTTATAGCGGTGCACTGCTGCCTTCAAAGCGCTCTTCCAGCCCCCCCCCCCTTCAAATCCAGGTACAAGTTCAGGTACATTTTGAGATCTGTAATCATTCGTTAGGCAAAGAGTTAGCCTCAGGGTGGTAAGGCGTCGGATATTGAAGTACGATGTCGCTTTCCTTCGCCAAAAACGTAAATTCCAACTTCTAAACGCTGGCCCATTATCCACAATGATGACTTTAGTATTTTTGAAGATTTATCTCTCTAATAGCACTATGACACAATCCGCATCCTGTCTTTCAGGTTTGGCGGCCGCAAAACGCGTGCACTCATCCACGGTGACCAGGAAAACATGGGCTGTCTTGACACCTTCACTTTTCTTCTGAACTTCAGTGAAGTCGAGGTCAGCAACTTCGAATGGAACAGTTGAATACTCTGGGATATCCATTCTATTTACACGTGGTTTATATTTTGATTTTATCATTTGTCATTCATGACACGTCTTGACATAATTGGCCACATCTGACTTCAAGCTTTTCCATGTTAAACTCTGGGTATATTCATGATGTGTTTTCCAGAGTCCATCGTCGGATCTGCCAATTTTGTCGGATCTGTACGTCGGATCTGCCAATTTTACAGCTTTCACTCTAAAATTAGGCGGATCCGACGTACCTGGAAACCGACGTTACGCGAAGCATGTGGAAGGAAGGTGAACGTTTTGAAAATTTTACAGCGAAAGCTGTTATGGGATCACAACTCGGCTCATGCGCAGTTGTCCGCCGCCGCCGCCGGTGTCGTGACCACATCGTGCGAAATTAGAAAAAAAATTGCATCAAAGACTGCTGCCGGGTATGCTGGGTGCCAGCCCAATTTTCTACCACTGAGGAACGCTGGTGCTTTAGACTTCTTGGCAAACTTGCTTTAGGCAGGCTTGAAGTCAGGAAAGCAATCGCGTATTCAGCGTTTTCAAACTGCGAAAGAACAACCAGTCGTCGCACAATGCGAATACCGTAGCGAGTGGGCTGTCCAATGCTCCAACCACTCCAACCCACTACAAAAGCTTGTTATTGTTCCCCTATTAACTGTGCCGGACAACCACTTCACACATGTTTCTTCCTCATCGTCAGCCACTGCATGAACGATTCTCACAAAATTTCTTACCAGTCTTTAGTGGATACAACGCTCCTCAGAAAAATGACAAAAAATGTCAAAGCGAATTCCGACCTACTAGCCCTCCCCCCTAAAAAAATTATATTAAAGCCCTAGTGTGTATGAAGCAAGTGTGATTGCAGTAGTTACCAAGTGTGCTTGCAGAGTTTTTCGAAAAGGTTCTGAAAGGCCGTTTTTCTAGCTTTTGCTGTGACTGTTCTGCGCCTTCCGCGCAGGCCTGCATGGTGTTTTTTTTTTCATTGAACGATATTTAATGAAATGACGCTAAACACATGTACAAATGTTGTATGCAGCCCCGCCGCGGTGGTCTAGTGGCTAAGGTACTCGGCTGCTGACCCGCAGGTTGCGGGTTTGATTCAAATGTTGGAGGCCCGTGTGCTCAGATTTGGGTGCACGTTAAAGAACCCCAGGTGGTCGAAATTTCCGGAGCCCTCCACTACGGCGTCTCTCATAATCAAATGGTGGTTTTGGGACGTTAAACCCCACAAATCAAATGTTGTATGCACAGAAATATGTCGAAATGTTGAAGATGTTTATATAATCAGTTGTTTGCACTTGCGCAATCATGCCAACTGGAACATGCGTATTAGCAACACAAGAAGCTGATATGAAGCGCTGATGCTCGCGAGTATGTTTGCCCTAGACAATGCTACATAAATTCACTTTGGTGCATGGCAACTAACCACAATTGGCGTTAACCTGACGTGACGGTTTTATAAAAGGAGTGCATATGTGTTGGTAATATATTTGGGCTGGCAGATCTGCAACCTCTATTGACGTTTCACGAAGATTAGTGTCTATTTAAATAGCAGTTTTGTGACCTGGCGTAGCTGTGTGGTAAAATGCTTGGGTTCGATTCCAGCTGAGACCATGACATTTATTCTTTGCATTCGTGTGGTCGATGCTACCGATGTCATGTATCCTTTCTTATGTGGTTTTTAAAGGGAAAAGAAGAGAAAAGTGAGCCCCGTAACTGTCTGCATTTGGTGTGGCACCTCAACATTAGCTCACAAAGGAGGGGTGTAAGATGGGATTAAAAGTATAGAATTAAAAGATAGATATCGAGAGATAGGCGCAGGGACATGGAGCGACGGGAGTAAAGAGAAGATAGGAAAGATTAACACGGTCGGAGGAGTCCGAGGACGGGGCACCACTGGTGACAGCTCTTGTCGGCAACAGGAGATGGCGTAGGGCTAATCCAGTCGGCCAGAGCTACGCTGTCGTCGTCGTCGGGGACCATCGTCAGGAGGTGGCGTAGGACCAACCAGTGAGCGAGAGCTGCGCTGTCGTCGGAGATTGCGAGGGCACAACCGGTCGGTACGAAATCCAGCGAGTGAGTCCCATGTATTTCTTAATGCTTGCGCTTGCGTTCTCGTCTTTCTGGGCAGATACTAAATGTCAATACCTGCGGCATATAACCGCATACTAGCGGCACATACCCGCCCGTGGGTATGTGCCTCTGTCTGGCGGGAAGTGTTTGACGACGTACGCGATGGAATTGTGACATTATTCATGTCTTGACCAGCTCTTTACATTCGTCAAACCAACTCACCTCCCATGCTAATTTTGGTTCACGCGAAGTTAAGGGGGTGACCACGAGAGCACCCCAAAGTAAGTGGCTAGATAGATAGATGCGCACAAAGTCACCAAAGTTTGCTAAAAAATGTTTCGCATTTAAAAAAAAAGGAGACATATTCGATTCCGTGTCCTTTTCTCCTTCTTGATTTGAGCTATAATATCCTTAACCCCGATTTTTTCCCTGATCAAGTTTGCTTTCTTCTTGGCTCTTAACGTCACAACTATCATCCTTCAGTACCATCTAAAATCTTGTTCGGGGATAATATTTCGTACTGGTGTGATTCAAAAGCATTATTTTACTCAACATAGGCGTCGTAAACCATTTTACCTATGAACTTGAATTCAGTGTGAAAGCTCGTGGCAGTACACAGTGAAAATGACATCATAGCCTTTTTCGCGACTTTTTAAAACATTCTAAGCCGCTAGTGGCACGATACGGTAAGCCGTATTTTTAGAGGCGAAGCTCCTTAAAGCGGCACCCGTTCGTTTCTCGTAGTCGTGGTCGTAGTCCTGGTGTGTCTCTGTGTTACATTTTGACCTGCAAGGTGGTGCTGGTGGGAGATTTCTCCTGTGCTTTGTTGAACAATAAAAAGTTCGCGGCGTGCGCGTGCGCGTTAACTAAAAGCCGAATGATCCTGTCTCTCATTCCCCATTAGCAGCCATTGGCATGTACATTGAGCAATATCTGACAAAAAATGGTTGCTACGTTATACTCGCTGGGTGTAACCTCCTTAGTGTTAAAAAGATTTAGCGAGCGTTGAGCCGCTGTGCCATGAATAAAATGAACTAGTATATATCATGAACTCGAGGTGGTTAAAGGTGGGAAGTAGATACGAAGCGCAAGTCGTAAGAAAGTAAAAGCCGAATTCTTCTGTCTCTGATTCCCCCTTAGCAGCCATTGGCATGTGCATTGAGCGCTATCTGACAAGAAAGGGTTGCTACGCTATGCTCTCGGGGCGTAACCTCCTTGGTTTTAGAAAGGTTTAGCGATCGTTGGGCCGCAGTGCCATGAATACAGTGAACAAGTATATACCATAAACTCGAGGTGGTTAAAGGTGGGAAGTAGACCCGAAGCGCAAGCCGTAAGATAGTGTGCGTGTACCCCCTCTCGTTTAGTACTTGGATTGTCCGCTGGATGGTGGTGCTTCTATATGGGGAATATATGATGAAAAGATGCGAGATGGTGGTACTTGGAGTGTTGAATAAATGGACGAACGGATACACAGAGAGATGCATGGATGGACACTTGAACGAACGCAGGGGCGGATGCATGGACGAACGCAGAGACGGACGCACGAACAGACGCACGCACGGACGGGCGGATGGACGCATAGACGGTCACAAAGAACGGACGCATGGGCAGGTGGAAGCAAATCGAATGGACGGACGAATGCTTCGCTCCACTCTTCATCATTCACTCCGCGGATATGCTACCATTTTTTTTTATCGAGCAGTCTTATTATTTTTTACAAAAGAAGTACGGTTCCTATAGCAAGCTTACGAGCAAATAATAATCACGAAATGTTTACCAAAAATTTTATTGGTCCGAGGTTCACGAAGATTGCACTGACGTATTTCCCTCTCAGATATGACGTTCTTAAAATTTACGTGAGCAGCATGCATAAATTAAACTGAATGAAGAAATTGGCAGCGTATCTGCATGTTAATCTGCAATTGTCGTCGAAAGGTGATAGTCTTGCGTGTGGAAAGAGTAAAGAAAACATTTATTCGATGTTCTGTGCAAGAAAATTGGTGAATCGTATTCTGGAGGCACTGTGTTGTAGTGCCTCGAGCGCGCAGCGGAGGTGAACAAGCTCATCAATGCACGCCACACGTGAGGCACAAGCGCTTTCTGGCAGCTCTTTTGGAAAATAAAACGCGTGGCTCTGAGACGGGTATGCGCGCCCATCTCAGAGGTGATAAGGTGTAGAACGCAAGGTGACAGTAGGTGCAACCACCGCGTCGTTTTAGCAAAGCGCTCGAAACACTCGCCTTTTCGTGCAAGCCTTGTGTGGTCAGCGGAGCGTGATAAGCGCTACGGTCCTTATAATCACTTCCGTATTCATTTTCTAGTAACAGACGCACATACATAATATATACGTGTTAATATGGTGCCTCAGATATGAGCAATATGTCCGTTTTAATTGACAATCGCACAAGTATGAACTCTGAATCTTGAGCAATATTGGTGGGCGCTACGGATGGGGTCGGCCATTTGACGTATCGACTGGTGCCGTTCAGTGTACCCAGTACCCGTTAAAAGTGGACAAACAGACAACTGTACAGACAGACAGTGAGGCAGGCCAAAATTTTTTCGTCGAAGGTCTCCAAGAAAGATTATCGTCTTTAAAAGTTGGCAATGCTGGAGACCCACGGCAACATCTCGATCAGCGACAATGGAAAGCGCGCTTTAGCCGACTGAGATAGTAGCGCATCATGTAACAGACCTTTCGCGCGTGCCTTATGTCTCACACTCTTTCGCTGTGTATCTGCGCTTTTCGTTTCTTGAGGCGGGGCCGCCTTTTACGAACCGCGAAATACTGCATTGTGACACCGACTAACACTGGTAGAGAAAGCTGCGGTAGCCTCAGCCCTTTGGCGCGTCGACGGCAACATTCGAACGGATTTTGTTGCATTAGAGGCTACCAACGCCGTGCTGCCAAGATGGCCTTGGTTCTAGCATTGTATCCGCAATCAGCTCCAACATGCTTGGACACAAGGTTTCATACAAATATGCCTGGAGAGGAATCTCCCGATACGATCATGTACCTCCATGAAAGTTATGCACGGAGGAAGGAATAAACTGGGGAGAGGCTGTTACGTCACATTTTGTGAAAACCAAAGTAGGGAAGATTTTTGTGGACGCTACGGCGGCTCGCGCATGCGGAACGGGCACCAACGAGAGGGGAGTGGAAGTATTAAACGACCGCTTTTGACCTCAAGCTATATAAACTAAACTCGCAGCCCTGAAGACCAAAGCTCACTGTAGGCTACTAACGCATTGCATTATCTGTGAAGTGCAACAGCGGCATGAAAATGCACATTCAGAACTCCAGCCGGCAATCAACAACGTGGTCATACATGCGGTGATGCAGATGACACGATACGCCGGCGTGCCTAACTTGTCCCACAACCCCCGTGCAAAGGCCGGTGACTTCCGCCACACTTTTTGCTCTGCAAGTCGCAATGCGAAGGCCTCTCTTTATCTTTACTTCCTCTATAGAATTATGGGAAGTACGGGCTTCAGACTAGGTTGCGTTAGCTAGTGGATCTCTTTTTTTACTATTTCAGTTTCGTTCTTCGCGCAGCGTGTTTAGTAATGTGTGGGGCTAAGTACTAAAGCAGCGCCTTTGTTTGAAGAGGCTAGGTCTCTTGATAAGCTGCGGCGTTAGATCTTTACATGTTGTATTTGAAAAGTACTGCTGACTAGGAGAGTTGGTGCATGATAAAATGATAGTGCTTTAGCGCAGCTCACTGTGAGCGTGAATGATAGATACTATGCAGTCGAAAAGGGGAAAAGACAGACGACAGTGTGAGCGCTCACTCTGTGGACTGTCTTTTTTCCTTCTTGACTGCACAGTATCTTTCCTTCACGCTCAAACTGAGCTGCTCTAGAGCAATATATATTGATCATGTATTTGACATTTTAAGCGAAGCGTCGTCCACTCCCTGCTGCGCATTGGTGTAGCATTCCACGTCAGTGCAGAATATTCCATGAAGTTCACCTGTTTTCATTTGTCCCCTTTGCCACAACTCGTTCAAATTGGCTGCCAAAATACGGCGAAGAAAAGTAGTCGAGAACGTTTAACGCAGTCGGGCTCGACAGCAATAGAGGAACATATGCGATCACTGCTCGAAAATTTGAAAGATGTAAATATTTGTGTGGTGCAAGCCCGCAGTCACGTCCAACATTGCACGTGTTAGAGATACGAACAATGAATTCGGTTGAGCTATAGATATGCACCAGCGCCTCCTCTAGAGGAGGTGCTGCACACACACTTGAAATTATTTTTTCTCGCGTTCTTCTTTTCTAATATTAGTTAAACTAGGTTGCTCAGCTCATGTTTATGAACGGCGATATTACGCCGATTCTAGTGCAACAGCCGCGTCACTTTCTTTCTTTCTTTCTTTCTTTCTTTCTTTCTTTCTTTCTTTCTTTCTTTATTTCTTTCTTTCATTCTTTCTTTCTTTCTTCTTTTCTTTCCTTCATTTTTCTCTTTCTCTCCCTTTTCTTCTTCATTTTTTATTGCGTTCTTTAATTTTTTCTTTTTTGCTTTCTTTTCCCCTTTCTTTCTTTATTTGTTATTGCGTACTTCTATTCTTTCTTTTTTCTTTCTTTCTCTCTTGCTTCCTTTCTTCCTTTTTACTTTCTCTCTACAGTACCTCAAAGGCCACAATAAAGTGGTCTTAGATGAGGGGTGGGTTATTAAACCGAGGGGGGGGGGTGATTTTTAGATGAAAAGAAGAGAAAAGTGAGCCCCGTAGCTGTCAATCAGAGAGAGGACACCTAACAGTGGCTCTTGAGAGTGGTGGTAAATGAGAGAAAAAGGATAGGATTAAAGCGTAAAAAGATAGAGAGAGACGAAGGAGAGAGGGTAGGAGAGAGGATAGGAGGAGGTTCGCGCAGGGATAGCGAACGGTGCGATAAGACAGATGGACACAGTCGCAGGAGTCCGAGGATGGGGCACCACTCGGCGAGAGCTTTTGTCGGCGTCAGGAGATGGCGTAGGGCGAGCCAAGTCAGCCAGAGGTGCCTACAAGGGGTTAGAGGGGTAAAGGCTCGATCGGTTCATTTTCATGATTCCAGTAGGAAGGAAAAACTTTATTCGCAAGAGTTTGGGACGCGGTCATGAAATTGATGGGTGGAGTCCCAAGTTCAGGGCTCCACTGGCTGCTCCCGCTGGACTAAGGTGACGCAGAAGTGCAAGCTCCACCTTTGGGTCAGAGCTGGCAAGCTGTGCCTCCTATTGCTCGAAAGTATTAGAAAGATTGTACGGACCTAAAATGTTATCTAAATTTGGTGATCGGTTTACGCATCCCCACGAAATGTAGTAGAGCGATGACCAGCCGCCACACCACGGACACGCATGGCCATAGAGCGTTGGAAAAATGTTGTGTAATCTTAGAAGATTGGGAAAGACTCCCGTTTGAATTCTGTGGAGTTCAGTCGCGTCCTATCCTTCTAATCATTTGGGGGGGGGGGCGTGAGGCTGTATTTTTGTCGCGCGACTTGTTGGTTAGATAGAATTTCGCGAGGGGCCATTCTGGATTATTCGGTATCTTCCTCCATAGATTCCTCATGGAGTGTTTCAATTGATTGAAAGTGCTTTCGAAGCAGCGATGCTTGGTTCATGAGCCCTCGAGGAAAAGCGTCGGCACTTCCGTTTCCCTACAGGCCTGCATGTGCGTCCTGGACATCAGATCAGTGTGTATTTGTTCGCCAATATTCAGTCTAAAAATTTGCTGTTATCGTTGCTAAGTACTCATGCGACTGGCCGTTTACAATTGTATCTCGAAGCCTACAAATACCAAACATTTATTTGTTTTTCATTGTTTTCTGAGCCATGACACTCTCTCCTCTCTGTGCTATCTTTTTGTTTTTACGTCCACGTTCTTGGGCAGCGTTGAAATCAAGATCTTGCTACTGACGGGATCTGGGATTTCTACAAGAACCTTGTACAGGTTCTGGGGGTATAGCGGGAAGCCCACCGTAGCGAGTGTGGCGGGTAGGGGGCATGGCGGGAAGCCCACCCTCCTCATTTTCGTTTGACTTAGACGATTTCTCTGCGCACTCAGTACCGCTGTCTTTAGCTCAAGGTATGTGTTATATATACTGAAGTCCAATAACTTTTGGGTTGGGGTGCTTAGCAGTATCCCTAGGGTCACTTTGTTGGCGCCCCTGATTACAGACTCGATGGTTTCTTCTTCTGATTTGTTTAACGCGTAGAAAGGTACACGATACATAACCTCACACCGTATAAGTGCCTGTACTAATCTAATTGTGTCCCCTTCCGTCAATTTCTGTTTGTGGTTTGTTATTCTATGGATCATTCGTGCAACTTGTTTCGTGGCTGATTTTAACATGTTTATTGTATGGTTCGCTCGTCCATTACTCTGAACGCAGTAACCCAAAAAGCGTGCGACGGGTACCTTACGTACTTTGACACCCTCACTGTGTATGTCTATATTTCCATTACTTTTCGTATCTTTCTTCATGAACCCTGATAATTTCAAATTTTTCTGGGGCACAGCTGAGTCCTCTGGCTTTCTCAAACTTTTCAACTGCTGCTGCAGCCTCTTGAAGTCTCTGCTCTTTGCTAGCAAAAGATTCCCGCGTTACCCATAAGGTGATATCATACGCATAGAGAGCTCGCATGAGTCCTAACATGGCGATATTAAAGAGCAGGGGAGAGAGAATAGCTCCTTGAGGGGTACCTTTGTACGGCATCTCAAAAGCATCTGCCAATATTTAGACAACTGCAAATTTCTGGTTGGAAGATCTAAAAGTATGGCGTGAGGTGAACCAGTTACAATTAAATAAAAAAAAAACTAGATTTATGCTCTTCAAGCAGAAAGATAGACCTGCAGATCATACTGTTTCTTTAGTTTAAATGGTGAGAGTTTTTCTCAGGTAAACAAAATTCAATTCTAGGGCATTTGTTTTCAAAGCGACTTTAGTTGGTCCGAGCATGTAGATAACCTGCGAATAAAGATATCAAGGTCTATTGGTTTAATTCGACGATTGCAGCATCTACTTCCAGGGAAAGTGAAACGGAAGTTGTACTTTTCTTTTATCCACTCACAAGTCATGTATTGTGTTCTAGTCTGGGGTACGTGTAACATAACCAACAGGGAAAGTATTATTCTTCTCTAAAAACGTGCGCTACCTCAAAAACTACCTCGGTTCCCACAAATAGGTCTTTTCTTCGTTTGCACAACATTATACCATTTCCAGAGTGCTACAAGGCACAACTGGCCATACTATTCTAGACAAAAATTAGAATAACTTTCAGAGATTTTTTGATACATACTTAAGCAGAGATGTTGCATATAACCTACGTACTGTGGCGTTGGTCGGGCCGATGTCTCGGACTAACTATGGCATACAGTCAATTTATAACCACATTGTTTTACTGTGAAACAAGATTCCTGAAGTAATATAAGACGCTAGGGAGACAGAAAACATTACAAAATTGAAGAAGCAAATTACGAATGTAATAATCCAAACCAACTTATAGGGTGAGCGTGCTGAAGACTGGTATTGTTGCGCACATGCACGAAGAAAACGAAGCGTATACGGTGAACGCACTTGTCGCCCGGACGGAGAAAAAAACAAGAAGATCAGGAGCATCTCTTAACAGTCGGCCGCTTCTGAGCTGCCCTTCACGCCCTAATAAACGGCCCCTTTCAATCTCTACCGGTCTCTTTCAAACGTAGCAGAGTGGTGGAAGTGCTGGGTAAGCGCTTCAACTACAGAACGATCACTGCAACTGCCACAGCTTCGATGAAGCCGTTGACTTGCCGGTCTCCCACTATCTGCCGTGAGTGTCTTCGACATGCCCGAATAAGTAGGCGCTCCCAGGACAGCACCGTCTGGTCCACTTCCATACTACCGAGTTTTACCGCCCTTCGCAGGAAAAGTTGGAGAAGATTTGGACGCATGACTCACCAAGTAGAAACGTGTGCGCAAGACCAATGGTTGGGATGCAGCCGCTATGCTAGCCAACGTAGTGTTCCTCCTGACCGACACCGCACTGGTATGGTACGAGAACCGCGAGGACGCACTCAAGATGTGGGACCTTTTAGATGCGGAGCGTCTAATACTCGAGCATCTAATACTCTAATAGTGCCGCGCCGTCCGCAAGCTTCCTCCTCCTTCTTCCACCATCTGTGCATCCCTTCCTCCTCTACACACCACGCGCGCTTGACTCCTCCACCATCTGTGCACCCTTCCTCCTCTACACACCGCGTGCGCTTCTCCTCTTCACGAACATTCGCTAGCTGTATAATGTAGCGCGCATGCGCCGTCACGCTTCGAGAACATCGGCAGCTGACGCGCGCGCATGCGCCGTCGCGCTTCGAGAACATCGGCAGCTGACGCGCGCGCATGCGCCGTTGCGCTTCTCCCCCTTCTCGAACATTCGACAGCTGACAGTGCATGCGCCGTCGCGCTGTATATATACTCAAGGTCGGTGCTCGCTCGCTCAGTTGCCGCTCGTCGGTTGGTTTGTACGGCGCGTCGACGTCCGAGGTCGCAATGATCGACGTCCCTTCGACCAGCGCCGGCCAAAGTGGCATCTAAAACCCATCGTGCTCAAAGTTTGTCGCAATGAATAAAACCGCCCTTTCTCATACGTGTCGTACGTGTTCACTCATTTAACACCCCTCCTACAACCACGTTAACCAATTTAGCCAGCGACCCAAGTAAGTCGCAATTTAACACCCCATTTCACAACCACGTTAACCAATTTAGCCATCGACCCAAGTAAGTCGCACTTTAACACCCCGTTAACCAATTATATGCTCCGCATCCTCCTCAGTGTTCCCCCGAGGGAAGCTGCGGGCAATTTTTTTTGTTGAAGAGTTTAGAGCATGTTTCGGCGACTTGGTTGCTAAAAAGAAGCGGGCTGAGCAAACCCTGTCGCAACGGGCACAGCTACCAGTCGAGACATGCACCACTTACATAGAAGAAGTGTGAAGGCTGTGTAAGGTGGTCTGTGCTACCATGTCAGAAGAGGACAAAGTTAGTCATCTGCTCAAAAAGATTGCTGAAAACGTGTATAAATTTCTAATTAGAAAAGAAAGCCTCAGTTCTGTGTCCGACGTCATTCAGCATTGCCGAACGTTTGAAACGCTCAAGATCCGTTGAAGTGCACCCAAGTTTGGTCGGCTGGCTAACCTTACAAATGTTGCCAGTGTAGACACGAATCCTGGCCTCGACCTCTTTTCTACCATTCCACAGATTGTTCGCGAGGAACTGTACTACCGAGAAATGTCGTGTTTCTCAACCATCTGACTTCCAACCATCCGACATTTTACGACCCTTCGAACAGTCTCATGGTGTCCAGCGGCCAGCCCACATACCACCTGATGACAACTATTGGCCCAGCAACTTCCGCAACCATTCCCCGCATCTGAGAGGAGTTTAACGCCCCCACCACGACCTTGTGGTCATCGTTCTCCTCCACTGCTGCGTCGCAAAGTGCCCTCTTCGCCACCGAAAAACTAGCCAGCGCAGTCAATGGGGGTGAGGTCACTGGAAACGTGCTACTGACAGAAATACCTGCTGCGTGTATGTTTAAATACAAAGTGCGTGTTTTCGTGAATTATGCGCGTGTGATGGCCTTGGTTGACACAGGTGCAACGATTTCCGAGATATATGCTTCCTTTGAAGACGTGTTAGGGCGGAAAGTTGTTTTTACCTGGGATGAAACTTCGACGTTCTGTGAAGGGAGTGGAGAGGCATTGCGCCCTATTAGTGTGTGTAGTGATGAAGTATTTTTGGGAGGCCTTATCATAACGACAGAGTTTGCGATTATTCTTCGGTTGACGTATGACGTCATTCTCGGCATGGACATTTTGCGAGAATGTGGTGCTACTGTAGACTTTCGCACGAGGAAATTCTTTGTGAGTGGCCAGATGCCATCAGAACTTCTGTAAACTCCAGTGGACGACAAAACTACGCTGTGTGTCTGTGGCGATACGTTCACACCTGATTTGTCTACCGTACATGGTCCTGTTGTTTGTCGTGGCATGGATTCTGACAGCTTCGATGCGAGCGTAGAACCAATGCACATAATCTGCCTGAAGAATAATGTGTTGGTTCCCCATTGTGTGGTACCGATCGATGACAACGAACTAGCCTATGGAGTGTTAACTTTTCCTTTGAACCCGTGACACTACCCAATGGTTTGAAATTAGCTTCGGTTAGCAAAGACACGCGACCTTATCAGTGATTGAGCTCACAGACTTGCCGGAAGAACATGACGAACTGGTTGTCACAATTTGAACGTGGCGCTTATGGCAACGATAAATAAGTCGCTTAGCTCAAGCGAGCACCGAACGTTAATGAATGTGCTGTTGGAGCACGTTTCGGTATTTGACTTTGCGCAAAAGGGCAAAGTAATCTTTATCCCCCTGTCTCAAACCTGCCATACTATAACACTGGTGCGGCAAGTCCGATTCGCCGAAAACCATATCGTGTTTCCCCGTCAGAAAGACAAATCTTCAACGATTAAGTGCAGGAAATGATGAAAAAGGGAGTGGTACAAGAGTCAGCCAGTCCATGGGTAGCACCGGTAATCCTTGTTAAAAAGAAAGATGGATCTTGGAGATTTTGCGCCGACTATCACCGACTGAATGCCGTGACTAAAAGGACGTATACCCGCTGCCACATATAGAGGCCGCGATAGACTGCTTACATTCGGCCTCTTATTTTTCCTCCGTAGACTTACGATCCGGTTATTGGAAATTCTGATGCACCCAGAGGCCAAAGAAAAGACTGCCTTTATAACCCCTGATGAGCTCTTTGAATTCAACGTCATGCCATTTGGACTATGCAACGCACCAGCAGCGTTCGAGAGGATAATGGACACCATTCTGCGTGTCTTGAAGTGGAACATCTGCATGTGCTATCTCGAGGACGTCGTCATTTTTGGCCGCACGTTCAGTGAACACAACTCTCGTCTGGATACTGTTTTGAACTGCATTTGAAACGCTGGTCTAGTTTAAACTCGATGAAATGCCGCTTCGGAGACCACAAGACGCTTGTGCTCGGGCATCTTGTTGACAAGAATGGCATCCGCCCTGACCCCCAAAAGACAGCAGCAGTTGAGGCGTTCAATGCGCCGCTTTCCGTCAACGAGCTTAGTAGTTTCCTGGAGCTTTGTTTGTACTTCTGCCGCTTTACTCCGAAGTTTGCCGACGTTGCGTATCCTCTCACGTGCCTCTTACGAAAGGATGATTCCTTTGAGTGGACACTGGAGTGCGATTCTTCGTTCAGTCAATTGAAGTTTTCGCTGACGTCACGAGCCGTCCTTCAGCACTTCAGTCCTTCTGCCTCGACAGAGCTTCATGCGGATGCTAGTGGCATAGGTATTGGAGCCGTCCTAGTACAACGTCACGGTGACCGCGAACACGTCATCGCATACGCAAGTCGCTCGCTAAGCAGGCCGGAACAAAACTACACTGTCACGGAACAAGAATGCCTGGCGGTAATATTTGCAATTCAGCAGTTTAGGTCTTACCTGTACGGACGCTCATTCACAGTCGTAACCGACTACCACTCGTTGTGTTGGCTTGTCAACCTTCGCGACTCTTGTGGCCGCCTTACGCGCTGGGCACTTCGGCTACAAGAACACAGTTTTACCGTTGCTTACAAGAGTGGTCGTCGACATGCTGAAGCGGACTGTCTTTCACGTATGCCACTTAGCCCAACAGACTGTGAATCCGATGACCTTGACCAGCTTGTAGCGTTTGTGTCGCCTAAATTTCCGGACTTCCCCAGTTTCAGAGCAGAACAGCGGAAGGACGCTAAACTAGCACCTCTATTCGCCGCTGCATCCGCTTCCACTATTGCACGCGATTTCTGTATGCGTGATAGACTGTGCTTCAAAAGGAACTTCTCCAGCAGTGGCGTGCGTTTCTTTCTAGGAGTCCCTAAGAGCCTGCGAACAGTTATTATGAGTCTCATGCACGACGACCCTACATCTGGTCATCCAGGTTTGGCGCGGACGTTTCACCGGGCTAAACAGCACTTTTATTGGCCTGGTATGCAGAAGTCCGTCGAGAGTTATGTTGCAAGCGGCATGCACTGTCAGCGCCACAAACGTCCATCAACTGGTCCACCTTGTCTTCTACAGCCGTTTCCGACTTCAAGCGCACCTCTCGAACAACTGAGGATGTACTTTCTGGGCCCCGTTCCAAAATCGGCTAAGGGCAACCGTTGGATATTTGTTTGCGTCGACTACCACACACGCTACTGCGAGACGGCGGCCGTCCGCTCATTCTCCAACACGGTCCACCTCACCAGTTTATCAGCGATCATGAACGACAATTCACAGCGGATGTCGTGGAGGAGCTACTTCGTTTGTGTGAATCCCGCGTGCGTCACTCGACACCATACCACCCCCAAACTAATGGGCTGACGGAGCGTACCAACTGCACCATTATCAACATGTTGTCTATGTATGTCTCATGCGACCAGAAGAACTGCGATGACGTACTCCCGTTCATTACTTACGCGTTCAACACCACAAAACTTGAGATTACAATTATAGCCCTTTCTTTTTGCTTTATGCACGTTCACTGAGGCACACAATCGACACAATCTTACAATTGTTTGATCACGACAACGTCACTGTCGCCGAGAATCTCTGCCTCGCAAAAAAGGCACGTCGCATAGCTCGACTGCGCACATTGGCATCGCAAGACAAAGCGAAAGCACGCTATGACATTCACTATCGACCAATGGTTTATCACCGTGGTGATCTGGTGTGGTTGTGGACTCCGATGCGCAAGCGCGGGTTAGGCCAAAAGATTTTGGCCATTACGATGGATCTTTTGTCATTGTCGATAGACTTACAGAGGTCAACTCTGTAATAGCTCGACTCACGGCGAGTGGCCGACGAGCTGCGAAAACTCAAGTGATTCATAATGCCCGTCTGAAACTGTACACGCCACGAAAACTTGACTGACTCGTCCGGCGGCCTTCTTCTGCGTGGAGAGGAATGTTGCGCACATGCACAAAGACAACAAAGCGTATACAATGAACGCTCTTGTCGCCCGGAGTGAGAAAGAAAAAGAACGATTAGAAGGATCTCTAACCAATCAGCTGCTTCTGAGCTGCCCCTCACGACCTAAGAAACGGCCCCTTTCAACCACTACCTGTCTCTTCCAAACGTAACAGTATGCAATATATTTGTTGTAATCATTGTTTTTTATCATTGTTTTTCTTATACACATAAATTGTAAGAATTTTAATATATGTTACTTGTGCTGATAACGTCTTTGTATTTATCGCTTAGGAACAGTTTTGTTTGAGTATTTACTCTATAGTTTCTGCGCTTGTTGTAATGTTCATTGTTTTTTTATAGTTTGTACGTGTAATCTTGAATTTTTTATGTACTATTTTTCTGTACTTGCCCAAGATGCCTCACGAAACTCAGGAGACGCTCTCTTCTATTGCCCCGTTCGTGGGCATTCTTGTGAACAATGCCCAAATAAATAAAAAAATAAATAACTAAATAAATAAATAAAAATAATAATTGGGCTACTTTTCATTCTTGAAGTATTTCCCCTTTGACACAATAGTTGTCATAAAATGGTTTGTCAGTGTCTATGTGACATTAACGCTGAGGTTTCTTATCATTGCATTTGTGATTTGATCTGAACTAGGCGCAGAATTTCTCTTGGTTGCTTGGGCCACCGCAGAGACCTCTTCCTAAGTGATTGCGGCGTCAAGTCCCTAATTTTTCGCACCAGTGTACTGCATTTCATTACTGCGACTATCGGCATTCTCTTTAATGTGTCTGTACGTTTGTAATAACTCCTCCTCCGTGCCCAGAAAATCGTGCATTATTCGTTGTAGTGTTCTGCTCGTGGCTGATTTAGATTTTTCAGGGTCAAGCATGTTGCTTAGGATTACGCAAGTTTTCGCAGTGCTCAGAGTGTCCTGTAGTGAACTGCATAACTTTATCCATCTTTCAGCTGCAATTTCGTTAGCCTATTGATTTGCCTCCTCTCATAAAGCAGCGATTCTGCGAAGAAGGTTCCGGTTGACTCGCTGGTTTTTCCCCCTTTTCAGCATAGGGCGCCTGCTCTCACACAGGTGGAGCAGGTACCTGTTGACTGCTGGTGTCTCTGCTGTTCTTTCGATACGTTTAGATGTTTGTTTGTGAGCTGAAATCGTGTACTCCTACCATTCCCCAATTGACTCCGGTACAGAGGGGGGGGGGGATTTGGTCGTCAGTACCTTTCTCAGTGAGTCATCACCATGTCTCCTATGACCCTACGTAGTTTTGGAGTTGAGAGGAAAATGCTGAATATGTAGTGATCGCTGCCGAGATTCTCTCCCAAGTTTGTCCAGTTAGTGTCCTTATTATTACGTGTGAATCTCAGATCTGGGAATATGTCTCGACTTGCGCTGTTACTCAGCCTTCTAGGTGTTGTTGGTAAAGTAATTATAGTCAATCCTTCTTTGGATACGGTGTGTTCGGTATGCGCTTCCTTAGGGGAGTCTCTCGAATAATCTCTAGTGGTTCTGGGTGCGTTAAAGTCGCCCAATACCACCAATCGTTCTCTCGCCTCTGCGATGCCGACGACATCTTTAACCAGTGCACCAAAGTACTTTGATATGGCTGTATGTATTCATTATTACGGTTATGATTCTAGTAAAACTTCCTAGCGGCATTTCACTCCAATTTATGTGATATATTGAACCTTTGTGTGATACTATGTGATACTTGAACCTGTGGCCATTGAGCGCATTCATCGCTTAGGAAGAGTTGGACCAAACAAGACGAGGCCAGTCATACTTAAATTACTTGATGCCAGAGAAAAAACCATGGTACTAAAAAACGGCTTTAAACTGAAGGGCACAGATTTCTCTATAGGAGAGGATTTTTGCCGAAAACTTAGAGAAACCAGAAAAAAACTCTGGGACAGTGCTAAGCAAAACCGCGAAAATAAAGATAAAATGTCGTTAGCATATAATAAGCTGTTCATTTCCAGCCGTGTGTTCATCTGGGATGACGAAAAGAACGAAAGGGTAGAAATAAAGAAGTACGACAAAGTGGAACAAAGAAAAAAAACGAATCAAGCCGGCCCGCAACGCGCCAAAGCCAGCGCAAGAAAAAATAACGTTATTGAACCTAAACGCCCGCAGTATCTTGAATAAGGTACAGCCATTTGAAAGCCTACTACTCGATCGAGAACACGAGATAGTGCCAGTTACCGAAACGTGGTTATCGGCGTCCATCTCGAGTCATGAAGTTGCTCCCCCAAATTATGTACTTGTTAGAAAAGACTAAATTTCCGGAGCCCTCCACTACGGCGTCTCTCATAATCATATAGTGGTTTTGGGACGTTAAACCCCACATATCAATCAATCAAATCAATTGTTAGAAAAGACCGCCAGTCACGTGGTGGAGGCGTGGCGTTAGTAATAAAGAAATCAATCCCACTAATCCTCCTTCCAGAAGTAGCAGATGCCGAGGCATTTTTTTGGAAAATTATTACCAAAAGAACAAGTATAGTTGTTGGCTGCATCTATCGAAGCCCCGGATGTGGGCATGAATGCATAACCGCCATACAAGAGTATTTGCACCAACATGCTGGAAAGTGCCGGGTTATTTTTATGGGGGATTTCAACCTTGCCGACTTTAACTGGGCTACCATGCAGTACACGACAAAGGCTTCAGAAGTACTTGTCGATATTCTGCTACGTTTTAACCTGCGCCAGATTGTGGAATGCCCCACAAGGGTACAAGGCGAGTGTCGCATTGTACTTGACTTAATCTTGTTGAGTAATAACTTCCTTTTAGAACAAATACAGGTTGAAATAATTGAAGGGATATCAGATCACAGAATACCGATGTGTGTAATACCGCTAGATTGTTCACTACCGATGCAAACGACAGCGCAAACCATAATAAATTTTGACAAAGCAAACGACGCTTCCATACAAACCTACTTGGCTCATAAATTCCCAGCGTTTTCGGAATTGGCCTCAGATCCCTTGTCTGATGTGAACGATGTCTGGTTGTGTTTCAAAGATATAGTGTCGCACTGTGTAGCACATTTTATTCCTGTGCGGTTAAACAAACCGTTAAAAAATAACCCATGGATTACACGTGAAGTAATACATGCAAAACGCCAACTCAAAAGGATTCAGAAGGCAAACAAAGTACCAGGCACCAACCCATGTAAATCCCGGCTGCGGCGGCTGCATTTCCGATGGAGGCGGAAATGTTGTAGGCCCGTGTGCTCAGATTTGGGTGCACGTTAAAGAACCCCAGGTGGTCTAAATATCCGGAGCCCTCCACTACGGCGTCTCTCATAATCATATAGTGGTTTTGGGACGTTAAACCCCACATATCAATCAATCAATCAACCCATGTAACGCTTCCAGGCTAGCGCTTGCAGTAAAAAATTTTAAACAGAAATCCAGAGAAGCGAAAAGTCATTATTTCAACACTGTACTCCCCAGCATCTTAAAAAACAACCCACATAGATTTTGGAACCACTTCAGCCAAAAACACACACTCACAACTACGCTTTCGTCCTTTGAAAAAAAAAAAGATAAAGCCAACAGATACAACCAATTCTTCCGTTCTGTCTTCACTAAAGATGATGGTGTCATGCCGGACTTACATCCACGGCCTGGTCCCACTATGCAGCCACTCGTTATCACTGACGCCGGTGTTCTTAATCTTCTGCTTGGCCTAGACACCAAAAAAGCCTGTGGTCCTGACAATATACCAAATCAATTTTTTAAACCATACGCACAGTGGTGCAGCAGATACCTGGGGATTGTTTTTCGGAAATCCCTCTCAACATCTAAACTACCAGAAGATTGGAAAATAGCAAAAATTATTCCGATACACAAATCAGGAGATAAATCCATTGAAACAAATTTTAGACCAATATCGCTAACCAGCACGGCATGTAAACTGCTCGAGCATATCATTCTAAAACATTTAACCGTTTTTCATGAACAAGAAGGCATTCTGTCCAATAACCAGCATGGTTTTCGCCAAGGTTTATCCACCATAACACAGTTAACCGAAGTAATACACGACCTCGCGCTAGGCATTAACAATCACCGCCAAACCGACATAATTCTACTCGACCTATCCAAGGCATTTGATTGCGTTTGTCATACAAAGCTAATAGCTAAACTAAGAAGCCTTATCGGAGATGGAGAAATTATTGCTTGGGTTCAAGATTTCTTGTTTAATAGATCTCAGTTTGTTATTTTTGAGCATTTTGCATCAGACACAGTACCAGTGACGTCAGGAGTGCCCCAGAGCTTCGTGCTTGGACCCGTGTTATTTCTCGTTTATATAAATGATATAACTACTAATATAGATAGTAAAATAAAGTTATTCGCAGACGACTGTATTATTTATCGAGAAATTAACAATCAACAAGATCACCTCTCTTTCAACAAGTCTCTTAATACAGTTGCAGAATGGTGCTCTCATTGGCAGATGACAATCAACGTAAAAAATCTGCATGCATGACGATAACACGGAAAAAAGAACCCTCTAACTTTCGCTATAACACAAATGGTGCTGCTCTCACGAATGTACAGACACATAAATATCTAGGCTTAACAATAACATCAGATCTAAGGTGGAACGCTCACATTGATAATATTACTTCTTCTGCTATGCAAAAACTATTTTTTATCCGCAGATCGCTCCATCTGGCACCCACCTCGACAAAACTACTAGCCTACAAAACATTCATTAGGCCAATCCTTGAATATGGAAATACTGTATGGTTTCCTCATACCGTGACTAACATAAAAAATAGAAAAGGTACAAAGGAAGGCCATAAGATTCATACATAACAAATTTAAACTGACTGATTCACCCACTACCCTTCTAGCTGTTTCTCGGCTTCCCACACTCGAAACACGGGCGAAGCAGGCACGTTTGAAATTTCTTTATCAACTCCTACATAATTATTTCAAAATAGATGTCTCAAACTACGTTGAATATTCGCAAACACGAGCTACCCGGCACAAACTCACAAATACCCTATTAGAATATAAATGTAACAATGATGCGTTTAAATACTCCTTTTTTCCAGTTACCATCCACGGATTGAATTTGTTAACCCCTTTCACCACTAATGCCCAGTCATTGTGCGATTTCTTATCAAGAATTGAAAATAACGTCTTTTAGCGTCCTTGATATGTCTGCTTTTCTGTGACATGCAAACCAGCATTCACTTGTATTTGGTGTGTATGGTGTGCATAAGTGCTGATTGTATGGTTCGAGGTTGCTGATTTGTATTTTTACACATTTGCCAATTTACGATCCTGAAAGTGTTAAGTGCTCTTTCTAACTGTATACTGTAGTGCCCACCTGCTATGGTCTCTTTGGAGACTGGCAGTATTGTGAATAAATAAATATGTATAGGTCGGTCAAAATGTGGAGCTCACTCAAACTCAGTTATGAAGTAAAACATCTGAGTCCTAAAACAATCAGCATTATGACACACACCGGAGTGAAAGGCTGCAGAAACTTTGACCGTGTGGTGTTCTCTAGCGTTGAGCCTCCATCGAAATAAGACGGCCGCAGTTGGGATGGAAGCACCAACCACGGTGATGGACTCATTTTGCGCTTAGGTAATAATACTCAGTTACTCACCCAGACTCACTCAAACTCTTACTTACGGCTTGATCTCGGTCTAGGTGAGTTGACTAATGAGATACTTAGGGTAATGAGTTACTTAGTCAAGCAGCTGACCCACACCGCTTAAGCTGCATGTGTTTTTGCATTCATTTTCTACAATACGTTATTATGGGTACAATAAATTGTGCATCACGCCGAATCGTAATTTTGTTTCTTGCTTATTGAATACATTACAATATTTCTGTAGAAGAACTTTCTACAATGGATGTGACTACCGAATGACTGCACAGTGATGGTGCAGCTGGTGCTATACGAATAATGCACACTATCCATACCTTACACTCTATAAAATTGCAGCCCGGTTTTTTCCCACTTATCACACGTAATAATTAAGGATTCACACGACGCAGAAGCCACTGGAGTTGCCAGCGTGTGGAACATTTTGTTCGCGGCACTGTCTTACTGTTTTCACTAGGGCTATGACAGTTCGTCCGACAACATTCCGTCATATATATATATATATATATATATATATATATATATATATATATATATATATATATATATATATATATATATATATATATATATATTACAAGATGTTGAGGGACGAACAGTCTTTGTGATACAACACGCCGGCCGCCCTTTTCTTATAGCAAAAGAGCTGCCGGTGTGGTTCTACGTTACACCAAATAATACACCTGAGATCCCACGTATCTCGACAAGCAGGATTGAAGCAGCAGCAGAGAGAATAGGTGCCGATGCCCAAAGTCATACACTTTGACGGCTGAAACCTGTCATCAGATGGCAAAGAGCCCGTTTCTCCACTGCACAAAGGAACCACTTTTTCGCCACGTGATGGCGCTTGGCGAATAGTGGCATGCAACTGCTGGAGGAGAAGCGAAAGGTGGCCGGATAACATTGACGCTACTCTGCTACCTATAGGTACTATGCACAGTTACTCTACACACAATGTTTTTATTTTGTTTATTTAGCAATGCTGCAGACCGCCGCGTGGTCCATGCAGGAGGGGTTGCACATTGATCACAAAATAAAGAACAAAAAACTGAACATTGAAATAACTGTTAAAAACTAAACAAAATAAAGAGCAACGAGAAAAAATTGCAGCGCAAAGAATATCAACTACAATCAATAAATATATTATAGATTTTTCAATTAGCACACAAAGTTACTGGCATCAATAACAGTGGAGGGTAGAGTATTCCATTCGGACACAGTTCTAGGAAAAAAAAGCTTTATTTATGTGATTTTGTTTCAGCGGAAATTGGGGCAAGTGCCCCCCTGTGGGTGTGTCTAGTCTTCCTAGCTGAGTGGGGACCTACACAATCAGGCATGGTTACTTTTGCATTTATGGTGAGACAGTTATGAAGAAAAGGCAAACTGTTGACCTTTATGCGTGATTCTAACGATGGGATGCGATGTTGCCACTTTAATGAGGAAGGCGAGTCAGTCATACTATACTTATTTATAGTGAATCGCACTGCTTCTCTTTGAAACCGTTCTAGTTCTGCAACATCACTTTTTTATTGTGGGGGTCCCATACAATTGAAGCAAATTCCAATTTAGCTGTCACCCAAGTATTAGAGGCTAATAGTTTAACGCTAAGAGGTGCGGTTTTCAGTTTCCTTTTCAAAAACCAGGTACAATTAGCCGATATATGTGATGACCAGGTTAGTTTGTTGTTGATACTCACATCCAGATACCTATATTTGTCTACCTCCTGTATATCACGCTGGTCACTAGAGTAAGTTATCGTACTAGGTATTTTCGCACTGAAAGTACACTTTTTTGTGTTAAACTCCATGCCCCATGGAATGCACCAGTCCCCAACAGCTTGCAGGTTTTGTAACAATACATCATTCTTCGGAGAACAAATTTATTTAAATACAATGCAGTCATCTGCGGATGCACAGAAAATAATTATAGGCCTGCCAAGTCAATAATACAAATTAAAAACAACAAAAGTTCTAGAAGTTTCCCTGGGGCACTCCAGAAGTAACACAGAAAAGCTTTTAGGTTTGACCTGAAACTTCTGCAAATTGCTGCCTGGATCGAAGGTAGGCACCAATCCATTTATCAATATTTGACGAAGAACCAAAATATTTTAGTTTTCGTAATAACTTCTTAAGAGGCACCTTATTGAATGCTTTTGAAAAGTCTAGAAACAAGGTATCAACCTGTCCAGCCATATCAAAGATATGTGAAAAATCATGTACCGTTGTCACAAGAAGTTAGTTCTAGCGGGATAACAGAACGACAACAAAGGGACAAAAAGTAGAAGGAGATGAGCGCTCGTCTTCTTCTTCTTGTCTCTTTGTCTTCGTTCTGTTCTCACGCAAGCTTTAGCTATCGCCAAGTCATACAAACTAGTCCACAGTGCCACGCTGTTGTCACAAGCTGTGTAACTGTTGATAAGTTCTTTCTAAAACCGTGCCGAAATGGCAATCATGCATTGCGCTTTTCTAGAAAGTCGATAAGGTACTTTGAAATGACATATGCTGACTCGCAGGTCACGGGATTGAATCCCGGCTGCAGCGGCTGCATTTCCGATGGGGGCGGAAATGTTGTAGGCCCGTATGCTCAGATTTGGGTGCTTGTTAAAGAACCCCAGGTGATCTAAATTTCCAGAGCCCTCCACTACGGCGTCTATCATATTCATAAGGTGGTTTTGGGACGTTAAACGCCACATATCAATCAGCAATCAAAGTACATGCTATCATACCACATCTATTACTAGCACAACCTACAAAATGTGCTAGTAATAGATGTGGGATGATAGTAACTCACAGATAAACAGTCACCTTTGTTGTGAATGGGAGTGATGCGTGCTAAACGTTAGTCATGAAGAATTTTGCCTTCGGCAATTGACAATTTGAACAAATCTGGCAGAAAGTGAGATACCTGTTCTGCGTACTGATGTAAGAAAGCATTAAAATACCATCCGGCCCAGACGGTTTTTATGAACTTGAAGTAGCATAGACACCATGCATTTATGCGACACTTTTAAATCATCAGCTAAACAATAATCAGCGCTCTCGGGTACATAATTAGCACCTGTCTAAAACACTTTGGAGGTAACGAATAAAAGGCCTGAGATCTGTCGAGCATCAGTAGTTATCTCGTCACCAATATCAAGCTAGAAAAAACCTTTCTACTTTTCTTTAAAATCCACCAGAACGCTTGGCCGTCGCTTAAGTGAACTGGGAAAGACAGTCGTTGAAGTGAGCATTTCGGTATTCTCAAAGTTTAATTATTAGATTTTGTTTCTGTTCAAGATAGATACAGCATGACACTTTGTTCTGGTTGTGAATCCGCTTAATTTCACGTTTTGTGCGAATGATATCTCTAGTTATCCAAAGGTTTACATACCGTTTCTTAAGGGTTTTGGTAGGCGTAAATTTTGCAACGAAAAAGTTTATCGCATCTTGGAACATCATCTATGAAGTCTCCATATTGTCAACCGGATAGTCAGCATGTACGCCTAGGTAACCAATTACTGAAATGCCATCGGCATTTTGAAACTCCCGAACCACTAAAGATATTTCGATAGCTTCAGACTAATTCTTTTTAGCTGCCATCGAAAAAAAAATTACATCATGCTGTGTGCTGTGTGACCTGGCTTTACTGATGCCAACGCATCAATAAATATTTCTGCTTTAAATATGCTGGACATGCTATCAAAAATGAATATACCACGTGTGCACTGACGCGCCATCCGCTCTCAATCTAAACAAAACATCACACCCAATAGAACATCAATTGCTTTGGAATATCTATATTTTAATTGATCCTAGTCAATTTCAGGAAGGTTAAAATCACCCGTCAAGGTTATATATTATTCACGTGGGCTAAGTAAGTGTTCTTGCAGTTTTGACAAATAAATATCATTTGAATCAGGTGGGTGGTATACTGCACAGAGAAAAAATTGAATTCCATAAAAGCAGGCGCTTAGCAGCAAACGTTTTAACAATAAATAAATAAATAAATAAATAAATAAATAATTGAACCATTTATTTTACACTTTAGGAAGTAGAGGGAATGGGAAGAAAAAGCTGTTGCGAGCTTGACTAGGTTTCCCAGCCAATTACAATTCAGCATGCAGTGATGGCATACAGAAAGCAGTGTACATGAGTATAAACACACAGAAAGCATACATTATTCTACACACAATAAAAAAAAACATCAAAAATAGGTTCAAAACTGGCATTTTAGACATCAGCTCACCAAAAAAGCATGAGGTGCAGACTTACAACAATAAATGTCAAAATCATTCTGTGATCACAGAAGTTAAAAAACAGCGCTAAAAAGACGGGACAAGATGAGCCCCCCGCAATCACCTACCCCTGTCATGCTGCAGCAGCCGCGGGTGCCCCCAACTTTCCATGGTTATGCCGCTGAAGACCCAGAAGAATGGCTCGACCAATTCAAGCGCGTGGCTACCATAAACAGGTGGGATGAAGAAATGAAGATGCCATACGTTTACTTTTCCCTGGACGGCCCCGCCAAAACGTGGTATAAAAACCATGAGACCACACTGACCACCTGGGAATTTCTGAAGAATGAGTTGCTCAGGACCTTCACCAGCATCATGCGAAAAGAAAGGGCCCAGCTGCTGCTAGAATCGAGGACCCAACAGCCCAATGAGACCCTAAACGTGTACGTCGAAGAAATGAAACGTCTTTTTAGGTGAGCGGATCAAGGCATGAGCGAAGACAAAAAGGTCGGATACCTAATGCGAGGGGTGAAGGAGTCGCTTTTCGCCGGTCTCATAAGGAACCCTCCTAAAACAGTCGACGAATTTACTGAAGAAGCGCACACCATAGAATAGACCCTGGACGCCTGGACTCGGCAATACAACCGCCCGTTTCAGCTCAGCTCGCTCTACTCGGAACCGATTCGAGGTGGGCTAACCACCAACGATCTGCGGGAAGCTATTCGAGAAGTGGTTAAAGAAGAACTACGCCGATTGCTACCTCCTACCTCCCAGGCCCCCCAAGGAGCATCTCTCTTGGACATAGTGCGTGATGAAGTCCAGCAGGCGCTTGGCTCTTCATCAGCAACGACTCGAACAGAGGCCGAAGCAATGACTTACGCCGCTGCGGTGAACACTAGGCCACCCTGACGAAACGAGCCCAGTCCTCGACGGTACGCTGCAGCCCCAAGTAGCCGTCCGCCCTTACCCGCCCACCCTACATACGAGAGACGCCCGAGCCAAAGAAAATGCGACACCTGGAGAACTCCCGACGACCGTCCCCTATGCTTTCACTGCGGTGAGGCCGGCCACATTGTTCGACACTGCCCCTACAGGCGGATGGGACTGCATGGCTTCTCATCTCAGGTACCACGGCCACGCCCTGGACAACGACCTCCAGCAATCGAAGACTACTTGCGCCATACAGAGTACTTGTACAGCCGTTCTCCATCACCGCCATCCCCACGCTTCACGTCACCGAACCGCAGCAACAACGAACGAAGAAGGTCCCCAAGTCCCCGTAGGGGAAACCAAAAACCAGCAACCTTTGGAGGTGAGGTTGCTTCAAGAGGAAAAGCCGAAGACCCTCCACCGACGACCATATATGACGACAGCACATCATCTACGACGATGACAACGCACAACAACCCAAGCCGCGAGACGAAGCAAAACGAAGCAACAAGACGAAGCCGTTACCCGAACCCAAAACCAACGCGCAACTCCAGCCCACGTGCCACCGGTTTTGAAGTATCTATCGATGGCCACCCGGTAACTGCCTTGATTGACACAGGAGCTGACTACTCGGTCATCAGCGGGCCATTGACAGCACAACTGAAGAAGGTTAAGACGGCTTGGGACGGCCCGCAGATCCGCACAACGGGAGGCCACCTCCTCACCCCATCGGGGCGATGTACTGCAAGGGTGACATTCGATGGTCACACATACCTTGCCACTTTCTTGGTGCTCCCACAGTTCTCCCGTGACGTCATTCTCGGCATGGACTCCTCGCGGCAATATTGTCACGGGTAATGGGTATGAGCCATCAACTGTAGGTGGAATTCATTGGAAGTGAAGAAAGACGAGGGCTTTTGCGTCCTGGTCTGAGGGCAAGCAAGACGTCGATTTGTCGCTGTCTGTTATTACGTTCGTGGAACTGGTGAAGGCGCTGGGTAAATGCGCCTCGGCTGCAGATTTTCAGCCGACACACCGAGCTACTTGGAGACAGCTACAGCTCCCACGACAACAAACAGTTGCCGCCTGCGAGGACTATCTCCCGAATATGGTCCCCTCTCTCAAGACGAGATGGCAACTTCAACTAACAACCAGGCGAGTCAAACCAACGACGCCTATTCTTTTCTCCCACATGTTTTTCATGTGCCGCAAACACCAAGTTCATTTCATGGAGACATTTATGAAGATGTTGACGACTGGCTTGCCCACTTCGATCGAGTTGCCAACATCTACGAATGGGATGAAGCTCGCAAGTTGCGGAGAGTTTACTTTGCGTTAGGAGACTCTGCCAAAACGTGGTACGAGAATCACGAGGGTTCCTTTGCGACGTGGCATGAGTTCAGCCGACAGTTTTGTGATGCGTACCGCAGCACTGAAAGGAAAGAGAGAGCGGAGCAGGCTATCTCGTCTCGGAACCAACGACCGAACGAGAGAGTTTCGATGTTTGTCGAGGACATGCTTCGACTCTTTGAGCGTACTGACCCTGAAATGTCCGAGAAAAAGAAGGTGCGGTATTTAATGCGTGGGGTAAAAGAGCAGCTCTTCGCCAGACTCATGCGCAATCCACCGAGGACTGTGGCAGAGTTCATAAATGAGGCAACCACAATGGAGCGCAATCTCCAGTATTGGTCGTCACAGTATGAACGCCACGACGTGACCCCTGCTGCATGCTTTATCTGGGCTGACAGCGAGAGGCATGCCCTCACAGAGTTCATAGGAAGCGTCGTGCGGGACGAGCTGTGCCAACTCCAAGCAGCGGGACCCCAACCACCCCTAAGTGCTCTCACAGACTTAATCCGAAATGAGATCTGACAGGTGGTCACCCCACTCACGCCAACAAGGCCTGAGGCCCCTGTGCTGACTTATGCGGCGGCTTTGCGATCTCCTGCACCACATGGCACTGATCCCACCATGGGGACAATGGATCAGGCTAGCCATCGATTCCAGGGCACCTCTTTGACTCCGCCACCCGCCTCAAGGTTTCCGAGTGCACCAACCTATCGTCCGTCTGAATCGCGGCAGAACGCCACAAAGGCACGCGTGTGGTGTACGTCAGATAACCGTCCACTCTGCTACCACTGTGGCGAAGCGGGTCACGTCTACCGTAATTGCCAGTACCGCCAACTTGGTCTCCGAGGCTCTCACCCTGATGCTCAGTGCCCGCGTAACGGTGAGCGTCCCAGCGACATCGAAGCGTACCTTACGGGCCAGCAAGCTCCTCGCCTTGGTCAATGCCCCCAATCACGATCACCATCACCTCGCCGCCCCACGTCACCTAGCATTCCCTCGTCATCTTATGCTCCTTTCAGAGGCCGGTCACCGAGTCCCCACAAGAGAAACTAGAAACCGCGGCTCCTGGGGGTGAAGCCGCGTCCCAACGAACTGTCAAAGAGCCTCCCTCGACGCAAAGATCCGACGAAGACCGTTCTGACTTTCCAGTCGTTTCCAAAAGTCATAAGACTGTTTCCGCCGACATCACCGTACACGTCGATAATCACTTCGTCACTGCCCTCGTCGACACTGGCGCCGATTATTCGGTTATGAGCAGCGCCCTAGCATCCCAACTGAGGAAGGTAACTACCCTCGGCAAGGACTGCCATTGCGCACGGCAGGGGGCCACCTCGTCACGCCGACTGGAATGTGCACAGCCCGTGTTCGAGTCCGTGCTTCGACGTTCACAGGGTCTTTCCTCGTATTACCTGTATGCTCCCGTCCACTCATTCTGGGGCTGGACATTCTTCGCGAACACGGCGCAATTATTGACCTACGAGACTTGCAGGTAACGTTCGAAGACCTGTTTCATCCTGAACCGGAAAACGCCCGCTCATCGAAGGCTGCCCTACGTGTATCGTCCGAATCTGTTACTCTGCCTCCACACAGGAGCCTCTTTATCAACGTTGAATGTGACCAAGACGTCCCCGATGCTGTAATTGCAGAAGGAAATTTGTCCCTACTTTTTGCACAACAAATCTGCGTTGCCCGAGGTATTGTTCAGCCCAGTAGAAAGCAGGCTTGCCTATTAGTCACGAATTTCAGCGAGGAGTATTGCCATCCTACCAAACACACTGCGATTGCATACCTTGAGGATATTGCCGACGTCCCTGGCCCTCAACATTATCTGCTCTTTCGTCGTGCGTCGATTCCGCCATGACATTTGCAAGCACTCTCGATGTAAACCAGGGTATACCGTCTGCACAACGGGAACGTCTTTTGAAGCTACTCAGCTCATTTCGGGATTGCTTCGCTACGACTTCGAAAGTTAACCAAACACCGCTTGCCAAGCATCGTATCATCACCAAGCCTACCGAGAGACCCATTCGACAGCATGCCTACAGAGTCTCGCAAAAAGAACAAGACGTTATACGCCAACAGGTCCAGCAGATGCTCAAGGACGATGTCATCCAGCCATACACCAGTCCCTGGGCGTCGCCTGTTGTGTTAGTAAGGAAAAAAGATCGTACTCTGTGATTTCGCGTCGACTACCGAAAGTTGAATAAGATCACGAAGAAAGACGTGTATTCTTTACCACGAATAGACGACTCGCTGGACCGCATTCGCGATAATCGTTACTTTTTTTCCATGGATCTACGTAGCGGCTTTTGGCAAATATCTGTTGATGAGCGTGACCACGAAAAGACCACCTTCATTACTTCTGACGGACCCTACGAGTTCAAGGTCCTTCCCTGCGGCTTATGCTCGGCGCCAGCTCCTTTTCAAAGAATGATTGACACGGTTGTTTCTTGGCTAAAATGGCAATCGTCTTTTGTCTATCTTGACGATGTGATCGTCTTCTCGGACACGTTTGAGCAGCACGTCCAGCGCTTACAGGCTGTTCTTCAGGCGATTCGAACAGCTGGACTTTCTCTCAAACTTGAGAAATGCCACTTAGCATTCCAGGAACTGAAATTTCTTGGTCACGTTGTCAGCCACGCCGGTATACACCCAGACCCTGAGAAAACGAAAGCTGTTGCCGCATTTCCTGTCCCAACGAACAAGCGTGACCTCCGCCGATTTCTGGGACTGAGCACATATTACAGACGCTTCGTCCAAGGCTTTTCTAAAACCACTGAACCGCTAAATGAACTTACGAAAGACGGCGTACCGTTTGTTTGGGGTCATGATCAGCATCACGCCTTTAACACGCTACGAGACCATCTCCAAGCCCCACCTGTACACGGTAACTTTCACGATAACGCTGCCACAAAGCTACACACGGATGCCAGCAACGTCGGACTTGGAGCTGTACTAGTTCAATGGCAAAATGGCGTAGAGCGCGTGATTGCCTATGCAAGTTGAACACTATCATCTGCAGAGAAAAACTACTCTGCAACAGAAAAAGAATGCTTAGCCGTTGTTTGGGCTAAAACAAAGTTTCGCCCTTATATATACGGTCGACCATTCAGGGTAGTTAGCGACCACCATTCTTTACGCTGGCTCGCCAACCTCGAAGACTCTTCCAGTCGTCTAGCACGCTGGAGCCTTCGGCTGCAAGAATTTGACGTTACAGTCATTCACAAGTCAGGACGCAAACACACTGATGCTGACTGTCTCTCACGTGCACCAATTGGAAGTACGAACGCGGACGTTGAAGAGGACGATACATTCCTTTCCTCTGTATCAGCAGCCGACTTGGCTCAACAACAACGCGACGACTTGGAGCTAAGCCCGCTGATTGACTACCTCGAAGGCCGGAAACGCAGCCTTCCTCGAAACTACGCACGTTCGCTGGCCTCGTTCTGCATCAGGGATGGAGTCCTCCATAATAAACATTTTGACCATACCCAGGCTACTTACCTACTGGTTGCGCCGACCTCGCTTCGGGACGATATTTTACATGATTGTCATGACGAACTATCATCCGGACACCTTGGCTACACGCGCACATTGGAAAGAATTCGCCGCTCATACTACAGGCCCCGCCTCGCGAAGACAGTCAAGCAGTACGTCCGCACATGCCGCGACTGCCAACGCCGTAAGACTCCACCTGTCCGACCAGCAGGACTACTACAGCCTATAGACACGCCGAAGACACTATTCTATCAAATTGGCATTGATTTGCTCGGCACATTTCCCACCTTTTCGTCTGGAAACCGGTGAATTGTGGTTGCCACCGATTATTTAACGCGTTACAGTGAAACAAAGGCCCTGCCCAAAGCTACCGCAGCCGAAATCGCACAGTTTTTGTCACCAGCATCGTACTTAGTCACGGAGCACCAGCTTTGATAACTACTGATCGTGGTACAGCTTTCACCACGGAGATGCTTCAACAAGTGCTGAGCCTAAGTAGTATAGAACATCAAAAAACACGGGTTATCACCCCCAAACAAATGGACTCACTGAATTGTTGAACAAGACCATTGCAGATATGCTGTCAATGTACGTGGCCGTTGATCACAAGAACTGAGATGATATACTCCCTTACGTAACTTTTGCTTACAATACAGCAGTCCAAGAGAGTACAGGTTTCACCCCATTTCGCTTAGTTCATGGTTGAGAGGTCACTACAATGCTCGACGCAATGCTCCATCCCAACAACTTGAGCATGTTCAACGCGGACGCTGCATTGTTCGCTCAACACGCTGAGGAGGACCGTCAACTCGCCCGATGCCGTATTCAGACTCGCCAAACTGCCGACGCAAACCGCTACAACCTTACACACCGAGAGGTCACCTTCCAACCAGGCGATGAAGTTTGGGTGTGGACTCCCATCCGACAGCGTGGTCACTCTGAGAAGTTGCTTCGGCGCTACTTCGGCCCTTACAAAGTTCTGCGCCGACTCAGTGGCGTTACGTATGAAGTTCTTTCTGAGGGCACCTCAAGACGTTCCCGTCGGTTTCCACAAAGTGATGTGGTGCACGTGTCAAGACTCAAGCCATATTTCTGGCGTCATCCATCAAACGTGGACTAAGGTACCATGCAATGACTATTTTTTGTCACCTTGGTTTCTTTTTGATTGTCTTGAGTACTAACTCCTTTCTTTATTGAGTACTTTTATGACACCAACCCACTTTTTTTTCTTTAGACGGAGTTGTTGGGTTCCGTGGTACCATCTTTTTTTTTCTCGTTTTTTTTCTCAATGCTCATTACCAGCATCGAGCTGATGCTTTTCGAGGAGAGGGAGTAATGTCACAGGTAATGGGTATGAGCCATCCACTGTAGGTGGAATCCCTTGGAAGTGAAGAAAGAAGAGGGCTTTCGCGTCCTGGTCTGAGGGCAAGCAAGACGTCGATTCGTCGCTGTTTGTTATTACGTTTGCGGCAATATGCTGAGTCTTCAGTCTGCTGAATTTTTGAAATACCTGACCGTAAATCGTGAGCTGTAATACTTGCGTGGGATGATAGCTCTATCTTCTCTAATACTTTGTTCAGACGAGCTTCGAAACTTGAAAATCTACTTCTGTTTGCCCAAGACGGCTTCTCAAGTCACCAATGTCAGCCCTTACAACCTTTTAACCATCAATAAGGTTTGAAAACATATCCTTGTCAGATGGCCTAGAATTTTCAGCAATATTGCCACAGAGCAACAACTTACAAGAACAAGAACACTCATACGCTATGGTATTCCAGGTTTGTTGGCACGACATAACTAAAAATCGCTCATAGCTACGTACAGAGTAGGGGTAACTTTAGCCTGTACGAAGCAAACAAAACGCATGGTTAGTGATCCTAGTCGATGCGTTTCGCCGTGCCCACTGATGAAATCTTTGTGGGACACTTATTTTATACTGTTGGTTCCGGCTAACGTCACGGAGCCCTGCTCTGTCGAAGGAACCAGAATGTTCGTGACAATTAATAGTTCCCAGCACACTTGTCGCTGAAATATTGCGGCCTCAAAAGCGAAACTTCCTGTGTTGCTTATGCTCCACCGAGTGCTAGGAACAAAACCTCTGCGAAGCAAAAAAATCGCAATGTTAGCAATTCTAGTCGACGCGTTTCGCCGTGCCCACAGGCAACACCAATTATATTATTCACTCGGGTCCCTGTTGGGCCTGATCTGCAGTCGGGTGGCGCCAGGCCGGGTAGGTGCTATTTCTACTTTGATGTGGGCCGGGCTCGGGTGGGTAAAGTTCAATGAGCGCGAGGCTCAAGCCGGGCACGGACAGAGAATCACGGACCGTGCAGTGCTCCAGCGCAGCTTTAAGGAAAAAGAAGTTTGGGCTAGGTGCCGACGGGTGTTTAGGACGCAATAACGAGTAAAATGAGCTTGATCACGTCATGTAGGGCGTATACTAGGTAACCGCTAATAATTAAAAGACTGGATTGCAAGAGGTGGCAAGCTTGCTAAGAGGAAGCAGATGAGACGTTTGGTCGAATAACAATGCAGCAGCTAGCACAGAGCCGGGTGGATTGCTGAAATATAGGAGGTGCCTTTGCTCTGCGGAGGGTGCATTCAAGTGAATGGGTATACCGACCGAACAGGGAAAATGATTATGGATATATGTGAAAGACATAATTTGATCATTTGCAACAGTACCGAGAAGTGTGGAGGGCAAAAAAGTGGGAGGTAGGAAGGCTGCAGTCGCAGATATATTACGCACTGATGTCACATAGGATGTATGATAAGCTCAGGGGAATGTGCATTAATGAAGGTGGTTCCAGAAGTCTGGGTAGTGATCACAAAGGTATCAAGCTAAGTTTTGGAAGTGCTGTGAAAGTGGGAGGGAGACAAGGTGAGCAACTACAGGAAGATTTTTATTCAGAAAAGCAAATAGAAATAGCTTCTAAGCAACTTGAGAAAGTACTTACCGAGGATAATAAAACAGTGCGGACATACACCAGTTTAATTAGACTGTTTGAGCTAGAGCTTGCTAAGGCACGTGACAAGTCACCCCTGAAAATAAGCCACAAGCCCAAGAGTTGGTACGATGAGCCAAGAGTTGGTGGAAGAGAGCCTTAGCAAAACGTCAGGAAGCCTCTAGGGAACACAGACATGCTAAGCAGCGGGATGAACCAGCAGATGATGTTGAAAGAAATTGGGAAAACTTTCTAAGCTGTAGAAGAGATGCATCCCTTCTGATCAATGAATAAAGGGAGCTAAATGACTGGCAGAAGTACATAAAAAAAGATAGAAAGGCAGCTGCGAAATTTTGGAATCATCTAAACTCCCTAAGATATAAAACGAGCCTAGAGCAGAGGTTTGCAACTACAGCTCAAGGGGCTTATCCAGAAGGGGACGAAGCTATTGAATATATAAGAACAAGGGTGATAGAAAAATTTCAGCAAAGTGCGTTATGCACTACAATAGACAAGGATGAATCAAATGGTGCAATGGCTCCATTTCCACAACGAGAGTGGAAAAGGACTGAGAGTAGGGTTCCTAGTAGTACATCAAGAGGCCCAGATGGCATTCCAATTATTTTGATAAAGGCATTAGGTCTGAAATCTAAGCAGCTTTGAGAGAGGCAGTGAGCAAAATAGTAATCGATGGTGAAGTCCCAGATGGATGGAAACATAGCAGGATGAGCATGATCTATAAAGGAAAGGGGGTTAAAGCTGACATAAACAACTACCGTCTATAACAGTGACATCTGTGGTCTACAGGCTGGCGATGCAGATTACGAAGGAAAGACTGCAGGCATGGATAGAGGATGAGGGTTGCTGGGGGAACTGCAGAATGGGTTTCGAAAGCACAGGAGGTTGGAAGACAGTCTGTTCTCCCTGACGCAGTGCATCGAAACAGCAGAAAAGGAACACAGGCTCCTGTGGCTAGCATTTTTGGATATCAAGGGCGCATACAATAGTGCGGTTCAAGAGGACTTGTGATGAATACTCAACACACTACGTGTGGAAGAATGAGTCACTAATATTTTAAAGAATATCTATAAAGATAACAGGGTAGTTATGAAGTGGCAAAAACATGTATCCAAGCCTACAGAAGTAAAACGGAGGCTTAAGCAGGGGCTACAAAGAAAGACGCTGGGGCTTGGGCGCGTGGGCAGCTAAGGGAAGGTAGAGTAAGAAGAAGGCAGAATAAGAACAGCTGGCCCAGGATCGGATGTTGTCTGTTGTTCTCTGTCTCGCTCATCACAATGGTGCAGCCGACAGATTCAAACTGGTGCGGGGAAAACCCAATGGGTTTCGATGATGTATCTACATTATTCATGATGTACCTACAAAGATTAGAGGCCAAATTAGAGGGAAGTGGACCAGGTTTCAACTTCTCTTTCGTCAAACAAGGAAAACTCATTGAACAGGCACAACCAACATTGATGCACGGAGATGATATAGTGCTAATGGCCGACAACAAGGAAGATTTGCAGAGATTGATGGACATCTGTGGTAATGAGGGAGATAAGCTAGATTTCAGATTCAGTAAGAGAAAACGAGCAGTCATGATTTTTAATAAAAATGAGGCAGTGATCTTAGAATACAGGAGGTTACGTAAAAGGTAACAGATAAATAAATATATCTGGGCCTATGGATAAGCAGTAGGGCCGAGTACCTAAAAGAACGCGAAAAGTACGTGACGACTAAAGGTAACAGGAATGCAAAAGTGATAGAAAATAGGGTACTCGGCAATTACATTATGTAACATGCAAGAGGAACATTGAAAGGGGTGATGGTTCCTGGTCTGACGTTCGGCAATGCGGTCTTTTACATGAGATCAGGAGTTCAAGCAAGATTAGAAATTAGGCAACGTGGAATAGGTAGGCTTGCCTTAAGAGTCCTTGAGAATACACCAAATCAGGGAGTACAAGGTTTTGTGAGATTGACATCAATTAGGACAGGAAAGCTAGCAGCAAGATAAAATTTGAGAAGCGATTGAGAGAAATGGGGAGGAGCGTGGGGCTAGGAAGGTATTTAGCTACTTGTACATGAAAAATGTCGATTGAAAATGGAGGATGTGAACCAGAAAATTGACTGCTAAATACTTAGAAAACAGCAGGGGGCTAAACCAAAAAGAATGATCGGTTAAGAAGAAGGGGAAGGAAGCTGAGACCAATATGTGGAGAATCGTCATGATTAAGAGGTCTGCACTAGAGATCTATCAGAATTTTAAGCAGGAAATTGCCATGGAAAGGATCTATGATAATACTTGGGGTAGTTCTCTACTGTTTGAGACCAGGGCGGGAGTATTGCGAACTAAGACAAATCGGGCCAAATACAAAGGGGTAGACACGGTATGCAGTGCGTTTGAAGAGGAAGTGGAAACTGCCGAACACTTGATAATGTTCTGTAAAGCGCTTCACCCTATATTTCAGGATGATGGGCAGAGTTTTTCAAAGCACTGGGGTTTAGGGATACGGAGGGCAAAGTAGACATTAAGCGAGTGGATATAACTAGAAGAATGATTGATTGATATGTGGGGTTTGACGTCCCAAAACCGCCATATGAATATGAGAGACGCCGTAGTGAGGTGGTCCAGAAATTTCGACCATCTGGGGTTCTTTAACGTGCACCCAAATCTGAGCACTGGGCCTACAACGTTTCCTCCTCCACTGGAAATGCAGCCGCCACAGCTGGGATTTGATCCCGCGACCTGCGTGTCAGCAGCCGAATACCTTAGCCACTAGACCACCGCTGCGGGGCAATTAACTAGAAGGAGGTTACCTGATTTGCGGCTAAAGTCAACGGACGAGTGAAAATGAAACCCTTCAGTGCAAAGTACCAGTCCTCAACCTGACTATTTAAATAAAAAAAAGATAAGTCTGGTGTTTGGTTCATGAAGTATAACGGCTTGGTTGCATTAGCCACTGCTTGATCTGAACGGTACAGCCATATCAATTCTTCCGCCGCTCCGTACAGCACGCGAACACATAAGTTTGGGCGCGCTTATTCACTGACCGCGAGTTGAAAAATAAGTTGCCTAATTGTTGACGGCACAGAAATGGTTTGTTTTGACTTGTTATTTGTACTAGGTGCAGCAAGCTTAAAGTAATTGAAAATGGTGTAATTGTAAGAGCCCGAAGTACAGCTCTCCGCCATCAAACATGTAGACATTCTGAGATCTGAAAATAAATATTTATTGCTCATAAGCAGTGACAATGGTTGAACACTTTCAAGTGAAAAACTTTGCGGGACTTCACAAATGTCTTGTTCACGGGCTAAAAAGCTTCCTTGTCGGCTTGTGTGTGTATGTGGAAGGCTTGTCGTTTTCGCCAGTGAATTGGTGTGTGTCGTAGGCAAGGAGGATTTTTTAGAATATTTCTGCTGTGAGATCTGCTGATCCTCTGGAGTGGCAGTCGTCAACGCTTTTAGTGCAGCTTAAGATAGAGGCGCGTTGCAAGTAGAGGCCTTATCATATAAGATCACTATCTTGTCCAAAAGAACTAGAAACTTAGGCTTCTGGTAGTGTAGTACGCCCCGCTCGCTGCAGCTTGTACAGCTGATGTTGCTTGTTATTGGTCGTCAGCAGCGCAGCACAAAAGTCGCATCCGAGCTTGGCGATGTAACCGCCTAGGTATGCTAAGCCGGAGAAGGTGACAGATGGAGACAGACAAGCCTCGTACTCCAACAGACCTCAGGTCCTTATCAATTATATTCCGTATCATCGCAGCCTCTTCCTCAACTTTCACAATTTATAACTTGATTTCTTTCGGTCTTGTGATGTGTAACATGACTTTCGGTCTTGGGATGTGTAACTTAGATCGGGCGGCGGTTAGCCAGCGCCCGATTTAAAGGGTACAGCAATATAAATCCATCCATTCATTTATAATGCGGCCGCTATCTACCAAACTGTATACACTATCTAACTATAGCAATAAACTGAACAGCTAAACTATGTAGCTGAAATAAATTTTATGAACTGTTCAGATTCAGAATTTCACGTGCAGATTTGATCGACTCTGAAAAATACTTCAAAAGGCAGTGCATATTTCCACCGTTCTGCCCTCGGCTTTTAACAGGCACACTGCAGTGACACTGGGTTAGCTCTAATTCAGTTCTGCGAAGCAAAATTGCTTACGCTTGTTTTTTAAGGTATACTCCGTCAATGGTGCATGATAAAACGCGTTCTGGGGCAAGAATACCAGGTGAGCCCACTGTGAATGAAAAAATATATCGATGACTAGCCTTGAAAAATGCAAGTCAAATTGTCGAAACTGTACCGCTGAAGAAGCAATTGACTTCTTCTTTTGTACGTAATGGCAGTTGCTCCTCAGAGTCTTGCTGTGCGAGGTTACTTACTTTTTCTCTGTCTCGTATGATCATACATTGGCGCGCCAGTCACTATCCTTTATTTCTGGCCTGCTGTCACAAGCTCGTTCTACTTCATTCCTATACAGCCACTTCTCAGCTACAGCGTAGCGTACCGGAGTGTTCATTTGGTGGCCCTTCCTTTCCTTCTGTGATTTTTTTCTCTCTCTGGTGCAGTTTGCACTACACGCACCTTGGAAAATTTTCCCCCGCGATAAACTCTTATGTATGTAGAGCACGCATTAAATTCTTGGCTATTTATTGACCCGTTGCTCAGCGTGTGTTCTTGTGACCTAAGTGATTGACTGTGCTCTAAGAATTCAAAGTCGGCTGCAAGAGGCAGTCAATGTTCATAGCAAGAGGCCGCATTAGTCTTTCCCAGAACTTGAGATGATAATAACGCTGCTGCGATGGCTGTTGATATGTGCTATTAGCTTCTTCTGCCACCCTTCTACACACTTTACAATGAAGAGAAGTGGGAAAATTGGTGATAATTCCACTCACTGAGCAGAATTGCCGTCTCTCACAATTTTCTCCTGTGGCGCGAACGCCTCTCTTCCTACAGGCTGGCACGGCAACAGCAGCGAGAACACTGTCTCTGCGCGCTTCGATGCCGTACTGAAGCGCTACAATATGGACCCCGACGCCTGCCTCAAGGTGGCCATGTGCTCGGTGGGCCGCCTCGGCGCTGACGCAGGCGACCGGAACAAGCAACGCCGCCAGGCTGGCCCTGTCAAGCTTCTCGACACCATGCTCAGGTACTTTTCACGATGGTCACAGCCCATGCACTCAGCTGTACCATGGTGGGCTCTCTTAAATTATGCAAGCTTGACATGCACACGTCCTGTTCTGTGCTTCAATCGATGGCACAACGACATAATGCTGTCTTTTGTGTTTTCTCTATGAAAGTGTTGCACCATATTAAGATCCACCATAACATTAGGCCCGAACAGCACGTACGCTGCGGTAGCGGGAGCAGGAGCGTGTCAGCGGGCGTACTACGGACGCGACTATCGAAGAATAGCGATTTCTGCTCACACAGTACGTGCGCTTGCCCCAATCAGGCGCGAATATATGCGGATGGTGCCACGTACTGAGCTGTTTGTGAGCTTTGAAGTGATTTATATGAAGTTGACCCCTCTCTGTAAGTCCAGTTGTTGCCGGTCAGAGCCATATCGCACCACTTAGCACGGCCAGGCAATCATGAGTGCCCAATGGAGTGCACTGCACATCGCTGCTACGCGCACGATGCATAGCGCATCGCCGGCAAGCACGCCAAATACGCCATGACGTGATCGAGCCTAACGAGTGATAGTAGTTAAAACTATTCAGTACTACAAAGCATGGCTAACAATCACGAGTACACACTAGAGTGCATGGTGTGCATCAGTACGCGATGTGCAAGACGCTTCATGCAAAATAGAGCTAAGCGGTCTCATGCAGTCATGTATTGTGGCGGAACATGAATGAAGAGAGCTCGTGAATGAATACATATGACTTTGAGTGTACAAAACCTATAATAGGGATGTACAACATGCATGACAAGAAAAAAAAGGTAATCTAAATAGGTTGCTACACGCCGGTTAGGTCGATGTCTGAGTACAGCCGCGGCGCTGTTTCGTAAACGCAAGGCTCCAAGCTTGGCCAGCGCGGCTATACGCGTGCTCTCTCGAGGCCGAAATCAGATCGCTGTAGAAATTCGACTGCGCACAGCGTTTAGGTGCACGTATGACATGTGCCTTGCGCGGCCCCAGGAGCGCATACCACGCGCGCTCGGGCAGCGTACGCAGAGCGTACGTATGGTTCGGGCTTTCAAAGAATGTTTCCCATACCAAATCTAAAAGCACATGTGTCAGATCATCGAAAACTTGACAGCGACTGTGATCCAACTTTATTTTTAGGTCCAAATTCAAAACTTACTTGAAAAAGATATGTGGTGATGAACAAAAATACCATAATAACTATTACGTGGAACATCTTCAATAGCTTCATGAGCATTTTAATTGTTTCACATAGTCTGTAGGGCTATACACAAAATTTCTGCTCTAGCTTTTCTCGCCTACGAAGTTCGGAAAAGTAGCAGTACTAGTAATTTATTTCAGTTCTTAAAATACAAGAAAAAGGATGCAGAAGCAATAGGCGTTTCATACGCCTGACAAAGGCCTCTGCATCTGTAGTTCTTCACAGATGCACGAGTTTTTTTTTTTGCAGATACAACAAGCAGCAAAACTAACGCGTCATATACCACATGCGTGCAACAAATAAATAGAATAATAAAAAGCAAGCAACACATAATAAACTTGACATAATACCGGTACCCAAACCTTACACACAAATCTTACAATCCACAAATCTTAACAGGAACAAAAATGGATGCGTCATGTATTATAACAAAACGACGTATTTTCCGAACACTAAAAAATAGGTCATGGCCCAATTCTACCTACTCTTTTTAGAAAATATAGATTAGGGATGGTGTGTTATTTCTTTTTCATCAAAACTTCTTTAACCTTTTTAAATGTTGCTTGACTGACGTCAAACGGTTATACACGCGGTCGGCTCGAACTTGCAGATTTGTTAACTTCGTCATTGAGTATTTGAAAACTGCGGTATATTTTCAGTAAGTTTTGCAAATATACAATCGCGCAAAACAAGACCTTGCTTCATAAAAAAGCAAAACTTAGTACTGTTTCCCGGTATGTATCGTGGTTCTCCGATTGAAAACAACTTCCATGAGGTGTACCATTACATATATATTAGAACAAAACATCGAATATGAGAGAGGAGTTATGATTGCAGCACGTTAGGCCGCATGGTAACGATGCATTTCTTCGAATGGGTAGCGGATAAGACACGGATACAGAACTTCAAACCACGTTTGTTTCCGAACACGCAAGAATATGTACTATCACAAATTATAGTGATCTTGCGGATAACGCTCATATGACATGATAGTAAGTAAATACTTTAGACTATCAAGAAAACCATTCGTACTAATGCGCAGAATACACCAGGCGTTGACACTCAGCAAAGTAGAAAATAAAGAAAAAACAGCATATCCACGGCTTAAATGATGATGTGTAGGGCAAACCTTCGTATGGTTTTAACGGTAAACTATGAATCCTCCGTCCAGAGAGAGACGCAGGGTCGCGGCGGCAATCAGACGCCTGTCACGTTAGCTCCGTCGGAAATCAACGAATATTGTGAACTTTTGGCAAATATCCACAAGAAACTGCTTTCAGCGTTTTGGCGAAGTCGTCAGGAACCTCTGGATATATATTAAATCTAGGTATGCCCATTTTCCGGCAATCTACGACTAGTCGAACATCACCCGACGCCCGAGCCCAGCTGAGCCCAACGCCGACGAGGATTACGCCCGGGCTCCCCAGCCATGGCAGCGTCCACGAAGACAGGCTACGACCCCAACACGATGCAGTGGGTCGACATTGAGGTGGCAGAAACACGGCAAGATCCTATAGCAGGTGAAGACGAATATCTTCGGATCATGGTTTGCCAACTGCAAGAGAATCTCGCTAAAATAAAGCCCCGAGGCTCGACGGCCGCCGCCCAGCCACGAGCTCGCAAAACAGGATCAACACCCGCAGATTGCGTTGAGTCTTCACGGCAGCTGGTGACGTGGAAGCCAACTCACACGCCTCGTATTCGGTCGCTCGAGTTTGTTATTGTGCTTAAACCAAAAATAACCACGGATCTGCATGCTGCGTTCGGCCAATACAGGATTAGCACCGCAGTGCAACGCTTCACCGGCAGCACCACGAACGCTGGTATCTCGGTGTGGCCGGTGTGGGACCAAAACATCGTTGTTGTAGGTGTGAAAACAGAAAGCCTGACCTCGAAGCTCATCGGGGCATCACGCTGACGATCGGGGACCACCAGGTACCGTTTCAAGGACATTTGAAATCAGCCGGAGAAACGTGCGAGGGTGTTGTCACCGTCACAGACAACAAAACTTCGGAATCCCTTCGACGCAAGCTCGAGTGAATCGACGGCGAAATTTTGTATGTACGGAAACTCGGAACATCCAACGTTGCAGTAGTGACCTTCGAAGGACGCCACGTTCCAAGATTCATTCACTACTGCTGTGAGAACATGCCAGTGCGCTACTACAAGAAAACGGTTCCGGCATGTTACTGGTGTGGAACGGTGGGCCACAGACCGGATGCGTGCCCCAATCAGGACAATCAGTGGTGCATTCACTGTGGTGTGAAGGTGGAACTCACTCTGGAGGGCCCAGCGAAGCACGACTGTCAACCCGAGTGCCTTATATGCGGTGATAACCATTTCACCGGCTCAGCGCAGGGCGTTGGAAAATTCCGCAAGGCATAGAAGTCCGCTCTACCGCAGCGGCAACATGGACTAAAAACAAGCACGAAGAGCCCTCAGCACCTCTCAAGAATGACGAAAAAGCGAAGCTCATGCATAACAAGCCCAAGCCGATCAAAGCCCCAGCCGGACAGAAGTCAAGGCTGCCTACCTTCGGCGCCGAGGATTTCCCGTCACTGGCAAACACGCCCAGACAGGTGAGCAATTGGGTAGGGGTCTCCTCTCAGTCTCCCACCACCACCACTGCCTCCTCCTCCAATCCTGATATTTTAAAACAATTGGAAACGATAAAAACGCATTGAAAGCCTAGAACGTGAAAATCGGGCGCTGAAGGCGTCGCACGCTGCTACTCCACCACCGTCGAAACCGGTGGCTATGCACACCCCCAACTGCTTGGACGATGAGCAGAACACTCAGTCAGACGTATCGGGAACACTAGTGTGTCTAAAATTGTAGTAGGTGCTTCGAACGACATAGAAGGTCGACTAAGCAGGCTAGAGACTAAACTTAAGGAGCAGAGCAAAATGACCCTAGAACAAACCAAGCTTACAGTACAAGAAATTATTCCGCAGCAGCTGAACCTATCAGTCCAAGCGGCTATGCAAGACCTCAAGCATAGCGTTTCGCCAATTCTCACAGCCAGTGTACTACAAACAATTCAAAATTGGCTCACACCCCAATTGGACACACTCAAAACTAGCATTAAGACAACGGAACAACCCCTTTGTTCCCCGTAACCTGGCAAATTCTTAATCCGAGAGCAACATAGCCCAACCGTTAACAAACAAAACTGAGTCCCCCACGCCTCTCCAGGCTCCCACACTGGCTGCAGTGGCGAAAATGTCACCTCCTGAATAATAAATACATGATGGAAGGCACTTCTAAACATAATAATAAAAGGTCCAAACAACAGCAACTCGATATTTTCTAGTGGAACTGCAGGGGGTTGAAAGATAGGAAAAAGAGGGCCACTCTTGACTTTTTCCTGCAGAATCAACATTTTACCCCTGCAGTTTTGGTGCCACAAGAAACCGACTTACAGGCGAAATTGCCTGGTTACAACTCATTTCAGGGAAGTGCGTCCACCTGTGTTCCCGTACACAAGGACTATAATGCTTGTGAGATCGACCTTGATCTGTCAGGGGCGCATGAATACACAATGATCAAAGTCCTTCCCAATAAAAGATGAAATACTAGCTTCTACATTCTAAATGTATACAGTTTCCTAAAATCTAGGCAATGCGTCTTCAACGAAATGTTTTATAAAGCGATTAAGGAAGCAGATAAGTACCAACTGTTGATTTTGGGTGACCTAAATGCCTCCAGCTATCACTGGGGTTACACCTGCGAAGTCCCCAAGGGATGGAAATTGGCAGACCTCATATCCACTCTTCGTCTATCACTTCTCACAGATCCGGTGAAACCCACTAGAATTGGGAATTCTGTAAACCGAGATACTTGCCCGGATCTATCACTGACTAAGAACATTTCTTACGCAACATGAGAAAACTTACAAGAAACGCTCGGCAGACATCACTGTCTCCTCGCAATCACACTCTCCGCCAACATAGGCTGTAGAACAAGGAGCCAAGCTGAGCTGACGGATTGGACAGCCTTCCGCTCACAGGTGATCCCCTTTGTGCCAGGGGCGGGAGGATATACGGTATGGGCAAAACAGCTCCTTGCAGCCAATTCCAAGTGTCTTAAAACTATAAAGCAACGGAAGACACCCCCGCCGTCGATAAGTACCTGCTCCACCTTTGGGACGCCCGCAGAAGCTTAACTAAACGATGGCGAAAAAACAAATTCAACCGCAAGGTAAAACTTAGAATAGCCGAGTTAAGTAAGCAAGCAGAGGAATATGCTGCACAACTGAACGAATCCAATTGGATAGAACGGTGCAATGTTGTAACTAAAGAAATGAATACAAGGAAAGCATGGCGCCTTTTTTGAACTCTCGTGTACCCCGCCCTAACCAGAGGAGAAGCGTAAAAGCAGCTCTATCGAGCCCTGCACAGTTTTCAGGGAACAAACTCCCAGCTGGCCGATGCTTTGTGTGCTAGATACCTATGTCGCACCAAGCATTCCAACAGGAACGCATATGAATACGCACGTAGAGAAAACAGTCAGCTCGATGCTCTTTTGAAATGTGTAATCTGAAAGCAGCACTGAAAAAATGCGCAGGGACACTGCCCCGGGCCGCCCCGCCGTGGTGGTCTAGTGGCTAAGGTACTCGGCTGCTGACCCGCTGGACGCGGGTTCGAATCCCGGCTGCGGCGGCTGCATTTCCGATGGAGGCGGAAATGTTGTAGGCCCGTGTACTCAGATTTGGGTGCACGTTAAAGAACTCCAGGTGGTCGAAATTTCCGGAGCCCTCCACTACGGCGTCTCTCATAATCATCAGTGGTTTTGGGACGTTAAACCCCACATATCAATCAACTGCCCCGGGCCGAGACCTGATCATGGTGAAACAGTGATCTCGATGAGTCATCTCGGAGTGATCTCGGTGAGTCACTCGGTGACTCACTAGAGTCACTCGGTTTCGCCGAGTGACTCTAGTGAGTCACTCGGTGAAACCGCAGTGCATATCTACGCACTAGAGTCACTCGGTTTCACCGAGTGACTCTAGTGCGTAGATATGCACTGCGTATATATGTGGCGACGCGTAGATATGTGGCGACCATGCGTAGATATGTGGCGTAGATATGTGCCATGCGTAGATATGTGGCGACGCAAAGCGGTGCTTCTGTGTGCGGTGCAGAGAGCGCATGCGCCCGCACGAGAAAGTTATCTTCGAGAGGAAGGGTGATAATAAAAGTCAGTTGTTGTTTGGCACGCGAGTTGTTCACTTGCGCAGCTCTGCCGAGCGACGCGTCACAACATTGGTGACCCGGACGTGGAATACAGACACAGCGACCGGAGTGTCGAACCAGCCGCAATATGGATTCAACGTCCATCACCGACGCCCCTCCGACAGTCTCCTCAGTCGACGGTAAGCTGCCTCCTTTTTGGACTGCGGACCCCGCACTTTAGTTCATACAAGCGGAATCTCAGTTCGCAGCCAGACAAATCACCGCAGACCTTACGAAATACCACTACGTAGTCAGCAGTCTGCCGCCCGCCATAGCCAGTGAAATCAGGGATCTGTTGCTCGCACCACCTGTCGAAAACGCATATGCAACGCTAAAAGAAACCCTTATTCGCCGAGTTACGCCCTCCGAACCACAACGACTGCAGCAATTGCTTCGCGGCACGGAACTCGGCGACCGTACTCCTAGTCAGCTTTTGCGGCACATGCAACAGTTGCTTGGCGGAACATCAAACACGATAGATGGAGTATTGCTCCGCGAATTTTTTTTTGCAAGAGTTGCCTTCAGGAGTCCGCACGGCCATCGCGGCCTCAGAGCACAAGGATTTAACCGCAGCTGCCGAACTTGCTGACAAACTGGTAGCAATGAAACCGTCCACACCCAGGCTGCCGTGCAAGTGCAACAGCCTCTAAACGAACTTCAAGAGATGCGTGAGGAGAATGCTCGCCTTGCCGAAACAGTATCAGCTTTGCACGCTAGCAGGAAGGCACAAACGATAACCGAGCCTAACACGCCGCTATCGCAAAAGCAGCACGAGCATATCTGCTGGTATCATCGGAGGTTCGGAAGTAGTGCGCGTAAATGCGTCCCGCCGTGCGCGCACTCGGGAAACAGCCGCGGCAGGCACTGAGGGCGACCAGTGCTACTACGTTGCCTCAGAGTCGTCCCTCAGTATTTTTTATTACCGACCGCAACAACGGAGTGCGTTTCTTAGTGGACACAGGCGCCGAGGTGAGCGTTATACCTGCGTCACAAGCTGGAAGAAAGAAACCTAGTACATCGACCTTGCAAGCTGTCAATAACACGGTGACAACAACATATGGCCATCGTTCACTGTCGTTGAACTTCGGTTTTGGCAGAACGTTTAGCTGGGTGTTCATAGCTGCTGATGTCAAATTCGCCATTCTAGGCGCAGACTTTCTCCAGTTCTTCGGTCTATTGATCGACGTCCGCAACAAACGGCTTCAAGATCCCGTTTCTCGGGGAGCGGTAGAAGGCACGCCGTGTTGGCACCCCCCTATCAGCCCGGCCTTGCTCAGTCCGGCTGGAGAAGCGTACTTCACCGCAATACTACAAGATTCCCCAGAGCTGACACGACAGCCACAGGCAGAAGTAAAGCACGGCGTCCTGCATCACATCGAAACCACAGGCCCACCGGTATATGCGCGACCACGGCGCCTGTCACCCGAGAAGCTGCGGTTGGCTTGACAGGCGTTTGCCCACATGATGGAACTCAGGATAGTACGTCCTTCATCCAGCCCATATGCGTCACCTCTTCACATGGTCCCAAAATCAACAGACGGTGATTGGTGCCCTTGCGGGGACTATCGGGCGCTGAACCGGGTAACCGTGCAGACCGTTACTCAGTCCCGCACATTCATGACATGACCTCCTTCCTACATGGTGCTACCATTTTCTCTAAAATAGATCTAGTGCGAGCATATCATCAGATACCCGCAGCACCGGAGGATATCCCCAAGACCACAATAACAACGCCGTTCAGAATGTTCGAGTTCCTACGCATGTCTTTCGGCTTACGCATCGCCGGCCAAACTTTTAAACGGTTTATGGATGGCGTTGTCCGTGGCCTCGACTTTTGCAAGGTATACCTTGATGATCTTCTGATTGCTAGCAGCACTCCTGAAGAGCACGAGCGGCATCTGCGCTACGTACTTTAGCGACTGAAGAGAACGGCATCGTTATCAATACGGCAAAGTGCGTGTTTGGGGTACCGACTCTATCATTTTTGGGCCACAGCATTTCAAGTGCCAGAGTACAGCCCCAGAAGGACAAGGTGGAAGCAGTACGGCAGTTTCCACAGCCAAAAAACCTCCGCCAGCTTCGAGAGTTCCTGGGACTCGTGAATTTCTACCGTAGGTTTATCCCGAAATGCACCAACATCCTTCCCCCTCTCCATAGCCTACTTGCGGCATCTGGATCTAAGGCAACTGCCATTCAGTGGAACGACCAATCCACACAAGCATTTCGGATGATAAAGGAAGCTCTCGCAAATGCTACCATGCTCCCGTACCCGCAGCTGGGTGTTCCTCAGTGCGTCATGGTGGACGTTTCCGATGCAGCGATTGGAGCCGTGTTGCAGCAGAGGGTGAGCGGAGTGTGGCGACCAATTTGCTTCTTCTCCAGAAAACTGAGCCCGTCCGAACGAAGGTACAGCACCTTCAGTAGGGAGCTCCTGGCCATATACGCGGCTATCCGGCATTTCCGACATTATGTGGAAGGACAAGAATTTTTTGTGCTCGCGGATCACAAGCCACTCACCTACGCATTGCGCGCGAACTCCAATTCTGGTGCGCACGTGGCACGGGAGCTCCGACAAATGTCGTACATCGCAGAATTCACGACAGATATACGCTATGTTAGTGGCACGGATAATGCTGCTGCCGACGCTCTTTCGCGCGGTCCAGTGAATGCCATCAGCCTGCCGAGCGACGTGGACTTCACCACACTTACGACGGCTCAACGCAGTGATGGAGAATTGAAGCGTCTACTGACGTCTTCAACCAGCGCCTTGAAGCTGCAATGGTTGGCAGAACCCACAGGATCCGTATGCTGCGACATGTCTACAGGCAAGGCCCGACCGTTCGTCCCCTCGAACCTCCGTCGCGCCATTTTCGATTTGCTGCACAGCCTGGCGCATCCCGGGATTCAAGCCACGCAACGGCTATGCACAACGAGGTTCGTGTGGCCAGGAATAAACCGGAATGTCCGATACTGGACACGAGAGTGCATCGCATGCCAGCGCTCCAAAGTTCAGCGACATACTGTGACCCCCTTGGGATCCTTCCCTCTGCCGGACTGCCGATTTGCCCATGTGCATGTTGACATTGTGGGACCACTGCCGTTGTGCCAGGGGCAAAGCTACTTGCTAACCTGCATCGATCGCTTCACGCGATGGCCGGAGGCCATGCCCATTCCAGAAATGACTGCTGATACCGTCGCCCGCGCATTTTTCTTCCACTGGGTGGCCCACTTCGGAGTGCCGGCAACCGTTACTACGGATCGCGGAACACAGTTTAAGTCCGCCCTGTTCGCAAGCGTCACCCGGCTCTTGGGTACTCACCGCATCAGAACAACTGCATACGATCCGATAAGCAACGGTATAGTGGAAAGGTTCCATCGCCATCTAAAAACGAGCCTGACGGCTACTGTGAGTCACAGTTGGGTAGAAGCACTGCCGTTTGTTCTGTTGGGCGTTAGGACGGCTCTGAAAGCAGATATTGGAGGCTGCTCCGGTGAACTGGTGTACGGAATAACGCTTCGCCTCCCAGGGGAGTTTTTCACTACCAGTAAGGACGAAAACGTGTACGCGAACGCGGACTACGCCGTGCGACTGCGAGACATCATGAGCAAGCTACGCGCTGTTCCTCCGCGTCCGCCCGCAGCCCGGCCAGTCTACGTGGACCGGGAACTCTCCTCCTGCTCTCACGTGTGTGTGAGGCACGACGCCGTACAGCCTCCACTCCGGCCTCCGTACGACGGGCCTTTCAAGGTGTTGCGACGGGCAGACAAGCACATTACAATCGACAGAGGTGATCGTCACGACGTGGTTTCTCTAGACCGCGTAAAATCAGCACACGTGGAATCCGACAGCGAAGAACCTGCACCACCTCGAGCTCCATCTTCGCAGGCACCCCCGGCAGACCATGTAGCGCAGCCCCAGCAAGTCCTCAAACGGTTTACGCGGAGTGGACGGTGGACGAGACCCCCGGTGCGCAAGAACTTATGAACCGCAGTGGGTCGTCCGAATGCGGCCGTTGTGCGCGCACTCACTAGGGGGGAGTACTGTGGCGACGCAAAGCGGTGCTTCTGTGTCCGGTGCAGAGAGCGCATGCACCCGCACGAGAAAGTTATCTTCGAGAAGAAAGGTGATAATAAAAACCAGTTGTTGTTTGGGACGCGAGTTGTTCACTTGCGCAGCTCTGCCGAGCGACGCGACACAACAGCTGCGAATCAGCGGGCGCAAACGCTTACACTGGCGGCGATGTTCACGCTGCAGCCCATGGCGGCGTCGGGCAGGAGGGCAATCGGAGAGGTGCGAAGTGCGCAGTGATTGACCTGTGTTTTGTACCGGAACATAACAATCACTGCTAATGGGCAATGAGCGACAAAAGACTCCGACTGGACACAACGACCCGTGGTCTGCTTTTAGCTTACGCACACGCTGCGAATTTTTACTGTTCAACAATGCGCAGTAGAAATTTCCCACCGGCACTACCTTGGAGGTTAAGATCAAGTGCCTATACATACGGAATGGTCCGTGAACGGTTGTGCAGCGTGAGCAGTCGGTTTTTCAATCAAGAAACTAGCTAGCTGGCGCGGCTGCGTCAGTGTGGTGAGGTGAGAGACGGGAAGCGGACGTGCAAAGTAAGGGGTGGGGGCACACCACACGCCGAATTGAGCTCAACCCTAACCTGCTTCGTATCTAAAAAAAATAGGAGGAACGAGGAGGCTGTGATGCGAAAAAGACTAATGCTGCGATGCCTCATTTGTAAAGGCTTTGAACACAGTAAGTGGCATGGGCTCGCAAAATGGGAGTGCTTGACAGGTCTCGCCCCACGCTTTCAATACAATGCTGGTCACAAAACTTCCACCTATGTTTTATAAGGAGCCAGAGCTAGTCGTTATAGAGGCACAACAGTACAAGAAAGGGTAAAAGCCCCTAAAAGTTCGCAAAGTAGCGGTGCATCTGCTTATTCGTGCGCCTACTCACATTCCTCTTCCTCCGACTTCTCGGAAAGAGACGCCGCGTTGGTATCAGCCAGATGCCGTCAGGTGGCACCGCTCGCAGGGCTCGTTGTGTACGGTGGGTCGCGGCTACCATATTTGCTCTCCAGGCGTAGACTCCTTGGGCACAGTGCATCTGTTTCGACGTATACAAACTTGTTCTTTCGTACGCGCTATGCTGTGAAATACTTTTCACTGAAAAATGGCGTCGCAATTCGTTTTCGTGAAAGATTCTTGTGCCTTTTGACACAAGAAAGGTCTAGTGACGGCCGAAAGCTCTTTATGATAACGGTCGTTAAGCGCAACAAGTAGAGAAAAAAGACAAGGTCGCATAGAATCTGAAGTGAAATTAAGGCGGACGGGGTGCAGATGGCTCAGGCGTGAAAAACATTTCGTTAAACGGCGAGGACAAAACAAAAGAAAACAGTGCGAACTGTTTATTGATTGTCTAGGAACATCTTACGTGTTCTGCCTTTTCTTAGGCGCCGACTGGTTTGCGTTCACGGTACTGGTTTATGCGGTTAGCACAAACCAGTACCACGAACTCACGCCAATGGGCCGTGATTGCGAAACTTCAGAAATTTCCCGCTGCTGCTTTGAATAAACAAAACTGCAATGCAGCAACTCACACTAAGATTCGTACTCTCTGTTGGTTTTTGTGTGTGTTCGTATATTTCAGAGCAGGTTGGTCTCTGTGGCTCTTTTACGTTGACCGTTCAGCTGGAGGACTCGCAACGCGAAGACAGCTATGTAAAGCGTCTTCGCCAGACTTCGACAGACTTCTGTCGAATGTTTACTTTCAAAGGGTGCATGCCTTCGAGTAATTGGGTGCGTTGATCATTTACGAACCTCGACATACGAGCCATCTCACGTGATAGTTTGTTTTCTATTTATTGTGAAGGTTCACATCCGTGGGTAGAGCTCTCTTGAAGGAATCACGTATAGTGGCACGCTAGTTCATTCATGCGCTAACTCATTCTTCCAGTGAGATAGTCCGTATGTGGAAAACGTACACAAGGCGTCTGCTTGTGTTGTGTGTTCTGTGTAATAGTGGCTGCGCTCCCTACCAAGATGAATTCATACCAACATGCCCGATACAATTGTTTATTGAGTTACATTTTCGAAATATGATTGGTGCGTCTAACCACTTCACAAGGCAGTCACAATTGTTTCAATGTTCATTCAATCGCTGTTTATTCGGAAAAAAAGAAAGATTGCCTATGTTGAAAGGACTAAAGACAGATTACCTCAGCAAAGGTCACTGAACCCATGCATTTGCTCAGGTGAAGTAATCGCGTATGAATGATGTGCTCAGATGATGTAATCAACTATAAATGATGCGCGCTTTCTGACACAATATTAGGCCTTAGATGCTTCATCAACCGTTAAAATTGCCCGTTGGGGATAGCGCCGTCCCGCTTCGATAGCGTTAACGCGTCTTCCTGCATGACAGTCATTGCGGATGCTTTCTGCAGATATTGTATACCCTATATACAGTGAAGCTCGCAACACCCATGCGCTGAGTAAGAAAGTAAAGAAAGAAAGTCGCACTGCACCTTTGGGCGCTATAGCGCTTACTAACAAAAATGTGAGTCATAGCAGCCGCACGTGCATATATCAGCGATGTTATTTACAATGTAAATTTATTCGGAGATGCGCTAAACAATGGGAAAATAAATAATGGGGTTTTTGCCCAACGATCACCATTTTAGGGGTGAACGTCCTTAAGGCGTGGGCCATGCGTCCACGATGTATGTAGTAGTAGTAGTAGCTGTTGTTGTTATAGTAGTAGTAGTAGTAGTAGTAGTTGTAGTGGTAGTAGTAGTAGCTGGTTAGCTACCTCTACGACCGGACTAGAGGAGCGCAGCGCGCACTCTTTTGAATTGAAGAGGGAACCCCCGCACGTTAATCATACATAAAAAGATGATTGTTTCTGATTAAATCAAATACAAAGACGAGTATTGGTAATGTAATCTCTCATAAAATTTTTCTTGGATGTGATTCTTACTAAAAAATTGTAACATAAGGATGCACTCTGAGCACTATCGACCAGAAAAGGTTGCCATGTTTAACTCGCTGGGCGTAACACTGGTTTTAGCAATGTTTAGCGAGGGTCAGGCCACAGTGCCATGAACAAGTGGTGGTGAAAGGTGGGAACAAGACATGAAGCGCAGACGTAAGAGAGTAAGAAAGTGTGCGCATGCTGCTCGTCTAGTCTGGGTCTCTCGTTTAGTCCTTGAAATTCCCGCTGGATGACGGTACTTCTATATGGTAAATATATCACGAAGAGATGCGAGATGGTGGTACTTAGAGTGTTCACTAGGTGGAACGATGGAAGGACAGACGCATGAACGTCAGACAAACAGATGCATGGACGAACGGAGGCACGAACGGACGCATTGACGGATATACAGATGAATGGATGGACACATGAATGCATGGACGGACGGACGAACTCACAGTTGGGAGGACGGACGCATGGATGGTCGAATGGATGCTTGCACAGACGAATGCATGGACGGACGAAAGTTCGAACGGACTGACGGATGCTTCAACGCACTCATCATCTTGTACTCCGTTGATATGCTGTGATTTTTCTAGGTTTAAGAAAACACATACTAAAGGCTGGTGCGCAGTAAGTTAATATCCCGTCACTGCGACTCAGATTGACACGATCAATGCTTGGTCCCACCACGGTTGGGCTAGACTGCAACTGCACACTCCCTCTTTACGGCCTTCCTAACGGGTGTAGTACAAGCCTCTCGGCACTACTTTCAAGGAGAGCGCTGCGACCCTGCCATCTTTGAGGTGGTTGAAATAAACAGAGAGGTTCTAGGTGGGGTGGTTTTCCACAACACAGAATTCACTTCGATGGGCGGCTAGGTGATGAGGTGGGTTGGCGACTTGCAGGACTTGCAGTAGCTTTTTGGGGGGGCACGCGAGCCCTTCGGAATGCAGGATAGCCAGTAACAAGGAAAACAACTATGCAGACTCTATGAAAGGTGGCATGGACAGATACGATTCAAAAATGGTACCAATATCTAAGAAAGGTAGAGTCCGGGGCAGAAATAGACGTTGCCACGAGGGTTGAGCCAATTCAGACGTAGGGTATATTAACATGCAGGGTGGCAAGAACAGACTTAAGTGGAAAGATATACAAGAACAGCTAAAAGAGGAGAGGCCGGTGGTATACGATTTCGTAGAAACACATCTTAGGAACATGGAACACCCTCCTAACAATCAGGACTATGCGTGAGAATATTGTATTAAAACAGAAGGCAGCAGAAAGGGGGGTGGTATCGAGGCACTCATTCATAAATGTACAGACTGGCAAAGGGTCTAGCAGGAGTGCAAGGAACATTTATGGCTAAAAGGGAAAGTGTCAGGGCAAATGACATTCATTGGTTTGGTGTACTTGTGGACGGGAGCAAAGACAATTGATTGATTTGACTGATTTGTGGGGTTTAACTTCCCAAAACCACCATATGATTATGAGAGACGCCGTAGTGGAGGGCTCCGGAAATTTTGACCACCTGGGGTTCTTTAACGTGCGCCCAAATCTGAGCACACGGGCATACAACATTTCCGCCTCGATCGGAAATGCAGCCGCCGCAGCCGGGAATGGAACCCGCGACCTGGGGGTCAGCAGCCGAGTACCTTAGCCACTAGACCACCGCGGCGGGGCGAGCAAAGACAAAAGAGAAAACAACAGGCCATGGTGAAGTTTATATCAAATGACATGGATGAATTAGGAAGAGAGTGCGAGATAATTACACTAGCAGATATGAGTGCGCACATAGAAGATATAGATAGAATTACCCACCCAACAGGCAAAATGATCATGCATATGTGTGTAAGGCATGATTTGATAATTTGCAACAGTACTGAGAAGCGTGAAGGGCAAATAACAAGGGAGGTAGGGAGGCTGCAGTCGAGGATAGATTACGCACCGGTGCCACATAGGATGTATGATAGGCTCAGGGGAATGCACATAGATGAATGTGGCTCCAGAAATCTGGGTATCACAAACGTATCAAACTAAGTTTTGGAACAGAAGTGAAAGTGGGAGGAAGACAAGATGAGCAACTACAGGAAAAATTTTGTTGAGAAAGGCAAATAGAAATAGCTACTTAACAAATAGAGAAAGTAGTCACTGAGGAGAGTAAAACAGTGTGGACATACACCAAACTAATTAGACTGTTTGAGCTAGAGCTTGCTGAGGCATGTGACAAGTCACCCCTGAAAAGAAGACGCAAACCGAAGAATTGGTGGGTTGAGGAAGTTAAGACAGCCATAGGAAAACTTCAGGACGCCTCTAGGGAACACAGACATGCTAAGCAGCGGAGTGAACCGACAGATGATGTGTAAAGAAATTGGGACATCATTCTAACCTGTACAAAGAAAGCATTGTTTCTCATCGATGAAAAAATTGGAAGAAAGGGGGCTCAGTGGCTGGCAGAAGTACATAAGAAGAATAGAAATGCAGCTGAGAAGTTTGGGAACCATCTTAACTCTCTAAAAAAAGAGACGAGCATAGATCACAGGTTTATAACTACAGCTCAAGGTGCTAGGCCAGAAGGGGACGAAGCTATTTATTATATAAGAACAAGGGTGACAGAAAAAGTTCAACAAAGAAGTGCCTTATGCACCACAATATACAAGTATGATTCAAGTGGCGCAATGGCTCCATTTTCATAACGAGAGTGGGAAAGGGCTCAGAAGTGGGTTCCTAGTAGTACATCAACAGGGCCAGATGGCATCCCAATTACGCTTATAAAGATATTGGGTTGGAAGTTTAAGCAGACTTTGAGAGATGCAGTGAGAAAAATAATAATCGGTGGTGAAGTCCCTGATGAATGGAAACTTAGCAGGATGAGCATGAACTATAAAAGAAAGAGGGAGAGGGCTGACATAAACTACTACCGACCTATAACAGTGACATCAGTGGCCTACAGGCTCGCAAAGCAAATTATATTCGAAATGCAGGAGGTTGGAAGACAACGTGATCTAACTGACGCAGCGCAACGAAATAGCAGAAAAAGAACACAGGCCCCTGTGGCTAGGAATTTAGCATTGTGGCTTAAGGCTTGCCTTAAGAGCTCTTGAGTATACACCAAATCAGGAAGTACAAGGTTATGTGAGATTGGCATCATTTGAGGGCAGACAAGCTAGCAGCAAGATAAAGTTTGAGAAGTGATTGAGAGAAATGGGGGGGGGGGGCATTGGGCAGGGAAGGTATTCAGCTACTTGCACATGAAGAATGTCGATACGAATTGGAGGAAGCGAACCAGAAAAGTGACGGGTAAATACTTAGAATACAGAAGGGGGTCAAACCAAAAAGAATTATTGGTATAGAGGAACGTGAACGAAGCTGAAACCGATATGTAGAAAATTCACAAATTAAGAAGTCTGCACTAGGGATCTATCGAACTTTTAAGAAGGAAATTACTAATCAAAAGATCCATGATGATACTCGGGGTAGTTCTCTACTGTGTGAGGCGAGGACGGGAGTTTCGCGAACCGAGACATTTCGGGCCAAATACAAAGGGGTAGAACCGGTGTGTGGAGAGGAATAGAAAACGGCCAAACACTTGAAAATGTTCTCTAAAAGGCTTCACCCTATAGTTCAGGATGATGGAGCAGAGTTTTTGAAAGCACTAACGTTTAGGGATAGAGAGGGAAGATAGACTTTAGGCGGGTGGAGTTAACTAGAAGGAAGTTATCTGATTGGCGGCTAAAGTCATGGCACGAGTGAAAATTAAACCCTTCAGTGCAAAGTACCAGTCCTCAACCTCTTTTTTAAAGGAAAAAATATTAGCCTAGTTTTTGGTAAATGAAGTATAACGGCTTGGTTGCGTTAGCCACCGCCCGATCTGAAGGGTACAGTCATATAAATTCTTCCGCCACTCCGTACAGCACGCGCACACATGAGTTCGGGCGCGCTTATCCACTCACCGCGAGTTGAAAAATAAGTTGGCTAATTGTTGACGGTACAGAAATGACTTTTTTTGACTTCTTATTTGTACTAGGTACAGCGAGCTTAAGGTAATTGAAAAGAGTTTAAATGTAAGAGCCCGAAGTACAGCTTTCCGCCATCAAACGTGTAGAAATTCTGAGATCTGAAAATAAACATTTATTGCTCATAAGCAGTGGCAATAGCTGAACACTTTGGAGTGAAAAACTTTGCGGGACTTCACAAATGTCTTGTTCACGGCATAAAATGCTTTCTAGTCGGCTTGTGTGTGTATGTGGAAGGCTTTTCGTTTTCGCCATTGATTAAATTGGTGTGTGTTGTAGACGAGGAGAATTTTTAAAAATTTTTAGGCTATAAGATTCGCTGATCATCGGGAGTGGCAGTCGTCAACGCTTTCAGGGAAGCTTAAGATAGAAGCGCGTTGCAAGTAGAGGCCTTATAATATAAGATGACTATCTTGTCCAAAAGATCTAAAAAGTCAGGCTTCTGGCAGTGTAGTTCGCCCCTCTCTTTTGCTCGCAGCAGTTTGTACAGCTGATGTTGCTTGTTGTTCGTCGTCAGCAGCGCAGCGCAAGAGTCGCATCAGAGCTTGGCGAAGTAACCGCCGAGGTATGCTAAGCCGGAGAAGGTGACAGGTGGAGACAGACAAGCCTCGTACTCCAACAGACCTCAGGTTCTTATCAAGTATATTTCATTTCATCGCAGCCGCTTCCTCAACTTGCACAATTTATAACTTGATTCCTTTCGGTCTTGAGATGTGTAACTTAACGATGTGGTTCAGAGCAGCATTGACTGCTCTAGCATCTAGCATGTCATTCCCGCCGCACGTTGACCGCACTCTTCCTAAGATTGCTTCGAAGGGGCCACTGTTCAATTTATTTGTCAGGACAACACCGACGCCTTGCTCAAGGAGGAATTCTCTTGTTTCCATCGTCGACCTTGTTGTTAAAAGCATGGCTTGGTAGGTCTCGTAGGTGAAGCCAGCTCTCATTGATCTGATGGAACTCTTCGGTATTTCTTTGACATACGTGGTAAACTCATCCTTCAGCCACAGTAGGACTTCCCGAACAGGACTTGCAATACGAAACACAGCAATACCTCATCGCACATATAATAAATACCCATACGTACTGTTCGTACTGAAGGTTCTACGACCGTCTTCCCGGGTCAAAAAATTACTGCAGACTAAGCACTGAGAAAGCTCTGAACAAAATGCAGCCGCGGTTGGGAAATACCAGAAGAAAGCAAGTCATGCTAGAGGGAAAGACAAATCAGCAGCAACATCTTCTAAAGCCGCAGGAGAAATAAAAAAGGGGTTTACTTGCCGAAAAGTTGGTATGTCAGTTTCTCTTTCTAAACATGTTCTTCCACAAACTCGAGGTATAGCGCAGAAATGATTTGCACTAAAGATTTTAGTTCGAAAGCAAGTGGCTTGTGAGCGCAAGAAGCTGCATTCTTCGCATTATATTTGGACGTGGCCTGCATTACAAAGGAACGCAAAAGAGCTCGGGGTCTCCGGAATTTTTCAAAGTTGATATTCAAACCACAACAACGCACGCCACTCATCCAGGGAATGCCATCCGAGGAGGTTATTCAGAAGCAAAAGCCCACTTTTTACTTATATTTTTAACTGTTAGAGATGCAAGTCACGTACGTGTTTCAAAGAGCTGTCAAGCAGCAGACTGAAGCTTTCAGCCCTGTAAACCAATACAAATGTATCTGAAAAATTGAAGAAATAGAAAATAGATATACAGCAAATGGACGATGTGCTTGTCATTTCTGCAAGCGACCTTTGATTGCGCCCTCGTCGTCTAATGAGAGCAAGTGCCAAAGGTATTTGGTGCTCGCGGCTTGCAGAAAATATGCAGTGTTGTTTATCTCTCTATCTCTCTATGATCATTTCCAGTGCTTTATGCTTCATTCATTATGCCTCGCTAGCCCATTTTCCGAATTTTTACCGAGATGCTTGTATTATCGACGTGCACATGCTCACCTAATAAATTATGCGTCGAGCTGTCTGATAACATTACTTTTTTTAAGGAGAGTGATCCCTCTACCCCCGACTTCTTGAGTAATCCCCCTCTTCCTCATCGTAGAAAACTCTTTTTCGACGGTTTCACGTCGACAATCTTCCTTGTGCCATGTGCACGGCACAAAAGATGCAATGGCAGGGTAGCTGCGCCCCTACCGTCGACGGGTGGCGAAACATACTTTTAGGCGATTTTTATTTATTTATTGATACCGTCAGCCCTTTGCGGGATATTACAGGAGGAGAGTTGACTCATATAGAACGGAAACGTGCATAAGAGAAACATAAAAAAAAAGAACCTTCGCTACTGAAACACATCGTTCCAGAGTACATACAACAAATATATCATAATGGCTAAGCATTTTAAAAAGAGAAGAAAAGAAAAGTGAGCCCTGTAATTGTCCGCAATGAGTGCGACACCTCAACAGTAGCTCACAAAGGAAGGGCGTAAGGAGGAATTAAAAGGATAGAATTAAAAGTATGGAGATAGAGAGGGGGAAGGAAAGGGCATGGCGCAGGGACAGCGACACCCAGGGGAAGGAGAAGATAGGAAAGATGGACACGGTCGCAGGAGTCTGAGGACGGGTCACCTCTCAGCGAGAGCTCTTACCGACGGCAGGAGATGACGTAGGGCGAGCCAGCGGGCAAGAGCTGTGCTATTGTCGGAGATCGCGGGTGCACAGCCGGTCGGCACAAAATCCAGAGGGCAATTCGGTGAAACACACACAAAAACTCTCCCATTGTATTCGCGACTGTTGAGAAGACCGTAAGGAAACAAGCGCGCACGGGCGCAGTCTAGCCCGGCCGTGATCACACGTACGCGTTGCGCGCGGCACTAAACAGAGCTGTCATGCATGTTCAAACGTTACTCTCGTTCAGATAATTTTAGGATGACTTAGACGGTGTGAGAGGTTCGTGTGGGCCCAGGCGCTCAACCGACAAGGAATAAGGGCATAGACAAAGACAGGACGTTTATGCAAGTTGCACATAATTACATACATGAACTAAAACTGCATACATGCACTCCTAACTCGTGCCAGTCAAATTCGCTCTACAGATTTAAAACACGTAGACATGGTTCACGTGGTTCTGACACAGTGAATCTAGTTTGCACACCACTCAACGTCAACCACTCACGCCACTGTCGTCGAGATCGTCGCTGGACTTGGGAAAGTCCCGGAGTTGCCATCGCACCATGGCCTTCGCTGGGACAGCTGCTCGCTGTGCGATAGCTGGTCGGATCCGTGCTTGGCCACGCCCGAGAACACCCGATAGATCGGCCCAGCACGCCTCAGCTTCCCTGACTCGGCAACCCACATAGACGCCGACTCGCCAGCAGGTCTCGACCGTGACCATGAGCACCGTCGTCGCCTGGCCAAGCTCATCGCCCGAGGTCGTCTGCAGTCCAGTCGTGACAGGTTGCGCGCCGTAACGGGCCGATAGCCGCCACAACCCTCGTTCTGCCACTGCTGCCCGACTGCTTCGGTTCGACTTTCTTCTTCAACGTTCCGAAAAATCTCACGCACCTGCTCACAAGCTGTGCCACCACGCACCACACACGCACTTTTGTCTTCCTCTATCTTCCCAGGTCCCGTTTTCACTAAAGAACATCGCCGAATCGTCACACTCCCCCCGTTTCCAGAACGTCGTTCCGCGTAGGTAAGCAGTCTGTAGAGCGGCACATAGCACACACATAGCAATCATAGTGAAACATGACTAGCACAGGCACATAGATAGTCCTGTTAGCACACCGAAGATTCAACACACAGGACAAGTTAGGCTCAGGTAATCTACGCCTACATTTCCTGAGCCTCGTATTTAGCTAACTGTAAAGTCATCTTCCATCAGTCGCAGACTCCAACGGAGTACGCGTTGATTAGGATGTTTGGCGGATTGAATGTATGCCAGTGTTTGGTGGTCACAATGCAATATAAAATGTCGACCATAGAAGAAGACATGGTATTTTTGAAATGCCCACACTACGGCCAGGCATTCTCTTTCAATCGAGGAATATGCTGCTTCGCGGGGCAGCAGTTTCCTACTGGCATAGGAGATAGGGTGGGGGCGACGTTCATGTTCTTGAAGTAAGACCGCGCCTAAGCTGCGTGACATTGCGTCCGTGCGCAAAACAAACGTTTTTTTTGCAAATCGGGGGATCGCAATACAGGTTACGTTATGAGCACGTTTTTCAACTCCTGGAAGGCCACTTCATGCTGATCATTCCAGACGACTTTGTTTGGCGCCTCCTTCTTTGTTAACTCCGTTAAGACGTACGTCCATTCTGCATAATTGGGTACAAAATTTCTGTAGTACCCGGTGAGGCCCAGGAATGCTCGCACGTCTTTTTTCGTTTGCGGCCTTGCGGCCACTTGGATCTTGTCAGTGGTACTTTTCATCGTCGGTAGTTTCCCTTGGCTGACGAGATCACCCAGAAAAGCAGTTTTAGGGAAGCTCACTTCGATCTTCTTGGGTTTTGTGGTAAGCTTGGCCTGCCGGACACGTGTGAAGAAAAGCTGTAGAGTGTCGACGTGCTCTTCTCACGTAGTTGTAACGATAAGTACATCGTCAAAGTAATGGAGCACGTTTGGGATATCTCCAACGACCGCACGCATCAATCTGTTAAACACTGCTGGCGCGGTTTTATTCGCAAACGGCATGAACTTGAACTGGTATAGGCCAGAGTCAGAGGAAAAAGCTGTGAGTTTTTACGACTCGTTGGCCATGGGTACTTGCCAGTATCCCTTTGTGAAGTCGAACCGCGAGAAGTAGCAGCAGTTTGTCAGCTTAGCAAACATCATGTCAATGCGACGAATCGGCTCACAGTCTGGAACCACAGCATTGTTAAATTGGCGGTGTAGCGAAAGAGGAGGACGGGACGGCGGCCAACGTGGTCGTGTCGTTCTCTCGACACTTTATTATTCAAGGCGATTTGCCGAAGCGGGGCAGCAGCAGCTGCAGCGTCCAAACCACCTGGTCAGAAGCTCGTTCTGTCCTCGCGCAGCACGAGCTATCCATGAGCTGCGCGACAGGCACGGCGCGGTGGCTATGACAATGGTGATGATGATGAATGTCGATGATGATGTAGCGGGGCGCTACAAAAGTATGCCACAGATTGGCCCCCCTGCAGACAAGTGGCCGTGGGCACTTGAAGAAAAAATTGATCAGACGGGGCTTGTCAGAATGGGTGCTGGCTTGATCTTTTCAATGCTGACTATGTCTTCATGCCCATTACGCAGGATTGTAAACTGATGTTCCGAACGCTTGATGACTGGGAAACGACCGTCATAGTGTGGATGAATAACACGGCGAGACGCATCGACACGAAAAAAACGTGTGAAGATGTCTGTAGGTTTGCCGGCAGAAAAACGTCGTTCTTATTGTGAGCTGAAGTTGGTGATGGGCGCAAGTTTTGCATGAAGACCCGCAGACTCTGGACGAAAGAAGATGGATCCAAAACACTCTGCGTAGCAACGGGGCTGACTAGGTCACCAGGCAAACGGAGTGTGCAGCCATAAATCATCTCGGCTACAGAGCAGGCAAGCTCTGGCCGAAGTGTTGAACGCAGGCCGAGAAGCACGACGGAGAAGTGTGATACCCAACCTTCGGCGTGAGGCTGCGAGGCGAGGGCTGCTTTTATATGACGATGTAGTCTCTCCACTAAGCAACTTGATGCTGGATGATACGCAGTTGTGCGAATACGCGCACAACCCAGTAGAGATGTGACAGAGGTGAAAAGCGCTGACTCAAACTGTCTGCCTCGATCAGTAGTCACTGTTGATGGTACACCAAAACGGATAATCCAGGTAGCAAGAAAGGTACAAGCAACTGTTTCTGCCGTGATGTCAGGCATTGGAGCTGCTTCAGTTCACCTAGTGTACCTGTCAATACACGTAAGAAAATACGTATTTCGCCGACATGGAGGTAATGGCCCGACAATGTCCAAATGAATGGTGTTGAAACGTGCATCAGGGAGAGGGAATTTTCCCCATGGAGGCTTGGTGTGCCGTTGCACCTTGATACGCTGACATGCTCTGCAAGTGCGAACCCCGTCACGAATGTTAGCGCGTATGCGCGGCCAGACATAGCTTTCAGTGACCAGATATTGCGTAGCTCTTACGCCTCGATGGCAGATAGAATGGAGGGTGTCAAAAACAGCACGACAAAGCTGTGAAGGAACGCAGTTCCTTCACAGCTTTGTCGTGCTTTGTTACGAGTGCAGTTGTGTGAAACATCGCACCAGAGCGTAACGTCGTCGTCGGGAAAGTTGACTTGTTCCAGTCGGAGGGAAGTAGAGGATCAGAGTCGCGGAAGCTCATCGTCTTCTGCTCGTGCCACGGCTCGCAGATGTGTGCCACCTTGCTCATGGCGCATGGGAAATGCTCCGGCTGGTCGTCAATAACAGTGGCGGGCAATCAAGGCCAAGCATCAAGCCGCCTCTTCCACATCATCTACAGAACCACAGGTCTGCGCTTGCTGGTGGACACTGGAGGAGAAGTAAGCATAATTCCAGCGTCGAAAACTGACCAGCGTCTTCACGAGAAGTCAACTCCTTTACAAGCGATCAATTCTTCGGTCATCGAACTTACGGACAGAAGTCTCTGACCCTTGATCTTGGTCTTAAGAGGAAACTGCAGTGGTTATTTTGAATACCAGACGTACGCTACGCAATCTTAGATGCCAATTTCTTAAGGCAATTTAATCTGCTCGTGGATATGATTTGCTGTCGCCTGGTGGATAGCTATACCGTTTTATCGGTCAATGGTTTTCTGTCACGCGCTACGGCCCTAAATCCCACTTTCGTGAAACCGCCCACGCCACCATATACAGCTCTGCTGAACACGTTTCCGGAGATCACAACGCAGTCTCCCATGAATAAGACCCCCAAGCACACTGTGACCCGCTGCATCGTTACCACAGGCCCACCCGCAGGTTCAACCCACAGGTTCATTGCCGCCCTAGCCGACATGGCCCCGATAAACTTCGAATTGCTCGCAACGAGATTGAGCATATGTTACAGTTGCAAATCATTCGTCCGTCATCAAGCTCGTGGTCGTCGGCGCTACACATGGTTCCGAAGAAGAACAATGACTGGCGGCCCTGCGGTGATTATCGAGCTCTCAATGCAGTCACCGTTCCAAATCAATACCCGTTACCCAATATTCAGGACTGTACTGCCTTTTTAACCGGCACAACTGTATACACGTAGATTGATCTTGTGAAAGCTTATCACCAGATCGCCATTGAGCCTTCTGACATTCCCAAAACTGCAATAATTAGCCCATTTGGGCTCTATGATTATTTACAAATGCCTTCCGGTTTGAGAAACGCAGCTCAGACATATCCGCGTTTTATAGACGAGGTCACAAGAGGCTTGCCGTTTTGTTTCGCCTATATCGACAATCTTATCGTTGCCAGCAAGCACGCGGAAACGCACAAGGCACATCTACATCAGCTTCTCACTTGAATGCGTGATTACGACCTTGTCATCAATGTAGAAAAGTAAGTTTGGAGTTTCGGAGATAGCATTCCTCCGACATCAGATCACTAAAGATGGCATCACTCCTCTACCTGACAAGGTTCAAGCTATCGTCGAGTACCCGCCTCCCACGTCCATACGCAGTCTACGACGTTTTCTCGGACTCGTCAATATTTATTGCATCTTCAACCCTACATGCTCTACACTGCTGCTGCCTCTGGAAGCACTAGAAATCAATACATAACCGTATTGTCTCGTCTTTATTCTTGACAACGATGATAGGCGCGTGGTACGGGGAGTCAGATTTTTCAATGATCCCAAGGCGCAACATCTCTTGTATTTCTTTTTCCACGTCCTCTTTAATCGCGAAAGGCACAGGGTACTGTCGAACCTGAGTTGATGTCTGCGTTGTTATTTTTAACTGGCACTGCACAAGGTCAGTTTTTCCTGGTAGGTCGGAGAAAATCTCCTTGTGGTCTGCAAGAAGTGTGGTTACCTGGGTTCTCTGTCCCTCTGTTAGTCCAGGAGCTATATTGATGTCTCGCCAATCTTGAGTCTGCTTCAGCGGAACGTGACCATCTTCCACACGGAAGTTGTCCAGGTCGTCAGATTCGGCTTCGACAGCTGCAACTCCAGCCATCAAAGGCGGGTTGGCGTTGTAGCGTTCTTCATATTTTTTCAACATGTTATAGTGAAATGCGGTTATTTTATTTCCAAGGTTAACGGCGTAGTCTAGTTCATTACGCCTTTCGACCACTGGGAACGGACCTTTCCATGACAAAATTAACTTGTTTTTATCCGCCAGCAACAAAACGAGAACTTTATCTCCTGCAATAGGTCTGGTTTCCTCGCTTCTCTGTCGTAATATCTTTTTTGCAACAGGTGCGCTTTCTCAAGTTCTTCTCTTGCTATATTACATGTCTTCTCTAGACGTTGGCGCAACTCCATTGTTTATATGTAAGTCGCCTTAGTGTCCGGATCCAGATGTGTGTTTGTCCACAACTCCTTTACCACTGTCATTGGTCCTCGGACATATCTGCCATACAGGAACTCGAAGGGCGAAAACCCTGTACTACTTTGTGGGAGTTCTCTGTAGGCGAAGAGCACAGGTACTAGATAACAGTCATAGGATCTTTGACACTCCTGGCACATACGCCCCAACATTCGTTTCAATGTGCCATTTAACCTCTCTACCAAGCCATTGGCCATGGGGTGGTAGGGTGTAGTTGGCATTTGCTTAATGAATAGCAAGTGGCTGAACTCTTTCTTTATGCGACATAAGTGAGATCCCCTATCACTGACTATTTTTGGGGGGATTCCAACGCAAGAACACATTTCAAGAAGGCATTCTGCCACTTGTTTTGAATCAATGGTTGGTAAAGCGACTGCGTCCGGATATCTGGTGGCGAAGTCAACCATTGTTAATATGTACCGGTTTCCTTAGATGATATGGGTGAAATCGGTCTAACAATGTCGATGCCCACCCTTGTGAAAGGAGTTTCGATTACAGGCATCATGCCTAGGGGTGCTTGTCCTACTAAGTGTCGCGGCACAGTCCACTGGCACACTTCGCATGACTTTACGAAATACTTTGTAGAGGAATGTGAACCTGGGTAAAAGAATTCTGCGACGACCCTATTCACCGTTCTGGTCTCGCCTTGGTGTCCCGCTAGAATTCCTTCTTGGGCCATTTTTGACACGTTATTCCGTAGCTGTTTTGGTACCACCAGCTGTTCAAACTCTTTTTGGCGTGGTAGTCTGTGTTTCCGAAACAGAATGCCATCCTTCAGAAAGAATTCTGTTTCGTGGGACTTGGCAATCACTTTTTTCCCGACTGCGTTGAAACAGGGATTCAACGAGGCGTCCTCTTTTTGATAACGCCATAAGGTGTTGATATCAATACTGGCAACAGAAGTCACAAAACCCGGGAGAGGAGCGTCGCTAAGTTTCATTGCGCCCGTTGCTGATAACAGGTCGTCTTTTGTTGCTACCGATCCTTCCCATCAATCGTTATTGTTGTTGAGGTTTGTCTTCACCCCTCCTTTTCGTACTTCTTCACCCTTCTTGACATCGTCGCTACTGCAGGGTACCTCCTGTTCAGCGACATCAATGGGGTGATGAGACGCATCTGATTATTTTACGTCGTTTTCCTCACCTACGCGAGTGGCTCCATTCTGGGTCCTTGTCGATGTGTCTAGTGCACAGCTCCTGGGATGTTTTCTAAGACTACATTGTACAAGAGGTCTTGCATGCACTTTGCTCAAACTTCACCACTAAAAAATGGTGTCTCCAAGAAGACCACAGCTTCTGGTAAATATCGTACTGTGCGATCGAGGAGGAATTCCGGAATATAAGTCCCGGTCATTTTTTCTTTAGCTGCCAGCGCCTGTCGCACTACAACAGTGTTACATCCTGCGTCTCGCAGCACTGTAACTTTATGTTTCTCCAAGAGCCCTTTCGTCACTGGAATGTCTCGAGGCCCACCAGCAGTAACTCCTCGGCTCAATGTCACATTCATGATCGAGATTGTCTCTCCGTCCTGTAAGACGATATAACCCTCGTGATCCGTCGTGACTTCTGCTTGACCTAATGAGACCACGCACGAGTCCTCTGTTTTGCCCTCTCCTCCGGGGGATAAACTGTCCCTGTTAGGACGCAACTTTTCGCCTGTTCGACCTTGGTCTCTGTAATTCCCTTTCGTGCGAGACCCACGTTCGGCTGCCCTATGTCCCTTCTTGTCGCATATGAAACAGCGATTGTCTCCTCGAGGTGTTTTTCTTCGTTTGATCCGCTCTCAAGCTGGGCCCTTGGGTCGCTTCCTTCTCTTGTCGCTCTCGACCAAAGTTCAGCAAAGTTTGGGCCTCGACGAAAGTGTCGGCTGCCTGAGAGAGTTTCTGAATGGTTTGGCAATTTCTCTCCTTCAGGAACACCCTTAATGCTGGGGAACAGCCCTTGACAAATTGCTCAGCTATCATTAGTTCTCTGAGTTCCTTAAAGCTTTGCTCCACCTCCGCGAGCTCCAACCAACGATCGAAGTACCCCAAGAGGCTCAAATTGTACTGCTTGGTAGTTTCTATATTTTCGGGTCTTGCATAACGGAATTTCTCGCGGTACCCTTCTGCCTTGTACAGGAACCGTCGGAGGAGTGCCCTTTTGAGCGTGTCGTAGTCCAAAGCTGCGGTCGGGTTCATGCGTCCGATTAAATTCAAAGCTTCCCCGGTCATAGAAAAGCTTAATAAAAGTGCCCATTTCTCGCGTGGCCATTCCTGACAGGTGCCGACACGTTCGAAGTGCTGTAGGTACGCGTCTTGGTCGTCCTTCTTGTGGTTGAACAGAGGTATGAGTTTGTGGGGACTGCACACGTTCGTTGCAACGGACGCGTTCGTTCTCGTAGCATTTAGGTTATCGGCGGCCTGCGGACTAGCGGCACTCTCTTGAAGCCGAAGCTTCAGTTCGACAATCTCCATTTCTTGTTCTAGCCGCTGCTGTTGCTGCTCCGCTTTCTCGCGTGCTGCAGTGCGCTCCTGTTCTATCAGCTGCTGCTTCGGTGCGATTTTCTCTTTTAGAGCATTTCGCTCTTCAGAGCGCTCATCGCGTAATCTTATACGCTCTTACTCCACCCATGCCCTCAGTTCAGCATCTTTTAGTCCTAACTCTTTAGCAATACTGACGACGCTGTCGTTTTATATGTCTCAGCCCTCTGTTGAGCGTTGGCTACTGATGTTATTAGCCCATTCCGGCAGGCTCGCCGATTGTGAGAGGTTTTTGTGGGCCCAGACGCTCAACCGACAAATAATAGGGCATAGAAAAGACAGGGCGTTTATACAAGTTGGACATAATTACATACAAAAACTAAAGCTGCATACATGCACTCCTAACTCGTGCCAGTCAAGTACGCTCTATAGATTTAAACCACGTAGTCATGGTTCACCCGGCCCTGACACAGCGAATCTAGTTCGCACACCACTCGAGGTCAACCACTCACGCCACTGTCGTCGAGATGGTCCGACGTGTTGCCACGTCTCCTGGATTTGGGAAGGTCCCGGAGTTGCCATCGCACCATGGCCTTCGCTGGGACAGCTGCTCGCTGTGCAATGACTGGTCGGATCCGTGCTCGGCCACGCCCGGGAACACCCGATAGATCAGCCCCGCACGCCTCAGCTTCCCTGACTCGGCAACCCACGTAGACGCCAACCCGCCAGCAGGTCTCGACCAAGACCACGAGCCCCGTCGTCGCATGACGTAGCTCGTCGCCCGACATCATCTGCAGTGCAGTCGTGACAGGTTGCGCGCAGTAACGGGCCGGTAGCCTCCACAACCCTCGTTCTGTCACTGCTGCCCGACTACTTCGGTCCGACTTTCTTCTTCAATGTTCCGAAGAATCTCTCTCACGCGCCCGCTCACGAGTGGCGCCGCCACGCGCCACACACGCACTTTCGTCTTCCTCTATTTTCCCAGGTGTCGTTTCACTAAAAAACGTCCCCGAATCGTCCCAACGCGTGTCACGAATTGTCTCATCGCGCTGCCTGCCGAGCAAGCACTTTGGCTGTGAAAGGGCGTCCGCTACGCAGGAACCAGGCAGGTGGTGCAGTGTTCGAAAAGAGAGGGCAAAGATGAGATCGAGAAAAAACAAGAGTGGAGTAGGAGATTGTGAAAGAGCTACTGTGCCTAGATGTATTGTACTTCTGGCCTCATTGAACGCCCCCCGCCCTCTTGGGGTGTTTCAATTTTTCGAAAAGTGTGATGCTACCGCGACTCCAATTTTCCGTTCGCGTCACGGGCCTGTCAACGGAGCCTCCGTAGAGTGTTGCGACGCCGACAAGACGCTGCGGGCTGATATACGAACGAACAAATGAACCCACGAACGAATGAATGAATACGCAGTCCCTTAGGAAGCGGCGAGGCGGCGAGTGCTTTGACCTATTCAGACCGCATGCCTCCTTCGTCTGTACGCCTGGCAAAAGAAGCGGGTATCTCGCGATTTTGCCAAGAGGCTTTGAAAGATGAAAAAGGAAGAAAAAAGCGCTGTCCCGTTACTGCCTCTCTTAAACGAGGGCACCTCCACAGTTAAGCGCAGGGAAGAGGGGATGGGAATGAAAGAGACAGAAGAGAAGAGGTAAGAGTAGAGTGGTGAAAAGCATTCGCATCGCATCACATTTGTGCGTCTGAAACCGCTGCGATGATTCGCAACCATCAGGAAAAGCCGCCGGGAAGGCCGGAGAATCAATTCACCGAAAAAGAAGACAATGAGCCTAAGTGGCGCATAAAATGATGAGCGAACACACTCACGTGACCACAAAGCGCGAGCACGAGAGGCAAAAAAAAGGCCGAATGATTTCGGTTCAACGAGAAAAAAAAACAGCTGAACGCACTGATTGGAGAACGCGCGTGGGCACATAGCACAGGGACGAAAGATGGGAAAAAAAGAAACAATGTTCCACTTCAACAGTAAGAAAGGGAGAGAAAAAAAAACTGTTGAACTTACAGATCAGTGACCTGTTGACCTTGCTGAAATAATCCAGTGGGGCACAGAACACTGCAAGGGCGGATAGCCCGAACACGAGAGAAAAGGAAAAAAAAAGGGAGTTCAGTTCAGCCAAAAGAAAGGAAGGGAAAAAAGAAGAAAAAGGAAATAATGGTTAGCCGAACGCACAGGTGAGAGTTCCGAGGAAACCGATGAGTGAATCCCGTCGCTCTAGTTCGCCGGGACGATTGCCTCATGTGCAGCGATAGCCGCCACACACAGGCCACGAACCGGAGAATCAGGGGGCAGGAACACCATCACTGCGCGGATAGCTGCTACAAGTGCGGAGATCACCGCATCCGTCGGGTCCGCCCCGGAGTCGGGGCAATCCAGAGGAGGGGGCAAAGGGGGACTTGTGGTTGCAGCAGTCGTACTGGTAGGAAGGCGAGGAGCAGGCACCGACGCCGATGGACGACTGGAGGCGACAGCATCCCGAAAGGAGCGGCCATGGACGACTTCTGCGCTGCCTCGCTTGTCGATGGTGTTGACAGCGGTTCTGGCTTTCTCCAGCGCTTGGCGGCGCGTCATGGGGCCATCCCAGGAGGCGATGATGACAGCGGCCTTGCGCTGAATTTGCGGCAGCGCGGCTCGTTAGCCGGATGCGTACCACTGCAGTGAATACAGCGAGGGCGCTCCGCGGGACAGGGCGCGTTGACGCGGCTTCCGCCGCAGCGGAGGCAGAGTTGATCCCGCGAACAGGTCATGGTGGCGTGGCCGAAACGGCCGCAGCGGGCGCACTGGAGGGGCCGCGGAGAGCGAGGACGCACAGGCCGGCGGAGCTTAAAAAGGACCACAACCAGCGGGACCATGGTGCCCTGAAATGTTATCGTGAGACACCTGCCTCGTCGGACGCAGGAGATGACCGGGACAGCTGAGTCGAGGCTGGCCACGATTTCCTCCAAGTCAAGGGTTGCGTCGACGCCATAGCTGTTTACCGCGAGGAGCTTCCCCCTTACGTTGGTGTTCCACACCCCTGCTCACCTGGAGCAGGGGTGTGGGATCCACGAGGGGCTGGATGTCCACAGCGACGACGTTGCGCCGAAAATTGACACGGACGCGTCGAGTGGCCGAGAAGCCCGAGAGGAAGGCTCCGATGGCTTCGCGGGTCGTGGAAAGGTAGTTGGCCTTCTTGCCAACTGGGCAGTAAAGGATGGGTGCCGCCGTGCTCTCCCACTGCTGCAGGAAAGGCCGGGGGCTGTGTGACGGGATCAGGAGCTGGGTCGGTGTCCAGTTGAGCTGGGGGGCGAGTTGGTGAGCTGAAGCGGAAGCTGGGGGCGCCAGTTTTCTCCCATTTCGTGTCGTGACTATTTGGTGACGACGACGGTGGTGTTCGGTGTTCCCATGAAGAACTACAGGCGGACAATTCGTCCGTCTCCGAGAGATTTGTCTGAGTCGGCGCGGCTTCGATGGTGACGCCTTCGCGAGTTTTTCTCCGGGACGTTCGCAATTTTTCGCTCCTCCCGTGGGTTCTTTTCGACGCCCGCTTCACGCCTTCGGGCACACAGCCCTTCTTAGGGCTACCCCTAGTCATGGGCCCGCCTGTACTTCGGTACCGGTCTCGCGGCAACCAGAATCTTAAGGCTGACTTCCACCCGAAGCAGCAAAAGCTTCAAGATGCGTCTTCAACACCGACGCTTCACGACCGACGACCATGGCCGTCGAAAGCAACATCGCAAAGCTCGCCTTCGGGCGCGCGCGAGGAAGAGCGCTCCATCGCGATTTTGCGCACGTGTCGCAATGGCGTGTCAGTGCTTCTCCCAAACGTACATCCGCGCCACCACCACGCCTCCACTGCGTGGCATTCTGATTGGTTGCGGCAAAGCTGCGAGTTACGGCAGGCGGGGAAAAATTGCTCCGAGAGTGATCGGCCTTGCCGCCTGCTTTTTCTTCCGCTTTCGCCGCCTGGAGAGGAGGTTTTTCCCGCTTCCCACGTTCCCGCCTCGCCGCTTAAGCAGCCACGCCCCTGGTGTGAACGAGCCCTTCGTGAACCAAAAACTGAATTTATTTTTTCCCTAAAGTAGTGAGGTTCAGGACTCATAATTTGCAGTGACGGTTTTTTTTTCACTTGTTTCTTGACTTTAGCCACCAATCAGATAACCTCCTTCTTGTTCATTCTACCCGCTTAAGGTCTATTTTGCCCTCGCTGTCCTTAAACCACCGTGCTTTGAAAAACTCTGCACCATCATCTTGAACGATAGGAAGAAGCCCTTTACAGAACATTATCAAGTGTTTGGCAGTTTCCTCTTCCTCTCCACACACCGGGTCTACCCCTTTTTATTTGGCCCGAAATGTCTTGGTTCGCAATACTTCCGTCCTCGCCTCAAGCAGTGGAGAACAACCCCGAGTATTTTCATGGATCCTTTGCTTAGCCATTTCCTGCTTAAAAGTTCAATAGATTTCTAGTGCGGACTTCTTAATCATGCCAATTCTCCACATATTGGTGTCAGCTTCCTTCAACTTCTTCTTAACTGATGATTCTTTTTAATGTAGCCCCTGCTGTTTTCTAAGTATTTACCAGTCAATTTTCTGGTTCGCTTCCTCCAATTTGCATCGACATTCTTCATGTGCAAGTAGCTGAATACCTTCCTAGCCCAACGCTCCTCCCCCATTTCTTTCAATAGCTTCTGAAATTTTATCTTGCTGCTAGCTTCCCTGCCCTCAAATGATGTCCATGCCATATCGCCTTGTACTCCCTGATTTGGTGTTTTCCCATGAGCTTCTAAAGCAAGGCTACCTGTTCCACGTTGCTTAATTTCTTATTTTGCTTGAACTTCTGATCTCATGCACAAGACCGAATTTCTGAACGTCAGACTAGAAACCATGACCCCTTTCCATATTCCTCTCACAACATCGTAGTTATTGTAATTCCACAGTGCCCTGTTTTTCATCACCGCTGTATTCCTGTTACATTTAGTCGTCGCGTATGTTTCGTGTTGCCTTAGGTACTCGGCATCGTCTTATCCTTACGCCCAGATATTTATATTTATCTGTTATCTCTAGCGTGACCTTCTGTATTCAAAGCTCACTACCTTTACTATCACTAAAAATCATGACTGCTGATTTTACCGTACTGAATCTGAAATCAAACCTATCTCCCTCATTACCGCAAATTTCAATCAATCTCTGCAAATCTTCCTTGTTGTCGGCCATTAGCACTATAACATCTGCGTACATCAATGCTGGTAGTGCCTGTTCAATGAGGTTTCCTTGTTTGACCAAAGAGAGGATGAAGCCCAGTCCACTTCTATCTAGTTTGGCCTCTAACCCTTGTAGGTACATCAAGAAACACAACGGTGACAGATTACATCCCTGCCTAAACCCCCGTTTACCTCTGCAGGCTTGGATACCTGTTTTTCCAACTTTATAACTGCATTTTAACCTTTATAGATATCCTTTAAAAGCTTAGTGACTCCATCTCCCACACCTAGTGTGTCCAGTATTCCCCACAATCCTCTTAAACGACGCTATTGTACGCTCCCTTGATATCCAAAAATGCTAGGTACAGGAGCCTGTGTTCCTTTTCTACTATTTCCATGCACTGCGTCAGTGAGAACAGATTGTTTTCCAACTTCCTGAGTTTCCGAAAACCACTCTACAGTTCCCGCAGCACCCCCTCATTCTCTCTCCATGCCTGCAGTCTTTCCCTTATAATCTGCATTGCCAGCCTGTATACCATTGATGTCACTGGTATAGGACGGTATTTGTCAGCTTTGTCCCCCTTTCCTTTATAGATCTTGCTAATCGTGCTAAGTTTCCATCCATCAGGAACTTCACCATCGATTATTATTTTGCTCGCAGCCTCTAAGTCTGCGTAGGCTTCGGACCTAATGCCTTTGTCAGAATAACTGGAATGCCATCTGGACTTGTTGAAGTACTACTAAGAACCCTCTTCCCAGCCATTTCGCATTCTCGTTGTAAAAATGGATCCAATGTGCCACTTGATTCATCCTTATCTATTGTGGTGCATAAAGTACTTCTTTATTGAAATTTTTTTGTCACCCTTGTTCTTATATATTCAATGGCTTCGTCCCCTTCTAGCCTAGCACCTTGAGCTGTAGTTATAAACCTCTGCTCTAGGCTTGTCTCCTTTCTTAGGCAGTTTAGACGGTTCCGAAATTTCGCAGCTGCCTTTTTAACTTTTTATGAACTTCTGCCACTGAGCCCCCTCTCTTCTAATCTTTTCATTGATCAGAAGGTATGCATCCTTTCTACAGCTTAGAAATATTTCCGTTTTGGTTTCAACATCTTCTGTGGGTTCACCCCGCTGCTTAGCTTGTCTGTGTATTCTAGAGGCTTCCTGACATTTTGCTGTGGCTCTCTCACCTTTTTCATCCCACCAACTACTGCGATTGTGTCTTCTTTTCCGGGGTGACTTGTCACGTGCCTTTGGAAGATTTAGCTCAATCAGTCCAGTTAGAATCGTGAATGTCCACACTGTTTTATTATCCTCAGTGATTACTTTCTCAATTTGTTAGTAGCTGTTTCTATTTGCTTTTCTGAATAAAAATTTCCCTGTAGTTGCTCATCTACTTTCCCTGCTCTTCCTAAACTTAGCCTGATACGTTTGTGATCACTACCCAGACTACTGCAGCAACCTTCATCTATTTGCATTCCCCTGAGCTTATCATACATCCTATGTGACATCAGTGCGTAATCTATCGTCGACTGCAGCCTTCCTACCTCCCATCTTATTTTGCCCTTCACACTTCTTGGTACTATTGCATATGATCAAATCATGCCTTTCACACATATCCATGATCATTTTGCCTGTTGGCTCGGTATACCCATCTAAATCTTCTATGTGTGCATTCATATCTCCTAGTATATTTATCTCGCTTTCTCGTCCTAACTCCTCAATGTCCTTGGTTACACACTCTACCATTGCCTGGTGTTCCTCGCTGGTCTTTGCTTCCGTCAACAAGTACACCAAACCAAGAAGTGTCCCTTGCCCTGCCACTTTCCCTTTAAGCCATAAATGTTCCTTGCACATGCCCTGCCGTGGTGGTCTAGTGGCTAAGGTACTCGGCTGCTGACCCGCAGGTCGCGGGATCAAATCCTGGCTGCGGCGGATGCATTTCCGGTCGAGGCGGAATGGTTGTAGGCCCGTGTGGTAAGATTTGGGTGCACGTTAAAACACCCCAGGTGGTCGAAATTTCCGGAGCGCTCCACTACGGCGTCTCTCATAATCATATGGTGGTTTCGGGACGTTAAACTCCACATATCAATCATCATCATGTTCCTTGCACTCCTGTTTGACCTTTTTGCCAGTCTGTACTTCATGAATGAATGCCCTAATGCCACCCCCTTTCTGCTGCCTTCTGTTCCATTACAATATTCCCACGCATAGTCCGGATTGTTAGGAGGTTGTTCTATGTCCTTAGGATGTCTTTCTACCAAACCGTATACCATCAGCCTCTCCTTCTTTAGCTGCTCTTCTATATCTTCCCACATAAGTCTGTTCCGGCCACCCTGCATGTTGATATACCCTATGTCTGAATTGGCTCGGCACTCGTGGCTACGTCTATTTCTACCCCAGACTCTACCTATCTTAGATACTGGTGCCACTTTGGAATCGTATCTGTCCACACCACCTGTCTTAGAGTCTCCCTAGTAGTTTTCCTCCTCGTTACTATAGCTATCCTGCACCTCGAAGGGCCTACGTGCCCCCCCCCCCCGCAAAAAAAAACCACTGTGCGTCCTGCAAGTCACCAACACAGCTCATGACCTAGCCGCCCATCAAAGTGAATTCTTTCTCGTTGAAAACCACTCACCTATGTACCTCTCTGATTATTTTCACCACCTCAAACCCTTTCTTTCGACTCATCCGCCATATCTTTCGGATTGCGTTGACAGCCGCTCTTTGTAGGTTGTCGTCAAGCACTGGTACCTCCGGTATTGTGCTTAGCACTACCTGTACCTGAGGAGAAGTGTGGTCACTAGTCGTGCCGTATCTTCGTTTAGGACATCATTCAAACTGCCTGAAATTATCACGAGGTTTCGTCTACCAACTGCAGTTTTGAGTTTTGCGTTCACCTCCCTCATGACTGCTTCGAGCTTGCGTCCTGGGAACGTTCCTACTGTTACCCTCTTGTGACCTCTTACCCTCGGTTTGATTGCTTCTGCGCATCGATTTATATTCGAGTCCCCAGCGATTATCACATGCATTGACGTTTCAGCTGGACCGTCCTGCACCTGGGGTTTGTTGCACCTGTGACGCCGGCTGCTTTGTCCCCTCCCCAACCCACCACTACTTCGCTGAAGCTGGGCCTTGCGAAAATTGAGCCCACTGAACCTGTTTTTTTTTTCAAACTTGCTTGCTGTTTCTTTTCCGCCATTCTGGTTGCCGTGCCCTACTGTTCTCTCTGTCGGCAGCTCCTTTGTTCACCTTGGCTTGTGCTTCCTCGGAGGGCTTCAGCCTTTTTCCAATTGCCCTCGTTTTTTCTTCCTCTGTCGCGAACGCAGTCTCTAGCTCGGTGATTCTCATCAGCAGTTCACTCTGGGCAGCCATCGTATTCTCAATTTTTTCCTCGACCTCACATTGCCTACCCTTCGCGTCAGACTCCACCCCGTTTGGTTGTGCACTTGGGTCGATTTTCAAACTCACCCCGCATCCTGAACAACTTAGAGCCTTTTTAAACACGTCTTTATGGCACCAATCGTCCTTAAGACTTCTCTCATTTGATAATTACAAAACACGATCCTTGTCCTACGAGAAAGTCTAAGCTATACTACAAACAATTTGCGTGTTCGGTGTTCGTGCACCTCCCGCACGGGGTGGCAGGAGAAGTACACCAAGAAAGAAACACACACACACACACGCACAAACTAGTGTATACTTGGTGACTGACCCCCGGAAAAGCCGTAAATGTAATAAGTGCTACAAAGATTTTACCTGCTGCCTCAATAATTATTAAGGCAAGTTCAAAACATGCAAAACCACCTACCTGCGCAGTCAGTCAGGAGTGCTCAAAAAACACGTCCATCCACCATGCCAGTCCAAACTGAGCTCAGCCGTTTCAATAATCAGCGCCACTTGTTGAACGAAAGCGAAAACATAAATTTTCTCCCATGTCTTGTTCACACAAGTTGATACGCCCTGCTGATACTAGTACGCTATTATCGCTGCATAAGTGGGTTTTGGTTTGCAGTCGGTAGGGCACCCGAGAGGACGTACAGCAGCAACTTCAGGAAGCAGCGCCACTGCGGCCCATGAGTTACAGTGTACTGGAAGGGAACAGTGAAATGAACGAGGAGACCACGCCACATCTCGGCTGATTCTCCAGATGGTGACAGTAGCGGTGGCGCTGTAGTAGCCACTGTAGCTGTAGTCCCATGGTACTGAAGGTCTAAAGAGCGTTTGCACTGGGAGCCAGCGTGCCGTAGCCCGCAAAAGTGAATAATTGCTCGTTTTAGCGGGTCTATTGTGTTTTCGAGTCTTTATCAGTAGACGCACCAGCTACCCGCCATGATGCACGAGTGAATACGCAGGCATGCCGAAATCGCTTCGATACATTCGCTGTTTCAAGAGCCTCTTGACCCAGAAAAAATGTAAATCGGAATTAGCCCGGATTCGCCTAACTACTTACTCAAGCAGAGCTTTGGTATGTGTTACATCATGAGTGGCTACTGGCGAACAACAGTCAGAAGTATCAAAACCGCGATTAAATCCTACGCTTGTTTTGTCGACAGTTCTTACGATACCCAGAGTACAGTGTTCCTCATATGAGCCTACGCGCGCTCGATTGTTTCTCGAGAAACCCGAGTATAATTAATTTTGTTACAACATTTATATCAATGACGACACAGTTTTATCATGCCAGTTTTGCAAAAGACAATAATTATTGCTTTTTGAAAGGCCGAAGAACAAATAACCATAATAAAAACGACGCACTCACATGCATATATATATATATATATATATATATATATATATATATATATATATATATTTATGTGTGTGTGTGTGTGTGTGTGTGTGTGTGTGTGTGTAGATGCGCATTCATATAACAACTTGTTATGTTAGCCGACGTTTCGACAGCAACCCCGTTTTTTTCAAGGCGTAATACTATTTACACTTCTTCCTATCTTGTTATCACTTCTCAAGACAGGAGAGAAGGGGACAAAAGAAAAATATTAACAATCACAAAAAAGAAGACAAAAAGAATAAGAGAGCCACTGCGGGATTGGGAAGGAACAGGAACTAAACAAAGGCGAACGTAAGCAAGCTATGCAATCTTAGTCAACAGTACCTACCGAGCACCCACCTTTCCTCCAAGTGGTCAATTTGACCACCGTTTCTCTATTTCACCCTCCGGTGCAATCCGCTGGCAACTTTCCCTCTTTTGAAGTTTACGACAAATCGGTGGGAGAGCTTAAGCGCCTCAAGTGCATGTTCGTAGCGTTGAAAGATACAAAGGAACCGGTGATTGTGGCTCCGCTATCAATATTCATTATATGCATTGGCTCCTGTCAGTGAAGAAAAAGAATAATAATGGCAAGAAAAAGGGGAAAAACCAAAAAAGGAGAAAAAGGAAAAAGAAAGAAGAAAAAAAAGTGAAACTTTTACGACATCCGGGACCACTTATTTATGCGTTCCGGCTGTGCTTGAAGTGGCAAACCGTTTATCTATTGCCAGGTGTATACGCTAAAAGATTAGTTACGGGGTATTATTACTGTTTTAATGGGTGGCTAGGGGATGAGTACTGATTAAAGAGCAGCATTTGCGCCTTTTAGTGATCGTAACGCTGACAGAGTGCCTGGGTGTTCATTTATTCCGCTTTTATAGTGTTGAATTTGTAGGCAAAGCAAGATTCCCGTTGTTCCCGCTCAATGATTGTTCGAAAATTGTTTTGCAATAGTGTAAATTTGATGTCATCAAAGCTGTGGTCTTTTATGTACTTTGTTTTAAAAGAGGAAGGCTTGGCAGGGAACGTACATGTGCCCAATGGTTGTTGAATCTAATTCTAAACGGTGTGTCTGTCTTGTCCACTTATCGCATGTTACACACCCCACATTCCAGGAGGTATATGACGTTATCTGAGTCGTAGTTCAGTGCACCTCTAATGCTGCACTTAAAATCTGAGAGCGTGCTTTCCCCCACTGCCGTTGTCTGCATGTGTTCGCATACTTTGCATATGCTTTTTCCGCAAGGCGACACACTGTTTGAGGTTTCACGCCTATGTTTCACTTTACTAAAGGACCCCCTACAGTTTTCGGCCATCCGTATACCAAACAAGAAAGAGAAGTGAAAATTTTGGACAGTCGCACGCTGAGCTCCAATATGTTAAAGTGTTTTCTTAGGACTGCTTATGTTAGGTTGCTCGTGAAAGTTCATAGGAAATTATTGTTACGGTGCTGGTTGGCATCTTTTTGGTGGTGTAGAAGAGTCTGGCGGTACAGATTTTCAGCTTTTTTGATGGTGGCATCAATGATAGCTGACGGGTATTCTTGATGAAGGAGTATTTCACGCATATGTGTGCCGCTTTTGTGGAAGTATTCGGTGCGGGAGCAGACTCGTCGGAATCTGTGTGATTGGGCGTAGAAAATGCTGGTCATGCAGTGTCAAGGGTGGCAGCTTTTGAAGCGCAGGTATTGTTACTCTTCCATAGATTTTCCGTATGCGCTAGTTGCCTACGCACCATCGTCCGTTAGAATAAGTACATCAAAGAAACTTAATTCAGTGTTGGATTAGGAGGGTGCATAATAAATTCTGGTGTGTACTTGAATTAATGGCTGTATGAATTCGAGCAGATCGTTTTCCTAATGTCTTTATATAAAGAGTATATTGTCTAGGTACCATTTATAGATTAAAGGTTTGATATCACAAGAATAAAGAAAATTGGACTCTATATGTTGCATCAATATGTTACTGTTGTTTGGGGCAATTCTCGTAGCCATTGCCCACCGTTGATTTGATGGTAGTACCCATTGTTAAATTCAAAGCTGCTCAATTCTAGTAAAAGTCTAGTTAAGAATTCAATTACTTTTTTGCTTGGATGTGCCATAGGGTTGCGGGTGCCATACGATTCAACAAGTGCTTTTACGCCATCGTCATGTGGGATATTTGTGTAGAGTGAATTAACATCCAATGGTACGAGGAATGCACCTTCTGGAGTTTTCACGTTCGATATTACCCGATGGAAATGGTTTATGTCACGCAAGAAGAAAGCATGTGTGGGATGTCTGTTTTTGATTAAAGAGTCAATATAACTAGAAATGGGTTCTGTTAATGCTCTCGTACCTGATGTAATGGGTCAGCAAAGGTTTCCCTCCTTATGGATCTTCGGCAGTATATAAAAACGACTAGGCAGCGAATGTACGGTAGTAAGTGCATTTTGAAGCTTTGAATCAATGGCGCCTTTACGCGTGAGATCCCCAAGGGTTGTGAGAATGATCTTTTTGTGCTCAGTGGTAGGGTCCGAGTCGAGGTGTTTGTAGAAATGTTTGCAATTTAGTTGTCGCCTGCCATCCTTGATGTAATCTGATTTATTCAGAACAACAACCGCGCCTCCTTTGTCTGTTGGTTTAATGACGAGATCTTCGTGGTTGCTCAACGCGAGTAGTGTCTCTCATTCTTTCCTTGATATGATATTCATACCTGGTTTGTGCACCATGTACGCATGTATGACATCTTTCTGAACCGCGTCTATATACAGAAACAGATGTTGATCTCTGTTGGCATCTCGGGTCCATCGCCATCCGATTACCCCACGAAATAGCGGGTTGTCTTTAAGGGTTCTAACTAATAAATATTCCTCCAAGCGTTAATTTCATGCTAAGTCGTCTAGGTCTTTTGAAGCGTGAATTCATCGTTCTTTTCATATCCAGGGCAGAATGTGAGTCCGCGTGTTAGTGCACTCAATTCTTCGTTGTTAAATTCTTTATTTGAAAGGTTCATGACGTTCGGTTCTTTATGATGTAGTGGTAATTCTTTCTGAACGTGAGGTGGCTTGGTCACTCTCATGTAGGCAGCAGTGGGTATAGCTTGTGGTGAGACATTGTCCCGCACAAATTCATTTCTCTCATTTTTTTATTTCGTCTGTTGTTTTTTTTTGTGCACAAATACGGCGAGCTCTTTAGCCTCTCACTCCGGAAAAGGAAAGTTATTTCTTATATCCCGCTCATTCTCTGTCAGTGCGTTCAGAGTCTTTTTACAGTGTTCAATGGTGACCTTAGTTAGCTCCTGTGTAGCGTGATCGAGAATTTCGTTCCATTGTTTCATTTCCGCTTTGTCAAAAATATGCATCGATGGTGTTAGCGACAACCGCAACCCCTTCGGAGCCGTACCCGCCAGTACATATTCCTCGAGACTACGCTCGTGAAGTTCGTGCCGTATTCTTTTATTAACCACTTTTCTAAGTTTAGGAAAATTTGAAACAGTTGTGTAGCCTAATTCATCTGAAGCAGATGGTGTTTGCCCATTTGCACAGCCAGTATGTCACTTTTCACAGACGCGGCAAGTATAGCCGAGGAATACCCGGAGGTCGTACCTGGTTTGGGTTGGAGGTCCATCCCGTTGTGCCTCCCGTGACAAGCTGGCCCGTATGCTACTGCTGTTGGCTGCTGCTGGTTGCTAGTTGTCCTTGACTAATGTTGGCTGTTGATTTTTGCTGCGGGGGGATGGTTGATTTTGGCCACCGGTTGCTGTTGATCGTGGTAAAGTTGGCCGTCGTTGTTGGCCCAGATTAACCTTTTTCGCCTTATTTCCGGCCAGCCCCCATTCCCCTGCCTTCATCTGTAAGCGTGGTGCATATATTGGCGAAATCGGGGACCTATTGGACTTTGTTCCTAAAGGTATCTCTCAAGTGATTCTGCAGGTCGGAACGAATGACCTGGCCACCACGGAAGCCCCTTCAACATTCGACCACTACGTGGAACTTTTGGACTTTTTCGGCTTGAGAGACCCGAAATCAATATGGTATACAACACCCTAGTGCTTCCGCGAGCCCCCAACGAACGACTTCGCCGACACAACGGGCGTGCGGTGAGGAGATTTAACATCAGTGCCCAGGAATTTAACTTGCGGCTGCTGGAATTGTGTGAGCTGGAATTGTGGCACCCTGGCAGACCCATTATATCAGGCACGAGAACGTTAACGGAACCCATTTCCTGTTATATTCACTCTTCAAGCAAAAACATCCCACCCACACATGAGTCCTTCTTGCGTGACAAAGAAAACCATTTCCTTCGGGAAATATCGGACGTGAAAGTTCCAGAAGATGCATTCCTCGTAACATTGGATGGTAATTCACCTACACAAATATCCCCCGTGACTATGCCTCAAGGGCCCTTGTTAAATCGCATGGCACCCACAACCTTATACCAGATCTAAGCATAAAAGTGATTGAAATGTTAACCAGACCTGTACTCGAATTGAACAGCTTTGAATTTAACACCGGGTACCACGTTTAAATCAACGGCATGGCAATGGGTCCAAGAATGGCCCCGAACTACGCTGACATATTAATGCACCATACATAGTCCAGTTTTCTTTCATGTTTTGATATCATTCCTTTATACTATAAACGGTACCTAGACGTCATATTCATTATTTGGGCAAATTCAGAAAATGAGCTGCTCAAATTCATACAGACATTTAATCAAGTACACCCCAGTTTTTACTTTACACACTCCTACTCCAACACTGAATTAGTTTTCTTGATGTACTTATTTGAGTGGACGATGGTGCATCGGTAACTAGCGTATACCGAAAACCTACGGACAGGAACAATACCTGCACTTCAAAAGCTGCCACCTGCGACACTGCAACACCAGCATTCCCTCTTCCCAGGCATACAGATTCCAACGAATCTGCTCCCGCACTGGAGAATTCCACAAAAGCAGCACATATATGCGCGAAGTACTCCTTCGTCAAAAATACCCATCAGCTATCATTGATGACGCCATAAAAAAAGCGGAACATCTGGACCGCCAGACTCTTCTACACCACCAAAAAGATGCCGACAAGCACCGTACCGAAAATTTGCAATCGAGTTTCACGAGCAACCCTCCTAACATAAAGAAGGTCCTAAGAAAACATTTTAACATATTGGAACAGAGTGTGCGAAAATCCAAAAATTTCACTTCTCTTCCTTGTGTTGTATACAGGTGGCCTAAGCGTATAAGCGATCATCTGATAAATTCAAACATAGGCGTAAAACCTCAAACATTGTGTCGCCCTTGCAGAAAAAGCAGAAGAAAATTATGCTGACACATGCAGACAATGACAGTGGTGAAAAGCACGCACTCGGATTTTAAGCACAGGATTAGAGGTGCACTGGACTGTGACTCAGATAACGTCATTTACCTTCTGGAATGGGGGGGGGGGGGTGTAACATGCAATCCGTGGGCCAGAAAGCCACACCATTTACAATTGGATTTAACAACCATCGGGCACATGTGCGTTTTCCAACAGGCCTTCCACTTTCAAAACACAGTATAATAAAAGACCACAGCTTTGATGACAACAGCGTTACAACTTTTGAAAGCAATTTTCGAACAATCAGCAATCAGGAACAACGGGAATCTTACTTTATCTACAAATTCAACAGAATAAAAACAGAAAAAATGAACACCCAGGCACTCTGTCAGCGTTAGGGTCACTAAAAAACGCAAATACTCCTCTTTAATTAGTACCCTGCCCCTAGCCTTCCATTACAACAATATTACTACCCCCTAACAAATGTTTTAGCGTATACATCTGAAAATAAAGAAATGGTTTGCTACTTCAAGCACAGCCGGAACGCACAGATAAGTGGTCCAGGATGTCGTACAAGTTCCACCTTTTTTCTTCATTCTTTACCCTTCTTTTTATTTTTTTTCTTGCCTTTTTTATACTTTTCTTTCACTGACAGGAGCCAATGCATATATTGAATAATGATAGTGGAGCCACAATCACCGGCTCTTTCATATCTTTTAATGCCACTAACGTGCACTAGAGGCGCTTGAGCTCTTCCACCGATTTGTCGTAAATTTCAAAAGAGGGAAAGTTGCCAGCGGAATGCACGGGAGGATGAAATAGAGAAACGGTGGTCAAAATGTCCACTTGGGGGAAGGGTGGGTGTTCGGGAGGTACTGTTGACAAAGATCTCATAGCTATTTACGTTCGACTTCGTTGAGTTACTGTTCCTTCCCAATCCCGACATGCCTCTCTTGCTTCTTGCGAACGAAGACGATGATGATCGGTGGCTGTAGTAGTAGGTCGGGCACGCCACTCGCCATTAGCCAGACCTGCCTGATAAAGCACATTTTACCAAGCTGCGTCTGAACCTTTCTCGACCGACAACACCTCTATTTTAAGTGGTGGAGGAGCCAGGGTTCCCATCAACCTGGAACTTCGCAATCGGACGCTACCCTCACCGTTCACCATGACTGCCCCTGGCCCTTCTCAAGCTGCCTTACCTACGACAGTTTACTGTACTGGCGTGCCTCGGCAACGTGACCCACCAATTTTTCGCGGCAACGACGAACAAGACGTCGAGGACTGGCTCGTCGAGTACGAAACCATAAGCGCTTCCAACAAGTGGAATGCCTGCGAACAGCTCACAAATGTGCGCTTTTACCTCGCTGATGTGGCCAGACTCTGGTTCAAGAACCACGAAGGCGAAATCACCAACTGGTCCGCCTTCAAGACCATCATCGCCGCGGTCTTCGGTCGTCCCGCCGTGCGCCGGCTTACCGCGGAACAGCGTCTCCGTAGTCGAGTTCAGCGCAGGGACGAGAATTTTACAAGTTACATTGAAGACACCTTGTCTCTTTGCCAGCGCGTCGATGAATCTCTAACAGAACGCGACAAAATCAAGCACATTATTGAAGGAGTTGACGACGATACCTTCCAGATGCTCGTCGCTGGGAATCCACAGACCGTCACCAATGTTTTCCAGCTCTCTCAGGAGTACGACGAGTTGCGTAAGCAGCGTGTCTCGACGCGCAGGGCCGCTGAAGATACGGCTGAAGTTTCCGCCCTCGTGCACGACGTCGCTGCTGATTCCACCGTCTTACTGCCCCACATCAAACAATTCATTCGTGAAGAAGTTGCGCGTCAGCTTTCTCTTGTGGTCGAAGCATCCGCGCCAGTGATCTCGTTAGACCCACGTCTTCGCCAGGTCATTGAGACACAGGTCATGCAGGCACTGCCTCAATCGCCATCTGTCCCTACGCCGCTGACCTACGCTGCCCTCGTTGCTAGACCCCCAGCCCCACCTGCCTCTGGCGCACACCGGGGCACCGGGTCCTCCTACCCTCGACGCTGCCTAGATACACGGCACCCCATCCCGTTTCGCCCCCCCTGCACCTTCTGTTGTTAACCCATGGCGCACCTTGGATAATTGACCCATCTGTTTTGCATGCGGTTTCGTGGGACATATAGAACGCTACTGTCGTCGTCGCAACTTCCAGCCTCCAGACCATGGGAATTCTGCAAATTACCAGGCTGCCCAAAATCCCCAGCGACCATCTTCTCCTATCACCGACTCATTGTCCTTACGACGCCCTGTCGATTCTTGCCGGTCATTACCACCCCGTCGCCGATCTGTCTCCCCGATGCTTCGGCGCACGAGGCCCGCTCGAGAGAAAAAGTGACAGCTGCAGTTCCGGAGGCAAAAACTGCGTCGTCGTTGAACTTTCCAAGACCTCCTCTTTGTCCGATCAACGAAATTGATGTGCTAGTAGAAGGTGTTGCTGTATTGCACTTGTCGACACAGGCGCCGTCGTTTCTGTAATTAGTGAAAAACTGTGTCGCGATTTGAGAAAAGTTACAACGCCGCTTAAAAATCTCGCTCTGCGTACAGCCACCTCCCATTTCATCGCGCCGACAGCTCAGTGCACAGCACGCGTTCTTATTCAAGATGTTCGGTACGCCGTCAACTTTGTTGTTCTCCCACGTTCATCTTAAGACGTCATACTAGGATGGGATTTCCTTTCTACCCATCAGGCCCTCGTCGACTGCGCTCGTGCTGAACTTAAGTTGACGAATCCGTGCCTTGATATCGACCACCACAATCCCTCGAAAGTGTTTGCCGCAGCTGACGTCCGCATCGCGCCGTTGTCCACTGTCCTAGTGCCTGTGTTTTCCCCTGCTGCCACTAACTAGACGCTCCTGTTCCAACCAACTATAGCTAGTGTGCAACACCGGACCATCATCCTCCCGTTTGCCGTCATCAAATTTTCCAATGGTTCAGCGGTACTTTATGCGTGCAACGTTTCTGCTTGTCCGTACATCCAGCTACGCGGCGAGTGTCTGGAAAGCCTCAAGACCTTAAATTGTATTTTTGAAGAACCGATCTATACAGACAAGCCATTATTACCGACTTGTGCCATTACAACCGCAACTGACGCTAATGAACCTATGGATGTATTTCGCAAGTACATCGATTGCAACCTCACGCCTGAGCAGCAGGAAAAGCTGATCAAGCTTGATCAAACGCTCCTCCAGCGTTTTCGAGCCTCGTTTCACCACAATCTGCCTTCCTTAGGGCGAGCGTCATCTGTTGTTGACCTTGTAGATACCGGTCAAGAGATGCCATTACGGCAGCGTCCATATCGTGTGTCAAATACCGAACGCCGTGCCATCAATGAACAGGTTGACGACACGCTGACACGTGGCATAATCGAACCGTCAAGCAGTCCCAGGGCCTCTCCAGTTGTGTTGGTGAAGAAGAAGGACGGATTCATCAGGTTTTGCGTGGACTACCGACGTCTCATCCGAATCACGCGCAAGGATGTCAATCTGCTGCCACGCATTGACGACGCCTTAGACTGCCTACAGGGAGCCGAATTTTTCTCTTCTTTAGATCTGCGCTCTGTATACTGGCAGGTACCCGTGGCAGAGGCCGATTGGAAAAAATCAGCTTTCATCACGCCCGACGGGCTTTACGAATTCACAGTCATGCCCTTCGGCCTCTGCAACGCGCCGGCTACTTTCGAGCGAATGATGGACTCTATCCTTCGAGGCCTCAAATGGAACGTTTGCCTTTGTTATTTAGATGACATTGTCGTTTTCTCAACTGATTTCGATACCCATTTAACCCACCTCGAGAAAGTCCTGGCGTGTATTTCTGCCGCGGGGCTGCAACTGAATCTGAAAAAGTGCCATATCGCTGCTCGAAAGCTTACGATACTTGGCCACGTGGTTTCAAAAGACGGCATTCTTTCTGACCCTGCCAAACTTACAGCCGTTTCCCCGTTTCCCAAATTGACCATTATGAAAGAGCTCCGAAGCTTCATAGGCCTATGCTCTTATTTCCGGCGCTTCGTCCGCAACTTTGCGACGGTCATCACTCCTTTGACCAAGCTCCTCGCTGGCACTAGAGACCTTTTAGCCTGTTGTGACACCTGTGACGATTCTTTCAATGAACTGCGCTGCCTTCTCACGTCGCCGCCTATTCTGCGACGCTACGACCCATCGGCACCCACAGAGATCCACACCGGCACTAGTGGTGTCGGGCTAGGCGCTATTCTTGCACAGCAGAAAGACGGCTTCCAAGAGTACGTGGTTGCCTACGCCAGCCGAACTCTTAGCAAAGCCGAAATCAACTATTCCTTCACTGAAAAGGAATGCCTTGCCATTATTTGGGCGATAGAGAAATTTTGACTTTACGTGTACGGGCGCCCTTTCGACGTCGTGATTTACCACCACGCCCTCTGCTGGTTGTCGTCACTGAAGGATTTAAGCGGTCGCCTCGCCCGATGGGCATTACGCCTCTAAGAATATAATATTCGCGTGGTCTATCGCTCCGGCCGGAAACATTCGGACGCAGACGCCCTATCCCGTTCGCCCCTACCCCCTGACCCGGACTGCTGCGAAAGTCTAACCTGTGATGCCACTGCCGTCACCATCGCCGACATGCCATCTGAGCAACGCAAGGACCCTTGGGTTGCCTCGATTCTAGACATCCTGGCTGGTCGGGATGCTTCCCCCTTCTCGCACGTTGCGTCGGCAAGTCGAGCACTTCGCCACTCGCGACGACGTGCTGTACCAACGCAACTACGCACCCGGTGGATAACAGTGGCTACTCGCTATTCCACGTCATCTGCGATCCGAAATTTGTTCCACGTTTCATGACGACCCCCAATGTGGCCACGCAGGTTTTCTGAAGACTTATTCTCGCATACCTCTCTGACATTACTGGCGTGGCATGTACCGTTTTATATGACAATACGTTCGGGCCTGCTTGACGTGCCAGAGACGAAAAACTCCCCCTTATCACGCCAGCGGGACCTTGTTACCCTTATCATGCCCATCCCGACCATTCGACCGCGTCGGCATCGATATCTATGGTCCCCTTCCAAACACTGCTGACGGTAACCGCTGGATCATAGTTGCCGTCGACCATCTCACGCGGTATGCCGAAACTTCATCTCTTCCCTCGTTTACAGCAAAAGACGTTGCGACTTTCGTTCATCACAACATCGTATTACGTCATGGAGCACCTCGGGAGTTACTGAGCGATCGTGGTCACGTATTCTTGTCAGACGTCATCACAGCATTGCTGCGTGAGTGCCACACGTGGTTCACCGCACTACAAGCGCCTATCATCCTCAGACCAACGGAATGACAGAGCGCTTCAACCGCACCCTTGGTGACATGCTGTCTATGTATATCTCGTCAGACCACTCCAATTGGGACGGAGTGCTCCAGTTTATCACGTTCGCCTATAATCCCGCCATTCTAAACACTACTGGGTTCTCTCCTTTTTTCCTCCTTTACGGACGCGAACCGTCTTGCACTATGGACACCGTTATTTCGTACAAACCTGACTCCTCAGAGTTAACGACTTTGTCTCAAGCCGCTACATACGCTGAAGAATGCAGCCGACTGGCAAGATTATTCACGCCCCAAGACCAAGGACGCCAAAAGCACCACCATGACACATCAAATAACACTACTTCCTGCAATCCAGGCTCACTCGTCTGGCAGCATGTCCCTTCTGCTACACCTGGCCTTTCTACCGAGTTGGTCCCCAAGTATCACGGCCCATATCGTGTGCTACAAAAATGTCACCAGTGAATTACCTCATTGAGCCACTGGAACCATCTTCTGACCAACGTCGTCGTGGCCAGGAAATTGTCCACGTCTCGAGACTTGAGCCCTGCTACGACCCTCCCGTGTTTACTTGTCCATAAGTCGCCAGGATGGCTCCTTATTTCGCGGAGAGTAATTGTAATGAATCTGAATAACGGACGCTCTGCTGGTAATGAAGAAGACGATGATAATCAGTGGCTGTAGTAGTAGCTCGCGCACGCCGCTCGCCATTAGCCAGACCTGCCTGATAAAGCACATTTTACCTCGACGTCCACCTCTATTTTAAGATTATATATATATATATATATATATATATATATATATATATATATATATATATATATATATATATATATATATATATATATATATATATACGTAGGTATGGGATATCGCGCAACGGGAACGTTGTCAAGAAGGATAAATATATTCATTTCCCAACAGTTTAGTGAGGGGTCCTCCCTTCATCAGGGGATGAGTTATACCAACATGAACTTCCAAATTTCGTTGCTGCCGCGTCCTCTTGCCTTGGAAGATGTTTGCGTAAGTGAGAGAGAACTAAAAAAAGAAAAAAAAGAAATAAAGAAAAAAATTGAATAAAAAAGACGAAAACAATAAAAGAAAAAAAGAAAAAAAAGAAAAAAAGAAAGCAAAAAAGAGGAAGAACCACTGTGAACCTTGAGAACAAAACCAAATCTCCGTGTACGTCCACATCCGGTTCTAATCCCGTGCTGGTCAGTTCTCGGCGTGTGTCCAGCACGGGATTAGAACTGCATCTTCCACTGCATCTTCGAGCTTGACGAGGCACGATTGCCGCTTGAGTCCGAAGAGCACAGTGTCCATCATCCTCTGGAAGGTAGCGGGAGCAGAGCACAAACCGAAAGGGAGCACTTTGAACTCGCATACTCCATCTGGGGTCACAAACACCGTCTTTTTGTGATCTCATTCGTCCACCTCGATCTGCCAATATCAAATTTTTAAGTCCAATGATGAAAAGAAGTGACCATTGTGTAACTCATTCAAGGCATCATCGATCCGCGGGAGTAAACATCACGCTTTGTGACTTGGTTGAGCTTTCTGCAGTAAATGCGAAAACGCAGAGTGCTGTCTTCCTTTTTGACTTGCACTACCAGTGATGCCCACGGACTGTTGGTTGGCTGGATCTCGTGATTATTGAGCATTTTCTGCACTTCCCTTTCTTTCCCCTTTCCCTTTCTTTTGGCGTTACTCGTTATGGGTGCTGATGCACAGGTATCACGTGTTCTGTGACCACGATGCGGTGCTTTGCCATGGGTGTACGTCTGACTTTTGACGAGGTGGAGAAGCACTCGGCGAACTCTCTGAATAGGTGAGCAATCTGTTGTTTCTGAGACGACGAGAGCTCTCTGTCATTGTTTACTGATGTTTGCGCGAGTACACTTCACTGTTAAAAAATGCAAAAAGGCAATTCTTCATTCTTGATCTCCTCGGCGTCCTGCGCGACAACCCACAAAACTTTTGGAAGTATTTGTCTCCTACAAACAGTGCTGCTCAAAACTTGCCATTTACTAATCCCGATGGTTCGGCCGTTTCCGCCACTGACTCCGCCGAAATCATGAATTCCCATTTTTCATCTATATTCACGCACGAACCCTCCACCGATGTTCTGTCCTTGCCGCCCAGAGACTTCCCGCAGATGCCACGCAATTTTGTTACAAGCGAAGGAATACCAAATTTAATCGACAACCTTAAATTCTCGAGTTTCCCTGGCCCAGACAATATACCCGCTAAAATTCTGAAAAGCACAAAAATTATATCCAGTCTTATACTACAATTTATTTTTAACCAATCCCTTGACACTGGTTTAATTCCTAAAGACTGGAAGATAAGTACAGTCACCCCCTTGTCCAAATCAGGAAGCCCTTCAGACCCCTCAAACTATTGTCCGATTTCGTTAACATGCATTGCCTGCAAGCTGCTAGAACACATAATCTACTCCCACATTGCAACTCATCTGGACCGAAATTCCTTCTTTTTTTCTAACCAGCACGGGTTCAGACGGGGACTGTCGTGCGAGACACAGCTGTACGAATTGTCTACTGACCTTCATTTTAGCATTGACTCTTCTTTTCAAACAGACGTAATATACCTCGACTTTTCCAAAGCTTTCGACCGTGTTCCCCACCGCCGTCTAATAAGAAAACTTTCTTGTCTCAGTATAGACCCCTTAGCCCTATGTTGGATTAAAATTTTTCCAAGCGGTCGTGTTCAGTATACTGTTGTCGCGAATAATGAATTAACCCGTGTTGATGTAGTTTCCGGTGTACCGCAAGGTTCCGTTCTTGGGCCTCTTTCGTTTATAATCTTTATTAATGATATTCCAGACGAAATCTCATCCACCATCCGCCTTTTTGCAGACACTTGTAAGCTTTACCGTCGCATCTCATGTTGCACTGACCAAATTACACTCCGGAATGACTTGTTTAACATACATAATTGGTGTTCGCAGGGGATAATGCAGCTTAATACACAAAAATGTAAATTTATGCAAGTTTCGCGCAAGCGCACTAACTTTTCCTTCCAGTATTCTGTGAACTTCCAACCCTTAACCCTGGTCGACTCCTATCGTTGTCTTGGTGTATTAATAACAAGTAAACTAACATGGTCCGAGCACATAGAACAACTAGTCAGCGCTTCAGCAAAATCACTTGGCTACATTAAAAGATCGCGTACGTCCTGCTTACCGCAAATCCGAAAATTAGCTTACGAAACCTTCACGCGTACTAAACTTGAATATGCTTCTGCTATTTGAAACCCTCACCAAAATTACCTGATCGACGCATAAGAAGCAATTCAAAATCGTGCTGCCAGATTCATCACCTCACAATACAGTTCTCACTTAAGTATTACCAGTATCAAACTATCCCTCAACCTCCCTCCTCTAGAAATTCGCCGCAAAGTCACTCGGCTCTGCCTTCTGCACAAACTATACCAGAATTTCCCGTCGCAACGCAATACCGTTCTTCTACCTCCCGCCCATTCATCGCGTCGTCTCTTTAACTCCCTATAGTTACAGCGCTTACATGCTTCAACTAACGCTTTCAATAAATCATTTTTACCTACTGCAATTGAAGTCTGGAATAACCTGCCTGGATCCATAGTGCACGAAAAAAACCCCTTAAAATTTAAACAGCTAATCACAAGTTACTTGATATGTTAGTTAATTAACAATTGTTGCCGTTTTCTTCCACGTATATATATATTTTTCCTTCTGTTGACATTGTTTTTATCATGTAGTTCACTCTCGATTATGCTTTGTACCATTGACAATCATGCATCTGTCGAATTGTGTTTTTGCCTCCCTCTTATGTAATACCCCGCAAGGGGCCTTTAAGGGTTCAATAAATGATGATGAATGATGAGTACATTAGCTATTGTCTCTGAAGCTTTATCAAGAGTGAAAACATCGGAGAATCGCACGTACTCATGCAGCAATCTTACGGGTGTTCCCTTCGCGACACACCGCAGCTGTTTTCCAAAGTTAGTTATTAGGACTTACGCACATCCATCACGAACACTCACCAGACTTCTTGCCACGCATAGTTCTTTTTCTAGTAGCAGTCCGATGTTTCCGTCCGCTAATCTATCACAGTCACGGAGAACTTCACTCCCTACAAGAACGGTCACACTGGGGCGTGGCGGCACGGTACATCTTCGTCCACAATGCGGAGAGGTAGAGTGATTGGTTTCTCCATTTTACAGATGGCGATGGCATTCTCTGTAGAAAACGACACCTGGGACTCTTGCAAGTCAATGACTGCATTGTTTGTTTGCAAGAAGCCTATGCCTATAATCAGTTCACGGGAGCATTCAGGAAGCACAGTAATGTTTCCGACATAAACGAATCCTCTAATTTATGTCCTTGCTGTGCATACCTCATGGGACTAAGTGTCCTCCAGCAGTACGTATCTGAGCTACGGTACATTCAGACATCTTCTTTTTCAGCTTCTTTGCGAAAGCATTACTGACAACAGAATAGTGTGCACCAGTGTGTATTATTACCGCAATGACCTCGACGTCGTCGATTGGAACAAATATCACGGAGGTAACGTCGCTGCTACTGCACTTGTCCGTCATTGCGTAACTGGCACCGTCTTGTCAGGCTAACTATGGAGGGTCTTCAGTTGTCTGTATATGAGCAACCTCAGCTCCAGAGGTCGCTGGCTCTAGTTTTCCCGCTGCGGACTAGGTGAACATGGTCTTCGGAGATTTGATGACGGACGAGGACTCCGCGGCCGACAGCGCACCGGTGCTGTCAAACGCGACTCCCGTTGTTGCGTGTCTTGAGATGAACAGCGTGAAGACAAGTACTCTTCAATTTCGTAGGGCCGTCCACCCTTCGGCGGGCATGGTGAATTGACTGGAAAACCGAGCAGTTATGCTCGACGATACTGCATGCCTGGTAAAGGTGACCTGCTTCTCCGCACTGGCTGCAGAGGGACCGCCGTTCTACAGTGCGCCATACATTGCTCTTACATGGTCTTGCATCCGACATTGGTAGCGGCGTACTCGGAGAAAACTTCGGAGGCATCACAGCAGTCGTAGCCGTCCGATTGATGCGCTCGAGCTCCTGTCGCACAACTTGCGCGTACGACAACTGAGGCGGAGGCTTTAGTTGTGCTTGCTGTAGTACCTGAGGTTGTGGTTAAAGAACTGCTTGCTGCACTTCGTGCACAACGTCAACAAGCGGGGTCATCGCTGGATGACCTTGAGTTACTTGTATTTTCTAAACTTTTCCCTCATTACAGCCCTCACCATTTCACGCAAGAAGTCAATGTTGCTCGTGAGGGTTTTCGACGCCGCGCCAACAGATGAGCCGCTTACGTCACTGTTGTAATGGCGCGCGCGCTGCTGCAAGGAATTTCTTATAATTGTGGCCTCTGATCAGAACTCAGCAATAGACCGGGGTGGATTACGCACCAGGCCTGCAGTGTGCTCCTCCTCAACTCAACGCATCAGGTGCCGCAACTTTCTTTCCTCACGGTGCTCGGGTCGGCCTGGCGAAACAATCGGAACATGCCTTCAATTTACATGGCGACGCTCTCGTTGTTCCGTTGGTTTCGCGTCTGAACAGCGGCCTCTGCCTTTTCTTTGCGGTTCGTGTTTGGGTACGTAGCAAGAAATTCCCTTTGAAAGGCGTTTTACGACAACAAGGAGGCTTCGTGGTTTTCGAACCATGTACGCGCAGAATATTGCAGTGCCGCGTGGACGTAACGAAGTTTCCTGGCTTCGTCTCAACCGTTCCTTCTGGCAACGCGTTCAAAACCGTAGAGCCAGTCCTCGGAATCCTCGAAAATATCACCATGGAAGACCTCTGGTATTCGGTGGGGGTCCATGGCGATATGAGATGGAAATGAAGTCGCTTGGGCGGCCATTGCAGGGGCTCCGGAACGTACGGCCTCCAGTGGTCTCGAAGAATTGAAAAGGGCACCAAACTTGGGCTGGTCACCTCGTAGGCGGCGATTCGTGCGTTGGTGTAAAAGAGTCAACTGTGCTGGATCCAACCTTCGGGGCTCTGGGCTATGCTCCCTAACCGGAGATGGCGTTGGAATCATACCCAGCATGCCCCGCCGCTGTGGTCTAGTGGCTTAGGTACTCGGCTGCGGACCCGCAGGTGGCGGGATTGAATTCCGGCTGCGGCGGCTGCATTTCCGATAAAGGCGGTAATGTTCGACGCCCATGTGCTCAGACTTGGGTGCACTTTAAAGAACTCCAGGTGGTCGAAATCTGTGGAGTTCCACTACGGTGCCTCACTTAATCATATGGTAGTATTAAGACGTTAAACCCCACATATAAATCAATCATACCCAGCTCCTCCTCCAGTTTTTAACAAATACAACGCCGGAAGCAAAACATCTATTTATTTATGTCGAACTTGTGCCCGGCAACTAAATACACAAATGTTGTCCTAAACTCGCTTGTGAAAACGACGTCAACTTCGTCTTTTTGTGTCTCGTCGCATGCCGCTCCTTCCAAAAGTTGCCAGCCTGCTTTTTCTAGCGCGTGGTGTGGTGACACTTCCAGCCAGCTTTGCATGGCGTGTTTAGCTTGGCGCATTTGGCTTGTCAGTTGATGTGGTGGAATTCGTAAGAGCAGGAAGCGACGGAAGACTTCTGTAGGCGCCTAAAAACATACGGCAATATAAAGCTGATGTGCTTTTCTCGGCCAAAAGCAAAGTGCATTTCATTTGTTCGCGCGTGCGCAGAGAGTTTCCGCAATGTCGCTTGAAATACAGCAAAAGGTTCGTGGACTGCGTAATGGGCGTTGTTTACATTTTTAGCTGTGGTAATGTGTACATAGGTCAATCGCAAAGATGCATCGACGTTCGCCTTAGAGAGCACGATTCTTCTTTGAAATCCTCGGGGGCATCGCATATCGCGGTTCAAGGCAGAGAGTGTGGTGGCAATCCTCTCTTTCAGGATACTGAAGTGGTTTATTGATCAAACAATCAATTAACTCGTGAGTTGACGGAAGCTTTTCACACACAAAAAAACAGGCGAACAAATCGTCAGCCAGCCTTCCTTTCGCTGCACAATAAAGAGTTTGCTTTCACAGATATTGTGTTTTTCTTCTTTTACTCTGTGTTCTCGAGTTGCCACGGGTGTATTTTTGGCCTTCACACGCATGCGTTGTTTTTTGATCGCCAACCTATATATTTTTCTCTTTCTAATAAATCGTTTAGTTGCCAGAAAGCGCTTGTCCTCTCCTCCTTTCAGTTTTTTTTCGTGTGCTAGAACGACAGTTATACCATGCATATCCAACTAACTCAACTTTCGATTCTGTTGCGGTTTGTGTCATATGTGACAATTACTAAGCAAACCAAACTTAGTAAGTACTACAAGATATTTTTCAGAGAGTGAGCAACTTGACGTAATATCAGTGTCACCCGCCACGCTCCCCTCAGCGCAGCCACTCTCCGTCACAGGCTTATTCTGGTCATACCGCAGAAAACTGACCACTGCAGTTTTGGAGGTGGTGCTACATTTATGACTAGGACTGCAAATACAGTCTCAGGCATTGCGGCTGGTCAAAGGTGGCGTACACTGTTGTTTATTTAAGATCCTACACCTTCCTACAAAAACACGTTACAGGAAAGATTTACTCGTTGACAGTGGGACTAGCTAACACAGCACAGAGCGGACAGTATCGCAGACCCACCGAGCAGCTCGAGAGTTCAACCCACAACAACGTGGCTATCTTCCTTCTTTTGGGTGTCATTTTAGAGCTTGCGCCACAATCACAGTTTCAAACACGTGTCAATCTTAAAAGAGCAGGCACATCGACTTCACACATGTGACATTTTCTGTGTCAACGTGTAGTTATCGATTCCCTAGTTTTGATTCGCTGGTGATTATATTACCAGCATCAAACCCATTTTAAACTGGGAACAAAGCCCGTCAACTTTCAGTGAGGACGGCATTTCCAAGTGGCCCCCTCCCGCAGTCACGCCCGTCTGTTCGAGGGCCCACATGAAATGGTGAAGCGAGTTTCGACTGACATTTCGTCTGCTTGGCACAAACGTATAGGCATGTTTCATGCACCCTTATAGTGGTCGCCGCCGTCATCAGCGTCCGCAAGCGACGAGGAAAACAATGAGGATTATCGATTTGCAACGTGGCGAACATTCTTGATTCTATTTCTATTTCCTCCAGAGCAGCGATTCCACAAGTGAAGCATGACCGAGCAATGTCGAGGAGGTAGCTCGAGACGCATGCTTGGGCCACACTTGATAAAAGACATGTCACAATTGCGCATACGAACGCATTGCGCGTGTCGCTTGTTCGCAATAATCGTAACTTCGAATAGTCAGAGTCACGTTCATGACTTCACAAAAAAATCACCTGAAGCTGCACAGCGAAAACGCCAAATTCACACGAAAGCGCTGTATGGGCAAAGCAAAACAAAACAAATGATGTCGTAGAAAAGCAGCCTGGTGAGTTCGCCAGATCGTACTATACGTAGGCACCATGGTGCCAACACTAAAATTAACAACTTCATCGTTGCTCGCACATCAAAACTTAGCACTGAGGTGAGGCCTAGAACTCCGCCTAAAACGTCAAAATACCCTTGATTTTGCATGGTGCTGAACACGCCATTGAGCTTTTTGACACCCTTTGCTTTCGAAATAACATAACTACTACACAAATAACGCCATTCATACTTCGTTGAAGAAAAACTTATGCATATGAAGCTATCAAATTAGTGCTACACCTCAAATATGAAATTTTCGGTCACTGCTTTTTTAAGCAAGCGTAAATTACCACCTATAGACATGCCTTATGTTCGTAAATGAGCACCAAAACTGAAAAAAATAGTCGCTGAGAACAAGCAGCTTGAATTGATCTTATTCTGAAATACGAATTGTGGGAATTGCGTCTCAATACCACTCTATGATTATGAATCAATCAATCAATCAGTTTTATTATATTATATTGTTACGTCTACGAGGGGTTTATTCGAAGCAGACGTAACGGTCGACTCGACGGTATACTGCAGTGAACGGGCAGCAGCGAGCTTTTGCCACCAACTGAACGTCCTCCTCTTCTGCTACCACCATGTTCCCCGCTACACAGGTGCACATACCTAAATTACACATGTGGTAACATTTCCCTCCGCGCAGACGAGGCCCACTGGGCGAGTCAAACAGTCTCTCGAGGAATAAAGCGCTTCAAACGTGCAACATGGACAAGTGCAGTTTTTGCAGACCGTCGGCCGTTTGAATGGAGACACGCTATGCGGTAAACTAAATCACTGATACGGTCTACAACAAGATAAGGTCCCGCATAGTGCGCTAGCAGTTTCTCGCTCAAACCGCGTCTTCTAGTTGGTGTCCAGAGCAACACTAGGTCGCCGCGATTGTACGTCACGTGTTGGCGTCGGCGGTCAAAATGTGCCTTCGAGCGGTCTTGCGAAGCAAGAGTGCGCAAATAAGCAAGGCGTCTAGCTTCTTCTGCCCGACAGATGATCTCGGATATGCAGGGATCATGATGGTCCAAACACGGGAAGATTGTATTCAGGGTATGACGAGGTGGTCGAGCATATAGAAGAAAGAAAGGACTGTAGCCGGTAGTTTCATGCTGAGCGGTGTTGAATGCATATGTGATAAAGGGTAGGATGCTGTCCCAGTCCTTGTGATCGGATGCAACATACATAGACAGCATGTTCGAGAGAGTTCTGTTCGTTCGTTCAATTAGACCGTTCGTTTGGGGATGGTATGGCGTAGAGTGCCGAAACCTTGAAGCACAGACACGAAGCATCTCTTCCATCACGTCTGCTGTGAATTGTCGGCCACGGTCACTGATTACGATTTTGGGAGGCCCATGTCGAAGAATGACAAAACGTAGCATGAAGGAAGACACATCAGCTGCAGTTGCCGATGGTATGGCAGCGGTCTCGCAGTACCGTGTTAAATGGTCGGTGCAAACGACTATCCAGCGATTTCCATCAGAAGATCGGGGAAAGGGTCCAAGGAGGTCAATCCCGACTTGCTCGAATGGAGTTCTAGGGGGCGGCACCGGATGTAATCGCCCTAAAGGAGCACTTGTTGGGCGCTTATGACGTTGACACTCGTTGCAGCTAGACACGTATTGTTCCATCGTATGGCGCATTTTGGGCCAGTAGAATCTTTCTTGAAGACGGCAAAGAGTTTTTGCTGTGCCTAGATGACCGGATGTTGGGTCATCATGCATAGCCTGCAAGACATAAACGCGAAGACTCTTCGGAACCACCAGAAGATATCGTGAGCCGGTGTTGGTGTAGTTGTTTTTGTAAACTAGCCCGTCTCGGATGCAGAAGCGCGTAGGCGATGATTTTGGTTTGGTAGCAAGAAGCTGTTGTATGGTGCTGTCCCTTTGTTGCTCATCCTTAAAGCTCTTGTTATCAGGAAATGGTTGGTCGAGTGATGCAATGTAGGTATCGAAGGTGTCCGCGTCACATTCCATCGTTGGAAGCGGTAGTCGCGAAAGACAATCTGCGTCAGCGTGACGTCGGCCGCTTTTATACGAAACCGTGAAGTCATATTCTTGTAGACGAAGTGCCCAGCGCGCCAGCCGACCAGATGGGTCACGCAGATTAACCAACCAGCAGAGAGAATGATGGTCTGTCACGACGTTAAAGGGGCGTCCGTACAGGTAGGACCGGAAGCGCTGCACTGCGAAGACTACTGTGAGGCATTCTTGCTCTGTGACAGTGTAGTTACGCTCGGACTTGCTGAGCGAGCGACTTGCATACGCTACGACGTGTTCTTGATTATCCAAGCGTTGAACCAGGACAGCACCTACACGAATACCGCTGGCGTCTGTGTGAATCTCAGTGGGAGCGAGAGGATTGAAGTGTTGAAGAATCGGATGGGACGTCAAAAGAAACTTCAACTCCGAAAAAGCAGACTCGCATTCCGGGGTCCAGTCAAACTGCGCACCTTTCTGAAGCAGACACGTGAGCGGGTATGCAATATCGGCAAAGCCAGGAATGAATCGGTGAAAGTATGAACAAAGTCCCAAAAAACTGCGCAGTTCTTTCACCGAGTTTGGCTGCTTAAATGCCTCCACTGCGGCCGTCTTGGCGGGATCCGGTCGTATGCCTTCTTTGTTTACTAAGTGTCCAACGACGAGTGTTCGGCGCTCTCCAAACAAAAATTTCTTTGAGTTGAGCACCAAGCGTGCTTTGCTTAGGCAGTCCAGTACGAGGTCAAGGCGTGTGTTGTGCTCACAAAAGGTGCGCCCAAAAATTACAACGTCGTCCAAGTAACACATACACACTTCCCACTTCAATCCACGCAGAATGTTGTCCATGAATCGCTCAAAAGTTGCGGGCGCGTTGCAGAGTCCGAACGGCATGACGTTGAATTCAAATAGTCCATCTGTTGTAACAAATGCCGTTTTCTCCTTGTCTTCCTCGTGCATTGGAATCTGCCAGTAGCCTGACCTCAGATCCACAGACGAAAAGTAAGAGGCCGATGATAGACAGTCGATAGCATCATCACTCCGCGGGAGTGGGTATACGTCTTTTTTAGTGATGGCGTTGAGACGGCGGTAGTCAACACAAAATCGCCATGTCCCATCCTTCTTCTTCACTAGAATTACTGGGGCGGCCCACGGACTACATGATTCCTGAATTACATTTTGCTTGAGCATCTCGCAAACCTGTTCATTGATCACTGCGCGTTCTGACGGCGATACACGATATGGTTTCTGTCGGAGAGGTCTGTGAGATGTCGTGTCGATTCGGTGCTTTATACGAGAAGCAGGGAATGACGGTGAATCATGCTGAGCGAAATCAAAAATACCGGCATGTCTGCGCAGAATACTCGCCAGTTCGTTACGTTCCTTGCTGCTGAGTGACTTATCAATCATAGCCATAATGGTGGTGTCCCTGGCGTGCAGATTATTGCAACGGGTCTTATCTGGGGAATCATTGCTTTCTGCGAGGGTGGCAAGCGAGAATACTTGGTGTTCACGAATCTCTGCAAGTTTCAGATCCTTCGGCAGCACTGTAGGTTCACTAGAGCAGTTAATCACCCACAAACCAGTATGCCCTTGCGCAACCGATAGTGTACAGTACGGTATTAAAACTGTCTTCTTTATGCAACTGAGATGCACCGGCTCCACAGTTGCGTCAAATGTTTTCTCGCTTGCAGGTGAACAGACAACAGGGACGCATTTTGCAGACAACGGCGGCACAGTTGTGTCCACAGACACGCAAAGAGCACTTTCTTGAGAGGGCGAGTTTTCCATAAACGAAACTGGGATATCAGAATCTACTGTAATTTGTCCTGTGCGGCAATCGACAGTAGCACGACATAGCTTCAAGAAATCGAGTCCCAGAATGACGTCATGCGTAGTATGAGGGAGAACAGCAAACTCTGCGACAAAGTTCTGGCACGCCAAACTAACAGTCACAGTGCAGACACCAACAGGTTGTAACACCTCTCCGCTCACTCCACGAAACGTATCAGGACGGTCCCAATGAAACATAACCTTTCGTCCAAGAAGGCGGGTGAAAACTAAACTCATCACTGACACGCTTGCACCTGTGTCCACCAACGCCATCGTTGGTACACCATCGATAAGCACTCGAACCTTATTTCTAAACATGGAAGCTAACGGAGGTATATCTGTTGAAATCGAAGACTGTCCGGCGACCTCACCTCCAACGGCTGCGCCGGCTAGTTTTCCGTAAGAGGCGAGGAGTGGCGGCGCCGAGGAGACGGTGATCGGTTGGCACGAGGGGCCGGTGGTGGTGTCACACTGCGGTCAGAGGCCGGAGATTGGTTTCGTAGCGGTCCTGGGATCTCGTAAGACCCGCTTCCCGGGAATGTCGGTGCTCGGGTAACGCCAGAACGGTTAAATCTCGGTGATCGGTCATACCTTGGCGGCTGCCGGTAATTGCAATACCTGGCAATGTGTCCTTCGAAGCCACAGTTGTAACAGACTGGTAGAGGACGCTCACCGAACCAATGCTGGGACCGCTCAGCTGTGAAGGGTCGGTGACGAGCTTGTTGAGCGGGGGCTGCCCACCTCTGTGTGGCGGGGCCGTGCCGAAGGCGTTGGCGATATCGCTGGTCGGCCACGAATGAGTCACGACGTGGCCGCGGATTTCCAGTTTCGCTGATGTCTGCCACACATACCGATGGTGGCAAAGAAGCTGATGGTGCCGCCATGTAGTAGGGTGGATTGGTAGGTGGATGAGGAATGGTTTCGTCAACCCTACTACCTTGTCGTTGCAGCTCTTCACGCACAATAGCCCGAATAGTAGCGGCAAGGTCGGTGGGCGGGCTCACGTCGACGCTGGCAACCGTTGTCACATTTGCCAGCCTACCAAATTTCGGGGCGATGCGACGAGTCTTCAATTTTTCAAACGTGCGGCTGTGATGTTGGACGTCGGAGGCAGAGGTGAGGTCATCCCTGCCTATCAGAAAATTGTAAACGTCTTCCGCTATGCCTTTCAATAGGTGTCCGACCCTGTCTTCTTCAGACATCTGCGGGTTTATAATCTTGCAAAGCTTAAGAACGTCCTCTATATAGACAGTGCAGGTTTCTCCAGGAGTCTGGGCTCTTCCGGCAAGAGTCCGCTCCGCGCTTTTCTTTCTTGAGTCGGAGTCACCAAAACACTTCTTGAGTTCTTGAGCAAAAATAGCCCATGTTGTCAAGGACTCTTCGTGGTTTTCATACCACATCAGGGCAGTGTCCTTGAGAAACAGCGCGACGTTTTCCAGCTGATCGATAGAGTTCCAGTGGTTGTACCGGCTCACCCTTTTGTAGTGCGTTAGCCACGCGTCCACATCTTCTCCTGCCATTCCCGCGAACGGGTGGGGTTCCATGTAGTGATGCCTTGGTGTAGCCAGTGTAGATTGGCGCGAAGTCGAGGCGGTTGATTCCTGACCTTCGCTCTGGGTCATGACGACTGTTGTCGGCGGCAGACCGGCAAGACGACGGCTCCGGCGAACTCCGAACAGCTGTAGCTCCGTGGTACGTCGATGTGCGGTACCCAGCACCTCCACCACTCTGTTACGTCTACGAGGGGTTTATTCGAAGCAGACGTAACGGTCAACTCGACGGTATACCGCAGTGAACGGGCAGCAGCGAGCTTTTGCCACCAACTGAACGTCCTCCTCTTCTGCTACCACCATGATCCCCGCTACACAGGTGCACATACCTAAATTACACATGTGGTAACAATATTATAAACGAATGTTCTAGAACATAAGATATTTAGGCGAGGCTTCCTGAGTGCAAGACCGCAACGGGACCCAGAGTTCTTTTTCTAGCTTACATGAGGCACACCATATTCGCAGAGAGGTCCCTATATTGCCAAGCATCGTTTCTCAAGTGTTGTTATCGCCCCATTACACTACACAATTCTCATCGCAAACCGCGTCTGCTGTTTTCGAGAAGCTTCGGGACTGTAGTAGATCATTTCGATAAAATCACGTCCACTCTGTGAACTGCACAGATTATTCCGGAACCTACGTCACCGCCAGCGATAACGCTAGAAAATTCGATGACAAGAGTATAAATGCCGACGCATTTCACCGCTTATGAGTAGTTGATCGACGGCCGACGCTCCGTTCACTGCTATCTGTGCAAGATTGCTACTGTAATCGGACTTTCTGCTTACCGGGCACAGGTTCGCCCAAATAAACAGTTAAACCACAACATAAAGCCTCCTGCCTTCGGCCACGTCATGACCCCGCGACAATATGTTGTGACTCGGGATTCAACTCAGGCCTCAATCGTATTATACCTCTTGGGGCTACCTGTCTTCCACCACGATGGAGAGTGACCTCTGGCAAGCGGTCTCCGATCATGCGCTCGTACCCTTGACAGTTCCGTCATTTCCCACCAGAACAGGAATTTATATAACGAGGGACTCCCCGCTTAAACTTGCCTTTGTCAAGAGGTTAGGATCGACCTCGTGCCATATAGCCTTCACAAAAGCTTGCGTAGTGACCACTTCGCCCTAGCCATCTCCTTCGAGGTCTCGAGCAGGCCATGTCGCAATATTCCGGTGACGAATTGGAACTACTTTCGCAAAATCAGGAAGGCGAAAACAGCGGATGCTACAGACTTTAAAGACTGGTTCTCGCGATTGAAAAGAGACGTCGAGCCCACCAGAAAAAGAGTCTGCACAGACCTCAAGATGGACCGGATGGACAGTCGTCTCGCCCACCTCCTTAAGGCCAAGGCTGCTCCTTAGCCAGGTGGAAGGAGCAATGGCTAAATCATAAGCACCGCAAGACGATAGGTGAAGTCAATCACAACATTGATGAACACTGCCAAGAGCTTGCCAAACTGCAGTGAAAAGAGTTTTAAAATTCGGTCGAGGAGCAAACGAGCACGGGTTGCAAGTGGAACATCTTGAAGCACCTGCTAGGCAAGTCGACCTCCAAGTCAAACTAGAGATTGACTAGGGACACTGTCTTAAATGAGACCATAGGGAGGGCTCTACATCAGACAACATTCTGCGATCGTTGGTCGACAGATACCTACACATGAGCCGCTCAAGTGACACGGACGGCCCAACATACAGAGGCCTCCTGAGAGAGGACCTCAACGCTCCTTTATTAACAAGCAAGGTGTGGGAAGCGTTTCTCCGTGATAAAGGGGTGGTGCCACTAAATTTGAGGCATGCGCGTTCTATGCTGTTAGCGTTACCTTCAGCTCAAGGAAGCATAATACACACACTATTATTAGTGTTTTCTCAATATTAATTTATTATTGCTCTACTTTCGTGGACCATTTTTGAATTCACTGTGCCAAAGTGAGCAGTGACGTCGATGCATAGGTGTCTTTGTCACGTGAGCACACAGAGCTGTGACGCAGATGGTGTTGAGTTTCGTCTGCTCTCATACACACGTGCCACACCGAAAGGCAGCAAAACAGACGCGCTGACAGTCTCCATGGCCAGCCGCCGTAGTATCGAGGCAGTAGCAAAAAGAAAACAATGCGTTTCTATTTACAACGTTTGTACAGAAGTAGGGTGAGGAAGCCGCCCGACACTCAAGGCGCCGGTCTTTTATAGGCGCCAAGACGCTGATGGAAAATGAGATAGCTCCGCTGTAGGACGCGCGCAGCGTCTCTGAACGACTTGACGCGTGGCTTTTCAAAAGCACTCAGAGTCCTTGAATACAAGGGACGCCCGCACACTCGTAACAGCAGGCATGCTAGTTCTCCACTCGTTCACAAAATGCGTTTCGGAGATGGCGGAGGCCACTCACGTCACTACAAATCTGGTGTGACGCCACAACAACTGCCGCTGCTTCTCCTATTCTGCGCTAGCGATTTGCCTAGATCACGTGAGTGAGCATTCGGCTACAGTTTACAAAGTGAATTAAAATATACTCTACGAGTTTGTTGTGTCCGACTCTTCCTGTGGAGAGTCCTTGCACACAGAAGAAACCCGCAACAGGCTTGGGATAGCCTCAAAACTTGGTGTCCCCACCTTTTTAACGACTGCTTGACCTCGGTACCAGACGACATTTTGAACAAGCTGCCCTGCAATCTAAATGAAAAGCCCATCGCCACCTTGACAAACAAAATCAATCGCATGCGAAACGGGTGACGTCCCGGCTGGCTGGAAGATAGCGTCAGTAATTCTCATATCCAAGCCAGGTCAACTCCCCAGTCGAAACAACGTGCGACCAATCTCGCTTACTTCGTTCTTGGGAAAAGTCATGGAACACGTCATTCACAAGCGCATATCTAAGTATATTGAGGAATGCGAACTTTTACCCTACAACATGATGTGATTTCGCCGTTGCCTATCTACTCGAGACGTTATGAAGCTAAATAAACACCAGATCATCGATATCAACACGAGAGACGTCTGGGTATACTGGCTCTGGATCCTGAAAAGGCCTTCGAGGATTTTTTGCATAGGCACGTCCTCGATTCCATTTCAGACAGGGACCTTGGGTTCAAGTTTCACGGGTTCGTTCCTTTGTTCCTTCGGGGTGGACGCACCACCCTCAGGGTTGGCGGGGTTACGTCTGAACCCTTCTATGTGGGGGCGAGGGTATTCCCCAGGTGTCTGCAATCTTGCCGCTTCTATTCAGCACCACCATGTGCGGTGCCTGCGCCTGTCTTTGTAAAGTAGACGGCGTTAATCATGCTCTGTACGCCTATGACATCACGGTGTGGTGTGGCGGTAGCATTGAAGGGAGAGTCAAAGAATCACTGCAGGCAGCCCTGAACTGCACGGAGGAATTCTCGGAGGGCATAAGGCTCCGGATCTCTCCGTCCAAGTCCAAACTGCGTTTGTATCGCCCTACCAAAAAGGGCACATTTACTGGTTATCATTTATTTACTGAATACTGCAGGCTCAAGTCATAGCCCATGCAGGAGTGCGAACAAGCACTTGTACAAAAAAATTTGCAGATCTCATGTACAGTGGGAGATCGACGTTTTGCGAAGTACGAATGAATAAGTTTGATATGTCACTTTGAAATCAGCACAACGTTACGAGGTGGAGGTAAATGACGCCGTACACGCTTTCCGTGTCCTGATTATCACGTCTTGATGTGTTGTTTACCTTCGTCATCTATTCACGTCACGTGATACCAAATTTAGTATATTTGGAGCTATAGCGAAACGACCGCGAGCACGCTATGAGCGTGGTATTTTGCCATGTTCTTACACGACACGCGTGTCAGGATTATCATGTTTGCACCAGTCATATACTTTCGTCATCTATTGACGTCACGTAGCACCGATTTGAGTATATGTGGAGCTAGCAAAGTGGCCACGAGCGCATCACGAATAGCCCAATATACTGCAACATACAGTTGACGAGCTCGCGCGCTGTTGGGATCGGGGTTTTCAGGCACCAGAGATCCGGGATGAAGTGGTCGAGGCAGGAGGAAGACAGACTTGAGGAGTTTATTTACATTATGTACATTGTGAGCTCTCGTACATGACGAGCTCTTTTTTACATGGCAAGCTCTCGAATCTGGCATTCCTCTACATGGTGTTCCTTCGAATGAGCCGGGTGGCTCATTAAAAAGGGTGTGTTCTCCCTAGATCCTTAGATAAGGGAACACGTGCAGATGCGACTGTCCAATCACAGATCACACACAACAGGTAAGGGGGACGAGCATGCACGGCCCAAGTGAACGTCCAATATTAAGTCGTGATCACTGCACTGAAAGATGGCGCCAGCGGGGCTCTTCCTCGTCGTGTGTGTGCCGCTGGTCGAGGGGTCCCAAGCTCATGACAGCATACATCAACAGGTCCGCCAATCTGTTCGCTCAATTAGCGGGGCGATTTGCGGCGGCCGACGTGGTCTCTTCCTAGGAAGATGCTGTACTTGTTGTCCTCTCTCGAACAGCTTACGGCGCCGTGGCGACATGACGTCTCACCCTCCGGCTAGAAGGGACAATGCCTGGCGGTCATAGGCAGCCGGGCTGTCGGCTACTGGTTTGAAGATCTAAAGAGCGCCGCTCCTTCGTCAGCTCCGGTGTCAGTCACAACAGCTCGTTCTCCGGCGAGAGATTCGACCTTAGGGTGACCAGCTGCACAGGTTGCCCGAAGTGTCGTAGTGTGGTGCCTTCTTCCAGGCCACTGCCGATGACGCCAAGCCAAGGACTCTTTACCGCTGGTTCCTTGTAGCTCTCTTCTGGGAAAAGCATTTATACACACCACCATAGGAACGGTAGAGCACCCTGCCCGCCCTGAGACACATCGAGTTCTACAAATTCTCCAAATCAACCATCCTTAAGTAGTATCACAACACAAAGCAGAAATCGGAAGGTTTGTCTGAAGTGTCTCCAAAAGTCCGATTTTGATTCGAGAAATATTTTCCTATTAGACTGCTTTCAAGAAAATTACCTGCCCAATGAGGCGTTCCTCGTGGCATACCTGTTTGCTAGCGGGAGCAATTCGCTGGAACCTACCAGGCCTTATAATCATAAATTAAACCCTTTTGCTTCACGCCATCTTTTAGTTCCCAAAATTTTGTGCCACCAAAGCTAGTCGTCAGTTCCCCCGGAACTGACGAAGAGACAACTGTCATACTGCACCTGCGTATGACAGATCTTTCTAGGCGAACGGGAAATAGAACAATAGCAAAACCCGTTCGCTTCGCCTCCGACCCTACAAAGCTGCTCGCCGGCAACCGGAGTTCTTACTCTTACCCAGTTACTATTATTCAGCCACGCACCTCGCACTACCGCGGCCCATCAGACATGCTGTCGGTACAGTGGACGAAAGGCTGACTGTCCCCTTCCTTCCGTTTGTCTTTTCACCCAACGTGTTTTTTTTCTTTTCGTTTTATCCGGTGGCTCGGACGCATACAAAGCAACTCCGGCGCCGACGGCAAACGGCAAATTTTGTAAACTGCCCTCGAATGTTTACCAACTCACTCAAGCGGGCTGTGCTCTTTGTCGTACTCTTTGCTTTACGACGCCGCTTCCGTCTACGCTTCTTCTTAGGGGTCATTTCTGAGCCTCTCGCTCGCATCTTCTGTACACTCTGCTCGTCCGAAGCCGGTGTTCTTGCCTAGCGGGTTGAATTCTGCCTGGACCCTGCATAGAAGGTTCACCATCGGGACAGCCTCTCGGTGTCTGTTCCAGATGTTCTAAAACTATCTCAGCTGTTTCGGTAGATTTACCCTGGCACATTACCTCGTTGTACTTATGGCCTTTGTCGGCCTCTTAGCGTAGCAACATTCGCAGTTGTCCAAATCAGTTCATTCTTGAACCTGCCGTTACCCTGATAGGTGTTAGTCTCTCTCTACGGCTTCCATCTCGACTGCAACGTAGTCACTATTCAACTAGTGGTACAATAACATGATATTTCTTTGTGTCTACGCATTACGCGCAACGGAAACAGCATACACTATTTTCCATCAGCCTCCGTCACCTTATTTTGGAGTAACCCGTCTCTTAAGCCCTGCAACTCGCTTTAATGCGTACCAATATCCTTCTTATAGATATATATATAACACATATAGGCGACCAAAACAATGGAGTGCTAAGAAAAACAAAGTTCAAACTGCTTAATTGCAATATCACTAAAATAAACAAACAAAACGTTCGTTTCAACAGTTCTGAGTCAATATCTTTGAAAAGCTAATAGCTGTTCTCAACAACTTGGAGTCGAACTCGTGGTGGTCGTGCTGAGAACAATTTTCTCGAGAAGCGGGGTGTAAAACACGTGTGAAAGTCAATCGCATTGCTACCGAACCCCGCGATGTTCCTCGAAGCAGATTTGCCGTCGTCCCTTCTTGTCAGTTCACGAAAACCACTGACCTCTGTGTGCCTTACCCCGTCCAATGCACTGGGAGAACAACAGAAGGGTCCCCCTCCCCTCCGACCGCTTACGCGCAAGATGCGTTTCTTTTTTCTTTGTTCTCGGGCTGTTCGGATGCTTGCGCGGCAACTTTTTTGCAATTTCGCTCCGCCATTTGAATACAATCCTTAAACGCGTCGCGATTTTCTCTTACCTGTTTTTACGACGCTTTCTACGTTTTGCACGCATCTTGGTGCCGTCTACGGAGCCTTTCGCCCACCACTGATGCTCTTCAGCATTCTTTTAGCAGCTGAGTTTTCGCAATTGTTGATTGTTTTACGCCTTGTTAACTTAGAATTCGCGTCGATTTGTCTCAGAGTGTACTAATGTATAGGTTTCTGTACTATTGTTACATTTCATGCTTTTGAATCTTTGTTTTTATTTCGTTTTTTCGCTTTCCCTGTTTTGAATATGCTTTTCTTTTGCTCGACATTTGCCTGTCCTTTATTCCAAATAAGACATTATCGCTTGGAGGTCCCCCTAACAGCGTTTACTTCGGGACCTCCTTCTGTAATACTTATAAACCATGTCACTTGTATTTTCATAATGTCAGAATAAACTTCAACTTCAACTTCAACACACATGCGTGTTAGCTCTTTCGCACGCACTGTCCTGGTGATTGCCTAGCAATTTATCATTTGAGCACTGCCGCGTACGATGCGCTTTTCTTTTCCGGTGGCTCGGACGCATAAGATACACCCCCGTCAGAGATAACAATGGCACTTTTCTCGTGATTTCGCTCCGCCGTTTGAAGCCCTTACTCAAACGCGCCGTGCTCTTTGCGAGCTTTGCCTTACTGTTGCCCTTCGGACGCTTTCTATCATGTGCACGCTTCTTTGCGTGGACCTGGGAGCGTTTTGTCCTACTCTGACGTTCCTAATCTTCAATATGCTCCTCCGCTGTGTCACGCACACAGTCCTGATGATTGCCTATGAGTTCATCGCTAGACCGCTGCCGCGTAGATTGCACTTTTTTTCCTTACTCTCCGGTAGCTCAGATGCATGCGATTCAAGCCAGTCAGAAAAGAAAATGGGCCTTTTCTCGCGAATCCGCTACGCCGTTTAAATGTCCCCGTCAAACGCGCCGCGCTAGTCGCGAGTCTTGCCGCGCTTCCGTTTTTCGGATGCTTTCCTGTTTGGCACACTCCTTGGTGCCAACTTTGGAGCCTTTCGTCCGCCTCTGATGCCCATCAAGCCCCGCCGCGGTGGTCTAGTGGCTAAGGTACTCGGCTGCTGATCCGCAGGTTGCGGGTTCGAATCTCTGCTGCGGCGGCTGCATTTCCGATGGAGGCGGAAATGTTGTAGGCCCGTGTGCTCAGATTTGGGTGCACGTTAAAGAATCCAGGAGGTCAAAATTTCTGGAGCCCTCCACTATGACGTCTCTCATAATCATATGGTGGTTTTGGGACCTTAAACCCCACATATCAATCAAATGTGATGCCCATCAATATCGTCTATAGGGCTGCAAGGCTCGATTCTTATGGAACGCTCTGTTAATCGTAACGGCGTTTCTACAACAACGGAATCCTCACACCCTGCTTCGACCGCGAGCTCTTTTTCTTCGGAATGGGTTCCAATCTCAACCATGTCCTTACAGGTACTAGCCTTCCCTTCGGCCTCAAATGGCATCACCTCTACAACGCATCGTTTGTGCGCTACATCTGAAAATGCCCGGCCTGTAGCCTTCTTCTCGGGCTTAAATGGCGCCGCCGCTACATCGCACCGTTTATGCGCTACATCTACAGATGTCTGGCCTCTTTTATGCAATACCACCCCCTTGAGATGCATCTTTTCTAACTCCTTATCCATTTCCTGCATATTTTTCCTATGTTCTTCCTTTCTGCACTCGATCTTCTCTTCCTCTTCGTGATCTACTAAATACATATTCACGAAGTGCTTGATTTCCGCCTTTTCAGTTTTGCTTTCAAGATTCACTTCACGGAGTTTAGATGCTGGCATATCATCGTCAAAACTTAGGTCCAGATCCCAACACAGGTTCAGGTCATGACCACTACCTTGCTTTGTCTCTGCTGTGACAAAACACAAACCTCACCAGCGTTTTAATTCTGGGTGTGAAAACATTGAAGCCTGGCAAATCCAATAGCGCAGACCTCCAGCTTAAACACACAAGTCGCGCTATGTGGCCAACCTCCCTTTCTAACCTGTTTGCTGTTTCTTTCTCACTCTACTGATTTTTACATCCTAAATTTTCCTGCAACGTACACTAAAAACTCCCATAAATTTTAACACTTGTTCCTATCGAATTATCTAAGCTTTTTTTCCTTAACCTGGTAGCTCAGATAATCATCCAGTGCCGCTCTGTTCCGAGGTAACAACCACAGTGGCCAGGCAGTTGTTGGTTATATCTATCTTTTAACGCGTGTAAGCTAAAAGACTTGATATATCTCAAGCATAAAGTTAGGCACTCACCCCGTTACGTGTGGTCGTGGTACGCCGCGCTGATCCCGCCAAATTCCAAGGCATTCGGCTGACCTACGGTCCATGTCGTTCTCTGTCGCTGAGTCGTATCCCAACACTGCCAACCAGTTGTTGCGAAAGGCGTTTGCAGGCATTGGAGGTCCGGGATGAAGTTGTCGAGGTAGGAGGAAGAGAGTCTTGAAGAGGGTTTATTTAGATTATGTACATTGTAAGCTCTCGTACATGACGAGCTCTTTCTTACATGGCGAGCTCTCGAATCCAGCGTTCCTCTACATGGTGCTCCTTCGAATGAGCCGGGTGGCTCATTATAAAGGGTATGTGCTCCCCACATCTCTAGATCAGGGAACACGTGCACATGGTACTGTCCAATCACAGATCACACACAACTGGCGAGGGGGACGAACATGCACAGCCCACGTGAACGTTCAATATTGAGTCGTGATCACTGCACTAAAAGGTGGCGCCAGCGGGGATATTCCACGTCGTGTTTGTGCCCCTGGTCGATAGGTCCCAAGCTCATGACAGCATAATGGGTCCGCCGTTCTGTTCGCTGAATTAGCGGGGTGATTTCCGGCGGCCGACGCGGTCTCTTCCATGGAAGATGCTGAACGAGTTGTCCTCTCTCTAACGGCTTACGGTGTCGTGGTGACACGACGTCTCACCCTCCGGCCAGGAGGGACAATGCGCGGCGGTCATGGGCAGCCGGCCGGTCTGCTACTTGGTTGAAGATCCAAAGAGCGCCGCTCTCTCGTCAGCTCCGGCGCCAGTCACAACAACGCTGATCAAAGCGACGCTACGATAGTAGAGCGCGAGCACTCTGTAGCCTGACACCTGGTGCGGCCAGCGTCCGTCGACGTGGCCTGACGGCAACCGGCGCGAAATGAGACAGGGGTCATTTTGGGCTGATGCGTTACCCAAGCAAGACTGCTTCTCCCTCTTTTCGTGACTGAGGGACGCCGGATGCGCTGAAACGCGCATGCGTCAAAGCACCGCAGCGCTGCGCGCACCTGCGAATATATGACAGGCCCGCTGCCTGGCGTGGCAACACCGTTGTGACCCGACGAAAAAACGCCAGTGAGCACGCGCAGCGCGTCACGTCAAAATGTATTGGCACTTTGACTGTGGCATGTAGTGATATTCTCACATGATACGCATCTCGTGATTATCATGTTTGCACAAATCACGCACCTTCGTCATCCATTGACGTCACGTAATACCTAATTTGGCTTATAAAAAGCTAGCGAAACGGCCACGAGTGCAACCTGAGTTGGCATGTAAACATGTTGTTACATGACTCGCATATCATAATTATCATGTTTCGATGTGTCGTTTACTGATGTAGTTCACTCGCGTCACGTAATACCGAGTTCGGTACATGTGAAGCTATCGAAACGACCACGAGTGCATCATTAGCGTAGCATGTAGTCATGTTGATACTTTCCGATGGAGGTGGAAATGTTGTAGGCCCGTGTGCCTAGATTTGAGTGCAGTTAACGAACCCCAGGTGGTCAAAATTTCCGGAGCCCTCCACTAAGGCGTCTCTCATAATCATATGGTTGTTTTGGGACGTTAAACCCCACATATCAGTCATGTTGTTACATGAAACGCATCTCATGTTTATCATGTTCGCACCAGCGTCATACCTTCGTTATTCATTCACGTCCTGTAATACCAAATTTGGTATAAGTTAAGCTAGCGAAACGGCCGCCAGCACATCATGAGCGTGGCACGTGGTCATGTTGTTACATGACACGCATCTGATGTTTGCACCATGTTTCATGTTTGCACGCATCTCATGTTTGCACGCATCTCATTGTTTGCACGCATCTCATGTTTGCACGAGGATTATCATGTTTGCCACAGTAACACAGCTTCGTCATTCATTCACGTACCATAATACCAAATTCGGTATGTGTGACGCTAGCGAAACGCCCGCGAGTGCATCATGAGCTTGGCATGTAGTCATGTTGTTACATGACACGCTTGTCATAATTTTCATGTTAGGGTCTTTCCCCTGTGTTCGCCAGGAATCATGCCATACCATATCAGTTTTGCAACATCTCATGTGAACGAAACCACCGTAAGAGCTGCAGCAACATGAAATGTAAATCATGACATTCATGTCATGATTTTCATGTTATGACTAGTAAAATATGTTCTTCATACAGTAATGTTAAGCCATACCAAGTTTGGCATTGATACCATTATCGAAACGACCAGGAGAGCTAAAGGTCGTAGGCGGCTAGATAGATAGATAGATAGCTAGATAGATAGATAGATAGATAGATAGATAGATAGATGATTGATTTTATTGATTGATTTGAGGGGTTTAACGCCCCAAAACCACTATTTGATTATAAGAGACGCCGTAGTGGAGGACTCCGGAAATTTTGACCACCTGGGGTTCTTTGACGTGCACCCAAATCTGAGTACACGGACCTACAACATTTCCGCCTCCACCGGAAATGCAGCCGCCACAGCCGGGATTTAATCCCGCACCTGCGGGTCAGCAGCCGAGTACCTTAGCCACTAGAACACCGTGGCGGGGCATAGATAGAGAGATAAATAGATAGATAGATATATGTATAGATAGATAGATAGATAGATAGATAGATAGATAGATGCGTGCAAAGTCGCCGGAGTTCGCAAAGAAATGCTTTGCATTAAAAAGAAATCCCAAATAATCAGTTGTCAACGCGCGCATTGTACACACAAAATTAATACTCTCATACAAACCAGTACACATTGCAATTTATAATCAACAGCATTTGCCCCACATAAATCAGTAACAATTCAAGACCAGAAAAAGTATATGTTCACAAAAACTACACAAATACATACTCGCAATATAACACTTACCACAGCAACAGGAGTAATATTTCGTTAACACATTTATGAAAACGGCTGGGATTACTAGTGCACGTACTTCCTGTACATACGAACCAAAAAAAGGATAGTGCTTTAGGGTTATGATGCGATGAAGTCGAAGTAGTTAATGTGTTGTACCGACTCAAATGGCAGGGCATTCCAGTCGGCAATGATACGAGGAAAAAAAGAGAACTCAAATGTGTTGGTACGTGTCTGGAATGGTGTCATCGGCGCAGCATGATGGTTTTTAGTTTCTCATCACGTCAGTAGTTGGATAAATGTAGAGGATCTAGTGCCAAGTGTGTTTTTTTAATGGAAAGGAAATCTTAATCTCACAATTTTGCGACGAAGCTGGAGTTTTTGTATATTGTTACGAGTAACTTCTTTATTAATCTGTTTTTAATGCACAGAACTTGATGAGCAAGATGGCGCTAGTCCAGCATCAATCAAAACTCACTTCGTCCTCCTCTTTCTTGCAGCCGCGTTAAGGGGCTGTTATGTATCATAACCCCCGGTGGTTGAAGCACGCTCCCGGTGCCAAATCTACACAGATGATGTCAAAAGAGGGTAATAGGGCTTTAGCCGAGCCACGTGAACGATGTCGCTTGGAGCTGACAATGACTTTGTTGAGTCGGTTGGTACAATCTCGTAGGTGACGTCTGTCACTGGGCGAACGGTATGGAATGGTCCAGTGCAGGGCGACAACAGTTTCTGAGACAGTCTCACACGCGGAGCAGGTGAGCAGAGGAGCTTGAGGGAACCCGCGGAAAAGTGCACGTCCCTATGATGAGAATCGTAGAGCTATTGTTGGTGCGCCTGTGAGGCCTGTAGACGGTTACGGGTGACATGGCTCACGTGGTCGGCACGGGCGTTAGCTTCCCCGGCATATTCAGGGGCCGCCGGTAAAGTGTCTATTGGTGGAGTTGGGTTCCGGTCGTATAGGAGATAGAAGGGTGAATAGCCGGCAGTGTTGTGACAGGATGAATTGTAGGCGAACGTCACATACAGCAAATGAATGTCCCAATCCTGATGGTCAGGCGCAACGTATTTGGCAAGCATAATAATTAGGGTCCTGTTAAGGCGTTCCGTGAGGCCATTTAACTGGGTATGGTACGAAGAAGTAAATTTGTGCTTAGTATAGCAAGAGCTCAGGATTTCCTGAACGACAGCTAAGAAGAACGTGCGGCCACGGTCGGTGAGAGGTTGGTGGGGAGCACCATGCACTAATATTATGTCGTACAGCAGAAAGTTCGCAACGTCAGTAGCGCAACTGGTCGCGAGTGCTCATGTGATTGCGTACCGTGTCGCGTAGGCTGTGGTAACAGCAATTCATGTAATTCTGGCTGTGGACAGTGAAAAAGGGCCCAACAGCTTGAGAGCAACTCGAAAAAAATGTTCAGTGGGAACGTCGATCAGCTGAAGGTAGCCGGCTGGGAGGGCAGATGGCGTTTTGCGAAGCTGGCAGGGCTCACAAGTGGCGACATAGCGTCGAACAGAGTGGGAAAGTCTAGGCCAAAAAAATCGACGTCGTACCCGATCGTATGAGCGAGAAACGCCCGAATTCCCCGTCATGGCAGTGTCATGAAGTTAGTGCAGGACAGTGGAACGCAGATGCGCTGGGATGACAGGAAGGAAATCAGATCCGAAGGAATCAATGTTACGGCGGTATAGGATTCCGTCTTTCACCAAAAACATTTGTATAGACGGGTCGCGAGGCGTTTACTTCAGTTTGTCATAACTGGCTTGTAAAGAAGCATACCGACGTTGCTCTTCGCCAATTTTCAGCAGCAGCGACACGGAAAAAACGTCCGCGATAGCGTCAGTATCAGTTGCTTCGTCCACAGGTCGGCGGGATAAACAATCCGCATCCTGATGTTGATTGATTGATTTGTGGGGTTTAACGTCTTAAAACCACCATATGATTATGAGAGACGCCGTAGTGGAGAGCTCAGGAAATTTAGACCACCTGGGGTTCTTTAACGTGCACCCAAATCTGAGCACACGGGCCTACAACATTTCCGCCTCCATCGGAAATGCAGCCGCCACAGCCGGGATTTGATACCGCGACCTGCGGGTCAGCAGCCGAGTACCTTAACCACTAGACCACCGTGGCGGGGCCGTATCCTGATGTATTCGCCCTAGTTTATGCATTACAAAAAACGTGTATTCTTGAAGGCGTAGGACCCAACGAATGAGACGTTCTGTGAGGTCCTTCAGGGAGGCTAGTCAGCAGAGCGCGTGATGATCTGTGACAGCACGGAATGAGCGCCCGTACTTGTATGGACAAAACTTGGCGACCGCCCATACAAGGGCAAAGCACCCACGCTCCGTGATGGAATAGTGGCGCTCAGCTGGAGATAGCAGTGGACTTGCGTAGGCTATAAGACGGTCGTGTATCCATTGGTGCTGCAATAGCACAGCTCCTATGCCGTGTCCACTGGCGTCCGTGTTAACCTCGGTTGGGGCTGATGAAGCAAAGCGAGGCAAGATTGGTGGCGTCGTAAGCCGGGTCGTAAGTTGGGAAAACGATCACGCTTGGTCATGGCCTCAGATAGACGAGGCGTCTTTCTTCAAGAGGTCTGTGAAGGGGCGTGCAATGATCGCAAAGTCCTTAACAAAGTGTCTGAAATAGGAGCACAACCCCACAAAACAGCGGACATCCTTTGTGGTCCTCGGAACGGGAAAGTTTTTGACTGCGCGAATTTTCTCTGGGTCTGGACGCCCGCCTTGGGCAACGACAAGGTGACCAAGCACGAAAATTCGACGACGAGCGAACTGGCACCTGGAGGCGTTAAACTTGAGTGCGGCTCGACGGAAAACGTCCAGAATAGCTGATAATCGATCGAGATGTGAGTCGAATGTGGGCGAAAAGGCAATAACATCGTCAAGGTAACACAAGCAGGTGGAATATTTTAACCCTTGGGGCAATAGGTCCATCAGTCTTTCAATTGTGGCTGGCGCATTTCAGAGACCAAAGGGCATCGCCTTAAGTTGATAAAGGCCATCAGGAGTGATGAATACGGTCTTCTTGCGGTCCATCTCGTCGACGGCTATCTGCTAGTAGCCTGACTGAAGGTCAATGTTTGAAAAATAAGTAGCACTGTAAAGGCAGTTGAGCATGTCGTCGATGCGAAGCAAAGAATAAACGTGTTTTTTTGTAATTTTGTTGAGATGACGGTAATCGACACAAAAGCGCCATGTTCCATACCCCTTTTTGACAAGGACGACTGGAGAAGCCCAGGGGCTGAACGACGGCTCAATAATGTTTTTCGCAAGTATTTTCCAGGCTTGCTGTTGTAACATTGCACGCTTTGACGCAAAAACATGGTAGGGGCATCGGTGAATGGGAGTCGCATGAGCAGTATTGATGCGATGGGTGACAATGATCGTTTTGCCTAAAGAGTTGCTTGAAATGCCGAAAATACTATGATAGCCCTCAAGAACGTGGCAAACAGCTGCAGATTGCTCACACGTGAGGTCCGATGACACCATTCGCTCAATGTTGGCGTCCCAAGAACGCAAGGAAGTGGAACCATTGATTGAGCTGCAGCAATCGTCCACTCTGAATGGCTCGACATGGTCGTCTTGGAGAGCGGTAATTTTGGCCAGGGAGATGCCTCGTGGTAGAACTTGGGTGGTGAGTGAGAAGTCGACCAGTGGAAGGAAGGTGCGGTTGTTTCTCATAATCCTCAGATTAATATGTGGCACAGCAACTCCGTGTCAAATCATCATGGCAGGAATCAGGGCCACCATGTAATCCCCATCAAGTACTGGCGGTGTGGAGGTCAAGTCGACATGTGGAACAGAGTTAGGCGGGAGGCACGTAAAATCAATGAAGCAGAGGCTGGTTGGCGGTAGGCTGGTCGGGTCGGAAAAGAGTGGTAATTCAAGATGGAGAGAGCCAGCTGAACAGTCTACGAGGGCAGAATGCGTGGCTAGAAAATCCATACCAAGAATGAGTTCATAGCGGCAAAGTTCGATAACGGCGAAAAGAACGACAGTACTTTTTTCCCCAATAGAAACTCGCGCAGAGCACATGCCAAGAATTACGGCAGTTCCTCCATCGGCGACTCGTACAGCTTGGTTGAGAATGGGCAGGACAGTTTTTTTAAGTCGGCGGCGAAGGTTAGGACTCATAATGGACACATGCGCGCCAGTATCTATCAATGCGCTGACACAAACATTGTTGACAGTAACGTCCAAAAGATTCATGCTCGTGGTTAACGTTAAGCGAGGAATTCTTACGGAAGTCCTTAACGCAGCTCCACCTCCAGAAGCTGCACAGCCTAATTTCCCGGTTGGAGGTGCTGCGAATAGGTCGTGCAGGCAGCACGGCGTTGTTGGGGCGACGTGTACTGATGACGAGCAGGGGACGGGGAACGGTCTTTATTATTTATTTATTCAGAAATACCTTGCTTCGCCCAAAGGCGTGTAAGCGGGGGGGGGGGGGGTTACAGCTTTGAAAAAACAAGTCTTCGTTATGACAGCACACTTGGTCACAAGACAATTGATGATTCCACTCTTGTACAGTACGAACAAAAAAAGAATTAGCATAAAGGTTCGTTCCAGTCCGGTATTCTTGAATCTTAAGGTCATCATCAGACCTTCAAGATAATGCGGTGGTTTAAGGTAAGTGTTTTTATTGATGCCAGTCTTCTTATGGTATATCTGAAATAAAAATTTCAAACGCAATTTTATTCTGTGAGAGGAGAGCGTTTCCTATTCCAGATCGTTTTTCATTTCAGTACAGCTGTCACCTCGCTTATACCGACTGAGAACGAACCTTGCCGCTCTGTTCTGTATTTTCTCGATCAGATCAATCAAGGACTTTTGGCGCGGATCCCACACACAACATGCATATTCCGAAATCGGGCAGACAAATGAAATTTACGCAGTACTTTTTAGGACAGCAGGGAAGGATCTCAGCTTTCGTTGAATGAAATTCAGGGCTCTGGCAGCTTTTGCAAATACAGCATGCACATGCGTATTCCATGAATAGTCGCTCGTAAGTGTTACACCCAAGTATTTATACATTGATTGATGATCAATGACGTCATCGTTCAAAAAATAACGCGCTTCATCTTTTTTTTAGTAAAAGACACGTGCACACATTTTTTACAATAAGTTGCATTTTCCACTTATCACACCATTGCACAATTCGGGTAAGGTCAGCCTGCAATTCAATGCGATCCTGTTCATTTTTTATTTTTCTGTACACAAATGAGTTGTCAGCGAGTAAACGTATTCGAAAAGTAATACCATCAGGAATATCATTGATGTAAACTAAAAACAGTAGCGGCCCTAAAACGGACCCTTGAGGGACACCCGATGTTCCTTCCACCGTAGAAGAAGTAGTACCATGGAAAATGACACATTGTCGACGCTGTGATAGATAACAAGCTATCCAATTCAGTACTTTCTTATCAATATTTGCCCTTTCGCGTTTGCGAAGAAGCAAGGGATGGCACACGGTGTCAAACGTCTTTCTGAAATCTAAGAAAACACAGTCTGTTTGACCGTTGTCATCAACCTCTGACACTAAATCATGGTAGAACTCAATCAGCTATGTTGTGCAAGACAGGCCCCTGCGGAAACGTTGTTGATCATCAATTAATAATTTGATTGATTGATATGTGGGGTTTAACGTCCCAAAACCACTATTTGATTATGAGAGATGCCGTAGTGGAGGGCTCCGGAAATTTAGACCACCTGGGGTTCTTTAACGTGCACCCAAATCTGAGCACACGGGCCTACAACATTTCCGCCTCCATCGAAAATGCAGCCGCCGAAGCCGGGATTCGAACCCGCGCCCTGCGGGTCAGCAGCCGAGTACCTTAGCCACTAGACCACCACGGCGGGGCATCAACTAATAATTTATGTTGAACTAAGTGTTTCACTATGTCTTTATAGAAAATGTGCTCTAGTATTTTGCAGGGAATAGAGGTTAATGAAATAGGGCTATAATTGTTGGCCTCTTTTTTAGAACCACCCTTGTGAATGGGAACCACGAAAGCCATTTTCCAGTCCCCAGGCAGAACCCCAGTAGAGAGAGATGTTTTGCATATTAGGTAAAGATAAGATGCTAATGGCCAGGCACAACGCTTCAACATGCGTGGGGAAATATCATCTGGACCAGGGGCCTTGGTTTCGTCTATATTTTTAAAAGTGATTCGATACACTCACACAGAGTTCAACCGGTGGCATTAATGGCTGAGTTACCAGAGGTGGCTCTGCCAGCGTAGATAAATTCGCAAAATACGTTTGATGTAAGAATACGGAGTGAAAGAAATTATTAGCACACGACACTTTATCAATGTCGCTGGACAAGATCTGACCATCATGGAAAATTTCTTTTACTCTGGTTGAATCAGCTCCACAGTTTCCTACGTATCTTCAAAAATGCTTTGGGTTCGTTTTTATACTTTCGTTTAGTCGATTGAAGTATTGACCCTTTGCGCTACGAACTTTAGATTTATATTCTTTAGTTATCTCGACCAACTTATTGTACTGATAGCTATTATGAGTTCTTTTAAATGCCTTGTATACTCGTCGTCTTTTCCTTATTAATCTAAAAATCACTGGTGTCACCCATGGTTTCTTGAACTTTTCGAGTTTACCCGCGTTTGGACTTGGCAATTACTTTTCCGTTAGTTCTATGACTTTTGCTTTAAATAGAGACCACAGCTGTAAAACATCGGCGCTCTCGCAATGACAATCGAAAACAGGCAAATGAGCAAATAATTCCTGAGAAATAGCAGAGTAATCACCCTTATCAAAAAAATATACCTGCCTCGATTGGCGAGGCTTGGGTCTCTTGATCACATGTTTAATAGTTGCTACAACCGCGAGATGGTCACTGATACCGGGTATACACGTCATAGAGTCTACAATATTTGGCGACTTACAAAAAAGCAAATCTAAAATCTTATTATTCCTTGTGGCCACAATAACGTATTGAGTAAGACCGAACGCATCAACGATGTTTATCATGTTGATGTTTTCGCGACAACCAGTCAAGGCGATACATGTTCCATTATACCACGTCAAATCCAGTAGATTGAAATCACCGGCAAGTATAAACTGATCTGATGTTCTGTAAATTATGTCGTACAGTTGCTGCAACGTATCCGGGTCAGACTTTGGTGGTCGATAAAACGTTCCGGCAATAAATTTCATATTATCAGCAAGTGTCACCGTGCACCAGACCGATTCTACGTCATCGTGCCCGATATCAAGTTCAGATGTCCGTAAGGAAGAGTGAACTAACAAAAATACCTGTTCTTGACCTATCTTTTCGGTAAACGTTAAAGTGGCTAGGAAACACCTCACTATTATTGATTGAGGGTATCAGCCACGATTCTGTCCCAAACCCTATTCCTGCCTTTGTCGATTCAATTAGGCCCGCGAATTCATCTATTTTATTCACAATACTTCTGCAGTTTACAACATCTGTTAGGTTGCGTGAAAATGAGGCGGTCTTACAAGCAGGGTGTCACTTTTTTAGAGCTAGAACTACCTTTTTTTTCTGTGTCCCACGTGAATGCCTTGCAATCAACAATTAGTTTGTGAAAACTTAGTGTAACCTTGCTACTGCTGTCTGCTAGTTCAGTTTTAGCATAGTTCCATAATCGTTTTCGGATTTCTCGTGTTTTCGGTGCGTAGTCCTGATTTACACAGTAAACAGGCCCTTTGAATTTCTAGCGTTTTTAAGGACATCCATTTTTTTCCTTGTCGGAGGAAAAAATTAACAACAAAATTGGCCGGTTGAACTTCTTGTTGAATCGACCGATACGGTGTGCTCTTTGTACTGACGTCAGTTCTATTGCAAGACGAGTTAGAGAGATGTCCTTAATCAGTTTCTCAGACTGCTGCCACGTCTCTTCCTTGTCATCTTTAATGCCATAAAAGACCAGGTTGGCCCTTCGGCTTCTATTTTCTAGGTCGACGTCTTTTGTTCGCAGTTCCTGAACTTTCTTTTCGAGCTGTTTGACCACGTTTTCATGCTGTTCTACCGTCTCGTTAAAAACTTCAATCTTTCCTTCAGCTTTTCCCAATTTATGATTTATTTCAGAGAGCATAGCTTCATGTTTTGCTAGTTGTTCCTGAATAGTATACAGCTTCTTCTTGATGCTGTTCTGACCTGCCTGCAAACACTTGAGCAGTTCTAGTTCAGTTTCACTGCGTGGGCCAGCATTTTTCTCTACATCACCGGAAAGCAACAGTAATATAATCAAATACAGTACCCGGTTAGCAAACAAACGGAATCTTCTACGGCGAGCACGTTCTTTCACTCGTTTGCTACAACTACAAGCCGAGCATGTCGTCGTGGGAGGATCCGGCAGTGCACAAAGTAATCTACGTACATGAAAAGAGCAGTGTTCACTAACCTGCAATACCAACCTAGGCATTAACTGCATGTCGGCCAGCGTGCCGGCTCCAAATCCCACGAAGCCATATAGTCATGCGCTTAAATAAGGTTGCACATGGTCATGTGGCACTTGATACTGGTGAGTCTCCGCCCTATCACTTTCAATGCAGACGGTATCGCTGGCGTTCCTGTCGTCGAAGATGGCTGGTGATTCATTGGGGCCTTGCAGCCAAGTGGCACGATGTCGTTTCTGCAAGCGCTTTTGGAAATAAAGAGATCACCGCCCATTGACCGGACGCGTCGAAATCCAATGCAGCTCGGAGAGCGACAAGAACCTGCAATACCAACATAGGCATTAACTGCATGTCGGCCAGCGTGCCGGCTCCAAATATCGTAGTGAGGTCTGCTCAGAGGTGCTGCAGAAGCGGAAAATATGGTCGTCATTGATGGAGAAAGTGATGGGGACGACTGGCGGACAAAAGTGGCGTGAGACTGATGTGCATAACGTGAAGGCAGAGCCCAGCGGTTGCGGCAGTGACGAGCTATATGACCAACGCGTCGACAGTTAAAACATGAACTTGTCATCAAGGCTACGGCATTCGGATGGATTGCGTTAGATGCGAGGAGCAGAAGGGGGGCGATAAGAAAGGTCATTGATTGATTGATTGATTGATTGATTGATTGATTGATTGATTGATATGTGGGGTTTAACGTCCCAAAACCACCATACGATTATGAGAGACGCCGTTGTGGAGGGCTCCAGAAATTTCGACCACCTGGGGTTCTTTAACGTGCACGCAAATCTGAGCACATGGGCCTACAACAATTCCGCCTTCATGGGAAATGCAGCCGCCGCAGCCGAGGTTCAAACCCTCGACCTGCGGGTCAGCACCCGAGTACCTTAGCCACCAGCCCACCGCGGCGGGGCGATAAGAAAGGTCAGCAGAGTATACGACAGGAACAATATGTAGACCGACATTCGATAGCTCTTGACACAAATGACGGCTTGTATCAAAAAGATCGTGGTCGGGGAAGGCGCAGGCGTCGGGAATGATGCCGCTACCGTTTGTGCTGCCTCGACCTCTCGACTAATGATGCGTTTGAGGTTGTCACAACGAGGGGTCTGGTGAAAGGCGTAGTCACATGGAGAAGTAGCCGCTGTGTTCGGAAGACACACGATGATTTGGTCAACGCGGCGGGTTTTAGCTTGTTCGAGACGTCGACATTCTTTAAGGATGGTGTCGATGCTGGAGATGTTGTTAAAAACTACCAGGTATAAAGCATCGTCGGCATTGCTTTTCAAGACGTGGTTAACCTTTTTGTCTTCCGACATGCACTGGTCGGCCTTGAAACAAAGGGCCAAGAAGTCAAAAGTGTTGGAGACATATGATTCAGTGGAAGACTGGGCCCGTGTGGCAAGAGCCTTCTTCGCAGCATACTGACGACCAGATAAATCAGCAAATAGGTCGCGGATCTTTTCTTTGAGGAGATTCCAGCTCGTCATGTCAGCTTCGTGGCTTTCAAATCATGTTCGAGGAGTGCCTTCCAGGTAGAAAAGCACGTTAGCGAGCATTAGCGTGGGACCAGTGGTTAGTAGCACTGACGCACACGTACCGGTTCAGCCAAGTGTCAAGATCGATCTTACCATCACCGGAGAAAGTGCCGGGATCCCAGAGGTTTGGGAGTTTGACGTAGGCGGTGGCTTGGAATGATGAGGGTGGCGTAGAGGAAGTATCAGCAGTCGAAGAGACACCGATGTTGCGACCGCTGCCCGTCTACATTGAAATACTGGGGTCGTACACTTCAACCAATAATGATGAGCAGGATCGCGACAGTCAAGCATCAATCAAAACTCACTTCGTCCTCCTCTTTCTTGCAGCCGCGTTTAGCGGCTGTTATGTATCAATATTATTTTATTTCATGATAGCTGGGGAGGAGTCTGTCATGCGGTACTTAGAAAATATGAACCTAATGCATTTACGTTGAATTATTTCTATGGCATGAATGTTTTTTCTGGTGTATGAGTCCCAAATCACGCACGTATATCCGAGAGTATTATAGGTGGTATTCGAAAGTATTAAAGATGGCATTATAGACTAACAGCTTCACAGATGACGAGGCAAGACGAATTTTGTACTTGAGAAAGCATAGCTTACACAATGCGGATGCGCATATGTTCAACACATGCATATTGCAACTTAGATTTTCGGTTATTGTTATGCCAAGGTACTTATATTCGCTTACCTCTTTGAGTATGTGAGATTGTAGTGCATATGGAAAAGAAGAAAAGTTTTTCTTTCTCGTGATGTTCATGTACACTGTTTAGTCTGAGCTTAGTTTCATAACCCACTGCTTACGCCACTTGAAAACGTTATTAAGGCAGGAATTTAAAAACTGTTGATCATTCATGGTAATTATTTCCTTATACAGTACACAATCATCGGGCGAATAGGCTTATTCCGACATGTTCAGGGACAACTTCAACATTATCATTGATACATATTAAAAAAGTGGTGGTCCCAAAACACTTCTCTGGGAAACACCTTATGTAACCTGAAGTTTGGATGAAGTGACCATTTTATCAACAAATTGGGTACGATTTGACGAGTACGCCGAAGCCCACTTTACAATAAACTCGGGAAGGCCAATGCTTTTAAACTTTAAAATAATTTTTTGCGGTTAACTAAATGAAAAGCCTTCCTAAAGTCGAAGAAAATCACATCAATATGCCCAGATTTATCAACAATAGTTGCGAAATTATGTATGACTATGACCAGTTGAGTGAGAGTGGACAAACGCTTTCCGAATCCATGTTGAAATAGGGTTAATATGTTGTTGTCACTAGAAACATTGTCAATGCAGTTAGCTTTGACGTGCTCAAGAAGCTCACAACAAGAACAAGTATTAGATAGGGGGCGATGATTTGTAACAAGTGATTTATCTCCAGATTTAAATATTGCAACAATTCGCGCTGTTTTTCAATATATCGGAAAAGAAACAGACAGAGAGACACGGAAAATAATCACAAGAAACTTAACAACCATCTCAGCGTATCGACGAAGGAACGCATTGTGAATGTTATTGGTTTAGACAAAGGTTTAGTCACAAAATTCAGAAGCATAATTACAACGCCAGACAACGACACAATGTCTGAGTCGAGATAAGGAAGGTAGCATAAGCACGTGCGACATTGCAATCTTTTTAAGAAACACTTTGAAAGTACACATTGAAATGTGTCGCTATGCTTGTTTTATCTGTAACGATTGTATCATTGTGAATTAGTTGAAGAGTACCGTCTTTTTTGCAAGATAATGGTGACCAGAATTTACCGGAAGCCATTCGCATGAAGTATAGTAGAGTATCTTGAAACTAAATTGCTTAGCACATCGGACAGTCTGTGTTAAGAGTGTCTGGTTTGTTTGAATAATTTCTGAGATGCACGATGACGACGTAGTCGTTTTTTATGCAAAATGTCACGGGTGATTCGCGAATTTTTTTCTCGATCCTTTTTTCCTTATTTCGCATAAATTGATCTATACAGTATAGACATATTTATTTTATATGTCTCCCATGGCTCATTACAATCAGACCCACCAAAATTAGGTTTATATCAACAAAGTCTAAGACGTTTTCGTCCGTTGCATGAAGGTGTTCTTTAACTGTGACAGCTTTAGAAGAAACGCTTTTCTTTGTCAAGAAGTCGCATACGCACTTTCAGACCATATAGTGGTCTGAAAGACCAGTTTCAATTATCACAGAAAAGTCAGTCATGCATCGGGTAAAAAAAAAGCAATATCGAGAGGGATCTTGACCTCATCGAGAGGGATCCATCTAAAGGACAGGTTCCTCTCGATAAGGTCAACATTTTAATTCGCACGGCCGTTGGGCAGGTCATTTCAAGAGATTAAGTAATCCATGTTCTCGGTATGCTGAGCGAGTCGAATGGTTGCAACAGACAAACGACTGCTCGTATTGCCACCAAAACGAACAAAAAGGTCAGGCTCATCACCAGTTTCTCAAACAGCCGCCGAAGGCTAGGAGAGGACAACCTTCTTCGGTTGTACCACCCCTTTTTATTGAGCCACATCCCGTATGTGGCGGCTGCGCATTAATGGCGTGGGTAGGAGAAGGTAAAGCTCGAAGCGCTGGTGCGTAAGAACACCAAAATTATGCATGGCAGAGGAGCCAGCACAGATAAGCTTATGCAGGTAAGCATCCAAAATACTCCCGTAGAGGTTGTCGAGGCAGAGCAGACGGACCAGGCAGTCAGCCTCTCTTCCTCGCCTGCGCGGCACAGGGCCTGCAGGCCCTCAGCTGCATTCCCACCACCGTCAGGGAGAGGCGGTGCACGCAGGCTTGTAAAATGCAGTATCAGGTCATAGAAAGCAATGCCTTTTTTGGGAATAGTGAAAAATGAACTCTAGCCTTTTAAGTGAGAAGTCTTTTAGCGCAATAGTTATAACAGAAATTAACAATATTAACATAGAGCGCATGGACGAAATAGGAGAAGAGTCGGAGCTATTGAAGCAACCAATCAAAGTGCAAGCAATAGACAGATCTAGCGTTCTATATTTTGAATCTATAAACAAGCAGAAAGAGCTTAGACGGATACTTGAGAGGCTAAAAGCTCTTGAATGTGAAAAACCTGGAGTATATGCCGATGATTTGCGGAGTGTCAAATAGAGGATAGAGGAATATGAGGAGGAACGCTATCACGGAGTGCTAGTGTAAGCAAGAGCAACATCAATGACTATCGATGATTGCCCGACGAAGCGAGCGCTTGCATTAGAGAAGAGTCATGTCAGACGAAACAATATAGATGCCATTGAAGTCAACGGTATGGAAGTTTCAGGCAATGAAAAAAACATGGAACGGGCGTTTTGCAAACACTACGAAGCACTCTTCGCTGCCTCCCCCATTGATGCTGTGGCGTTTAGGCAAGAGTTTCTTAGCAGAATGCCGAAGTTGTCAGATGACACCAAATGAGCTTTAGAGCTATCTATATCGCCAATGGAAGTAGAATTCTCTGTGGATAAGATGAATCCTGGTAATTCTCCCGGGCTGGATGACATTTGTGCTTCATTTTATAAGAGGTTTAAAAATGAGTTATCCAAAGTACTTGCAGATATTCAATCAGGCATATAAACTTGATGGCCCCCTAGGTTCTTTAGTGAAGCACATAGAGTGTTGATATCTAAGACGGAACAGTCCGAAAAGTTAAAATTAGTTTCTTTGTGTAGATCTGTATCACTAATTGTGACTACAAAATTTTATTCAAAATACGAGCACGGTGAATTCCGGGTGTAATGAAAAGATCGGTAGGGCCCCACCAAACATGCGGTATTATGGGATGCCCCATTTAGACCAATAGACACAAGGTGCGCTGCGTGCTGGAGTGATGCGTTGTCAAACAAAGGGGGTAGCCATTCTACAGAATAATCTCGAGAAAGCTTTTGATTGTGTCTCCCACAAACTTCTGCTTGTCATTCATGACCATGTAAACCTTGGTTCCATAATCAGAGAAGGGGTATATATGGCATACCAGACTTGCACGACCCGTCTGTTCATCTGCAAGACGCTAGGAGATGCAATTAACATAAAGCGTTCTGTCCGTCAGGGCTGCCCGCTGAGTCCCCTACTGCTCAGTTTAGAAATAGAGCCGTTGTGCTTAGCAAACTCTTAAAGCAACAGCATTCATGGATTCAGGTTACAAGAATCAGAAGTTGAAATTCTGGTGTATGCCGATGATGTGGCTGTTTGTTGTAACGATCAAGATAGTGTTACCAGTACCTTCACTGCAGGTAAAAGGTCCAGCAATAGAACTGGCCGTCTAGTAAACTGGGGAAAGTGGCTGGGCTTCTGCCAAGGATAGTAGTCGTCCAGACAAGACTATTTTGCCAATATTAGGTGGAACGCCTGCCAAGAAACTTGGTGCGCCGCTGGAATATTGAAAAGATAACTAGAACTATTGGCAAGAACGGGCGGAAGAAATTCAGACAAAAGTGAATAGATGCAACGGTAATCATCTGTCAGTGCTTTCGAGGGTGACTGTGTGCGATCTCTTCTTTGCCTCAGAACTTTGGTATGTGATGCAAGTATTGAGTTGTTCAAGGGCAAACATACAGAAGTGTCATCGCATATTCACAGTGTTCGTGTGGGCCTCGAACTGGAAGAGATTCAGCCGAACCAATCTGTTTCGGAGAGTGAAACATGGAGGGCTGGGATCCCCATATCTTTTAATACGTGAAGTTAAAAAACGTTTTGTTTTTTGCTACACAAAGGAAATTTTCTCACGTACAGTGTGCCCACTCAGACTGATACGGGCTTTTACTGGATATGTCGTTAGTACGAATCACATAATCGGTGCTGTTCGCAAGTATCTAAGGAGGTTATTTTAAGAGTACGGTTTTTGTCTATTAGATTTTCCAATGAAACTTTATTTTCAGTGAATCGTAAAAAGAGCAAAGTTGTGTGATGTTTTTTTACCTGAACCCCTGTACCATGCAATGTACACTTGAGGTCAAGGGCAAGATGTGCTTAAGCGAGTGAAAAGAATGCAAGTGGCTCCTACCACGAGTTTATTCTTTTTTTAAGCTTCGCACAGGTACATTATCTGTCAAGACATATGAAGCAGACCATGATTTTTACTCAATTTGGGGGACCAATGCCTTATCTGTGAAAAACCGCGAACGAGAGACCATCTTTTCTTACATTGTTGGGAAGAAGTATATTTCTGGGATGTACTTGAAAGGACGATAAAGAAGGAATTACCTTTAAATTCCTATGGTATAAGATTTCTGCCTATAGTTGAAGAAGGTAGAATGCGTTTTGAATTGATTATGCTATGCGGCCTTCACTGTTTATGGCGGAACTATATGGCACGATATTATTGCGATCAGGATGGACGGCATGCACAAGTGTTGATGCGTGGGCATGTTTTTGAACTGCGGAAAACTCGGAAGATTTTACCTCAGTGGTTGTCGAGAGTCAAACCCTTGGCAGCGCTGAATGAATTATAGTATGTGTCCTTCTCGTAGGACTGTCACTGCTTGTTTCTGTTGTGCTTGTGGTTTGATGTACGCGCCTATGAACAGAGAATAAAGCAAAAAAGACAAAAATAGTGTGGCTCAGTGGTAGAATAATGGGCTGGCACCTAGCGGACATAGGTTCGAGCCCCACTGTGTCGTTAGTATTAGGTTTTTTTTTCTAATTTCGTGCGGTGTGGTTACTGACACAGGCGGCGGCAGTGGTGGGGGCGGACCACTGCAGGTGAATCAAGTTGTGATATCATAACAACTTTCGCCGTAAGACTCTGGTAAATAGATATAGTAGTAGACAGTGGCCCTCAGTCAGGAGTCAGAACTGTTGCCTGTAAGGCACCATAATTGAACCCCTTGGAATATGTGCGCTTTTGCGTCCTTTGTGACCAGCAGACAGTCGTCGTTACTCCATGCATACGCACCGCTTCTGTTTTGGCGTAAGAACTCTGGCCGCAGGGTGGGTAACATGGTGGTTTTCGGCGAACGCACGATGTCCGACTCCAAAAGATGGATAGAGTACTTTTATGAATATGTTTGTGTCACTTTAGTTAGCTGTCCAAGTAGATGCCTGGAAATGTCCAACTTGTTCCAAAAAATGTTGCCGTTCAATGAAGTAGTAATCCTAAGTCGGATGTTTTTGAGGAGGAAGAATATAATTACTTTTTTGTGTGTTTGTGAGAACACAAATAGTTTGGAACTACTTAGCTTTTGCGGGCCATCATTGTTTTATTGTAAAGCTCCGTCTTCGTTTCACCTGTGATGAATATTTTCGTATTGTCTGCGTGTAAAATGCAGCCGTTTGTAGAGAGGAAAGTCAGGTGAACCATTCATGAATGCCAGAAAAAAAGGCCGAAATTGAATATTTAAGGAATTTGACTGTTCTTGTTTCAGATGAGGTGATGTTGTTGACAATCACATACTGATGCCAGTTTATGCCGATATAGGGGGAAGTTTTAGTTTGGTTTACTGGAGGTTTTATTCTCTGTACATATAACAGAAAGAAAAAACGGAGCAAAAGCAAAAGGCTATAGAGCCTGATGGAGGATTTTGCTCCAAAATACAGTCTGGTACATAGAAAACATTTCATGCATAACTTAGACTCCAGTAAAAAAAGACATTTTAAACAAAGGTTCACAATCGGGAAATACTGATCGGGAAATAAACATCACAAATGTGGAAAAGAAGCAGGTCAATAAAAACATGATTATCGCTATATGTAAAAGTGAGCTCAAAAACGCATCAGCAGACATATACATTTCTAAATCAAATCAAATCAAATCAAGTTTTATTGTTTCATAATAAGATGTACAAAAAAGATTATACAGAAGAAGGTCCCGTAGAGTCTACTGAAATGGGACCTCCTATGAAATATGAAAACCAGTATTTGGTTATCAACAACAGTGCGAAACTAAGAGAATACAAGTTTTAAAAAATGAGTTACAGATACATAAAAATGACAATGCTCTCATCAACTATATTCAGTCGGAAACATAAATTGTAAAATATATTTATATATTTCTGTATAGATAGCATGATATAAAAAACGAGAGACTGAAAAGAGAATGACATGGCAAGGGAGAAACCGGTTAGGCAGAAGAGTGTGTGTCGCGTAACAAAAATGTTTTCAATTGATGGCAAAATTTGTGTGGTTTTTGACTATCTATTAGAAATGGCAATGTGTTCCATAATAATATGGCCACAAAGTGAACTGTATGTTTGCCATAATTAGTTCGTGCTTTGAGCAAAATGAAGTTGTTATGCTGCGCAAAACGAGTTGGATTACTATTAAGTAAAGATGATGAATAAATTGATGATAACGATATTTGTTTATTGATTACTTTGAAAAGTGGCGAGATTGAATTTCGCAAGGCTAGCAACACCAAGAATTTTATTTTATTGTAGCAACTGTTTAGCATTGTGGGTGGGTGAAGTAAACGTGATGAATATAATTGCCTGGTTATAAATGATTTGTGGTGGTTTCAGGTGATTGGCGTGCGTGTTACCTCACGAGGTTATGCAGTAATTGATGTGTGAATGCACAAACGTGAAATCGAAAGAGAGCAAGACCGGACGTGAAAAAAATGGACGTGCTCTGATAAGGATGCGTATTCCGTGAGATAACTTCTTTTTAATTTGTGTGACATGGTTTTGAAATTTTAAATGACGGTCAATATTCACCCCTAAGTAAACACTTTCTTCACTTGCCGGTAATGCGTGGTTAGTAATGAATATGGGTGGCACGCACAGTTGCGATTTATTTTGCGATAAAAAGAAAAGGATTTTAGTTTTAGAGGGATTGATAGTAAGTCTATTAGTCTTACACCAACCCAACAGGTTGTGGAGGTCACTCCACAACCTGTCGAAGAGTTAAGCTCATTCACCACTACTGATATGTTTTCATTAGAGTGGTGTTATTCATTTCATTAGTAGTGTTATCAGCATATAATATGCTTTTGGAGAAGGTAAGACAATTAGGCAGGTCAATAATATAAATGAAAAATAGCAAGGGGCCCGAATTGACCCCTACGGTACTCTTACATTAGTAATTTTAGGTTTAGAATGAGCATTGCATCCACTAACGACTTGACGCCTGTCTCGCAAGTAGTACCGTAGCAGTAGTAAAGGAGTACCAGTTTTGCCAATTGAGTCTAGTTTAATTTTAAGAATGTCATGATCGATGGTATTGAATGCCCGCGTAAAGTCCACGAATAGAGATCCTGCATATTTGCCGTCATCGATGGCTTTCTTTAGTTGGTCAGTAAGAGATATAAGTGCTAATTCAGTAGATTAACCTGATATAAATTCAAATTGGTTTGCTGAAAGTATATCAGATTTGTTTAAATATTTTAACAATTGTTCCTCAATTATTTTTAGTGACTTAGCTGAAAAAGTAAAACACCAATCGGTCTATATTTGGTTACTGATGAGCGATATCATTTCTTAAAAACTGGAGTTATTCTATCTCGTTTGAGTTCCCGCGGAAAAGTTCCCGTTTTAAACACGAGGTTGATGATGTGAGACATGACAAATGATATCACTTTAAAGCATATTTATTTAATATGTTCTGAATGAATGTTATCCAGCTCAGCGCTGGTTATTTTTAAATTCTGAATTACTGATGTAACCTTGTCCGGAGTCGTTGGAAACATATAGAATGATTGTGAAAAGAGTTGGGGGCGTATGCAGATTGCTGTGCAGGTGGATTGACATCAGAAAATAAAAAAATACCAAAAGCATTCGTAATCGTAAGTGGCGTATGATGAGTATTACCATTATAGAATATTTTTAATATTTTATCGGTTGCTTGTTTTCTACTCAAAAATGAATTCACTATCTCCCAGTTTTCTTTACATCAGGACCACATTTAGGTATCTTTTCCTCGTAATATTTCGCTTTAGCTTCTTAATGCTGACAAGACCGTGAGTTGGAAAATCTCTTACAGCGCGCACGTAAGTTTATATTGAAAGGCTGTCTTTTTTTTAACATTTTCACGTGTGCGCATTGGTTTAAGGAGATTTTCGGTGACCCAAGGGTTTCGCGGAGATGCCGCTTTCTTTTTGCATTTGCACATTTGGTAGAACGATTGATATTGTGATAACAATTTTGTCAGAAATTGTGAGTAACATAACTGCGGGTCATTAGTATTAAAAACGAAAGACCAGTCAGCATTGAAAACAGATTCTAAGAATGATTTTTGTCATAAACGAGTTTCCTGTAACAATTGGATTATGAATATTGGGTAGATGTAGTGCGCAGAAAGACGGGGAAGTGGTCGGTAATGTCTGTTCCAAGAACTCTTACCTCCGGTGGATACAGAAAATTCGACAATGCATGATCGATCACAGTGCTGGAACCACCGGGAACAGAGTGAGTAGGGACGCTAATAAGGCATTTGTAACCAAAACTATAAAAACAGGACGAATAACTAACAGAGTACACAGATGATTCCAATAAGTTGAAGTGTACATTACCCTTAATTATAACATTTTTATTCTCTGTAGATAGCTTTGTCATGAATGTTTCGAAGGAAACACGTAAATCAGATCCAGAGGAAGAAGGTGCTCGGTAAACACAACCGAAAATGAAATTTCTAGTATCTATGTTCAGGAAGTTATGAACGAATTCTAACCAAACTCATTCGCAATTCTCAGTATTTAGCGTGAAGTCATGTCTGCGTTTTTACGGTATATCAGGCGAAATGTAGATAGCAGCTCCACCATGATTACTAAATAGACGGTGGTCGTATCCAGATTTGTACGAAGGGAACAATACAAGTTCTTATCAACGTCACTAAGCCAGGTTTCTGAGACAGCAAATATTGAAAGAGTAAAAGGAAGGGTGGAAAGCAGATTATTAAAGTAATTGTAATATTTACGGAGGCTACGTGCATTGAAATGAATAACAGAATGATTACTATTCCTGAAAAAATTTGTTTAACTCACTCGTTCTGTAACATGAAGCCATGATAGAAGGATGAAAGAAAGGCAGGCACAAATCGAAATCAGATTCGTTAAATACCGCGAGGTCCGATGCTTTGGCTATGTGGTACACTTTGGTTTTCTCAGCTTTTCTAGCTTTGATTTGGCAGTTGCTGATCCACAGAAATTGCCATTTGTGTTGTTTTTCAAAGCCAGTGCCTTCGAAAAGAGCGCCTTGTTTCGCGGCGTCAAGTGCTCATTCACATAGACAGCACCTAGAACAGAAGTTTTCACACCAATGTCACTTAGGTGAAGCCTAGCTTTGTGTGCCTTACCGACAAATTCATCTTTTTTTGCTCGCGAGCAGAACCTAGCTACGATATTTTTCTTGGCTTGAACTTTAGTGGGAACTCGGTGAACGACATTGAGATGAGTCGCCATTACCAGGCACCCAATTTTTGTGCCAATGGTATGCGTGACTGCCATGCAGTCTTCCCCTTGGGTGCAGAGAACGCTATCACATCGACATTGTTCATTCTACATTATTGTTCGAGCTCGGCCACCACCATTAAGGACAACGCCTTGTTTTCTGATATGAGCTTTTGTTATCTGTTGTAAGCTTCAAGTTTTCATCACGCAGTTTTTCAATAATGTCAATTAAGACATCCAAACTTGATTCCAAGTTTTCTACTTGTTACTTCAGCTCGACAGCATCAAGACAGCATCAGAAGAGGACTGAAGCTTTACCAAAATTTACCGGGAATATTGTCAGTGAGTTTGCTGCTTTCATTTTCTAATTTAACTTCAAGTGCATCAAACCGCTTGGCAAGCTCCGCATTTGACAGCACTTTGTAAGGAAAACGGCAACCAAACAACTGTACAAGCGAAGGTACAAAGAAAAAAGTGGTGGCAACGACAGAGAACAAGTGAAAAAGGTGCGTAAAATTTCAAAAAAACTAACGTGCACATGCAGAGAAAAATGCGTGAGATGGCATGCCCGATGCACCGTCGCTGCCAACAGTGAAGTCTTGGGGATGGCCCTGCTTCTTATGAGCGGTGTTACACGATGTGACGACACCTGGCGGACTTGTGGCCAGCCGACGAAGCCGATAACACCAGAGGAGCTTATCGTTAGCCGTTGTCCAGAATAATCAGGTTCGCTTTCCACATAGAATTGTCCACCGCAGGCCGAGATAGCTGCACATGGAGAGAAAATTGTGTGAGACGATATGCCGGATGCACCATCACTGCCACCAGTCAGACAAAAACAAACAAAAAGAAAACAAACCAAAGAAATAAACCTATTGAAACTGAACTCTAATCAATTTGGACGCAAAGTAATAACTAGTTCAAATATCTGTACTAAACTTATTCCTAATAATTATGAAGGAGAATCTCCTTAAACTTATTCTTGGGGGTCTTTTCTTTTATTTAGGTGAACAGCGTTTTCAAGTTTACTGGGGAGACTGCGTATTTCATACCCAGTATATTGCTGACTATAAGCGGTCCTGGTTATCGATGTTGCTAAACTAGGTGTTCGGAGACTGTACTCAACATATCGAGAAGAATCATGCACGGAGTATGAAATATTTGAATAATAACGAAGACCTTGTCGGTAATTGCAGTACCCTTTCAATAGTCGTAGTGCAAATTTCCGTAACGTAGGTAGTGTCTTATACTTTTGTGCTGTCGTTGTTTCCGAACACAAAAGCCTATAGCTTAGCCTGGTGCAGAAGAGTGTATAGTATATCTCCTTTTGAGCCACAGTAGTAATAAAGGACATTGTTTGTACATACAAATAACGCTTCTGTTATATGTGCTGATATTTTATTTATTGGTTCATTCTAAGAAAGGCCTTCCAGGAACCACACAGTTTTTGCACCTTTACTTGTTCTACAGCCTGATCTTCAAAGGAAAGTCAGGCTTATGTTTCAAGGCTTATTGATAGGCAAAAACATTACAAGTTTAGTTTTTGATTTAAGCTAATTCATAACTAAATTACGTTTAATGGTTCTTCACGAATTCCATACCTCTGGAGCTGGTCGAATGTTCGCAGAGACAGGCAGTTAAATCAAAAGATCTATTCTTTGTGGTGAACTTAACTGGAATCAGAAATTAAAACAGTTTAGCAGTACAGGGTAGAATATGATACCATGCACAAGCTTGTAGTGAAATAACAGATGAGCGCAATTTTGTCGGCAGCAGGGTGATGGCAATGATAATAACTCAGTAGCGTTAGAACGATATCCAAACTTATTTCTAGGAAAACGATGGTTGAAAATGCTTGAGAAGTACTTTTGTTTGGGCTAGCTCGTCTATAGCACTCATTTGAAAGGGTAGCGCAACGACTTCAGGAGAGAAAGACGGAGAGGCAAAGGGTGCGCTTTGCCTCTGTCTTTTTCCTCGTGTCGTTGATTGATTGATATGTGGGGTTTAACGTCCCAAAACCACCATATGATTATGAGAGACGCCGTAGTGGAGGGCTCCAGAAATTTCGACCACCTGGGGTTCTTTAACGTGCACACAAATCTGAGCAAACGGGCCTACAACGTTTCCGCCTCCATCGGAAATGCAGCCGCCGCAGCCGGGATTTGAACTCGCGACCTGCGGGTCAGCAGCCGAGTACCTTAGCCACTAGACCACCACAGCGGGGCTCCTCGTGTCGTTGGGCTGCCTTTTCAAGAGAGTGTAAACTCTCAGTATTTTATTATAATAATATTAATAATAATAATAATAATAATAATAATAATAATAATAATAATAATAATAATAATAATAATAATAATAATAATACATTTGGTGCTTTACAAGTTTAGTCTACAAGCGACTTCAAGGGGGCAGCCGGGAAGTAGGTAAGCTTGGCACGATGGAAAACTGGGCTAGTTGGTGAGCATTCATCGTGGTTAACAGCGCGAAACACCCGGACAGGAGCGATAGAAGGACACGGTACAGCGCTGACTTTCAACTGAAATTTTTATTGAAAACACGAGAATATATATATAGACAGAACAGAAGACCTCGTGACCAAACCAGCCCCCTCAATCGATAAAATTATACACGGCGACAAGGCTTTGTCATGTGCACGCAATCTTGCCACAAAATAACACATACTTCAAACTATAAGATTCCAATGTCGCCAAGAAAACCGGGCATGAGCAGACGAATGAACTTTAGCCACTATCTAACAAAGATAATTCATTACCAAGTAAGGCGATAGACGGCTGGCTAACGCATTGAGACCCTTTCTTATTTATAAAAAATGCCTCCATAATTTCTCTTGAAAGCTTGTCTGGGTGCTTGAAGAGTACTTTTGTTTTTTCAAAATGTGGGTGGCATCCACATTCGCGGCTTAGCCGCGAATGTGGATGCCACCCACATTTTGAAAAAACAAAAGTACTCTTCAAGCACCCAGACAAGCTTTCAAGAGAAATTATGGAGGCATTTTTTATAAATAAGAAAGGGTCTCAATGCGTTAGCCAGCCGTCTATCGCCTTACTTGGTAATGAATTATCTTTGTTAGATAGTGGCTAAAGTTCATTCGTCTGCTCATGCCCGGTTTTCTTGGCGACATTGGAATCTTATAGTTTGAAGTATGTGTTATTTTGTGGCAAGATTGCGTGCACATGACAAAGCCTTGTCGCCGTGTATAATTTTATCGATTGAGGGGGCTGGTTTGGTCACGAGGTCTTCTGTTCTGTCTATATATATATTCTCGTGTTTTCAATAAAAATTTCAGTTGAAAGTCAGCGCTGTACCGTGTCCTTCTATCGCTCCTGTCCGGGTGTTTCGCGCTGTTAACCACGATGAAAGCTTGGCACGTCTTTTGAGATAACTAGGTTTCTATTAATGCAGTGAAATAGAGTTCAGAACTGTTGTGGCTCAGTCGAATCGTCATCCATGAACTTAGCTTAAATTAGTGCAGCACATATTAAAAGGAAAAGATGGCACAGACGTCCGGAAATTTAGGCGAAAAGCTTCCACCTGTTTATTTCATGCCCTTCATATCCATCCATCCATCCATCCACCCATTCATTTACATGCGTAAAGAGAACACGTTCCAGATGAGTTTTGTAAGGTGGATATGAATGGCATTGGATAAACAGTAGGAAGTTTAGCGGCTAGCTTGCTTGACGCCTGCTTCATATATATATATATATATATATATATATATATATATATATATATATATATATATATATATATATACATATTTAAAGAGAGAGAGAGAGAGAGAGAGAGAGTCAAGTAGATCCTCCGTGAACGGTCACGACGTGGTTTATTTCGACGTTTCGGCATAGAGTCTCACTTCATCAGGATTGAAGGTACAGTTTGTTGGTGCTTAGCTTTATACAATCTCGAATCAGAGGGAAAGAGGGAAAAAGGACAGAGAAAAAGAAAAAAAGAAGAAAAAGAAGAAAGGAAAAAAGAGAAAAAGGAGAAAAAAGAAAAAAAAGAAGAAAGGAAAAGAAAAGAAAAAGGAGAAAAAAGAAAAAAAAGAAAGGGAGAGAAAAAAGAAAAATAATATAAGGTGGACTCCCCCGGGTGCCCCCTTTCACTCTTCCTTACACTTCCCCCTCCCTCTGTCCCCTTTCTCTCTTTCACCTTTTTGATGTCACAACACCGACTAAATTTAGTCGGTGTTGAATGTAATCGGTCTGTGTATGCTTCCTTTCACTAACGCATTCTTCCCGACCATATGGCGCCTCCTGGCTCTGGCGGTTTGGCGTGGGGCAAAAAGAGCTTCTTTAAGAAGTTTAAGCCTTCAACTACTCAGCGCCCCGTCGACATTTCGTCGTAGAAAGAGAGGTGCCGCGTATTGCGGCAGAGGCTGGTAAGCGGGTGCAATGCAAATTCCTTGCCCGCTTCTGAATTACGCGTGCAGTAGGGGCCTCCCGACAGTACACAGGGTTGCTGTTGGGCATGTCATGCTTCGCAAAATTGGTTGGGTAGTAGAGTAAAAACAAAAAACAGACAGCTGTACTTAGGAAGAGTATTTACACTTAGAATTGTTTGAGTTTTCAAGTGCCCTTCGCAGCTGCAGTGCAGTGAACTCAGTTACTATTTTCATTATCGCAGTTATTGTTTTCTAATGCTTTAATTGCTGCAAGTGTACCAGGACTATCATTTATTCCTCTATCGAGGGTGTTAAATCGGGGGATAGGGTATGACTCTCGTTGTTCGCGTTCTCGGTTTGATTGAAATCCCGTCTCTAAGAGCGTTACTGATAGTTTGTCGAATGCATGGTCGGGAAGATTAAGATGCTTTAATAGGGGTGGATTTGGGGCTGATTTCGCATGGGCTCTGTGATTATTGAAGCGAATAATAAATGGTGTTTCTGTTTGTCCGATGTACTGCATACTACACACGTTGCATACGAGTAGGTATACCACATTAGAGGAATCGCGTGTTAGGTTTCCTCGTATGTTAATCGAAAACTTGTCTTGCGTGCTGGTTGCTTTGCGTGTTTCTCGCATCGTCTTACATACAAGACATCGTGACGTTAAAAACAAGGTCGGCATGAATTATTGGGGAGTGAGGTATGGATTTGAGAGTGGACAAGTGTGTCTTTGAGGTTGCGTGGTCGTCATTAAACGACGCCTGGAGAGGATGGGAATGCGCGTTTCAGACGTTCACTTTGTTCCAGAATGTTGTAATGTCCTTTAAGGATTTTATTTACATTCTTGGAAATTTGTGCTGTAAGTCAAGCAGAGGTTTGTTCGTTGTGGGTCTTTTTGCGGTGATTGCTTCATAAGTCATCACGCTTCAGTTTTCTCGCATTTTGAACAGCGTCATCAATTACTTGTTGGGGGTATTTTTGTACTCGAGCATAAGTTTTAGCCTCTGTGAGCTCGTGTCAAAGTCAGCATCTCTTGAGCATATTCGCTTAAACCGGTGAGCCTGGCTGTATGGAATACTGTTCTTACAGTGGCGCGGGTGATCGCTTCGCTAATGGAGGTATTGTTGTCGATCCGTTTGTTTGTGATATAGAGTAGTAGAGAGCTTGTCCTCTTGTATCGTTATGGCGACATCAAGAAAATTAACGTTTACTTGCGAGTATGTATCGGAAGTGTATGTTCGTATTTACAGCATTGTAAGTGTCGATAAAGCTGAGAAGTTCGTCCTCGCTGTGGAACCAAATAACAAAGATGTCGTCTATGTATCTTCTGTATAACAGTGGTTTCAAGCAACTTTGTGCAAGAAATTCTGATTCGAGCTTTCCCATTATTATGTTGGCATATTTGGGTGCCATTTTGGTGACCGTAGTGGTCCCGCTGATTTGTCGATAATACGCTTGGTTAAACTAGAATGAATTTAATTCGAGGACCATCCTCGTCAAAGTTACGATGGAAGAGAAATCGGGGGTGTCAAATTGTCTATGGTTTGTGTACATGTTTTGTAACGCAGCTATGCCGTCATCGTGAGGAATATTTGTATACAATGAAGAGACATCAAGAGTAACCAAGTACGAGTTTTTCGCCACACAAAGAACTGCAATGTCTCGAAGAAAATGTGTGGTGTCTTTTATGTACGACGCGAGGGTTCATGAAATGTGGCTTATTAGTTTGTCCACGTACCCTGATAAGATTTCGGTTATTGTACCGATGCCTGATATGATTGGTCGACCTGGGTTACTGAGTTTATGAATATTTGGGAGGATGTAGAAGCGACCTGGACGAGGGTACGCTGCTTGCATCAATTTGTGGTCAGAGTTGGTTATCTTTTCTGCATCCAACAGTTTCTTTAGTTTTGCTGATACGATACGTTTGTATTCATCTTTCGGATCACCTAGGAGGCGTTCGTAAATCTTGAGTCGTCTAGTTGGCGGTATGCTTCTTGTAAGTAGTTGGTTGTATTAAGGACTACAATTGCTCCTCCTTTGTCAGCGGGTTTTATTGTTATGTCTGTCCTAGATGCCAAATTTATCCCACTCATTATTTTATCACATTGTGTCAAGTTTTCTCGGTTACCATTCTGTCTGTGGTATTCGTGTGCTATATCTTTCTGTATTGCGGTAATATAAAGGTCCAGGCACTTGTCTCGATTACTGTTTGGTGTCAAATCACTTGTTTTACGACAGTGAATTGTTTTATGGTTGGAAGGCCTGTCCAAGAAATATTCGCGCAACCTTAAGCATCTAGCGAAGTTGTCGAGATCCTGGAGCGAGTGGAATTCATCGAAAAATTTCGTGGTCGGGAAGAAGCTTAGTCCTTTAGATAGCAGTTTTTTTTCGTCAGGTGAAAATCTCGTGTCCGATAGGTTTACAACCACAGTGTTACCGGGTGTGTTCATAGATTGGTGCTCGTTTGTACCGTTGGTGGTTTCCGGGGTGGTGGTGTTGTAGTGATAAGAAACTATATCAGGGAACGCGGGGTAGGCACATAGTCTCTTTTGAGTTTAATAATTTTTGTGGTCATGATGGCTTGACCTTTATTCTGTTCAAATTCTATTATTCGGGTGATTTCTTCGTTCGATAAAGTGTTGTGGCGGAGAATGGTGTTGGTCATAGCGACCAGTTTAAAACTTTACCTGCTTATCACTGTGATTAAGAGCAATTTCTAATAATTTAAGAGATGCCTAAAGCAGGAAATTTTTTCATGTCTCTTGGTCGTGTTTGATGTCATGATTGCATAAGTAAATAAATAAATATATATATATATATATATATATATATATATATATATATATATATATATATATATATATATATATATATATATATATATATATATATATATATATATATATATATATATATATATATGTCGAAGCACAGGTGCGTGCGAAACCATTGTGTTAACAGTCGTCTACAGCGTGTAAAGTGAGGTTAGGACGACAGATTAGCCCTATACTGTGCTACAGAATGGGCACGTCCTTTGCTATCGGGGCTTGGCAGACAGAAGAGAACTGGGAGTGGGGTTCCTAATTCACAGAAACATAGCTGGCAACATGGAGGAATACTGTAGCAATAATGAAAGGGTGGTAGGTATTGTACTTAAACTGAATAAAAGATACAAGATGAAGGTAGTACAGGCTTACGCGCCTACATTCAGCCATGATGACTCTTCAGTTTAAAGCTTCTATGAAGACGTGTAATCGGCAACGAGTAAGGTAAAAACACAGTATACTATAGTGATGGGCGACTTTATTGCAAAGGTAGGGAAGAAGCAGGCTGGAGACCAGGCAGTAGGAGATTATGGCATCGGTACTAGAAACGCCAGAGGAGAGCTCCTAGTAGAATTCGCAGAACGCAATAATTTGCGGATTTTGAATACCTTCTACCGAAAACGAGAAAACCGCAAGTGGACACGGAGGAGCCCTAATGGCGAAAATAAGAACGAAATAGACTTTATAATGACTGCACACCCAGGAATTGTGCAGGATGTGGAAGTGGTTGGCAAAGTACGATGCAGTGACCATAGAATGGTACGGTCTCGAATTCGCCTAGACTTGAAGAAGGAACGACAGAAACTGATACGCAAGAAGCCAATCAATGAGCTAGCACTGAGAGGGAAAGTACAGAAATTCAGAGTGTCGCTGCAGAACAGGTACTCGGCTCTTAGTGAGGAAACCAACCTTAGCGTAGATACAATGAATGATAATCTGACGGGTATCATTACGGAGTGTGCAGTGGAAGTTGGAGGCAGGGTAGTTAGACAGGACACTGGCAAGTTTTCCCAGGAAACTAAGAACCTAATTAAGAAGCGTCAAAGCATGAAACTGTCAAGTACAACAGACAAAATAGAACTGGCAGTGCTTTCGAAGCTGATTAATAGATGTAAAGTATGCGATGTAAGAAGGTATAACATGGAGAGAATTGAACACTTTCTGAAAAACGGAGGAAGCGTCAAAGCAGTGAAGAGGAAACTTGGGATAGGCAAAAGTCGGATGTATGCACCAAGGGACAAAGAAGGCAAAATAACTACCAATATGGATAGGATAGTTAAAATAGCTGAGGAGTTTTACAGAGATCTGTACAGTAGCAGGGACAACCATGACCTTAATACTATAAGAACTAGCAGTAACCCAGAGGACACCCCACCAGTAATGATAGAAGAAGTCAGAAAAGCTTTCGAGAGCATGCAAATAGGGAAAGCTGCTGGTGAGGATCAGGTAACATCAGATCTGCTGAGAGATGGAGG